>NW_028261382.1:177331129-177931129 GCF_051295495.1 Thamnophis sirtalis
GCTATTGCTCACGGGAACTGCCGGTTCGCCCGAACTGGTCTGAACCGGCTGAATCCTACCCCTGAGTGAGACTTAGTTGCTGTCAGCCTCTTTCCCTTTGTAGCTCTTATGGGTGAGATGAATAGGAAGCAGTCCCTCATCTCCCAAATTTACAAGTAAGTAAAACGAAACACACATGTGAGCATCCTCAAGTTTGCAACGTGCTTCTTTAAGTGGGTCTAAATGCCGTCTTTTTCCTTTGGCGCATCCTCTCACACAGGGGCCGTTTACCTGGAGGGAAGTCTTGAAGAAGCCAAACAATTGTTTGGACGCCTGCTCTTTAACGACAAGGTATGACTTCATTGCTGCCTTGATTATAGCTCTCACCGTGTTTTCTGCTTTTCTGTAGTGCTTTAAATTAAGTGCTTGAGAGGGAAACGGGAAAGAATCCCGCCTCTCAGGATATAATGCCTTGATCTAGCAAAGTAAAGTAAAAGATTATTGTGATTACGGACGTTGCCTGTTTTTCTGCTGTAAAAGACAAGGTGCCAGAAAAGGCGACTCTGCAGCAAGTTTCCATCATCTTGCTCAGAAGGACGACGCAAAGTTCCCAAAGTCTGACAGTTTAGATCCAGACAATCTTTCACATGTCTGACATAATTTATTTGGGGGGAAACTGATTGACAGCGCTGAAGAGAACATAGGTGAAAAGAGAACAAATGAGGAGAAGAAAAAGGTGAACGAGGCACATGTGAGATAGGAATGAGCTGCAGAGGGCTGGTTCGGATTCCTCTGTAACCTTGGAACTTCGCTGATTTTGAGCACTTATTCTTAGTCCAACCTATCTCACGAAGGTGATTGCACATCCCTTGAATTCCCGCTGAAAAGGTAATGTTTAGGAGAGAAAAAAAACAGCACAGGTTGCTGGCTCTGAGAAAATCAGAAACGATAAGCCAGTGAACGCTTACACACTTAAATAAGTCAGAAGATCAGAAGATCGTATCAAAAGTTATGCTTTCAACCACCAGCATGTAAATCTCCTGATGCGTAGAGGCACCTTGGTGATTGTGGAAGTGCAGCTGAGCTGAAATGTAGGGAACTACTAGTGAATTAAAGGGAGGGATGAATGCCTTTCCTCAAACCGTGACTTCTCTCGTGCAAACGGCAGGCTGAATAGAATAGAATAGAATAGAATAGAATAGAATAGAATAGAATAGAATAAACAGAGTTGGAAGGGACCTTGGAGGTCTTCTAGTCCAACCCCCTGCCCAGGCAGGAAATCCTACACCACTTCAGACAAAGGGTTATCCAACATCTTCTACAGTTACTAGAAGTACAGTTAGTCCTTGACT
Source organism: Thamnophis sirtalis (assembly GCF_051295495.1). NCBI lineage: Eukaryota > Metazoa > Chordata > Lepidosauria > Squamata > Natricidae > Thamnophis > Thamnophis sirtalis. The sequence continues at coordinate 177,332,461 of NW_028261382.1, forward strand.
TATGGGCACAATTGAGCCAAGAATTTATGTTGCCAAGTGAGGCATTTATTCAGTGAGTTTTGCCCCGTTTTACAACTTCCCTTGCTCCATTTGTTGATTGAATCACGGCAGTCGTTAAATTAGTAACACGATGGTTAAATGAAACTGGCTTCCCCATTCTCAGAAGGTCACAAAAGATGATCACATGACCCCAGGACAAGGCAACCATCATAAATAAGAATCAGTTGTCAAGCATCTGAATGTAGGCCACAGGACCATGGAGATGCTGCTGTGTGAAAAATAGTCCTAAAAAGTCATCTTTTTTCCCCGTGCCAGTTTTCCCCGTGCCTTGATGGGTCACTAAATGAACTGTTGTAAGTCGAGGACTACCTGTATGTTGCAAGACCAAAACATTGGCAGGAGCAACCAACATGTATAGTTTTTATTGATTGTAAGCTCAAGGTCTCATGCCAGTGGGGTTATGTGCAAAATATACCGTATTTTTCGGAGTATAAGACGCACTGGAGTATAAGACGCACCAAAGTTTTGAAGAGGCAATTTTTTAAAAAAGTAAAGTAGGTAGATAGAGGGATAGAGAGGGAGAGAAAGAGAGTGAAATACAGTAGGTAGGTAGGTAGAGGGGGAGGGAGAGAGAGAGAGAAATAGAAATACAGTAGGGAGAGAGAGAGAGAGAGAGAGAGAGAGAGAGAGAGAGAAGAGAGAGTAGGTAGGTAGGTATATGTTTCCAGGTGTATTTATCCATGTGCTGGAGAAGGAAATCGCTGACAATCTGCAGCACCTAAGACTTTGTTTCTGCTGGCATAGCACTTGATCAATATGTGATTCTCATCAACCAGTTAAAGAGCTTTCCAAAACGATTAAAAAGTTTTTGCACTCTGCAAACCATCCAAAAACGGCTTATTTTTCGCAAAAACGGGACTGTTTTTTTTTTTAAAGGCATGAATAGCCTTGGAGGGGCTTGCATAGTGCTCCGGAGGGGGGAGGACCCAAAAAACGAGCAAAAAACAGCCTGTTTTTTTGCAAAAACAGTTTCATTTTTTGTCAAAAATAATTGCATGCATGGAGGTTTATAGAGTGCTGTTGGGGGCTGGGGGGGAGGCAAAAAATGGCCTGTTTTTTTGCTCATTTCTGCCCTCCCCAGTCCCCAGGAGCTCTCTGAAATCCTCCATAAGGGTATGCGCGGCCATTTTGGTGAAGGGGCGGGGCTTTGGGAGGCAAAAAATGCTGCATTCGATGTATGACGCACCCAGATTTTCAACCTCTTTTTTTGCGGGGAAAAAGGTGCGTCTTATAATCCGAAAAATACGGGAATTGTGCTCCTTTTGTTCACCTTTGGTTAACTTATTTTAAGCTGTTCCTCCTTCTCTCCTTTCCTTTGGTCGGAGTGAAACTCCTGAATTTTTAGTTACAGAACTTTAAGCAAAAGAAAAAAAAGGGAAAAAAAGGTAACCCATTATGTAGTTCCTGAACGGTGTGTGTTCTCCCTCCACCTAATTGACATGAACTAAATGGAAGCACCACAGGCAGTTTCAACAAAGAATGCCTCCTTTTTAAAAACGAGTTTGCCAGCGCTATTGAATTTGCAAGGAGCCAAGTCAGCATCTTAAAGCCATTTCAGTCTCTTGCAGAATGACATTTTATTTAGCAATGTGGAACTTGTTAAACGGTTCCCTTGGGCTTTAAAAGCATCTCTCCACGTTTGCAGGACCTGCGGGAAGTATGGCTTAATTATCCGCTGCATCCTCTGCAAGTAAGTGTTCCCGCTTTTCACTAACAAATTTCAGAACGGTTTAAGGATGCCTTTTTATTGGTCTTTGGCTGCGTTGACATCTTGGAGCATTTCTTGTGCGCACATGGGCCTTGGTGGGTTTTTGTAGCTAATCAGTGTCAAGCGTTTGGGCTCCAAAGGCAGGCGAGGATTTTACAGGAGACAGGCAGGCCGGCAGTAATTGGGCAAGTAGATGTCAGTCACGGGGCAGCCATGCGGAAGACCTCCAAGCGTGGTGGCACTGGGGAGGGAATAAGCAACTTTGCTCGCTGTGAGACTCTCTGGATGGAAAAATGCAACAAGTCTCAAAGCCTCATGGAGGCAGGGGCCTTTCAGTGTCACCTGATTCCCTTGGGGTTCAAGGAAGACTGTCAGCATCTCAGCTGGAACTTTCTTCTGCTAAAACAGAAGCCAGATAGAAAGCAGAAGGTCCTTTTCTGGGCTAGCAACATGTCCTCATGAAGGAATGTGTCCCCTCCTCTTCTCCCGGGAATGCTGATTCTTCCTTGATCTCCAAAGGCGGTCAGGGGAAAAGAGATGCCTTCCACCATGTCAAATGTATAATTAAAGATAGAATAAGAGCACTTCTTTCCAAAGCTCTTAGAACTTTTGGGGAATGTCCTTTAATGCAGTGTTTCTCAACCTTGGCAACTTGAAGATGTCTGGACTTCAACTCCCAGAATTCCCCAGCCAGCGAATGCTGGCTGGGGAATTCTGGGAGTTGAAGTCCAGACATCTTCAAGTTGCCAAGGTTGAGAAACACTGCTTTAATGGGCTCTTCTCTGATGGGCAATCATATGCAATTTTGGTATCCCTGGGCAGAAAGATACAAGATATACAGTAAATGGAGTGTGTTATTCACAGTTATGGTATGAAAACTTAAGGGTTGGGGTTTTTTTTGCTCAAGTTGAATAAAATAGATGTTAAAAGTAAGGGAAAGTAAAAGAAAAGAATGGATTTATGTCTGTCAATCTTGTCTATCATCGATTGCTGCTCCTAAAAGTTTTATTTCTATGGTTTGCATATGAATATCTAAATACCTAAAACAGCAAACACAACATTGATAATGTGCTATAAAGATCGGTAAGTCCTCTATCATTTATTGGAGCATTGCATTGTTTATCTCTAATACTTTTGTACAACCACACCAATGGCTGAAACATCCCCCAGATTCTAGTTTTGCCCTTAGAAAAGCTAATTTTAACAAAAGTGGAACAAGGCCCTATAAAAAAAAATGCAATTAAGTTCCTGCAATATCCCCAAGTTTGAGCATCCTATTTTCACACTTTCAGCAAGCATTCTTGCTAGCTTCCAGCTAAAATAATTTAATGGGAAAATATTAGATTTAAAGAAAACAGGCAGAGGATTCTACAGTGAAATAAAACCTTTTGAAATACGTTTTTATAGGAAGAAAATGGAGAGATTCATTGATTACATTTATATCTTTAAAAAAATTCAGCATGCAGGTAATCCCTGGGCCACTGGAAAAAATAGAATATATAGATAACATAGTTAACAACATTGCTGAAAGAAAGAAAAAACCATCAGATGGGAGGGGTAATAAAACTTGCCGATAGCTAAAAAGGTACAGTATTTATAAGGATGAGAAAATAGACCTCTGCAATCATCAATAAAATTACAGACTTGGAACACATGAGGATCCTGAAATTTTTGTTGAGAACTCCTGGAACTATTATGTTTATACATGTTCGTAGGTTACTGAATCTTCCCATATTCAAAGCTGCATTAAAATCTCCTTCAGACTGAGCTCGACTCTGGTTGACACAACAGTCATTGTTGTGTAGTTCTCATGGCAACATCATAACAGCAACTGGTGGTTGCTTTGTTCCATGAGCCTTTTCTCATCTTCCTTGAGTTTTGGGAGGGTCTCCTATCCAACTATTAACCTGGCCCGATTCTGCTTAGCATCTCAAGATGCTGCTAGTTAACATTTCAGATTAAATGTATAGTGCAGAGTCCTCATTTAATCATTCTTTCTCTAATATAGTACCTTTCAGATAGCCTCTCATGGTTCATGTCTAGAACCATGATATTGCGCTGCTGAAATTTAGCACTGGAAATTAAAATTTGACCAAAATGTACTGGTTAGACTTTGGAGGGGATTTTTATTTGCGTTTTAATCCACTGCCTGGTTGATAACCAAAATAAAGAGAATTGAGTGGTTTTTAGCTGAGAATTAAGAGTGGGAATGGGAACAAAGCAGAAATGGTATTCAGCAGGTTCTGACGAGTTCTGGAGAACCGGTAGTGGAAATTTTGAGTAGTTTGGAGAACCGGTAAATGCCAACTCTGACTGGCCCCGCCCCCATCTATTCTCTGCCTCCCGAGTCCCAGCTGATTCGAAGGAAATGGGGATTTTGCAGTAACCTTCTCCTGGAGTGGGGAGGGAATGGAGATTTTACAGGATCCTTCCCCTGCCACGCCCACCAAATCACACCCGCCAAGCCCACCAAGCCACGCGCACCGGTAGTAAAACGGTGGTAAAAAAAAAATTAAATCCCACCACTGGATACGTTATATTCCTGTTCTCAACATCAGCTGAACAAAATTGAACTCACCTTCAACCCAGCTTCATTATTTAAGGAAAGTCTTTGTGGCTTTAGGGTGCAGAGAGAAAGGGAGAGGTAATGCTATTCCTATTTCCTCTTTAATTTCCGACTAACCTTCCGGTGACCTCAAATTAGTTTGAATACCGGAAAGGCCATTTTTGAAGGGCATTAAAAGTAAGGTTTGAATCGTTTGCTTAGCAGAGCCCTTCTGATTCCCATCTTTAAATCTGTTCTCAAACTACCCCCCCTCCAAAAAAAACGAGTTAGATTGATTTTTGTGATGGCGATAGCATTCTTTAGAGTTTGCCATTAAAAAGAGCTTCATGCGCAGTTCATGCATTATTTTTTTGATTTTTTAAAATTTATTAATCAAATTTATGTTGCCTCCCATTTCACTGAAGGTGATTCTGGTTAGTGCATAACCATAGATTAAAAAAAACCTGATATAACAAATGCAAAAACGGTAGTAATAAATATCCTAAATCTCCAAAATGAAAGGAGAATAAAAAATGCCCCCCCCCTCAACAATGGAGCCATCTATTCAAGTCCCCAGTTCCCTTACAAAACCCCAGTAACCAGATCTTGAGGGACTTCCAGAATATCGAAAGGATGGAACCAACGTAATTTCCAGAGGAAGGATGTTCCTTTAGGCGGGGTGCGCAGCTGAGGAGACATGTGGCCTGGGAACCACCAAACGTAGATCTTTGGCCGATGGTGCATTATTAGGATAGCATTGCCAGCTACCAAAGTGTGGTGATTAAGACTTGTATTACGAAAGCAAAATGTAAAGTACCTAATCAAGCTTCTTCCCTTGCTTTCTGAATTCAGCTCTTAAGTTTCTCCTCTAAAACTAATTTGTTGTCCTCATTGTCTAATATTGATTTACAGCTGCAAGAATCTAACAGTGACAGACAGCTGATTGAGACGTCGCCTGTCCTCCAGAAATTGACCGAATTTGAAGATGCTATTGGAGTAATTTTTACTCACGTTCGCCTCTTGGCGCGGGCTTTCACTTTGAGAACAGTGGGATTTAACCATCTGACGCTGTGAGATATTTTTTTCTCTCTCTCTCCCAACAGATGCCTTGTGCTTTCTTTCTGTAGGAAGGCTGAGTGGCTATTATTATTATCCAGGAAGAGAGATTGGGCTGGTCTACAGCTGTTTCCCAGTCCCGATTTTTCAAAACCTCTGGCTTTGGAGGTCCTACCAAAGCATCTGTGGTTTTCCAGACTTGTAAACTGGTTTGTTCCAGATTAGTTGAGATTTTATCACATAAATATTGAAGGACAAGAAACAACATTCTTGCATTTTGGGATGCTTAACTACCCAAAATTTGCTCCCGACCCTGACATAAGTTGAATCATCTGTTCTGTTTTTAACTAGCTACCATTTGTCGTTTCATTAAAATTAAACCAAGATCAAATCACCCCGATTTGTGCAGAAGAACCATAGCTGAAAATATCCAGAGGGGTTTTTTTTTTCTTACTTATGCAGAAACAGAGTCAAACAAATGTTTTTTTTCCCCCACAAATGTGATGTTATATCCCCCTCAATTCCTACAGTTTATGTTTTCATAAAGTGACTCATAGCTAAATTTATAGTGGTTTCCCCTTATTACTTCTGACAACCTAAAAGCATTATTTTTGCCTTACCCGGCAGAAGTGGGATTTGCAGCAACCTGAAAAATGACATTCTGTGCACAGTGGCATCACAGAAATGCAGCAATTACATGCCTAATCATAACATTTACTTGGTGACATTAAATGAGTTTTGTCACTTCCTCTCCTTTACTCTCCCACGAACACCCCTACTTAGCAAATACAAAAATACTCTGCATTGTCTTAAATTGTATGATATGATCACCAGCGTATTGTTCTGCCTTTTTAAAAACATCCAGCTCTCTAAGTCGTTCCCTTCTCTGTATAATCTCTTCCTTCCTTTAATCTCATGCTTCAGGGGCCATAATCAGAGGATGGAGTTTTTGGGTGATTCCATAATGCAGTTGGTGGCCACCGAGTACTTATTTATACATTTCCCTGATCATCACGAAGGCCACTTGACGGTGAGAGCATCATCCATTATTCTTGGCAGGAGTAAAACTGGGATAGTCTGGTTATAGGAGGAAATGGGGGAAAAAGAGAAGAACTTTGTGGAAAGCAACAAGGGAATTATTTGAGTTTAACTGAATATCCGCAACCGCTCTTAATAAGGTTCTGTTAATTTGAAAATGTGAATCCTGCCACAATCAAGGAAATGTGATTTATGGAGCCTGGGAGTGATGTTATCTCTTCTTTAAAACAAATCAATAGCTTTAATAGCAGTGGTGATTAAGTTATCCCTCTAAAAACTAGAGGTAATTCTAGTTCATTTGCAGGAGAGCGAAAGCAATTGAAATCAACAGTGGCCATTAATATGGGACACCGTTCTTGCTTCTCGAGGGCTAATAGTTCAAGAAGCAACTTTATGAAATTCGCTTTTTCTAGGCTCCGCTTTCTTCCTGATTATTAAGCTAAACTGTAGGCGAACAATCTTACATCTTAGAGGATGTATATGACCGTCACCCACAAGAACTGGGGGCTGAAGAGCCACAAGGAGCTTGTAGGTAATTTCTGATTGGTTTTCTGCTGCCGTTCGTGGCAGGAAATCAAACATTCCAGAAACCAGCAATCTCCAGTATGTTTCAAGAAGTAAAAGGGGTAAAAGAGGCAGAATGATGAATGGCTTATATGTGGGGGGAGAAAGAACCGCACGCATATGTGTGAATGAATAAATGCATGCGACTAGGAATCTCTGTAGTTTGTTTGAGTGTAAAAAAATAGTGCTCTCCATTGCACTAGGCTGTGGATGCACAATTTTTAGGGGTTAGGAATTTTAGGGAACCACAGAGACATATCTCTTAGATGAAGAATAGATGAAATCGGAGAAAGGACGTGTCCCAAGTGCGTTTCCCCCCTTCCTCGTGTATTATTTTTCCCTCTCAACCTCTGCCTTCTACATCTATCCTGTCTTAAGATCCTTCATTTTTATTTCATCACTAGCTGAGAACCTGGCACTGCCCAGTTATTTATTTATCCCAACCCTCGTTCCATGAACATGCAACACCAATTTCTAATGTTGGATTTTCCCCCTTACCAGAGGGAGCCCCCTTGTGGAGTTCTGTGAAGCCGTTCCATGGCAATTCCACAGTGCTGTACAGTAGAAGCCATTTTAAGGCACAACAGGCTGTATCTTAACAGAACACACACCCCGAAGGGTCTTAGGGGTGTCTTAACCCCCACAGTATTTGTTTCCAAGGGAAAGTCATCTGCGTACTAAGTTTGGTTGAAATTGCTTGAGGCGTTCCAGAGTTATGCTGAACTTGTATCCAATCTCTTTTATTCACTATGATTGACGTCATAGTTCCATCCGATTTGTGAATACGTTATATGCTGCTTCTTTACGAACAGGCTGACACTTGTGTTTTTCATTGAAACCATTGGAAAGAGTTTTACGAAGGTTGTTTTTCTGTGTCATGTGCCTTCCATTTCTCAGTATTATTATCTTCTTTCAAGTAACACCCATATCTTTTAGTCTTCTCTTTCTCAGCTACTCATCCACTCTTCATATCCTATGCAAATTTCAACATTTTTGCTTTGATTCAAAGCAGATATAATCCCAAGAATATTATGTGCTTATTCTTTTGGAAAGTTATTGCTGTTAATTAGCACATTTGCCTCCCCCCTCCCCCCAATTAATTCTTGAGTCTCATAGATGGCTGCATTTTTTTAAACAACCCCCCCACCCCACATTTTCTTACAATGGACACATGGGGGACCAACTCATTTGTCTAGTATGAGAGGATTATATGTTTTTTAACTATTTCTGCTCAATTAGCCAAAGCCATAATAACGCTTACAAAATCAAATATGGAAATAATAAATCTTCAGCTTGCGAATTTTACTTTAACCACTGGAAGCAGTGTTCTTAGACACTTTCATAATTATCAAGCCATTAAGTAGCTCTCTTTGTTTCGAATGCAAGTAGCAGAGCCCACTATGAACTACTTTCAGTGTGATATTAGGTTCCACCACAAAACCGCGTTCGACTAAAGCGCGCTCGATGAAACCGCGTACCTGACGTCATCACAGTGCGACGAAAAAAGCACGCTGTGAGCGCTAAAACTAAAATTAACCCCTAAACCTAACCCTAACCCTTAACCTAACCCTTACCTTAACTTGAATCAGCTTGCTTTCAAAGCGCTTTTTAAAGCGCCCTTTTTTCTCCACGGTCGCTGTTGTCGCGCTGCTGATGACGTCAGCGACGCGCTTTAATCGGGCGCGCTTTAGTGGACCGCGGTTTTGTCGTGCCACGCGATATTAAACGGTGGCCAAGGAGTTAGAAAAAGAAGCTAGGTAATCCTTATTTGTGCTTCTTTCTTCCATGACTGTAAGGAGAAACAAAAAAAAGTTTTGCTTTGATTAACCATGATTTGGCCACTGTTGTTCAGGCTTGATGAAGGGCTTCATGGTAACCACAATCACAAGAATTCAGTTTCAAATTGCATTTCATGCAAATTCCCTGGTTCCCTTACTTTGAGTGGGATACAGATGAAAGAATTAATATGATGTGCCCAACATAGTGCCTACAGATACCAACATCACAGCAGAACATTCCTTATGTGTTTTCAAGCCTTCATTCACACTATTTTAAAAATAAATTTAGTTTTGGACAGAATTACAAACTAAAAAGCATTGTCAAGAATCTACTTGAAGAGTAGATTCTACATGGGGCTGCCCTTGAAGAGTATTCGGCAACTTCAGCTAGTCCAGAATGCGGCCGCGCGAGCGATCGTGGGTGCACCTCGTTTCACCCACATAACACCTATCCTCCGCGAGCTGCACTGGCTACCCGTTGATCTCCGAGTACGCTCCGAGGTGCTAGTTGTCACCTACAAAGCCCTTCATGGTATTGGATCTGGGTACTTGAGAGACCGCCTACTGCCAATTACCTCCACTAGGCCAATTAGATCCCACAGATTAGGCCTCCTCTGAGTTCCATCAGCCAGTCAATGTCGACTGGCAACCACGCGGAGCAGAGCCTTCTCTGTGGCAGCTCCGACCCTATGGAACGAACTCCCCGTGGAGATTCGTACCCTCACCACCCTCCAGACCTTCCGCATAGCCCTTAAAACCTGGCTGTCCCGACAGGCCTGGGGCTAAAGACCTTAACCCTACCCGAATAGTATGAATGTTGTGCTTTTAACGATGTATTGTCTTATGTGTAACTTGGTTTGTTCTCCCCTCCCTCTGAACTGTGAGCTGCCCTGAGTCCCCCCAGGGAAAAGGGCGGCATACAAATAAAGTATCTAATCTAATCTAATCTAATCTAATCTACTTTGATTCTACACAGGGCTGGTAGACTTTCTTAGATTTCTTTTTAAATGGCCGTAGTCCAAAGCTTTATGTGCAGATGTGTCCATCACTGGTCCAGAAAGGATAAACTGGGACTTCACAGTGTCTCTTTGAGGAAGGCAGCTAGAGAGGGTGGGAGGGATCAACCTCACCAGTCTGTCTTTTGGTCAGTTGTATTAACTGGTATCACTTACTGGGTCATCTCTTTTGCAAACGGACAAACTTCCCTAGTTCTTTGGGTAACTATGAGATGATCTCAACATTAAAATGTGACTTTTCCACTGGAACAGTTGTATGTTACTGGTCTAAACCATGGCTAATCTAAAAAGAGCTGGAAGGAACTTCTGTTCAATGGGTACCAAGACAAATAACATTTGATTGCATGAGTGGGCAATTTTTTTTTCAACGTTTGCCTTTCTAAATAAAAAGAGCACATATGCAGTGCGGATAGGATGCTTGACATTTAAGACAAATAGAAGTAGTGCACAATCAGCACAAATCACTCTGCTTTTCTCGGGACAGGAATGAAAAGGGAGCGCCTATATATATTTGGGAGCACCTGAATCCTTCTATCCTTTTCCTTCTGCCCTTTACAGGTGGATTGAAGGCACGCAATGAGGTGAATGTGGCAGGCCTTCCCTGGTAACCTGAGGAAGGAGGGAATGGGATAAGAGTGCACACCTCATTTCTATTTGTGCCTTCTTTTAAAAATTGCTGGAAGAAAACAGAAGGTGTTTATACCCGATAAATAATAGCATTTTTGTGTGTTTTTGTTTAGTCAAGCAAAAGCTAACAGCATGTGATGTGTCTAGGCCAGATGTGGGGAACGGTGGCTCTTTTATGGCTTGTGGACTTCAACTCCTATCGGCAGAATTCATGCTGGCTCGGGGATTCAGGGAGTTGAAGTCCACAAAGAGCCATCATTCCTCACCTCCAATCTAAGCTAAAAATTGGGTGTTGCTGCTCTTGAAGAGTGTTCGGAGACTACAGTTGGTCCAGAATGCAGCCACGCGAGCGATATCGGGTGTACCTCGGTACACCCATGTTACACCTATCCTCCGCGAGCTGCACTGGCTCCCTATTGGTCTCCGGACACGCTACAAAGTGCTGGTGATTACCTTTAAAGCCCTACATGGCCTTGGACCTGGATATCTGAGAGACCGTCTCCTGCTGCACACCTCCCAACGGCCGATAAGAACCCACAGGCTAGGCCTCCTCCGGGTGCTGTCTGCCGGACAATGCCGGCTGGCGACCACTCGGGGGAGAGCCTTCTCTGTAGCTGTTCCGGCTCTGTGGAACGATCTGCCCGCAGAGATCCGGATCCTTCCCACTCTCGCGGCCTTCCAAAAAGCCACCAAAACCTGGCTGTTCCGACAGGCCTGGGGTTGCTGATTTTTAAATCAGGTCCAACCCCCAGTTAAGCCAAATGTATGTTGTGTTTTTTAAACTGTTTTTGTTTCTCTCCCCTATGTGTTATTTTATTTCGTATTTGTAAGCCGGCCGGAGTCCTCCGGGATTGGGAGGCATATAAGCTCCTTAAATTGCGAATTGCTCAGAATGCCATGCCCATTGACCTGAGTGGAATCTCTTGCCTTGGCAGTTGCTGCGAAGCTCCTTGGTCAACAACAGGACACAGGCCAAAGTGGCAGAAGAACTGGGCATGCAGGAGTTTGCCATCACGAACGATAAGACCAAACGCCCGGTTGCCCTGCGAACAAAAACATTAGCTGATCTTTTGGAATGTAAGTGCTGATGCTGTTAATTCATTTTCCTTTCCTCGTGCTTTGATAGCTAAATAAAGTTTCAAAATCAGGTGGTGCAGCAACAATTAAAGGCAAGGACCAGACCAAAGAGCCTCTAAGGTGGGGGCTTCAAGAAAGTTTGTTTATATGACCGATGTGTTACCACTAGAAGGGGAGAGCCTTCTCTGTAGCTGCCCCGGCCCTTTGAAACGATCTACCCCGTGAGATCCGGACCCTCCCCACTTTCTTGGCCTTCCGAAAGTCTGTTAAGACCTGGCTGTTCCGGCAGGCCTGGGGCTGTTGATCTAGATTGATCTTCAGCCCCATTAAGATCGAGTGTATGTTGTGTCTTCCTTTAACTCATCTTTGTTCTGTATTTTAAACTTTTCTAAAAATGCTTTTAAACTGTTTTTATGTAAGCCGCCCGGAGTCCTTCGGGATTGGGCAGCATACAAATCTATTAAAATTGGAAATTGGAAACTATCTGCCATCCTGAGAATCTGAAATGTGTGGTACTGTCTATGTATAGCTTACATTAGAAAATGATTTGCCTTCCATTGTTATTCTTGGATACCTCCAACCTTCTTTAAAGCAAAGGAAAAAATTGACTCCTTTCTTTTATTTGAAATATAATCAATTTATAATTTCCTAAGTAGCATTGTTTCCAAAGGCACCCTGATGAAAACCCACATTGTAAATGGAATGTTGCCTTTTTCTTAATTTTAATTTTGTTTGAGGGTTTTTTTTTAAAAAAAGTTGTTCTTTCTGTACAAGAGAAGTGGCAATAAATAAGGTAATCTTTATCCAGAGCATTTTAATATATTTTGTGAGTTGAGTGGGCACAGTGTCTCTTGCCAGATCCTTTTAGTAAATGGAAGTAGTTCACAAACCATCATAATTTATGGCCAGGGCTCTGAGAGGGTGTGCTTTGCTGTGATTTATTTCCAAAAAACTTATAGTCTCCTGGCTAAACAATGGGATTTGAAGAGCTGTCTCTTTGTCTAGTTTTTCAGAATTGCTTCTTAATTAATTTGTGTAGATCTTGGCATTTTTCATTGATTCGGTTTCTCAATTTTTGTTAAAGAAGAAAGGCTATTCCGCAGTATAAAATGATGGTGTGTTTTCTCAGTGACCTTGAATTAACCCAACTGCCTCAAACTCTGTTCTGAAACAGAACCAGGCTGGAAGGTGAAACTTTCCTTAATTTGGTGGATGGCATGTTAAGATAGAAGAGACTATTGTGAAAACAGTGGGCAGTTAGCGTATTTCCCTGTTAGTGTATTTAGGAACAAAATCTCTGATTGGGATTGGAAATATCTTTCTTGACCTCATACTTGACCTGATATGTCAAGGTAGCAACCTGATGGAAAATTAAGCCAAAACACATCCTGTGATGACAAGGATGGGGAAAGCCAATTTGGGAGAAATTTATTTTATAAGTGGAAAACAGGAGCATCTGCAAGGAAAAGTTCAATATTGAAACATTGCAAAGTTTAGCAGAATATTTGTTTGCTATTTTTTTTCCAGGTCTGTTAAACAGTAGAGTTTGATTGACCTTCAGCGGGACTCACGTTTTAAGAGTTTGAATTCCCGCTTCTCACCTAAAAGGGAAAATATTCATGGTGGACTAATCACATGATAGATTAATCCGATTTTTTCCTAATGTCGTGCCTTCTTAAAAGAATTTGGACTATAATTCCCAGCATTAATCAATTAGTTGTAGTTCCAAACTATGCAAAGTCGTCTTCATTAAAAATACATGAACTCAGATACTGACCGAAAACAATTTGATCAGTTTGTAATTTAGACGAGTATGTTTTCAAACGTGGCAACTTTAAGACATTCAGATGTCCGCTCCCATAATTCAGATTTGTCAAATTTGAAAAACTCTTATTTACACCGAGGCCATTACACACATTTCCACCTCCTGCGTTTCTCCCAGCCAACCTTAGAGGGAGATTGTAGCATTGTGGCTTAAATTGTTCTAGCAGGGTAAAAAGAAAGAAATTCCAGTTGTGAGTAAAGCCCTTGCAGCTGTAATCCTGCAGTGTTTCTCAACCTTGGCCACTTGAAGATGTCCAGAGTTCAACTCCCAGAATTCCCCAGCCAGCATTCGCTGGCTGGGGAATTCTGGGAGTTGAAGTCCGGACATCTTCAAGTGGCCAAGGTTGAGAAACACTGCCTTAGAGGCTCTTTAGTGCAGAATCTGGTGTGTCCTGTGTAGATATGGAAAGTGCTAAAAGCACAAGCTTTCCTACAGCTCCCTCCACAAATCTTTGGTATGTGTGAATTGCTTGAAGTGAAAGACACAAGTTGTTTCCTTGCTGTTTATTTCTGAGCAAACATATTTAGTAAATCAATTATCTGCTCTCGCTTTTCATTTTATGTTTACCTCTTTTTACTCATGTCTTTCATATATCTTTTGTGGATAGAGTGGACTTTTAATATCCCTGCAATATTTTTCCTCCTCTCAGACTTTCCTTCTTCCCAAAATAATAAAAACACCTCTCACTCAACTGTCTGTCTTATGGGTGTTTTAATATATACCATCACAGGTTCACCGTTGACTTGGAATATTTGCAACAGATTGCCTGGAAATATTAATGTGTGTTTGAAGGAAAGTAATATTCTTGTAATGTTTGGTTATTCTTTCTTCCCCAGCCTTTATCGCTGCTCTGTACATAGATAAAGATCTGGAATATGTCCACACCTTCATGAACGTCTGCTTTTTCCCACGATTGAAAGTAAGTCTCCGAGCGACTGTTATTGTGGGCGCACCACGGTTCGCCCACATAACACCGATCCTCCGTGAGCTGCACTGGCTACCTGTTGGTCTCCGGGTGCACTTCAAGGTCTTACTCACCACCTATAAAGCGCTCCATGGTAGTGGATCTGGCTATTTGAGAGACCGCCTTCTGCCAATTACCTCCCTGCGTCCCATCAGATCGCATAGAGTTGGCCTCCTCCGTATTCCATCCGCCAGTCAGTGCCGACTGGCGACTACTCGGAGGAGAGCCTTCTCTGTTGCGGCTCCGACACTATGGAACAATCTCCCCGTGGAGATTCGTACCCTCACCACCGTCCAGGCCTTCCGCACAGCCCTCAAGAGCTGGCTAGCCCGTCAGGCCTGGGGATAATCTTATTTCGCCCCTCCCGAATGCTGAGTGAAAGTTGAGTTTTATTGTCTAATTTACTTTGTGCACATTTCTTTTTTTTGTATTGTCCTACACTCCCCTTCCTTTTTTTGATTGTAAGCCGCCCTGAGTCCCCTCAGGGAAAAGGGCGGCCTATAAATAAACTACAAACAAACAAACAAACAGACTGTTATGTGTTACACAGCCGAGAAGCTCACTTTGCTACGGAGTCCCAGCTGGACCAAGAATTTTGCTCTCCGTGTCCTGAGTAATAATAAAGGCTTTAAATCTCTTTTCTCTCACATTAGTGGCTTAGATACACGTAGTTCTTGATTAGTGCAGTTAATGAATCCTATGAAGAGATCACATTATTTGAATTTGCGCTATTCAAAGCGACATTTCTTTGGAAAATAGGGCAATGGCTTCCAGCTCAATGGAAATAGGCAATGTTTTTAAACATAATTTTTATATTTTATTAATGAAATGCTGAACAACATTAAAAGTGGATAAATCTATATCCAAAGGGTAATTTCTATCTCCTGCATTCTGTCTTCAAAATGAGCCTTTTTGTTTTGAACTTCCCTGGGGAAAAAAAACATTCCTTTGGTCCCTTTTGTATAGTTTGTGACAAAATTTTGGTGGTCTGCAGAAAAATTAATTTGCATTTTTTACATTGCACTAATTGCTATTTACCTTTTTTTAAAATTCATATTAGTGGTCCACAGAATTTAAAATTACGAATTTAGTTGCCCCTAAATTTAGTTGAAAGGTTGGTGACCCCTGAACTAGAACATCTAGAACTCCAACATCTACAACCTTAATAGCAACCTTAACTGTACATGCGCTGGCATTAATTGCAGTGACGTTAGTCTTGGTTAATTGGATTTTGGCTTGCATTAAACATGGTATCAATTTATCAATCACACGAAATCAAATTTTGCATTATTTAAGCACACGCAAATTGCAACCCTGCTTATACTAAGAGAAAAATACATTTGAAAAGGCTTTTTTAAAATGTAAAGTATTTTCCTACTTTCCAATCAATTGAACAGTTGTTATTTCTCCCCCCCCCCACCCCTTTTCTTTTTGTCCATTTTAGGAATTCATCCTAAATCAGGATTGGAATGATCCAAAATCTCAACTCCAGCAATGCTGTTTAACTCTCAGAACAGAAGGGAAGGAGCCAGACATTCCTCTGTATAAGTAAGGATTTATATACAGGCATTATCACTTTGTGACTCCTTTTTTTTAAAAAAAAAATACCATATGACTGGAATTAAGTATCACACCCTTTGTTCAAAGAAGGAATTAGTTTCCCTGATCAAATGAAAGGATACTGTTACACTTTGGATCTCAAATTCAATTTAAAGCATTGGAGATATAGTAGCAATAGCAATAGCAATAGCAGTTAGACTTATATACCGCTTCATAGGGCTTTCAGCCCTCTCTAAGCGGTTTACAGAGTCAGCATATCGCCCCCAACAACAATCCGGGTCCTCATTTCACCCACCTCGGAAGGATGGAAGGCTGAGTCAACCCTGAGCCGGTGAGATTAGAACAGCCGAACCGCAGAACTAGCAGTCAGCTGAAGTAGCCTGCAGTGCTGCATTTAACCACTGCGCCACCTCGGCTCTTCATATAGTCAAGAAAGTTTGTGGAGGTGTGCAATACGATGGCTGTAAGTACAGTAGACATTGAAATTCTTAAGACATATTCAATTTTCCCAAACTCAGTTTTCGGATCTTAAAGTCACCCAATTGCTTCTGCAGGTGCTGCAGTCACCTCCCAAGTTACTTTTCCTTGATCATGGAAACGCTATGAGAGGATAGCAGTAGCAGTTAGACTTATATGCCGCTTCACAGTGCTTTACAGCCCTCTCTCCAAATGGTTTACAAAGTCAGCATATTGTCCCCAACAATCTGACCTTGAAGGATGGAAGGTTGAGTCAACCTTAAGCTGGTCAGAATCGAACTCCTGGCAGTAGGCAGTGAGTTGGCCTACAATACTGCATTCTAACCACTGCACCATCATGTCTCAAGGATAGATAGATAGATAGATAGATAGATAGATAGATAGATAGATAGATAGATAGATAGATAGATAGATAGATAGAGAAAGATATATATATAGATAGATAGATAGATAGATAGATAGATAGATAGATAGATAGATAGATATATTGATATAGATAGATATATTGATATAGATAGATAGATAGATAGATAGATAGATAGATAGATAGATAGATAGATAGAGATAGAGATATATAGATAGAGATATATAGATATAGATAGATAGATAGATAGATAGATAGATAGATAGATAGATAGATAGATAGATAGATAGATAGATAGATAGATATAGATAGATATAGATATAGATATAGATATAGATATAGATAGTGAGGCTAACTTACTGCTCACGGCCAGGAGTTCGATACTCAACCTTCCATCCTTCTGAGGTCAGTAAAATCCTGGGGCAGAAGAGAAATTGGTGGACATTCCTACCTGCTTTCCAGGTAGTTTTCTATTCATCCTGTCTTCAGACCTGATAGGAACAGACTTTTGTTGTTGTTATTGTTTAATAAAATGGTTACTGTTAGAACAGGTAGTGTTCCACCATATGTATGGTAAGAAAGGCTGCAGAAAGTGTTGAGATGTTTTATCATTTAAGATTATGTTTTGGGGTCAAGGGCAAAATATGAAGGGTAAATTCCGTCCCGTTCAAATAAGAAGTAAAGGTAAAGTGAATGACTATAAGATTGAAGGATGAAGTCATTCTAAAATATATGATGCCATTGATGTTAACCATGTATGTAGAGTGGAAGGTTATATCAGAAAGAGAAGCAATTATTGATTGACAGAGGGAAAATTCTGTAATAAGCATACATAAACATTCACCAATGAAATGACGGCGTTGTCTCATAAAATAACCTGTCGAGGTTCATCCTTGTGCTGTGATCTTTGTTAAAATAGTTGCACTTCTTTTCAGATGTCTTAGAGACTTAGAATGTTTTCAAGACTGTTTTCTTTTGCTTGTCTGTCTTGTGGCTTAGAACCCTCCAAACAGTTGGGCCTTCTCATGCCAGGACCTATACCGTGGCTGTTTATTTCAAAGGCGAAAGAATTGGATGTGGGAAGGGACCAAGGTACATAAAATGTTTGAATACTTATATAGTCTATATGTCTGCCTGCCTCCCCTCCCTCCCCCCCTCTCTGTTATCTCTCTCTTTCTCTCCCTCCCTCTCTCTCTCCCTCCCTCCCTCTCCCTCCCTCCCTCTCTCTCTCCCTCCCTCCCTTCCTCTCTCTCCCTCCCTCCCTCTCTCTCTCTCTCTCTTTCCCTCCCTCTCCCTCCCTCCCTCTCTCTCTCTCTCTCTCTCTCTCTCTTTCTCTATCTATCTATCTATCTATCTATCTAGTCAACATGGGTAAAGGGAGCTATATGATTTTCGCTGGTGTATTAAATCAGACTCCTAAAAAAGTGAATGTTAGAAATCCTCTCCTTTTGTGCATCTTAACCTGGAAACAAGACAGTCTAAGATTCACAGACACATTGATTCTCAAAGTCAGGTTTCCAAGGTGAGATTGGAGAAGTCTGCCTATTAGTGGTATAAAGCAACAATTCTGAGTTTCAGTTATTGTTGTTCCTCGGAGAACCTTTTCAGTTCATAAAATATATTTTTTTTCTGATGACTTTGCTTAGTGCCAGAAGGTCAAGAGATAATGTGTAAAATATTTTAGTGCATTATTAACTTTTTTTTTAAGTCCTCAGCTTCAATTTTTTTTTAACCCCTTGAAATTGTGTTTGGGGCCTTACTAAAAAAAATAATAATAATGATTGTTAGGGAGAGAAAGAATCTTCTGTGGGGAGAGGTAGGACACAAGGGAGTGTCCAGTGAGGGAGTAATATATGGAAAGCTGTAGAAGAATCACCCTGTTTAATGCTTTAATGCTGCGAAAGATACTCTAATATCCACAAGTTGTTTTCAAAGAATGCAGTAAATTGATAAGCTGGAATTGGCTGCACAATCGTGGTTTATTTTTAGCATAGTGTTGCCTTCTCCAGCTTTGTTCCAAGGCCCAGCTAAATCTGGATTCAGTCGCAGCTCAATCTAACCCATAAACCGATTAGTATCTTCCAACCTGATCGTCCATTTTATGGAAAAATGATTTCGGTAAGATGAATGGGAAAAACATCTTAAAGTTCTCTACACGGTAAATGCCAAGTGCTATCTGCAGAATAAATAACATTTAAAAGGGTTTTTTTTTCCCCCACTTTTCCTCGACTATGCACAAAGCATACTAATGTTAAGAATAACATTAAAACAATCCCTAATAAAATAAGGTGGTTTGGGAAGAAATGAGCTATAATGTTGCTATCCATTTTTGCTGTTGGACATGAGCTTTTTTTTCATTTGTTTAATTGACTTTTAATTGCTTTGTTAAAAGAATTTTGAAGGGGGGATGTTTAAAAGTATGGATCTTTGTTTTTAAAACAACTCTCTGCAAAGCCGAAATGTATAATAAGTAGTGGGGCTGGGGGGACTGGAAGAGTTTTTATGGTAACAACTGCCAGTAATTATTTGAAAAAAAAAAATTAGTTACTGCACAGCAGTTCTGGGAAGCTGTAACTTGCTTCTGAATTACATTTGTCATAATTTATTTATTTATTTATTTTTTTGCAGCATTCAGCAAGCCGAGATGTGTGCAGCGATGGATGCCCTGGAAAAATGTAAGTGGGTTTCTTGGAAATTACTAAAGAGTAGTTCTGAGGAAGAGTTGTAGGCATTATGTGCAACGGAGGGAAAATACAGGTTAGCAATAGCAATAGCAGTTAAACTTGTATACCGCTTCATAGCGCTTTTACAGCCCTCTCTAGGCGGTTTACAGAGTCAGCATATCGCCCCCACAGTCTGGGTCCTCATTTCACCCACCTCGGAAGGATGGAAGGCTGAGTCAACCTTGAGCCGGTGAGATTAGAACCACTGAACTGCAGATAACAGTCAGCCGAAGTAGCCTGCAGTGCTGCATTTAACCACTGCGCCACCTCGGCTCTTAAAGGTTAAAGTGAATGTGTTGCCCCAACATTGTTTACAATGATCATTTCTGTTAATAAAACAATTTATTGACTAGTGGAACAAACAGTTTTAGGTTCTCTTATCTCCGCGGTCATGAATGATACTTAACTCCATGTTGCTTTTTAGGCGTGGTCTCTGCCAGTGGGCATCGACCTTCAGGCTCTCGGACTTTCTCTATTTACCTGTGTAGCGCTCACAAAATGCGGGTAATTCTCAATTTACAACCACGATTGAGCCTAAAATTTCTGTTGCTGAGTTTTAGCAAGTTTTGTCCCATTTTACGGCCTTTCTTGCCGCAGTCGTTAAGTGAATCACTGCCGTTGTTGAGTTAGCAACATGGCTGTTAAACGAAAGCCAGGCTTCCCCATTGACTCGGCTTGTCAGACGGTCGCAAAAGGTGATCACACGACCCCAGGATGCTGCGACCTATCATAAATATGAGCCACTTGCCAAGCAGCTCAGTTTTGATCACATGACCATAGGGATGTTGCAATGATTGTGCGAAAAACAGTCACATCTTTTTTTCAGTGCCGTTATAACTTTGAATGGTCATTAAACGAAATTGTTGTAAGTCAAGGACTTCCTATACAGACTCCTCTTTTCATAACAAATCGGGATTTGATTGCCGCTCACTCAGATTGTGTCCGCCCTTCAAGATTGTCCAAACCAAAAGTCAAAATCACGAGTACTTCCTTGATTTTAAGCACTGAAAGTACTTCTCCCCTCCCTCCCTCCCTCCCTTCCTTCCATTTCCATTTCCATTTATTGAATTTATAGGCCGCCCAATCCCGGAGGACTCCGGGCGGTTTACAGGAATAAGAAATATTAAAAAGGATTAAAACAAATAAGACACAACAAATTAAAAGGAACACAACATGCACCCAGTCTAAGCGGGGCTGGACCTCAATCAAGAGGTCAACAGCCCCAGGTCTGCCGGAAAAGCCAGGTTTTGATAGCTTTACGGAAGGCCATGAGAGTGGGCAGGGTCCGGATCTCCGGGGGTCGCTCGTTCCATAGGGCCGGAGCAGCAACAGAGAAGGCCCTACTCCGAGGCGTCGCCAGATGGCATTGTCCAGCTGATGGCACCCGGAGAAGGCCCATCCTGTGCGATCTTATCGGTCTTAGGGAGGTACGCGGCAGAAGACGGTCTCGTAGATATCCGGGTCCTAGGCCATGTTCCTTCCTTCCTTCTCAGAGAACAAGGGGGAGTCCCCCCCTGAGTCTCCGGGAGAACTTTCCCCTTCCTTGTTCTTCTGTGGGCTGAAACCCCTCTTGTCTAATCGTTGTCTAAAGCTGCAGCGTCCCCCCCCCTCTCCTGTCCCTCAGGGCCATTTTCCCACAGCCTTATTACGGATTGCCCAGCGTTTGTGATAATTTATCACAGAGTTGAGCAAGAACTAGGATCTCCTGCCCCCCCTGCCCCCAGGCAGCTATCAGAGGAACTAGTTTGAAGAGGAGCAAACATCTGCAGAGGTGGGGATAGTTGTTGGCTTCAGCCTGAGGGGGCCATGGATGTCGACACGGGATACGTCCAGCACATACTGTGCCTGCATAGAGAACGAGGGCATTGAGGGAAAGAACCAAGGACTCCGTTTCTAAATAAAATCCTTTCCCCCTGCTGAGAAATGTCCCTTGCAGGAGATGAGTCGTTTGAAGTGGGCTTGTATTTTGGTGAAATCTTAGATGGGGGGGGGGATATTTGCTTGCTTGCTATTCTGCACAACTTTTATGTCTAGCTTTCTCCCCTTATCATCATCATCATCATCCCTTGGAAGCATTCATATTTCAGATCCAATCGCCAGGGACGCAGTCGAGTAAAGTATAAAGAGCTCGCTGGCCTGGGTCCAGCAAAGCACTTAAGCCCGTGCTTAAATTCAGGCCTGCGAGTATCCCTCTGACATTGATGATCTAGGTATATAGTGATTAAAATAAAGTCGCTGTTTTGTTAGATGGGGGCAGTGCGCTCACCTTGTAAGGCTGATGGCAAAACGCACAAGCTCCTGCCAAATGGGAACCTAAATCTTTGTATTACAACCCTACGTAACTCTCCGTCTTATTGAAACCTCTCCGACTGAGGTTGCTCTGCATTTATTTATCGGAGCTGAGCTTTATCCATCGGAGCTGAGCACATCCACTTCCATCAGGCAGCTTGTAATCTTGGCTTTTCTTTCGTTGAATATCTGCTTCTGGGGAGATTTTCATTTCTACATTTGTTCTCTGTTCATCATTTGCGTCATGGTGTGACTGTGGGAGATGTAGAGACCTGGGAAGAAACCTTTAAATCATCCTGCAGTTCTTTCCCTCTGGCAGTGTTTCTCATCCTTGGCCATTTGAAGATGTCTGGACTTTCATTCCCAGAAGTCCCTATCCAGCAAGCTAGGTCAAAGTAGCCAAAGTTGAAAAACACTGACCTATAACACGGGCACAGAATCTGAAACCTCTGGGCCAGAGGTGCCTCTAGACTTGTGGCCAGGGGGTCCCCAGCCTTTCTGGCTTCCGGGCCCAGTTTCGGAAGAAGAATTATCTTCCACGGACCAACAGTGTAGAGCATGGCTTCACCGTGGCACGACAAAACCGCGCTCGACTAAAGCGCGCCCGATTAAACCGTGTCGCTGACGTCATCAGCAGGGCGACAACAGCGAGCGCGGAGAAAGAAGGGCGCTTTAAATAGCTCTTTGAAAGCAAGCCGATTCAAGTTAAGGTAAGGGTTAGGTTTAGGGTTAGGTTTAGGGTTAGGTTTAGGGTTAGGGTTAGGGTTAGGGTTAGGGTTAGGTTAGGTTTAGGGTTAGGTTAAGGGTTAGGTTTAGGGTTAGGTTTAGGGAGGTTAGGTTTAGGTTTAGGGGTTAATTTTAGGTTTAGCGTTTACAGCGTGCTTTTTTCTCCGCACTGTTGTCGCGCTATGATGACGTCAGCTACACGGTTTCGACAAGCGCGCTTTAGTCGAACGTGGTTTTGTGGTGGAACCTGGCTTCACACAGGCACATGCTTGCACATGCTTGCTTCCCAACATGCCGGTACCAATCCATGGACCTATTGTAGGCCTATTGTAGGCCTATTGTAGGCTGATCCTGGAGCCCTCTTAAAAAGCTATTCCTAACACTGGGCATTTTTCAATGTAAAGGAATTTAAGGCTGACCTTGGGGAAGGAAGGAAGGAACAAGCCATTTAGGAGGGGCCTTGAGAAGAGATGACACAATCCAGAGATTGAAGCAAATGAAAGAAACTCATATTAACCCTGCCTTAATATTCTTTACTATACTCTATACGTTGGGATAGAAAGAAATATGGACAAGCTTTCAAGAGTCTCTTGTTATACCCTCCAACATTACAATGGAAATCCTGGGATCCCTGCAATGCCAGTGAGATTAAGAGCCGAGGTGGCGCAATGGTTAGAGTGCTGTACTGCAGCCACTTCAGCTGTTACCTGCAGTTCGGCGGTTCAAATCTCACCGGCTCAGGGTTGACTCAGCCTTCCATCCTTCCGAGGTGGGTGAAATGAGAACCCGGATTGTTGTTGGGGGCAATATGCTGACTCTGTAAACCGCTTAGAGAGGGCTGAAAGCCCTATGAAGCGGTATATAAGTCTAACTGCTATTGCTATTGCTATATTCTTGACTTGGTCTACCTCCAAGGGCTGGTTTAAGTCAAAGGGCAGTAATACTAACTAAAAATAAATATGCATGAAATCACACCCTCTCCTCATTTGAGCAGGGTCCCTTAAAGGCCAAAGTCCCAGCCCAAAAAAAAGACTGCATACTTCTTGTCTTTAATTCAGCTCATGTGTTTTCAAAACCAGATCAGGGATTCTGATGACCAAGTTTTTATGTTAGCTGGATAGGTAACTCTCCACTTACGTTCTTAGCCAGGACGTTTATTTCTGAATTATATTAAACAATAGAGAAATGTTGAAGAGTGATCAAGTTTCTAAAGGATTCTGGAGGAAAAAATCATAAGAAAAGACCCGTCCAATCTTTGCCTTCCCTTGTAAACCAATTGGCCCAAACGCCTTCTCTTTGCCCAGCTCCTGCAGAAATGCCTTTGTTTGTTGGGATGAAATCTGAGCATGATCCATTCTGACCCTTCACCACTGGGAGATCTCGGTCCCTCGGTCATGGTTTCTCTCACCTGCAGAATGTCACATTGCTTCAGAGAAGTGATGTGCTTAATAAGATCCTCTTGAGTTCGAAAGACACCAAAGCTCGGCTTTTCCGTAGCTCTTCCTTCCTTCACCTTTGGCTTCAGCTGAATTTCCCAGGTGGGGCTTCGTTAAGCCTCCTGTTCCCAAGGACACCAGCTGTTTCGGCATCAGCACAAGCTCATCTATCACACGTGGCAATTTGTTCTCTGGCACAGAACTCAACCCGGGCAACACTTTCCACGCTGACCTTCCATCTGGCATCACCGTTGTTGATGTGTTTCTACGCCTTATTTTGCACCACTTTTCCTGAGTCGTCTTAACTGATTCTGGCTCCTGGAGTGGGTGCTTTGGTCTTTAGGAGGCTAATGGCTTCTCTGTCTCTCTGTCTCTCTCTCTGTCTCTCTCTCTCTGTCTCTCTCTCTGTCTCTCTCTCTCTCTCTGTCTCTCTCTCTCTCTGTCTCTCTCTCTGTCTCTCTCTCTCTCTGTCTCTCTCTCTCTCTTTCTGTCTCTCTCTGTCTCTCTCTCTCTCTCTGTCTCTCTCTGTCTGTCTGTCTCTCTCTCTCTTTGTCTCTCTCTCTCTGTCTCTCTCTCTGTCTCTCTCTGTCTGTCTCTCTGTGTCTCTCTTTCTCTCTCTCTCTCTGTCTCTCTCTCTCTCTCTCTTTGTCTCTCTCTCTCTGTCTCTCTCTCTGTCTCTCTCTGTCTGTCTCTCTCTCTGTGTCTCTCTTTCTCTCTCTCTCTCTGTCTCTCTCTCTCTCTCTCTCTCTGTCTCTCTCTCTCTCTCTGTCTCTCTCTCTCTCTGTCTCTCTCTCTGTCTCTCTCTCTCTCTGTCTCTCTCTCTCTCTTTCTGTCTCTCTCTGTCTCTCTCTCTCTCTCTGTCTCTCTCTGTCTGTCTGTCTCTCTCTCTCTTTGTCTCTCTCTCTCTGTCTCTCTCTCTGTCTCTCTCTGTCTGTCTCTCTGTGTCTCTCTTTCTCTCTCTCTCTCTCTGTCTCTCTCTCTCTCTCTCTTTGTCTCTCTCTCTCTGTCTCTCTCTCTGTCTCTCTCTGTCTGTCTCTCTCTCTGTGTCTCTCTTTCTCTCTCTCTCTCTGTCTCTCTCTCTCTCTCTCTCTCTCTGTCTCTCTCTCTCTGTCTCTCTCTCTCTCTCTCTCTCTCACACACACACACACATGCCTGTTATAGTAGTAATGGGGGAAAATTGGCTTGATTAGCTCCAGATGGGCCTCTTCTCATCTTTGATGAAGAATGATAGAATTTTTCAGGACTTCTCAGTCTAATCCATTAATAATCTATGTTTTGTGGTAGGATTTTATCATCATAATCAGGATCTTTCCAGCCCTTCTGCTGACATGTTTTATGGTAGAAGGTTGCTGAACAAGTATTTTATGGAATACGAGGATCACTCACCTTCTTACAATCCTAGTATGATCTCTAAGTAGTCATCAACTCCAGCGGATCTCTGTGGAAACTTTCATAACATAGAAAACAGAGTTGAATGCTTCATAGTTTTGAGGTGGCATCTCAACTGAATCCCAATATTTATTAGAGCTTACTCCATTTAAATCATTCTGATTGCTAACAAATGTGATAAGTCTTATTCACATAAATCTTATTCACATAAATCTTATTCACATAAATCTTATTCACATAAATCTTATTCACATAAATCTTATTCACATAAATCAGTAGACTACTACTAAGTAAATAGGGGATTACAACCACACCAATATGTGCAACTCTTTATCCTGACTTGTTAATACAATAATAACAGCTGGGTGTTATATTTGATGGTGGCAAGATCATGTCATTGGCTGGCTTTTATTAAGAGCCGAGGTGGCACAGTGGTTAGGGTGCAGTACTGCAGGCCACTTCAGCTGACTGTTAGCTGCAATTCGGCGGTTCTAATCTCACCGGCTCAAGGTTGACTCAGCCTTCCATCCTTCCGAGGTGGGTGAAATGAGGACCCAGACTGTGGGGGCGATATGCTGACTCTGTAAACCGCTTAGAGAGGGCTGAAAGCCCTATGAAGCGGTATATAGGACTAAAGACTAACTGCTAACTGCTTTTATTGATATGAAATATTTTTTCTTGTCTCAGATAATTTTCCTCAGATGGCCCATCAAAAACGGTTCATTGAACGGAAGTACCGGCAGGAGCTTAAAGAAATGAGGTGGGAACGAGAACATCAAGAAAAAGATCTAGATGATTCAGAAGACTTGAGGAAATAAGGGGGAAGGAAACGGTGGCATATCCGCTTAACCTTGACCATGGCCTATAAAAAAAAAAACCCATCCTGGTTTCATGAAACTAAATGAAATCATGTTTGCTTTTGTGGTTTTTTTTAAAAAAAATATTATTAATATGTTTTATCTCCATTTTGAGAGGCAAAGCTGTATTCATAAAATTTAAAAAACGAATTTTTTGAAGAACATACGCTTTCTGAAGATGTCCCCAGCCTAGGTTTGTGAACAATAAAATGTTTTATTTCAAAGTATGTCATGCTCTAAAAATAAGGGAAAAAAATAGTGTTATTCATATTGTTGTGTCATATGAAATGATAAGGCATTAAACAGAATGCTCTTTTCCGCTGCCTTCTGCCTCTGCCATGCTACAGGTAAGAAGATGTTTATGAAATGAACCCAGGGCACAAATGACCAGGCGCAAATTATCCTATTTCGTACACATTATGCCCTTCTCTGGCGAAAGCTCTAACACTGGGAAGAATGGAGGGGAAGAGAAAACGAGGAAAACCAGCAGAGGGAGTATGGGGGGCGGCTTCAATTCAAGTGGCAACGTGGACACCTGAAGGACCACGTTGAGATTGTAATGGAGAAATGCAGCCACTAAGAATTGACAGGGACATGATGGCGCATAATAATAATAAAATATATATTAAACTTTGCTTGTCTTGGTAACATCTTCACAGATGTTAACCCTAACTCTAAAACTTGATCAGTTATCGGTTTTACAGAAGGGTGGCTTATGAAGGGGCACATATGTCATCAAACCACCATTCACCCCGCTGACCAGCGCCATTTAATTCAGGTTCTCCTTCCACCATATGCCTTTCTCCTCCATTTTATGGCAGTTGGGAAATCCAGGTGTCTTGTCATATTTCAAGGTGTCCCATTTTATCTCCGTTTACTGATCTGCTCTTAGAACTAGACCATACAGCTGTGTGAAAAAGTCCTGATTGGCTACTTTCCATCCTCACATTCTCGAAAATTCAAGTTGTGTTTGTTTTAGCACAATAAACTCACTCAAAACCTTAAAAAGACTTTGGTTATATTAATAAAAATTATGCATCTCAATTCGACTACAGAAATTTTCATCAAAGTACTAATTTTATGTAGATTCTATGAGGGAAAAGTTGATTAAAACAGGTAACAGCTTAAAACTGAAAGCGTGCAGGACTTTTTCACACAGCTGTATATTTATTTTGTGTCCTGGTCTTTGATAATTTTGTTGGAAGATGTTCACCAGACATAAACAATATTTGCATTTATTGTTATTCTCTGTCCGTGATAATTTTTACCAGGCTTATTCCATTTTTAAAAAAAGTTAATATATCTTGTTAAATGATGTGAGGAAAGTGATATTTCTTAATCTTCCCAATTTTTGTTTTCAGTTGCTATTTGAAGTTATGCAATCTTTGCAATGATGATGCATATTATAGTGTGTATATATTTATTATACACATATAGTATGTGTGTATGTATACATTATACACACACAAACACATACACACTCACACACTCTTACACATGTGTGTCTGGAAATATAAGCAATTATGAAATTCTGTGATGATTAAACAAAATCAGAAACATAACAGTAGCATGAGGGAAATAATTAGGGCTAGGTACTATTCTGAAATTTATCATTCCAAAAATGGAGCATGAATGTAGCATTAATATACTTTTGTTCAGTACATTAATATTAAAAACATTGTTTTTCAATGTAGGCCTGTTGTTATATAATCCAGCATTCTTTTAAAAATCAATAGAAACCATAAATCTGCAAATTCCATAAATAATTTAAACTGCATCAAAAATAATTTCATTTTCTAGCAGCCAGTAGCTGTTATTTTTTAATATTACATAAGGTAGGAGTCCAAAACAATTTAGTAATTACGATCAACCAATAATAATAATAATAATAATAATAATAATAATAATAATAATAATAATAATAATAATAATAATAATAAAACTTCTTTAAATGCTCAACATCATTCTCAATAATCTTAATCATCGGTATATTTTTACATTTCGTTGATACCTAAAAGATTTTAACGTGGGAAGTTTTACTTTAAAGAATAGATGTATTTTGGGGTGTTTCCTCCTTTTGATAGGTGATCCGTTTATCAGAATTACAGGTGCTTTAGTTGTTTACTGAGACCAAGATCACCCAAGCTTGATGAACTGTCTTGTCCCTATTACATTGATCCACTCCGCCTGCCCTGGCAGGAAGGGCCCTTTGACTAAAGAGTTTTTATTGGTGGGATCTAGGAGGAGGGCCTTCTCTGCCATTCACCCCATCCTGTGGAACATCCTACCTGTGGAGGTGAGATTGACCTCTACTCTCTTTGACCTTCCGAAACAGTGTTAAGACCTGGTTCAGCCAACTAGCTGGGGATTCAAGAGTGATAAATAGCCATAAGGGTGGCTGGTTCCATGTAGAGGCTCTTTCAGACTTTTGGTATCATTTTTATGATCTCTTTTATTATAAATCACCCAGAGGTAGTGATACTGTGAGGTGTATAAACTTGGTTAATTAAATAAATATGTAAGTGCAGTACTTTGAAGTCAATGCTAAAGACAGGTAAATGTGTCCTGAAAAGTGACTTGTAGAATTAATAGTGTACCCTCTCCTTGCTTCATCCTATAATGAAGAAGGAAGGAAGGAAGGAAGGAGGCAGGAAAGAGAGAGAAAGAAAGAAAGAAGAAAGGAAAGAAAGAAAGAAAACCCCGGGGGCCTTGAATCCCAGTTTGAAAAATAAATATATTCTCCCAGGCAGCTTTCATTGATTGTGTCAGCCATAATTGTAATTCATCTTGTCATAACAAAGTTTGTACGGGAATATAAACTAGGGGAAAAAAAGCCATTTCGAACTCACTGGATATTAAACATGCTAATGTTATTCAATATCCAATTACAGAGTTTCTGGAAAGACAATTAAAATTCTGGAAGATAAGGAGTCTCGGTGACTTCATTGGACAGGTCAGTCAAAACTGCCTCATCAGCCATCTGTTCTTGGGGTGATAAAGATTTTCAATTGCTATCATAAACTTTTAAACTTTGTCATAATTAGTGGGGGGGGGAGGGGATGGTTTACTTTAGTCCTTGAAGAGCTGGGCCAGACCTTTGCTAGAGAAGGTCTCTTTTGGTGATATTCTTGGCACGTTGAGATGCTTTTGTGTCAGGAAGAGAAGAGTTAAAATAAAACAATGTGCTTTTAAAGATCAAATGTGGGTATTACTAAAGCCCGGAGAAATGGATTAAAATGTTTCACTTCCAGGTTGGGAAACTTCTTATGATAGTTTCATTGGGCCTTAAATGACAGGCTGTGTGGAGTTTCAAAGTCTGCTTTACTTCATCAGAGCTTTGATCTTCCTGAAAGTGAACCTACCTGGGTCTCTCCTGGGAGTCAAGAGGCAACCCAGCTTCAGACCACCTGATTGTGGGAGGAGGGCAGATCAGGCCTCCCCAGCTTGAAACAAGTTGAGGGGAGATGCTGCAGCATGATAAGGAACCACCTTGCACAAAGCAAAATATCCCAAATAAAACAGCCTGGTCCACAGATGCCAAATAAAAACTGAATTCCAAATTTCTCTCCATCCAATCTTCTCTCCGCTGTACTTTACGTGATAAGTGCTGGTCCCAAATAATTTTCTACCCGAGAGCAATCCTCTGCACCATTGCACTTTCTAACTACTACTTGACAAGTTTATGCCTTGTATTTTTTTTCAGTGTAGTTGCCTAGTTTGGTGTTGTGACAGGCGATGTTTTAGAATTTTAAGAAATTGCATTGGTTTATATCCTGGGAATTTAAAACAACCTATTTGGGCTTTCTGCAAACTTTATCTCCTCCCCACCCACCCACCCCCAACTATAAAAGTGGTTGAATTGAGAGACTCTCTGGTACTTTAATGGAATACTTGGGTCTGAAAGATAATTCATATTACACCAATTCTGGATTCAGTTCAACATTAAAGAAGGACCTTCAGGCAGTCCACCAAAGGAGACTGGGGGACTCATAAAGTTAGGACACTGGGCTGACGATCATCAGCTTGCGTTTGAAGCCTGCCATGGAGAGGGTGAGTTCCTATCACGTACTCCAGCTCCTGCTCACCGAGCAGTCCAAAAGCAGACAACCACGACTAGAGAGATGGATACCACGTTGGTGGGCAACTTAATGGGGATGTGAAAGGAGCCTCCAACTTTTCCTGGGCAACAGTGATGTCACCATTCAATCCTTTCAACCTGGAAGTGCTTTGGTGCTCTACAATACGAATGTAGTAGTAAGGAGTCCAGCCGCATTTCATTGTTCCAAATGTTTTAATATCACCTTTTTTTTATAACCATAAAGGTACCCCAGGATCCTCTCACTGAAATTTATTGACTAATCACAGAAGCAGGGCGATGTTATCTCTTATTATTATTCAGTGAAAAAGTAGGTAAAAGAGTATTAAGTCCTTGGGGTGATTTAGCCCAAGAAAACAGGAGGGGTGGATTTTCTTCCTTATCTTTGTCTTGATGTATGATATTCATATTTAGGCTATGTGCAAAGTTCAAACTGATCAGAATTTATGTCGATGAGCAAGTGCTGTTGTTCCCTTCCTCTATGCATTAGGAATACTTCATTAACAATGTCCATAAGTTTCCTTTTAAAATTATTCATCTGCTACCAAGTTGCAGTACGTTTAGCTGACATTGTTGGGTCCAAAATGTTGGCATAAGAGGGAGTGGGAGAAGGCAAGCGAAGCTCCAACCAGACGTTTAAAAGAAAGATTTGTCTCTTGGGTCAACCGTCTCCTTTTGCAATTGGTTGTGTATTTTATTTAATGATGCTGACCTTTGGAGTGAATGTTGGCTTCTGATAAAGGCTACAATTGTTGACCTGCTGGGACTTTGCTGCTTGGGAAGTGGGTTTTTTTTTTTTTTACTAGTTCAGATCTATAAAGATAAATCTTTGTTGACCCAATTTCCTTTCATCTCACTTTCCAACCTGTCCTGTGTTTTTTTATTGATAAGGTGGGCTTGAACCAAACCAGCTTTTCAGTATTAGCTTTTTTTTAATATGCCTTATTAAATTTCTACAAAAAAATAAAATATTAAAAAAGGAAAAAGATAGGGACAAAGAAAGAAAGAAAGAAAAAAGCAGGAAATAGAAGAAGGGGAATTTTCAAGTTTCTTCAGTACAGTTCAGGGTGAAATTCAACAGGTTCTGACAGGTTCTGGAGAACTGGTAGAGGAAATGTTGAGTAGTTTAGAGCAGTGTTTCTCAACCTTGACAACTTGAAGTCCACAGGACTTCAAGTTGCCAAGGTTGAGAAACACTGGTTTAGAGAACCGGCAAATACCACCCCTGGCTGGCTCCAGAGTGGGTTGTGAAAGGAGACTTTGCAATATCCTTCCCCCAGGAGCGTGGAGGGAATGTGGATTTTGCAGTATCCTTCCCCTGCCGTGCCCACCAAGCCACGCCCACAGAAGTGGTAGGGGGAAAAAATTGAATTTCACCACTGACGCAGTTATAATGCATTTGATCTAAGATTCAAAGATGCATAATATTTCTAGAATCATAAACATTTCCAATCGTCAAATCCTGAATCCTAAAATCAATGGAGCATTTCTTTTATTAAAGGGAGTCATGGTGAAGAAAAGACTGGGAACCACTGGACTAGGGCTACTACTAGTAGTAGTATTGCTACTACTTTGCTTGATGTCCTTATTGAGGGTATCATAGAATTTCTGGTTATAAAATTGGGGTATTCAAATCACTCAAGTATAAAATTGCTTAATAGCTAAAATCTCTTACAAAATTTTCTACCTCTTAAATCCTATAAGAGATTTCTATAGGCTGATGTTTCGTGCCCCTACATATTGTACTGTATTTCAACCATAGGTATGTAAGTGATGATGCAAATAATTGGTACTTATTTATAGAAGGAGCCGTAGCATCTCTCTTCTGCCACAAGGGCAAAAAACACTGCTTTTAGAGCATTTCTGAAAGTCTGTTCGCTATCACCAATGGCATAGCATTAGGTCCAGCTGGAGTAAACCAGAGGTGGGTTGCTCCTGGTTCGACCTGGATCGGGCAAACCAATAGTAGCGGTGGTGGGAGGCTCTGCCCACCTGCCCCGATACTTCTGCACATGCGCAGAAGCATCCCATGTGCGCATGAGCGTGTCCGAACCGGTAGTTAAAAAAGTTGGCAACCTACCACTGAGTAAACTATCACATTCTCTCGGTAAGCCTAACATTCCATTCTTTCTCATCTTCTGATGCCCCTTACATGAAAAAGAAGTAGAAACAAACAATAATGGCCAGAACACTTGAATTTTATGGAACTGTTTATTCCATAATTCCCATTGACAACTAGCTAATGAGCCTGCATGGTTCTAGTGGTTACTTTTGAATGTTCCAGTATTCTAATTATTCTTCTGTATTTCTCTAACGCTGCATTCTTTTTGTATTTAACCTAGACTTTTCCTTCCCTACTGCCATAGCTTCTTTTTATTTCTTATTCACGAAAAATTCAATTTTGTTAATTAAATTCTTTCTTTCAATGTTCCCTTGAAACGTTTTTTTTTAATCTAATGTTACCTTGAAACATTTTTTGAACTATGATCCCATCCCTCTTGGCTGTTTTCTTTTTCATATTACAAAACTTTTTTTTATATTTTTTTTGGTGCTGTGATACATTATTTCTATCCATGCGTATTATTTTCAGGAACATTCATCCTAGAACTATAATGGACACTTTCTACCATCGTTTTGACACTGCCATAAAGCTATTTCGAGCTAATAGCATTTGTCCTATTCATTCTCATTCGTTTTCCCTATGGCACATAATAGGTATACACAGATAATTTTGAATTCGGTGAGAATAGAGGAGTAGTTTTATTGAATATCGGTGATGAGAAGCAATAAATATGTTGGTTGCTAGGTAGAGATTATTAGATGGACAATAGAAACCGGGAAGAATAAGACTAGATAACAACGCATTGCTAAGAGTTGAATATTTCTTCTTTCTTTAATAGAAAAAGGTAGCATGAGGGAGAGTTCTTATTGTATCTCAGAAGCAGATGCATAACAGTTAAAGGTTTTGGCATTATGTGGCAATTCATTTCACTTCTAAAAGATGAAATGAAAATAGAATAATTTAGAAGGCCATGTATTTAAAAAAACTGCATTAACCATGACATTTGACTGACGCATCAAGATTCCTTGGTAAGGAACCTGCCGACTTCCAGAAGGATTCATGGGTGGGTTCTAAATGCCACCTCCTTGCTATTGTCACTGTATAGCAAAGCTTAACTCTTCATCCTAATCTGCCTCCTTGTCCAACAGGAGATGAGGAGTTAAGAAGGTTCATCCTTTGCAACCTTGCTGTTTCGATTGGAACAAGGCAAGTGAAACAGCAAGCAAGGAAGAACAGAAGTAAGGATTAGATTGCCTGATAAGTATGAGCCTTGGAAGGTGCTTATTAATAAGAGTTGCTAACATTGGCTCGGGGTTGGTTTCTTAAATTGCTTCCCGATGTGCAGCTTCAAAAGCGCAGGTGTCTTGAGAGGAAATGCAATCTGACAAAGCTTCACTAGAAGGGTTCCCCGCAGTCCCTGGAAAGATTTTTAAGAAAGATTATCTTTCTGAATATAAGCCAAACTAGATATTCCTGTGCAAGGGGAACTTTAGCAATCTGGCTCTTGTCCATCCCAGTTTTTTCAGTGAGGACAAAAACATTGTGTCAAATGAAATGGCTCTCTTTAATGCTAAGAATGTCAATCCCTTGTTGACTTGATTGTTTAAAGCTACAAGGTATAAGTGCAAAACATTTGGCTGATCTCCTAGTTGGTGGCAAAGTGTCAACTTTTGCTGCCTTCGAATGGTCTCCGTGTTGTGACGAGGCATAATGATGAATTGGGTAAGGATTATCTGTACTCATTCAGGCCTGGATAGGGGAAGAAGGTGGCATTGGTCATGCTTTCGGATGATCTCTGGTGGGAGCAGGATGGAGATGGCACATTCGTCTTTGCCCTGCTTGGCCATTTAGTGTCTTTCAATATCACTGATCATGGTATCCTTCTATTTTTTTAAGTTTTTATTTTACACACTTAGACACATCAACAAGAACAAACACATGACTTAAGACAACATAGGAACAAGAAGTTCCATCATATATCATACAGCAGTTCCGTATTGGTTTCTTTGCCGTTAGTGTTTTCCCTTTCTATACCTTTCTATCTTACATTCATGGTCTCTTTATTCGTTATCCATTTTTACGTATAATTCTATATTTATTTATAGTTAGCTATTTATAACCAAATATTGTTTATCTATAATGTGCTATATATTCTTACTATCATTTATTCTCTTACAATTCTAGGTAAACATTCACATGGTTATTCTTTTTCTTTGTCAATCTTATACTATTGTTACTCCATTTAAGAGATTATAGAGTACAGTTTGGATTGGATTGTTTACCATCCCAAGCGTCTATTATGGATCATGGTATCCTTCCAGATCAGCTTCAGAGCTTGGGATTGGGCGGAAGAGTGTTGTGCTACTTCTTCTTCCTTTCTCTGAGGCCAGTTCCAGTTGGCATTGATTGGAAGTTGAGAAGGGCCACTCTTGGCCTCTAATATGCAGGATGCCACAGATTTGGCACTTTCTCCATTCCCGTTTAATGTATGTGAAGCTGCATGGGGAGATCATCCATTACCATGAGGTGAGATAGCATCATATGCATTATACTGCATTATACTCTGCTGTCTATCTTTGGCCCTGATAAGTTAAGACTAGTGATGCTTAATGTCCTTTCCCAGTGCCTGGAACTTATAGAGTCTGGATGGAAGACAACAGGCTTCAATCAAACCCCAAAATATTGAATAGCTTTAGGTTTTAGGTCCTTCTGTATTGGAGGATTTACCATCTTGGATTCCTGAAATTGGAAATCTGATGCACATTTTTTAAATACCCAGGCAAAAGAAGAGAGGAAAAAAGTGTATACATTGCATATACTTTCACTGGATTTATTTCATTTGGATTTATTTCATTTATATACTTGACTGTTTATGTTTCAGATATACTCTCCTGAAAACAATAAACTTATTTATTTTTCACCTTCCCCATTCCCATTATGCATGTCAATCTCAGGATATTCCTTGGTTCTCTGAGGACCTCACAGAGATGAAGTGCCAAAAGTAATACTTGGAAAAATAATGGACAGTGATTCTGATTGAGCATATGGGAAAGCTCACTTTAGCTCACATGATGGCAATAATAGTGGCAGAATATTGTTATTTTTCTATTCTAATCATACCTGCTATCCCATTCCATGGTAAAACATTCCTTGCAGGTACGAGTCCTAAAATCTGAATTTTATCAAGTGATTTTATATGTCTCTGAATAGGCAAAATTCTGTTGAGGCTGAAAGGACAGTGTTGTGTGGTTACTTGTATGTACGCAAACTTTACATTTCTGCGGTGAAGAGAGTCTTCGGGACTGGTAGTATGGGCCATTTCTTAATGATATCCATATCACTCCAGTCTGGTGTAAGACCCCCCCTTGGGAGGTGACATGTAGTTCATCCCATGAACTAGTATCAGCGTCATTGAAAGAATGGGTGCTTCCACTTGGCTTGAAGGAAGTGGGGATCATCCACTACTTAAGAGGTTATCATGGATGCAACCGCCCTGGTTATAATTCCCTCCAAACATCTTTTATTCCAAATTCCTCTGACGTTTTAAAGAAGGTCTTTGGTAATATTCTTCTGACTTTTTACCTCGTTCTACTGCTT
The DNA here is from genome assembly GCF_051295495.1 of Thamnophis sirtalis. Taxonomy (NCBI): domain Eukaryota; kingdom Metazoa; phylum Chordata; class Lepidosauria; order Squamata; family Natricidae; genus Thamnophis; species Thamnophis sirtalis. The sequence goes on from NW_028261382.1 coordinate 177,368,295, forward strand.
TTATAATCTAATTTTGACTCAACAATTGCGTTAAAGTCACCCACTATACAAATGTTTTCATATTCTATTTCTGTAATTTTTTTGTGTAGTTGTTCGTAAAACACTTCATGATTGGTATTTGGTTGCATATATTACTCTTCACAATGCTAAGAAAATAGCCTCAGTTGAAGCTGTTGAAGGAAACGAATCACCTGGACCTTTTTCATGTTTTTGTTTGTTTAAAGACAGTGAGTTTTAAATTACATAAGATTTTTTTTCCCAGCTTTTCCTCACCTATTTATTTACCTTCTCTAGAAGTACATCCTTGTTACCTTTTGTTTTTTATTAACTCAGATAATCCCAAACAACAATATGTTATTTTCTATCTTCTTCCTCTCCCTTGTCCTTCCAAGCAGAATCTCCCACTTTTCATTTCAGCACGACAAGTGTATATTGATATATTAGACCAGTGTTTCTCAACCTTGGCGACTTTAAGTCCTGTGGACTTCAACTCCCAGAATCCCCCAGCCAGCAGAGCTGGCTGGGGAATTCTGGGAGTTGAAGTCCATAGGACTTAAAGTCGCTAAGGTTGAGAAACACTGTACTAGACAGTAAGACTGGAGAAATATCAGGAATCCCTGGAGATTATTGCTGAATTAGGGCTGGCAAAGGATTATTGGGAAAGCTGAGGAGTGGATATAAGCAGTGGGTTCTCATGATCAAAAGAGCATGTAACTTGAAGAAGCCTGTAGTGATGTCTACCATGCCTATGTATCATAGGCATAATGCTTCAAAATTGCGGTCTAGCTTTCAAATACTTTCCTTTCCACTATAGGGAAGAGCAAAATAGTTACAAGCACTTTAATGTCCCAGACTGAAAATACACATATCAGTTACAGAGAAATGTGGGGCCTCTGTGCCCTCATAATGCTCCATCTTTTCTGAAATCTCTGCCCTCCTCTGATGAAAAGAACTACTGTATAGATGCTTGAGAGGCATGGATGATTTCTCTCCCCCCTCCTCCTCCCCCTGCTAGTTCTGGTTCTCTCAACTACACGCCAGAATCAGGAATGAATCAGGGTGAATTATGTGGCCAGCAGTTTCCCCATAAACGTAATGAATACCCAGAGATTGCAAAGACATTCCAGCCTGAAAGCTTTCCATCATGCTGGAGGTCCATTTCTCCTCTCCCCAATTGCTACCCTTCGATTTGTATCATTTGCAAAGTCACATTCGAAGCTTTGGCAACAATAAAAGAAAATGATAAACCCATGAAACGACTTCTTTTATAAAAAAAAATAAAAAGTGATGTCTGTGATTGTAAAAGAGTACAGTACTTAGTCATATTGATTTGCTTCTGAGAGTTCTCTGGGCTATATAAATCGCATCAGAAATCTTTAAGATCTAACTCTACAAGGCCACTGTTTTGGTTACTTTTATTCCTGTCTCCCTTTCTCATAAAAAAAAAAGCACAAAGAAGTAGGATTAAGCTGGAATGGTCCTCTTATCAGCTGAAAGTGCGGTTTCGTTTTGTTTTTTTAATATGCAAACTGTTGAAAAATACAGGCAAACAGATATCATTGCACTGGTTTATCTTCATATTGTTATGCACTTGTAATAATACAAAGAGCAATTTAAATTTATTTGAATTAAAATGGGTTACTTGAAGGACTGACTGCCTTTGTCCAACTCTATCTATCTAATTTGGTCCTGAAGACTGGGCATGCTGCAAATCCCATTAGCCAGAGGGTCAGCTAGTGGGAAGCAGAAGACAAAGGAGTCCAGAAGAAGAGAAGAGGGCCTTTTGTGCTGTAGCCCCTGCCTTGACTGTAGGGTACAAGAAGTAGGGGTACGGTCTTCAAAGACTAATCAATGGCCCTATTGATCTTTTGTAAGAGTTCAAAACCTCGACTGTGTACTCAAGCCTGGATCTCCAAATATTTTAAGATCACGGTTTCTTGGCTTTACTGCTAACTGTTTACTTAACTTGACTGCTCTCTCTATATTTATTGTTTTATTGGTTTTAAATGTTTTATTGTTTTAGAACTGTAAACTGCCCAGAGTCATTACGTTGAGACGGATGGCCATAGAGATTAAATAAATAAATATGTATAGTCCGAGGCCAGGCTGGAACATGGAGATAAATCTTCCTGCCCAAGATGCACTAAGTATCTTTTTCAGAAATATGAAACTATTGACATAATATTTACTTTACCAATAGAGACACTGATTCAAGCTTGGTCTGCTCCTCTGTCTGGGTAGCATCGTCATTCTAGACAAAGCCGAGTACTGCACTTTTAAAAAAAAAATAGCTGAAAGATGCACCATTAGAAATATTGCTTGGCCTCTGAGCATTGGAGACATGACACCATTCAGGTGATATTACGGAGGCTGGATTTTTTCTGCACTTACTTTTGTATGTAAGGAATTGAAAGGAACTTTTAAGAAGGAAATGGATAAACCTAACAGAGTATTTGCTTTCTGTTTAAAGTAGAAAATTGCACCAATGATTTTCTATGATTTGCTATATAATTTCAGCAATGCTGTCTTGGAGACGATCTGAGTTAGTAGAGAAGGGTGTATGTTGCCCTATAATCACCCATTTTTTTGTCTATTTGTTTTAAATATATATATACTACTAAAACTGTCCTATCTGTTTGTAAAGTTCCATTGGGTGAAATGGTGCATCATTGGACAACAAATTTTAAATCAATGGAATAATTTCCAAAATTTGGGACCCATAACCCTGTTGTAAATTGAAATTTCTAGAAAATGAGTCCTTCCAGCCTATTCCAAATTAGTTGAGAGAATGGCAGTGGCTATTCAATTAATCTGGAGAACACCAAGGTGTAAGAGTTAAGTAACCTCATTCACATTATATTATTTGACTGTCAAGCTGTTGTGTATTTAGAAACACATAAGCACATGTGGGATTATGTTTCATATTTTAATATTTATGGATCATATTAAATATACGTCATATTTTTCAAGCCATTTTTAAATATTTTTTAAAGGCCAAAGTTACCCAGTGAACTTCTACATCTGAGGATCATTTTGGACATAGAATTTCAGAGCCCTGGTGGTGTCACGTCTGGTTGAGCATCTTAACTAGTACAATCGCACTGGGGGAAGAGAGATTTCAGGACTCCGTTTTGTCTATGAAATTTACTTCTGAAATAAAAGGCCGTTTTTCCAAAAGGAATCTTCTGAGTTATCAAATAGCGATGACCGGAAAGAAAGTCTGTAGAATTGCAAGAGCATTTGTAAGGGTATTTTTGTAATACCCTTTTCAAAGGGTATTCAAAATTGAGGTCTACCTAGTCTTGAAAAAAAGTTGTCATTGTGAATTCCACTACAAACTAAATCCTGCATCCACTGCCGAGGATTTCGTGCACTGTGAAAGTCATGTGGATTTTACTAGCTGAGATACGTCAGCCTTACAGCAAAATATTTCTCTGTGTTAAGTATGTTCCCATCCTGTCTTCTGCCTCCGGTGATTTAAAGCAATTGTATTGGAAGACTAGCCTTTCAATCTTGTCAAACGGTGCCTTCCCCCTCCCCTTAATATATACTCAGGTCCATTCATTTAATTAAAAGAAATCGATATAAAAAGGGGGCATTTTAAGGATTTGAAAACCACTAATCACAGCAAGCACTTTCAAAATTAATGTATCCCAAACATTATACGGTTAAAGTACATACAACATTTGTTGTAAGGCATGAAAATTAAGGTGATGTGTTTGGAGGGAGAGAAAGTTTCTTTTTAGAATAAGTACAATGGAATTGGACCATGAGAGTTGATCATAAGGAAGGCTGAGCACTGAAGAACTGATGCTTTTGAATGGCTGGTGCTGGAGAAGACTCTGGGGAGTTTGTTGGACTGCAAGATCAAATCAGTCAACCTTAAAAAGGAATCAACCCTGACTGTTCTTTGGAAGGACTGATGTCGAAGCCCAAATACTTTAGGCACCTAATGAGAAGAGATGTTGAGCAAGATTGAAGGCAAAAGGGGGAGGCAGAGGATGAGATCATTAGATAGTGATCGACACAATGAACATGAATTCGGGCAAATTCTGGGAGTCAATGGAGGGTGGGGTGGGGTGCTATGGTCCATTGGGTTGTGAAGAGTTGGACATGACTTAGAGACCAAAAACAACAACAACAACAACAATAATAATGAACCATGGAATATAATTTGGGAGTTGTCTTCTGCACCAGTTGTCTGGTCAGAGTGAAAGTAGCAACAACATGGTCGTTTTTAAAATTTTTATTTTATTTAAAATGTCTTTACCTGAATGCCTAATACTATACAGTTTTAATAAACACTAAATTAATAGACTTTAGAAAACTAAAAGCTTATCGAAAGTGTTATCTGGATGTATTTACATAAACAGTGCAGTCTTGTGGAGAAAGGCCAAAACAAGCAAACACATATTTTTGGACGAAACCTGCCATTTTGCAGGCTCCTTGTCTCTCTTCTGGGATTGTACAAGGGTTCAGGTCACATTTGAGTCCCCCACAATTCTCTCCCACCCACCCCCTTCCTCTCTCTGATTACGCACACACACTATGCAGAAAAGAAACCCAGGGAGAGAAAGACGGCATGGATGCACAACATTGTTTAATCGGCAGTATTAGGACATTATTTTTCCCCACCCTTCGCCTATCTTTACCAACTATCACATCTAGAAGACAGGAAAGTAAAACCTTGATTTTACAAACTGGGAGGAAAGAGTGTTGGTAATGCAGGATTTACAATAAAGTAAATGTAACGTTTGTGTGATGTATATACAGTTATGTTCTTTATGTAAAATAAGCACATTCCAGTTTTGTCCATCATATCAAAGCCTGTGCAATGAAGAGGTGTGAAAAAATTGAGGTTTTATTGTGCATCCTTGCACCTGGTGTAAATGGCCCACAATTTCCTTCCTCCTATTCCAAATAAAACTCAAGGCCACTTTTCTGATTTGCTTCCCAAATTCCCAAATTTAGGGCTCACTTCTGGGCTTTTACAGCAGCTGGATATGGAGAAAATGGGAGTTGAAATCCTTCACTGCCATGTGGGTAACTTTCTAAATATCTGCAGCTGAATTGCTGCAAAGTTCAATCGGTTTTAAAAATGGACAGCTTTATCTATCATGTATACAGTGTACCTATTATTAAAAAGCAGGTCAATAGTATATTTCCCTCAAAGTTGCTGGCCCATCGCTCTTCCCCTCCCCAAAGACTCTGCTGAGTTTGTCTGAATGTCAGAGGAACTTCCTTGAATTCAACTTTGCTTGCTTTAAAGGGACTTTCTTATATGCAAGAAATCTTGGATGAGAACTCTAGCTCTGGAAAGTGTTGATGCGTTGAAGATTGTCTCAGCAGTACCTACTTTAAACTGCTAATACAGGAAATGTAAGAAATCAATGGCATAAAAATAACAACTTGCTTCATTCACTTCTAATAATTACGCCAACTATAGCATTTTCTCTTTAGAAAGCCTTTAAGCTGTTAAAGACATCAAATACGGTTTCAGTCAGCACTCCTCAATTCATTTGCACACAAATCTCATAATAGCTACTTGACTATTTCTGTATCATTACTAGCTATAGTACATTGATATGTGGCTGTTCCCTCTTATAAATAAGGACGTTCTGAGATTCTAGCCAGCCCTTCAGTTAGCAAAAGGTGGTAATCAATGTAAAAAAAAAATCAAAATACTTTAACAAACTCTGCTTTTATTCATCTCCCATGGTGATGCAGAACCTCAAAAATATGTTATATAGGATCAGGATTAATGTTTATCCGATTAAATGCAAGACATATAGAAGTTATATTCCTTTTCGAATGTTCCATTGATTTTGGATATATGTGTATTTGCAATCAATAGCCAATGTCTAGTCTCAGATAGGCTAGAAAGACTAGACAAATAGACAAATAGACTCAATTCCTGAGTATGCTGATTTAGAAAAAAGATTCACTGATTGAACATAGTAATAATATATGTCAGGCTCCTAGTCCAAAACCTTTGTCCTATTAAAAATAAGATTTTGCCCAGTTCATTTTGAGTTACACAAGGATGAAGCATAGGTATTAAAAATAGATGATTCTGAAAGTGCTAATGGGACTATAATTCATTTGTTCATAAGTGCTACCAATTCAGATTATGGAATACATTGGCAGATTTGTATGGAATGCCGCTAAAGTCAGAAGATGTTAAAAGGAACAATTGAGCATCAAAGGGCATGCAAAGGATTGTCCTGTTGGTATCTTATTTTAACTCAGAGTTGAATCCTCTTGTATTCAATAGGAATTATGCCAATAGAAGCATTTATAGAATTTCAGCCAGCCTTAATATCGTTATGTTTTCATACTGGATTATCTAGTCACATTTCTATTATTCCAACATCAGATAATACAGTATACTATTTTCCTTTTCTCCTTTTGTTGTTTCATTCTGGCACTCAGAATTCATGGGATTTTGCTTTGAGTTGCATTTTCTGTTGCCTGAGGAGAAAATCTAAAGGTCTTAGTCATATATCAAAAAACTATGAGCCAATGCCCAGACGGGGGCCTATTATTGGAAAAATCCACGCTCGTAAATTGCCCGAATAAGAAACTTCAGGTGATTAATGCATAATGTGTCAGCCTCCAGAAAAGACCACGATTCATTTTTTTATTCAGTTTGGCATCTTAATTTTGATGCCAGTATGTTAAATAGTTTATATAATATTTATGCACAAGCTGTGGGTGGCTTACTGTCATTTTATTGACATGGCGAAACATTTCATCAATAAAATGCAAACTTCTGGCTCAAGTAACTGGTACTTAGTGTCAGTAATTCCGGGAGGTGGCGAAAGAGCCCTCCAGTTAAGCCATCGGATGTCATAGAATTAGTGTCAGTAATCCTAGCTAAATTAACCTGAGCCATCAAAGGAAATTTGCTGTATCAGGAGAAATGTGCAATCATCATCTTCATAGCATACATGCAGCATTCTAAACTGTTTGACGCATTTGACAAAAGAGGGTTTAAGGAACACCCTTTCCCAGGGCCAACATGAGGCATAACAGTGAACATCGTTCTCTATATACCTCTGATTTCAACCAACTTAACACTGCTTTTAGGTGGGATGACAAATGATTAATATCAAGCTTTATGTTGCAGAAGCTGCATATCATACAAAGAACCTTATCAAACACAGGCTGTTATTATCATTATGTCATTATATATTACTATCATTATATTAACCTGATCAAACCCAGCATTTTTGTCACAATTGATCAGCTGCATGCATTTGGCACACAGGTTTGGTGAGCAATTATTCTCCTGAATTGTTACTTTTCAGCAACCAGGATTAAGGCAGGATGCTGTGAGTCAGCAATAGAGAACCTTCGATATTAGTAGGCATTGATAGCCGGTTCTTTGATGAACCTCTTCAGTCTCCTTCGAAAGCTCTCCAATGGTTTCCAACAAATTTCACAATTTAATAAGATGCTATGACATCCATCTCTCTCTTTCTCTGTCATCTATGTTTTGGTCTATTGTTCTGTGTAAAAGAGCAAAGGAGACATGAAGACAACACATGTCATAACATAACAAAGCAAACTCTGTGCCTTATGCCAGTGGTCCCCAAACTTGGCAACTTTAAGACTTGTGGACTTCAACTCCCAGAATTCTCCAGCCAGCAGAGCTCTGCTGGCTGGAGAATTCTGGGAGTTGAAGTCCACAAGTCTTAAAGTTGCCAAGTTTGGGAACCACTGACTTATGCATATAATATTATGCCTTATGCATATAATATTGTATTGCTGGTATGAAAGAGTAGAGCTTTCATTGTGACACTTTTATACGTATTTGACCCTTTTAATGGCATGTGATTAAGAGCAGACAATTAGAGATAGGCTAATGTTCTGCTGCATTTAGTTTCAATGAATTATCTTGAGATTTAACCAGAGGCGAGAGGGAAAAATTCTCCCTACACATTATGTATGCCATGCATTATTTTATATACCCATAACGTTTGTCTTTTTGCCCTTCTCAATTTCAAGCTAAGCAGCTTGAAATTTGTGTAGTCTTTTCTTACAAGGGAGTAACTTCAGCCCCCTCATAATTTCCGTTGCCCTTTTTGTAACTTCTCTAGCTCTGAAATAACCTACTATAAAATGTAGAATTCCTCACATACTCATTTGGTACCTACCTCCTTACTCTGCTGTGACCAGGACTACACTCAATACCCTCACTTGTTCTCCCACAAATTTGTTTAAGAGAATTATTATATTGGTAGTTCTGTGTTCAGTTTTCTTCCTAAGAATACTAAATACAAAATAATTTACCACATTTTTTGCCGCACCTGTGCAGCCATATTTTCATTAAACTGTCTATCTTGACTCTAAGGTGGAGTCATGAATCTTCTTGAAGATTGAGCACATTCATCACCATGAATTATCACCATAAAGTGATTGCTTTAATTATGATTTGTGGCACCAGCTATTGTGGTGTAATTCCCAAATAATCTCAGGTTATAAACCATGGATTATAAACCATGATGCCTAGATTCACTCCTTACACTAAATCAAAATTAAACCACATTTTTGTATTAGCATGCAATGCAGACTCATTTTAGATAAAACTAAATAATATAGCTAAATAACTATGGCTTAGGTTTTTTTTTTTCAAAATGTGTTACATTTAAATTGAATTTCACTCTGCTTGTTCGTTATTGCTCCTTCATTATCAAACTAATCTGACTCAACTCCGAATTTATATCTTTTACTTCAGATCAGTGTACACATACTTAATATAGCAATAGCAATAGCAGTTAGACTTCTATACCGCTTCATAGGGCTTTCAGCCCTCTCTAAGCGGTTTACAGAGTCAGCATATCGCCCCCAACAACAATCCGGGTCCTCATTTCACCCACCTCGGAAGGATGGAAGGCTGAGTCAACCCTGAGCCGGTGAGATTTGAACCGCCGAACTGCAGAACTGCAGTCAGCTGAAGTAGCCTGCAGTGCTGCATTTAACCACTGCGCCACCTGGGCTCCTAATATTAATAATCTAGTTCCACAAAACAAATTAATCTATTTGTAGCATAAAATAAATCATTTGAAAATTACTGACAGGAGACGGTACCTAAAATTCATGCTCTCAGTACCCGAAATTTCACTCTTTTGTTAAAATGTCACTGAAGTTGCTATTTGGTGATTTGCAGCACGGTATTCTGTAGAATTGATCTCCTTAAGTATGTCAAGAGGCGTACAAAACCTGAAACATTTAGCTGATTACTTTGGTATCGTATACCTTTTTTGATTTGATTTTCTTACTTGCATCATAAGATCAGAAACCAATTGGTCTCATTTTGTTCTATTTAAAAAGAAAACAAATGAAAACAGATGACGAATGATTTCATTACCTATAGTGTAAGATAACATCCCTCAACTTAACTCTTCCTTGTAGAGTTGTAACTCTACAACTCTCATCCTGTCTCGGTAAGCATAGTTGATCGGAAGATGATAACAGTAGCATAACCGCAGATCTGGAAGAAATCAGGTTGGGAAATACAATAGGGCATATATATGCCTCAGTCTACTCATCTCTTTGCCAAAACAGACCTAACAGTTTTTTTAAAAAAAAATAGTGAACCATAATGTCCCAAAACAATTTCTACATAGCCACTTTTACCCCCCAATTAATATTTTCCATACTGCCCTATAAATACTGTATCCCCATCGCTATGCCCCTCTGTGTTTACCAGCTGCCCATGTTCCCTGCAGATTACTAATAAGGCAACAGAAGGGTAAGTATGTAACTGCTGTCCCATATCTACTTGTAGTGGTTATCTCTTCCCCCCCCACCCCAGCTTTTTTTGCAACAAGAAGAACAAAAATGCACCCTAGTCACTGTTTAGTATAATGGCCAATTTGCTTCTCAATTCAATGCACTCTCAAGAGGGAAATGGCACAGAACCATACAAACTTAGTTTCTGCAGGAAAGGACAGACTGGAAGATTTGGGAGAAAGCTACCAATTTGGAACCTCTTATCTCAAATTTTATTGTTCTCTGCGGCTTATTCGGAGTCTCGGCAGAGCTGAAAATTATTTCCTCAGCTGTAGAATATTGATTAAGTTGTGAGAATACAGAAAAGGCAGGTACTATGTGATGAGGGTCCCGAAGATGCCAATCTACTTCAAAATGGATCTATTATTATTATTATTATTATTATTATTATTATTATTATTAGTAGTAGTAGTAGTAGTAGTAGTATAGTAGTAGTAGTAGTAGTAGTATAGTAGTAGTAGTAGTAGTAGTAGTAGTAGTAGTAGTAGAAGAAGAAGAAGAAGAAGAAGAAGATGAAGATGAAGATGAAGATGATGATGATGATGATACAGCAGATCTGCTCTGGAAATGCTTACAAATCCTACTTTTTGAGACATATTTTGTATCCAGATCTTTAAGATGTTATTAAAGAAAAGCAAAAATTGCTGGATTGAAAAAAAAAACACCAAATTCAGTAGGTTTTTTAAATACCTTTTTAAAAAATAAAAAAAAACACCCAATAAATTGGTTTCTTAAGTATATACTTATAACTGGGCAGATTTAAATGAGAGATTCTGGCAATTGAATAATGAGCAATTGGGTTAAAACAATGGTTCTGAATCTTTTCTCTACCACGTACATCCTCTAAATGCCTTTTGTGGCCACCAATCATGGCCCTGGACCACCAAGACTCAACTCAAGATTTATATCATTTCTTCAAGCTTTTGCGGATCCCCTGTGATGACATTGCGCCCCCCGCCCAACCGGCTTAACATTTTAATAACAATTAGCTACAATGCAGTACTGTTTGGAAGTCTCTAATGAATCAGTGGGACTCACTTATGAGTAGACCTGCCTAGGATTCCAGCACTGAGTTTTTCTGATAGCAGTTTAATATTTTTTAACACAACATAATAGGTGGATCTGACTTTCTATGTAAACCCTTTGTTTGAGACAACTTTTGAACTTCTGTTAACGGCAATACTGAAAAGCCGTTTTATAACTATAACAGACAAAGGAATTCAGGAATACCTAAATGTAATAGTGTTCATGTGCACATGCGCAAATGCACACACACACCCCTAATAATATAAATATTGTAATAGTAATTACAGAAGAGGAGGTCCTACAATTAAAAAAAAGCTAAATCATTTTCATAAGTTTGGATCTACGATATGCAAAAATCGGGGGGGGGGAGGGGGAATACATTTTTTTTTAAATGCGGCCATTAAATAAATCAGAAAGATGACAAGGAAGTCCTATTATTAGCTCTCTTTTTTTGGTGCTGATTGTGAGGCAGATGAGTGGGTGGAGGAGACATACAAGCCAAGGGAGTTCCAGCTTATCACGTAGCCCAAACCTTTCCCTGCTCATTGCAAAGGAGTTTCAGATCGTTGTGGTAGCACTTCAGCCGGGCTTCGTGTCTTGTTTTCGTTCTGCATTTCATTGCTTTTTTTTTTCTTTTAAATTTTGACCCTTTGGAACATCTGCCCATGTTTCCTGTTTCAGTTCTACACAGAGCCATCTCGGATGCACCTCATGGCCAATGCAAATTCTTGTTAATTGGTGTGGTTGAAACCTTTGCTCAGCAGTGGTTGAGCAGCATGAACTAGTACTCAACTGGATTATTATTGGAAGGTGAGGTTGCATCAAATGCAGCTTCTGGCTGCTTGCTTAGCCAGGCATTCCCTTGGGACTAGTTCCTTATTTCTCCCATGTCTTTTTCTTGCTGCAGAATATAGTACCTACTGTCAGCTTAATCCTAGGCTCTAGTACCAGAGTATTTTGTTAAGAAGCAGGAGGTAGAAATAGCAGCAATCCACCAACTGAGCAAGTGGCGAATGATAAAGAGAACATAACAGCCTTTGTTTTGCCGATATGAGTGGTATTGAGCAATAATTAATATGAATTGAGCTCACAAAATACAGATTAGGAACCCTCTTTATATATTATAGATCGGACTCAGACTTACTCCTGCTGAAAACAGAGTGACAAAAATCAGTGGGAATTAATTTAGATATTTCTAACTTGAAATTCATTGATTTCAATTATTCTACTCTTATTATTATTAAGTTGGTTTACTTGAAATAAATACGTATTTTCAGCAATACTCAGTTTTCTTGATACACGTTGTTACAATCCCTATACATTACCTTATCTAACAGACTACTTTCCAGGAATAGAATATCTCTTAAAGTACATTACTGTAGCCCTCGTACCCAATTGGCTAGGACCACTTACCAGGCACATATATATACACAAACATCTCTCTCCTTTCTTCTAACTTCTGATTGTCCATTATTATTATGTTTTGATAGTTTGAGGAAAGTGACCAATTCAAAATTACCCCTAGCATTCAAAAGACCATTGAATTTCTTTAAAAGTATCTTACAGGTAGTTGTCACTTAATGACGATAAATGGAACCAACAAGCCCATCGTTAAGTGAGGCAGTTGTAAAGCCAATCATCACATTGACCAGGCCAACTTAACATGGCAGTTCCAGCACTTCCAGTTGTGTTGTTAAATGAATCCCGCGTGGTCATTAAGCCAAATGTTACTTTCAATTTACTGTTGCAAGTTGTTTGTGGGGAGCCAGAGTGAAGGTTGAAAATGATGGCCACATGATTATGGGATGCTGCAACAGCTGTAAATGCAATCAAGTGTCCAAATTGCGATCAAGTGATCATGGGGATGCTATGATGGCCCAACTCCAAGGCTTGGACTGGTTGTTAAGTGAGAACAACCTGTAGCTCCCTTGTAGCAATAGCAATAGCAATAGCAATAGCAATAGCAGTAGACTTATATACCGCTTCATAGGCCTTTCAGCCCTCTCTAAGCGGTTTACAGAGAGTCAGCATATTGCCCCCAACAATCTGGGTCCTCATTTTACCCACCTCGGAAGGATGGAAGGCTGAGTCAACCCTGAGCCGGTGAGATTTGAACCGCTGACCTGCTGATCTAGCAGTAGCCTGCAGTGCTGCATTTAACCACTGTGCCACCTTGTAGCTTTTAAGAGACCTACACTCTTTTCCTATAATATATGATAAGCCATACCGTTTCCTTAAAATAGGGTGCTCATTATATAATTTGCATAAAAATGTGTCTTGGGTGAATCATTAAAATATAGGTTATTTGGTGAGCTATAACATTAAGATAATCCCATTTACAAAATTAGCAGAAACATATTAAAACTAGTATTCCATATCTGTTTTGGGAGGGTTTCCCCTCAATCGCTTCGCCGCTTGGCCGTTGAACTGCCTAAATAAAAACGTGATTGGAAAAAATAACAAAGGTTTTTGTGGGGTTTTCTTCCTCTCTCGGAAGCTGAAATTACAGTGGGGATGACATTAGATCCACAAAGACTGCAGTCAAGAAACAATTCAAACCAATAGGTTTAGAGAACCCTTTCCGAGAGCGGTTGATATATAGAAAGAAGTATCGACATCACACATTTCACTGCTGTTTCTTGAAAAAGGAAAAGGCAACATAATTAGGAGTCTTTATCACTGTCTTCGCCACCATACATATCGGCCAACTTCCTAAAACGAGGTCCCCAGTCGCTGAGGTAATCGTAGTCCTGGTCTCCATCCGTGGTCACCGACTCCAAAGAGCTAAGAGAGTCCGCCACTGAGCCACTGCCTTCATATGCATATGTGGCTAGGGAGTCATAAGGGGGTGCAGTTGGATCTGTATCATTCTCCTTTAACCTTTGGCTAATAAAATCTCTGACGTCAGTGTTGTCTCGTACCACTGGAGTCCGGCGTGGCATGAACAGCGTTTCTGGCACAATGTCTCGGCGCAACTTATTGTCCTCTATGGCTTCAGGATTCCGCAGCGTGCCAATATCAAAGGCTTGAGTGTCCTCCTCTCCGCCGCCTTCGTCATTGTAACTGACAATGTTATCTCGGATGTCCTCTTTGGAGATGATCAAAGGCTCTTTCTTCCTTTGCCGTCTCAGTGCGGCAAACAGCACCACGGTAACTGGTAAGAAAAACAAATAAATAAATTGAGCGAAAGTCGGGCTGAGTTGAGAGGGACATTAATTCTCCAGCTAATTAAAACAAAAGCAAGCTACCATGAAATTTGTATTCTTTGGAACTTGTTTTGTTTTCTTTTGCAAAACAGTGCAATCCATAACCTCATCCTCACTTTGGGGCTCATCATTTTAGGGGCTGTGAAGTGCAGGAAAAGGTTCGGTGAAATGCAAATGGGTTCAAGCTAAAACGTAGATGAATTTCAGTTGGTTTTCATGTTGCAACAGTGCAATCCTTTTAAAGTCAGCGAAGTGACTATTTTGAGGAGAGGCAAAAGAACAAGAAAATTCAGTTACATCAAATGTTGATGATGAACTGCTGAAATTATTTCAATTTTGTCCTCAAAGGATTTTTTTTTTAAGTGAGACACTATCAATATTATACAAGGAAAAACTTATAGTAACACTTTAAAAATGTCTTCCTTTAAAATATTTATTGAAGGTGTATTATAATTCTCTGTTTCATCTCTGCTATTTAAAAATAGGCAATTCTGAGTATTTTTCCAGTTGCCTCTGGTGCTATATTTGCTTTTTGACACTTTAAAAAATTTGGGAGCCCAGATTTGGCTCTCAAATGGCCAATTGCCAAAATCCAAGTTTAAAAATTATGAACTACTATTTATAACCGGTGGTTTAAAACAGTAGCCCACAACCCAGAGGTGGTATTCAGCAGGTTCTGACCAGTTCTGGAGAACCAGTAGCAGAAATTTTGAGTGGTTTGGAGAACCAGTAAATACCACCTCTGACTGGTCCCGCCCCCATCTATTCTCTGCCTCCTGAGTCCCAGCTGATTGGAAGGAAATGGGGATTTTGCAGTAACCTTCCACTGCCACGCCCACCAAGCCACAACCACCAAGCCATGGCCACAGAACTGGTAGTAAAAAAATGTGAATCCCATCACTGCCCCAACCTTTTGGGCCCCAGGGATTGGTTCCATAGAAAGAGGTACCAGAGGGAGCATGGTTTCACAAGCTGCCTGCATCCCACAGATGGTTACTCACGTGCTGTGACCCAGTCCATGGACCAGGGGTTAGGAACTCTGGTTTGAAATGTGGACTTACCTCCAACCATTCAGGAATTACAATATTTGGATGTGAGTGCTGGCATAAATAAAGCTTCAAACATACAACCACCAAAGTTCTCAATGATACTCTTAATAAGGTCTTTCCCGCCTTAGATAAAACTTAGGTTCTTTTAGTTTAAAGAATAACTCATCCAAATAATTTAGTTTGGAAGATTCATTAGATAATTCTCACCATACTCCAAATTCATAGATGATTGGCATAAAATTAAAATAGTCACTTAGCTACATTTTCAAGCTGACTGACCCATTCTTTCCCCAACTTAACTAAAATACTCGACTGTGGAAATTTAAAAAATGCTAGTTTTCTTATTGATAGAAATCATTAAATTATCATGTTTTTGCAGTCTTCTTACAAAAATATTCAAGCTGTTAACGGACCTACTCCATGATTTTCAGAAGATCCTCAAGGAAGACAACTTAACTGAGTCTCTTAGCATAGAAATTATAAATGAAGAAAAATAGAGAGTCTTACACAAATGAGACTGTTTATCCATCCAACCTAGAACTGTCTTTTTTGGCTAGCAGAGCTTCTCAGGAATAGTTTTTTCCTCTTAAATGCAGATCACAGGGGCAAATCCTATGGTGCTGAATATACAAATAAGGTATCCCTAAAATAATTGCCACCTAATGAGAAGGAAGGGCTCACTGGAGAAGAGCCTCATGCTGGGAAAGATTGAGGGCAAAAGAAGAAGGGGACGGCAGAGAATGAGGTGGCTGGATGGAGTCACTGAAGCAGTAGGCGTGAGGTTAAATGGACTCCAGAGGATGGTAGAGGACAGGAAGGCCTGGAGGAATGTTGTCCATGGGGTTGCGATGGGTCGGACATGACTTGGCAACCAAGAACAACAAAAATAACTGTTTGAAAATGGGAAGATATGGAAATGATCATGCAAAAGTTGCATAGCCTTAACAACTATCTCTGGAGTTTATCTTGTCCTTTGATCAATACATTTATCTCTGTGCCATATAAATTCTGTCTCAGTCCAAATAGTCATTTGTGCTCTATATCGTCTAATACTTTTACCAAGCAGGGTAAAAATACAGAGCTAATTTGCATTTTTAAATTTATTTTTAGTCTGGTACTCTAATATCACCAGAAATGAGATTTCATTCAAAGAAATAAATATGCAAATTGAATTTGTGCAAATTACTAAGTAATTCAGCTCAAAATATAATTGTGTTCTCAGTGCTCACGCTGTTTTTTTTTTCATTTGAATGTGAACTTGTACAATAGGTCTTCTTAATGGCAAAAAAAAAAAACCCCACGTTAAAAGCAAAGCTGAGATGTTGCTTCTATTCTGGGTCTTCAGCAATTCTTAGCATTAACACTAGGTCTGCTAAGATTGAAACTAAAATATATAACCAAAAGCAAATGAATGATCAAATCGTCTGCTTTGTTGCTCTTAAAGATAGAATGTGTAGTTTAATTATTCTGCTGTTTTTGGTTAACTACCTGGCATTAATATTGTATTGCAGACCAAAGAGAAAGAAAAAAAGGTGATATCAGCTATTAATTGAATTTCACTGCAGGCTATAGGACCGCAATCCCAATAATTTTTATTTTAAATCCCATCCAGAACAGCATAATTTATTGATTCCTAGAGAGTTATAGGGAGAAAATCAAGAAACTGTCAAGGAGACACCCTTTCCCCCAAAACTGACAAGATAAGCTTTTATATCCAAACAGGTAGAAAACCCAACACTCCTTCTCACAAATGAAGTTATCCAGTTGTATAATGAAATGTCTGCAAACAGGCAATTTAGCTCAGAGAGCATCCACAGATCAATCCCCGTGGTGAATTTTTTGAAAGCACTTTAGAATTCCAGTTGATGAACCTTTCCCACCTGCATCTACCAAACATGTCATGACAACATTTTGTTGTTGTTGTTGTATGATTACCTGCTATGACTTTAAGCAGAGGTAAAGAAAGATGAGAAATAGATACAGCAAAAATTATGAGAGTCTAGTTTTCTTGTTATGCTGGTTAGCATTTTGGCCCAGCAATGCCTCTATCAAGCTGGGGAATGATGGGAATAATAATGTCCTGATTGGAAGTAGAAGGATATTTGTGGCAGCTGCATTTAAGGAATTAGTGTGCCCGCAGCTTCTTAGTGGGTGAACTTTAAATTATATGTATTTGAATTGATCTTTGTGAGTTTCTCAATAATTATAACTGCAGAACATGGTTAGGATTAATAATTCTGAACTGTTTATGGAGGGTACATACTTGAGTTTGTTGATTATAAGTATATAAGTATAAGTATAATCTTTATTGTCATTGTACTTATATACAACGAAATTGGTTTTAACCTCACTGGTGCAAAATTATAGCAGAAACGAAAAAAGAAAAAAAAGAAAAAGAAACTAGCGTGTGCATGGAGTGATTGTGGTTGTATTTAAAAGACTCACAGCCCAAGGATAGAAACTATCTTTAAACCTCTTTGTTCGGCTATACTTTGATGTCTTCTGCCTGATGGTAGAAGTGCAAAGAGACACTGACCAGGGTGTGAATCATCTCTGAGTATCCTCCTTACTCTGCTAAAGCAGCGAGATCTGGCGATGTCATCCAGTGGTGTCAGAGGGCAACCAATGGTTTCTTGTGCCAAATTGATCACTTTCTGTAGGGCCTTCTTGTCTACAGCTGTTAAACCAGCATACCATACTGTAACGCAATATGTGAGGACACTTTCTATGGTGGACCGATAGAAAGAGGTCATCGGCCGTTGTTCCACCTGATTTTTTTCGCAGGACTCTAAGGAAATCAAGACTCTGTTGGGCCTTTCCAATCACCAGAGACGTGTTGTTTTTCCAGGTGAGATCTTGACTAATAAGCACTCCCAAGAATTCAAAAGAGGAAACCCTCTCCCCACAGCCCCCCTCGATATACAGTGGGGCAGGCTCCTCTCTGTGCTTCCGGAAATCTAGCACCACCTCCTTTGTCTTACTAGTATTTAGATGTAAGTAAGTTGTAAGGTTAGATAGCAAACCCACTGTAACTAACAAGTTAGCAAAATAAATTTGCGATATTTGATTGAGGTGTAGAAATAGGAAAGGTGGCATGACTATGGAGATACTTGGTGGTTTTCTATTTACCACACTCAATGTATTGGGTATCACCATTGATATAATAATCAGAAATCTGAGAAAGTAAAATGTATCATGGGCTAATTCTGTCTAAAAGTTGACTCTACTAATAATGTTTCATAGTTATATTCGTGTGTAATAGGCTTCATTTGTCCCTTAGCCCAATTTACGTTCTCCATCCTACTCCCCATAGTAGCCCTTGAGTTCATGCAAAGTCCTTTACCTAACAATATGATTATGCAAAGGAGAATTGCGATCAGTGCGCCTGTGCTGAGGCCCGTTGGGTGGATCAATGCTTCGGCATTGCAGGAGAGCATTTTGCCTCTTTGGTCACAGGCACAGACTCGAATTGTCACCGTCTCGGTGCTACTCTGAACTGGATACTCGTTGTCTGAGATAATCACTGGTAGGAGGTACATATTCATTTCATGGCGGTTATATCTCATTTTCTTTGTGTAGATTCCAGCTGTATTATCTGAAAGAAAAAGAGGGGTAAGAAGTGAGTTCTTTCTGAATGTTAAAAGCCAAATAAGAAAGAGAGGCAGACGAAGGAAAGGAGTGGAGGGTAGAAGAGAGAGGAAGAGAAGGAGAGATAGTAGGAGAAGAAGTGTGGAGGAGAGGTAAGGGAAGAAGAAAGAGGTAAGGGAAGGTGGGTGGAAGGGAGAGAAAAAGAAGAAGAGGAGGGAGGAAGAGAAAGAAAGAGTAGGAGAGAAGGTAGGAAGGAGAAGAAAAAGGGTAGGAATAGGTAAGAGGTAAGGGAAAGAAGAAGGGAATGGAGAGGAGGAAGGAAGTAGAGAAGGAAGTGAGGGAGAAAAGAAAAGAAAGAGAAAACAAGGTGGTGTCTTAGCAGGTGCGAAGGATGGTAAACAAAGCATTTTAAACTATACCTTATAACCTTCCAAATGGAATAATAATAATATAAGAATGGCAAAGAAAAATAATAATTATGTGAATGTATATCTATAATCTGTATGTAAGAGAACAAATGACAGTAAAAATATAAAGCATAATATAGGTAAATAATATTTGGTCATAAGTAGCTAAGTTTAAATAAATAAAGAAATGTACATAAAAATGGAAA
Source organism: Thamnophis sirtalis (assembly GCF_051295495.1). Classification (NCBI taxonomy): domain Eukaryota; kingdom Metazoa; phylum Chordata; class Lepidosauria; order Squamata; family Natricidae; genus Thamnophis; species Thamnophis sirtalis. Next base: position 177,387,575 of record NW_028261382.1, read on the forward strand.
ATGAATAAGGAGATTATGAACGCAAGATGGAAATGTATAGTAGGGAAAACACTAACTGCAAAGAAACCGATTCGGAACTGCTGTATGATATACGATGGAACTTATTGTTCCTATATTGTTTTTAAGTTATGTGTTTGTTTTTGCTGATGTGCTTATGTGTTTAAAATAAAAATTTATTAAAAAAAAGAAAGAGAGACAGTATGCAGCTTTTAAAAAAAATAAAAATAAATACCTTTGTTGTCGTGAAGGGTGAAATTGGAGCTGCTGGCTACTTCTGGGGCCAAAGAGAATGAGAATTTGTGCCCACCAAACGCATCGTCTTTGTCAACTGCACTTAGGGTCTGGATGAGCTAGAAAAGTAATTATTGTTATTTTATTTTTACTTATTGGCACACAGACCAATATTTACACATTCATCAGAAATAATAAATAGGCTGAAAGCAATCAATTAAGAACAACAAACAAGATAACGAACGGTGATTGATAAGGATATTTTTTTCCATTGCATACTAATCTTTCTTCTGAATAGCACATTTTTCCAATGAAAACTGGGAACTTGGGGGAAAGAGGCTTTCATCGTTGCTTTTAGGTTGGTAATATAAGGAGAGAGGGATTTATTAATCCCCCAACATCCTCGCATGTTTTAGGCATCACTGAAGGTCATAGATTAACATATCTGTCTCAGGCAGATGGTTTTGTTACCTACTCTGTCATGCCTCTTTTTCTTCCATTCAATCATGTCTGTTGCTCAGAGGCTGCCTGGACTAGCTCCTTAACTTTCTTAACAAGGCTTTTTTTCAGAAGTGGTTTGCCATTTCCTGCATCCTAGGGCTCAGTGAGAAGGACTGGCCCAAGGGCACCTGGCTGGCTTTGTTCTTAAGGACAGAATAGAATGGTTTCTAGTTTATGTCCTAACCTAGGCTTCTCAAGAACATGAGCAAACTCCTTGTCCTGACAAAAAACCCCTTTTATTAACTTACTGTGAATTCTTCTCATTCACATCCAACAAAGTCTTTCAGGGGAGGATTTATAGTCACAGACCTTATCTGGCTCGGAGAACTGCCGGCTAATATCTTCAAAACTTGGCAAGGAGTCTTGGAGAGTCACAAACTAATTAAGCGAACTAATTGTCTCCTGCAAACTCCACTCCCTTTTCCCTCCTCTTTTATTTCCTCTGGGAGGGGCTATTCATCGTCCACCTGTGGCTTTGATACCTGTTCTTTAGCTGTTCCCTTCATCTGGCAACTCTGCACATGCGCACACTGGGAACAGGCTCCAGCTGTTCCTCTGCCTCCCTGATGTCTGACTTTGAAGGGAGCTGATAACTGGCATACGGCCATGGCCCCCTCTCTGCCTCCGACACAGAGCCCTCGTTAGAGCCTTCCCCAGACTCCAGGACTGTCCCATCTTCCTCCCCAACCTCCTCACTGTTCAAATCTACTTCCAGCTTGGCTGACCGCTGGCACACACAACACTTCATGTCTTGAGCACTATACCAGTCTGGCTCTTGTTACATGTTTATTTCTCTGAAAATATTATGCACACACATGTATATGTGTGCACGCATGCACACAGACACACAAACAAATGCCACATCATGAGTAGGATTGAGGAAAAACAATCCCTCCCCCACTGCAAAATACAAAGACTTGCAGATTTTCCATAAATTGCACACTTATGGGGAGGAAAAAGCCATTGTTATACCAATCACGATTGGAGACCTGGCTGGCAGCAATACCTAAAGGATTCCCTCGATATTTGGAAATATTGATCAGGTCTGAACATCCTTATATTACACACACACACACACACACACACACACACACACACACACAACTCTGCTTAGAATTGTCCACAGGTAGTTCTTGACTTTCAACAGTTCATTGAGTGACTGTTCAAAGTTGCAACAGCAATGAAAAAAAGTGACTTATGACCATTTTTCACACTTACAACTTTTGCAGCATCCCCATAATTACGTGATAAAAATTTCGGATGCTTGGCAATCGGTGTATACTTACGACGGTTGCTATGTCCCAAGGTCATGTGCTCCACCTTTTGTGACCTTCTGACAATCGAAGTCAACGGGGAAGCCAGATTCACTTAACAACCACGTTAATCAACTTGTCAGCTGAAGTGATTCACTTAACAACCGGGGCAAAACTCACTTAACAAATGTCTCACTTAAAACAGAAATTTTGGACTTCAGTGTGGTCATAAGTCAAGGACCACCCGTATATCGTTGGTTAGGACTTGAATTATTATGTTTTTGCTAGTCTCTGTTTATGAACCAAACAGATTACACGTAAAATAATGCTAAATAGTTGTTTGGATTGCTGAATAACCAGAGTTTTTATCTAATGATATTTGTTCTATTAAGGTTGCAGATTCTCTATATCAGTGTTTCTCAACCTTGGCAACTTGAAGATGTCTGGACTTCAACTCCCAGAATTCCCCAGCCAGCATTCGCTGGCTGGGGAATTCTGGGAGTTGAAGTCCAGACATCTTCAAGTTGCCAAGGTTGAGAAACACTGCTCTCTATATACTCACCGTTTATCCAAAGGAAGAGGATTTTCTGTCAAAAGGGAGAGGAGAAGGGGAGAATTGCAGATAGTGAAACGAAGTGCACAAAGAGACATCAAAACCATACAAAATGCCAGTTAGAGTTTGGGCCAAGAACTGATAAGTCGATTTCGTTTACTGACAGCTCCTTGCAACACAAAAGGCACAGAACACCAGATATTTATTTATATGTTCAAAACACAAACTGCTAACCTGCTCAGCTTTTGCATTTTCGCAGACGAAGGTCTCATAAAACATGACAAACTCTGGGGCGTTGTCGTTCACATCCAGGACTTTAATAAATACCGGGACTTGGCTGCTCTCTTTCGGGTTGTCTGTAATAACACAACGGGAAGGGTTTTTTTAAACAGGAGGACAAAGAGGTTTGCTTGTTTGTGACGGTTTTTTTTCTTTCTCTCTTTTCTGCTTTTCACATTCGTGAAGTGAGTTCAAGCAATGAGTGATAACATTCTTTTACTGAGAGTAGCAGAAATACCCAGGAGCGGCAATTTATTGTCTGAGGAATAACAGAAGCAGAATAGAGTAGCAGATGAATGGATAGTGTGTTATTTACTGCACCTAAGTGTGACATGGCATACAATCCTGTCCTTCGGAGAATGAGAGTGGTTAAGGCCTATCTCTCCACCTTCCTGGCATCTGCTCCTTGAGATAGCTGCCTCCTTCTTTATAATAATAGGACTGTTCAAATTCCATCTCATGATTCCCCTTCCCATCTGTGTAATTCTCTGATATAATGTCACCAACGAGATCGCCACAAATCCACAGGATTCCTTTCCACACTATCTTCCCCTCATCTGTATGACTTCCATTGCTACTACTACAAAGGAAAAAAAGGAGGAAGAAAAAATTGCAATGTTAAAGAACAGCCCTTCTTGTAATTCTTAAGATGCTACTATTTGCACCTATGTGGTTGATTAACATAAACGGATAAAGTGGGAAGGTGAGTCAGTGATCCCCAAGGGTTTAAGGAAAGGGGGCAAAGGGGGGAGGATTTACTATTAGAATTTTCATTTTGATCTGAGTAAAATTCAAAGACAAACTTTACCTGCTTTTATGCTTCTTATCTGTGCTAACATAAACAGAGATCTGACCTTCTGTTGCTTGCAACTCTTTTTTCAAAGATGAACTTCAAAGGAAGCATTGATATAATATTCATTTCGTAGTGGCAGGTTAATCGTTTCTCTTCATCCTAGGCAATCCAAAATGCTTTGGTCCACTTTACTATAATGAAATTTTAGCTTTTCATTTCCCTATTTAGCTTTCTTTATTTTTAGTCTAGGCCTTCTAATCTATCTGTATCTCAACAGAAGTCCTGTTTTAAGTTTTCCTAGAAGCCACAGTGCCTGTTAAAGGCAAATTTCCTAACTTTCGCTCCATTTTCTCATTCACCTTAGCAGTAACAATCGCAAAAGCACTTAGACTTATATGCTGCTTCATAGTGCTTTTCAGCCACCTCTAAGCGGTTTACAGAGTCAGCATATTGCCCCCCCCCAACATTTTGGGTCCTCATTTTACCCACCTCAGAAGGATGGAAGGCTGAGTCAACCTTGAACTGGTCAGGTTCGAACTCTTGGCTGCGGGCAGAGTTAGCCTGCAATACGCATTCTAACCACTGTGCCATCATAGCTCTTGCCCCAATTCCGATTTTTAATAGATAAATTTGAATACGATATCCTGGTAATCTACAGACATTTTCTATTGCAATTCCTAGTAATCTCACCTAAAATGTAGAAATACTTATTGCACAGAGCTTAACTATCATAATGGCTTAATTTAAGTACTTTATCATGAAGTGCTCCTCACAGAAAAACACATAGTAAGAACAGGCAGCTGGGAAGGCAAAAGGGATTTTGTGGAAAAAAGGAATATACTGGAATTTACAACTTGCTACCCATATTTATTATTAGAGTGGGTCTTATTACTATTGCTATTCATGATTATTATTATTTGTAAGTGATGAGTAGCTTTTATGTGTAGTTACCTCTAATGGTCATACCTTATCTGAGCTATAAAATCTGGGGGAAGGGCAACGGTAGCAAATCAAGAGATGAAGATTCTCTGTTTACTGTCATCTCATCATCCTTTAGAACAGTGCTTCTCAACCTTGGCAACTTGAAGATGTCCGGACTTCAACTCCCAGAATTCCCCAGCCAGCATTCGCTGGCTGGGGAATTCTGGGAGTTGAAGTCCGGACATCTTCAAGTTGCCAAGGTTGAGAAGCACTGGTGTAGGCTCTCCTGCTTGAGCAGGGGGTTGAACACCTCCAAGGTCCCTTCCAGCTCTATTCTGATTGATTGATTGATTGATTGATTGATTGATTGATTGATTGATCGAATTGCCCTTATCGTATCCTTCCTCCATCACCTTCACTTGAACAAAACTGGACATGGGGCTTACAGGCTTTTCAAAGAAAACAAAACCTGCATTTTGCTTTCACTGCAATCCAATTGCCTTGAGGCTGCCTCTTGAAGCACATCTACTTGAAAGTTAGTCCCATCAATAAAAACTTTTGCATACATGGATTTAAGAGTGATGAGCTGGTTTTTATTTCTCCTAATTAATCCTGATCCTAATTAAATTAGCAGGCTTTCGGCAGAAGTAAGGGGCTTTTAAATTTCATTCTTTCATTTTGGTCAACGCTGTAGGACTGAAATTCCCAGGAATGAAAAACACACAGGATTTTCATTCTCCTCCCTGACATTATATATCTGCATCTTTTTTAATCTATATAACTTCTTTGCAAATCGGCAACTGCTGACGGATAGTCAATAACCAGAAGAATTCTTCTGGCTTGTGATATGAAATGAGGAGGAGCCTCTCCATTTTCTTTCTGTTCAAGCATTCAGTTGCCTCTTCATAAACTATTGCTAAGGGAAAGATGAGAAAAAATAAACGTTTTTAGGTTTATGTCTTTAAATAATGCCAAGTAACCAAAGCATAAAAACCTGACTTTCTTTCAGCCATGCTTGGCTAGAACGCTGCACTTGTTAGAGCAATGGTGTGTGTGTTTGTGTGTGTGTGTGTGTGTGTGTGTGTGTGTGTGTGTTTATACACAACTTACTGATTTCAGCAGCTATTACTGTAATGTTATGCCACAATAACATTTCTCGGTCGAGGGGTTTGGAAGTAAATATCGATCCATTTCCCGAATCGATGTTGAATATTCTGTCCATATCAGTGTGCCGATCCACAGAATATCTACAAGCAGAAAGACAGATAAGAAATGAGCACCATTTCCATTTCATAGTTCTTTCCAATTCCCATTGCTTTCTAAACCTTGGTAGGGAAAAACCAATAAACTTGATCTATTTTTCAGCTTAATCCTGTACCAAAGTCTCATTCTAATTCCTGTTCTGTTTGGCTTTTGGAAAATGTATTGGAACATAACTATTTAGTCTGTTTATACACTATTTTGTCTCTAGTGGTCAATAAGCTAAAAAGTACAGACTTATGTTACTAGAGCTGCATTCAATTGTAATAGACTTTATTTTTAAGCACATACAATTGCAGCTCATGTCACTGAATACAAAGTCATGCTTCCCATACTTATCGCACCATCAAGTATAACACAGAGATCCATAATGTGTTTAGGGCTGAAGCCTATGCGTGACACTACAGCTTCAGAAATGGGGAGGGATCCTTTTTCTAAGAAAATAAATCAATCTATGTTTGCCCGTACATTTATGGTTGGATTGAAATGTAATCTCCCCTCTCAAAAATTAGTTGCCTGACATGTTACCCCACAAAAAGCAGAAATGATGGATAAGCACTAATTCCTGGCTTGTAAAGTATTTTCTCAGCCCCCAAGTCCAAGATAAATTGAAAGGAAAGGTCACGACGTTGTTGCTTTGAAAATTCTCCAATTGATAGGAATTACAAGATCGTACAGTGATTACAAATCTACAGCAATACCAATTACAATAAATTAAAAGTAGCAATCCAACTATTTTGCATTTCATTAGGAAATTAATTGCAGAAGGAGGGTGGGCATAACAGGGGGTGAATCTGTAATACAAATGTGCCAGACTTTGCAGCAATGGGAACACGTGAGGCTGGGTCATGTTTCAGGAGCCCTTATTCCATATGATGTTCCAGAAATTCATAATGATTATGTGGCAGGTGATGGCTATTCAGGAAGGAGTTGCTGGATTGCAGGCACTACAAATTTATAAACTATCATTAAGCTCACTAACACCATTCCTTCCTTCCTTCCTTCCTTCCTTCCTTCCTTCCTTCATTCATTCATTCATTCATTCATTCATTCATTCATTCATTCTGACTTTTAGGCAGCTCGCAATAATCCATAAAGAGGAAAATAAAGTTACCCCTCTCTCCATGAATCAGACCAAAACACTTTCAAAAGCAATACTGCTAAATAGAGCTCATTTTAATAAGAATTTTAAAGTATTTTGGCAATCACAGGAGGCTGGTTCCATTCTTTAAGGGAAACAGTGAAGCTTTCAGAAAGCTTAAAGTGATAAATATCATGAGATGATTATTTTTAAGATCAAGGGAAAGGAGCTTCAAGGCTTATTCATTCATTCATTCATTCATTCATTCATTCATTCATTCATTCATTCATTCATTCATTCATTCATTCATGCTGTGGTGCACTAGCTAGGTCTGAAGGACAGGAATAGCCAATATCATTCTTAACCAACCCTCAAACCCACCATGAGGACTTTTCTCCATCTTGCGCTAGATCAAAAGCAGTACAGGTACTCCTCGACTTACAACAATTCATTCAGTGACCATTCAAAGTTATAACAGCACTGAAAAAATGAGAACCATTTTTCACACTTACAAGCCTTGCCCCATCTCCATGATCACGCGATCAACATTCAGATGCTTGGCAACTAACTCATATTTATGACAGTTGCAGTGTCTCCGGGGTCACATGATCCGCTTTTGCGACCATCTGGCAAGCAAAGTCAAAGGGGAAGCCAGATTCAGTCAACCCTCTTGTTCCTATCTCAACGAGGGCAGCGACTCACTTAACAGCTGTGGCCAAGGAAAGGGGGCAAAACTCACTTAGCAAATATCTCACTTAAGGGCGGACATTTTGGCCTCAATTGTGGTTGTAAGTCGAGGGCTACCTGCATTTTGTGACTGTCAGCGTACGCAGTGCTTGCTCTGCTTCATGTGCCTTCTCAGCTGCAACAGTCTTTCCCCCTGAGGTTCAGAGAGCTTTTACCCTGATAGCTTTTTGGAAGGAAGTCCTAGTTTTTCCCTTGGGTTCTGGGGTTAGGATGGTCATGGAAACCAAGATGCAAATTTTTACAATTTGTTATGGGAGAATTTTGCCTGCAGCCCTGAACTGCGTTGAAGTCTATTGTATTTCTTTCATTTCTCCCCTTTTTTAATATTTTATGCATTGCTAGCTGCTCAGGGTCACTAGATTGATGATGGTGGCTTTATAAAGCGTTCTGCAGCTGAGTCACTACTAGTCCGAACCTCCTTTCACTCAGTTGATCTTATACTATGGCAGCCCTATCAAAGAGCTCTTTCTGTTGTGTTACATTTAACCACTGCGCCACCTCGGCTCTAAGAAAGGTGCGGTCTTATTTTTCTCCTATACTCCCCTTCCTTTTACATTAATGATGATTAAAACAAACCATCACAAGGCACAGAATTTAAAGATTTAGAATTACTATAGAAAAAACCTATATGGGTGGGTTTGAGAAAATATTGATTTTGTGTGTTGTTGTTTTTTTACATTAAGAGATGGAAAAAGAAGAAAAAGCAGATTTTCAATAATTAAATATATATTCCAATCATATTGTAGATCCTGATCTGGTGCAGCGATCCCAAACCTTTTGGGCACCAGGGACTGGTTCCATGGAGAGAGGTTTTCCCATGGACCAGAAAGCTGTGGTTTCATGTGCTGCCTGCATCCTGCAGATGGTTTCCGTCATGTCATGGCCCGGTGCTGGTTCACGGACTGGGGGTTGGGGACCCCTGGTCTAAAGGATACATTTAATCCGCTATCCTGCCACTAATTTCATCCTCTTTGAAGAATCCTAGATCTCTTTTGGCCAAAGACCGCTAATTTGGTTGAGCTGTTGGTGACCGTCACTGAAAAGATCGTAGCCTATTAAGAATTAAGCTGACAATATCAAACTTGCTTGCACATTTTATAAATTGCTATGTGTGTTTGATAGACGGTAGGATTCTATTCCTTTTAAATCCTGGGAAATGGTTAAATTGGAAGAAATAATCTGCAATGGCTCAAAGCTTTGCTGTACTTGCCGTGCGCAGACAAGACAAACGATCGGGGAATGTTGAGGCAGCATCTGGTCAGTAAATTTCAGGAACAGCCATTAATTTATTTGCTGATTATCATCTTCTTATCCTTGTTTCAGTGTTTCAATTACATTTTTTTCCCCACGATGCTGGAGAGACATTTTTGATCACATCTGAAGGGCTGAATTTCACTTGAGCTGGTTCTTATCTTCACATTTTTATTCTGATTGAGATTTCCTTTCAGTCATAGATTCCATTGTAAATGACTATGACATCTCATTCGGAGCAGTGACTAGTTAAATGTTGGCTTTGATTTTGGCCAAAAATATGTGGAGCAACATTTTTTCCTGTATTGAGATTAATTCTCATCCTATTCATTTAAAAAAAAACCCAGTCATGGTGAATGAACTAATAATGAAAGTGACTCTCCGGCTATGGTTCAGAAGTTGTGGCTACTTCTTAAGTATCATTGTCATTGTTTTGGTTCACTTATACTTTATGAAGTAAATGTTCTTAAAATATTTTCTCCCTCCTTTTAAAGTAAGTTTCTTGTCTTAACTGAATCAAGCAGCATCTCAGCTATAGCTAGCAAGCAGGTAAAAAAGTAGACCAAAGTTGAAGCCTGAATCATACCTTCGTTCTATCAATCATTATTGAATTACGTGTATTCAGGAGTGGGCTTCAAAAATTCTAGCAATGGGTTTACTGCCCCATTGCTTGGTGGGCGTGGCCTAGTCGGCCTCCTGCACCATGACAGGGGGGCATTTTTCACCCTCCCCAGGCTCCAAAGGCTTTCCTTGAGCCTCCGGGAGGGTGAAAACTGCTTCCCTGGGCTCTGGAGGTCCTCCGGAGACTGGAAACAGGCCCGAGGTTCTGGAAGTTTCCGGACTTCCAGAACCTCGGGTAAGCCCATTTTCCCCCTCCCTGAGCCTCTGCATGGGCTCTGAACTTGTAAGAGCCGAGGTGGCGCAGTGGTTAAATGCAGCACTGCAAGCTACTTCAGCTGACTGCAGTTCTGCAGTTCGGCTGTTCAAATCTCACCGGCTCAAGGTTGACTCAGCCTTCCATCCTTCCGAGGTGGGTAAAATGAGGACCCAGACTGTGGGGGCGATATGCTGACTGAATCATAGGATCAAGATTCAAATACTTGGCAACTGGTTCATATTCATGGCGGTTGCAGAGCGCTGGGGCGGGGGGGGCAGTCATGTGATCCCCTTTTGTGACTTTCTGACAAGCAGAGTCAATGAGGAAGCCAGACTCACTTCACAACCATGTTATTAATTTAACAGCTGCCACAACTCACTTAACAAACGTGCCAAGAAAAGTCGTAAAGTGGGGCAGAACCAGTATGTCTGTTGCGTATAGTTATATTGGGCAGTTTATCCAAGCTCCGATCGCTGCCTTGTGCCTGCCTTCTATGAGCTCCTTGATAAATGGAGTAAAATATTGTCATTCAGTCTTTTTCTTTCATAGTGATGCTCCTTCAGCCAAAGGACAAGGAGCTCGTTGCAGCTATGGCTGGAAACTGTCATTTCTAATAGTACATCATCCTATTTATGCCTGAAAGAAACATTCAGCAGCCAAGTAGATGGGGGAGATGGCAACTAAAATGCTATTCTATTGACAAACGTACATGTCACTCAAATCTCTTCCTGCCAAAGGCAGGTTTTTACAAATGTGATTCCTTGGAGATCTTCTCTTAATTGCTTTCTTAAATACAACATCCTCGTGTTTAATGCGACTTGCAAGTTGAATAGATTTCTGGGTTGAGAAGATACGTATGTGAGTGGCGGGTTTTTTCCCCCCTTCCTTTTCACCAAGCATTTTCATAATGCCATTATGAAACATTCTTTAATGGGAGATCAAAGGACTTTCAAACTGACAGTGCTCCGTGATTAGGTTTTCTTTTTAAAGCTACAGTTAAGAGGGGGAAAAATTGAGGGTTTTCAACGTAACACCCGGCGCGTCTGAAGGTTTTATTCCTAACTGTCAAAGGAAACTGACAAATAAGTGACAAGTACTACATATAATGGTCTAATTGCGTCCTCCCTCAAGCTGAGAGGAAAAGTTAGAGCTAGCATTTACACTTGAAATAGGGTCTGCGCTGGTGGGTGGGGGGAGATGGGGGTATTGTTAGCACAGAGCAGCCTTTATAGATTGCACAAAAAGGTCCTTTTAGATCACATTTTATCGCAGGCATGCCTCTTGCACGGAAGCATCACCCGTTTCCTTCATCTCTCTTTTAGCATATTTTTTTTCTTTGTTTGTCCCTAACTTTGTTTTATTTTGTCTGAGTCTATTTTTTATAAATATCTCTCCATTTTCATCCTTATCTTTTTAATGACCTTGGTGGCATCTCTTTTTTTCATTTTTTTTAAAAAAAATTCCAATAATGGCCCACAGCCAGGAGTTTCTTTCATTGTGCAATGTCTTCTCTGTGGCTGCCCCGGCCCTTTGGAACGAGCTCCTCGTGGAGATTCGGACCCTCTCCACCCTTCGGGCCTTCTGGACGGCCGTGAAGACCTGGCTGTCCCAGCAAGCCTGGGGTTGAGTCCCCCCCCCTACTTGAATTTGCTGTGTCTGTTGTGCTTTTAAATTGTTCGTATTGTCCGATTGTTTTTGTCTTACTTTTTGTAATTTCCCCTCCCTTGGCTTTTGTTCAGCCATCCTGAGTCCCTTCGGGGAATAGGGCGGCCTACAAATTGAATAAACTCCAACTCCAACTCCAACTCTTAATGTCGTTCACAGAATTTTATTGGGGGAGAAGGAAATCCAAACATCCTATTTCTTCCTGATTTTTCCATGCTTTCCCACCACCCATCATTCCCCTCTCCAGGTTTATTAACAAAAGGATAACGATGCTAACTTTCTTCAACTAGGTAGATCTGATAGTCATTGGGCTACAACTTCCTTCTTTCCCAGGCACCGTGGACAATGTTGTGTGTGTGCTTATTGAGGGGAAACTATACAGGTAGTCCTCAACTTACAACAGTTCATTTGCTAACAGTTCAAAGTTACAACGGCACTGAAAAAAGTGACATGGCCATTTTTCACACTTACAACCGTTGCAGAATCCCCATGATCACGTGGTCAAAATCCAGGCGCTTGGCAACGGTCTCATATTTATGACAGGCGCAGTGTCCCAGGCTCATGTCATCCCCTTTTGCCACCTTCTGACAAGCAAAGCCCATGGGGAAGCCAGATTCACTTAGCAACCGTGTGATTAATTTAACAACTCAAGTGATTCACTTAATAACTGTGCCAAGAAATGTTGTAAAACGGGGCTCAGCAAATGTCTCACTTAGTAAACCAAAATTTGGGGCTCAATTGTGCTCGTAAGTCGAGGACTACCTGTAATTTAACTTCTTGTTTGCTTCCCAAGATGGTAAGCCATGGAAAAGAGGAATGGAAGGAAGGAAGGAAGGAAGGAAGGAAGGAAGGAAGGAAGGAAGGAAGGAAGGAAGGAAGGAAGGAAGGAAGGAAGGAAGGAAAGAAAAAAGGAAGGAAGGGTAGAAGGATGTGGAAGGAAGGAAGAAAAAAAGGAAGGGAGGAAAGAGTGGAAGGAACTTCCACTTTAGAGCACTTTTGCAATACCATAGAGTATTGCAAAACTTACCATAGACTTTAGTGTTTTGTCTCACTTTATAGTCTCACATATATTGAAAGGAGGAGGGGAAACCAGTTCACGTTTTGTATGTCCACTAAGTCATTTTACCGGGGAATCTGTGTAACCTGGCACCTGCTTCTCCTCTCTCCTTACTACAATAAAGTTTTCTCATCGTGTTTATATACCGCTGCCTTCCCAATGGAGCCTTGCCAGTTGGAGACCTCTGGTCTGTATGCTTACTTGATGGGGTTCTTTGCACTGTCAGGATCCCGGGCTGTTACGGCTCCAATGACGGTATTTATCAGGACATCTTCCTTTACTTCTAATATATAAGCTGGTCTGCTGAAGATTGGAGGTTCATCTACGTCCTCAACTTGAATTCTGACAGTAGTAATGTCCTTGAAGGGTCCCAGATAGAGGAATCTGGGATCCACCTGAGGATTGCTGGCTTCCACTTTCAGAGTAAACTGTCTCCGCTTTTCAAAATCCAAAGCCTAAGAAGAGAAATATATATATGTATATATTAAGAGGAATTTTGAGAAAGCATTCAGAAAGACCTGTCAATTAGAGAAACATCGAGTTGCAATGAATGAGGCTGAATAATTTAAACTTAAGCTTTACAGTCCAATTCAGAATGAACATCCCTTGAATACAACGGAAAACATAAATGTTTGTTTTGACTATAGTCAAAGAGGACTTTAATGACCATTCCCTACCAACCATCTCTTTGTCAGTATAAATTGATGGATGTGCAGGCTCAATTTGGAAATAAAGAGATGCCTAAGGCTAATCAGACTTAAATATCTTGCTTTTGTAATCACTAGCAAGCAGTATAAAGGTGTAATTGAACACCTGATGGGCCAAGCTGCCCTGCTGATTATTTCCATTTCTATTCAGTATTTCATGAATTGTGCAAGTATATGCAAACACCTACAGTACATCTGTAATTCCCCACTCTCTGAAAACTCTGATTTAAGATAAAGGTGATCTTCATCTCTGACTTCTCCCACTCTCCATAAGCAAAAATATTTCATTGTTAAAACATCTCCACTTGAAATAGAGAAACTATCCTTGTTGTATTAAGATTTTGAAAGAAAAAAAATGGTCCATTACTCATGACAACTATAATCCTATCCGTGGCAAAGATTTTCAGCATCCAGAATCTGCTGGGATGTGATGCAAAATGGTGAGATATTCAGCTTCTTATCACAAGCACAAACACCATTTGACTTTTAGCAAGGTGTTAATGGCATCAGCTTTGTTTAAGTCAACCGAATACGTTGACACGCTTAATTTACAGTAGGTCAAGAGTGTATGCTGGCAGGAGTTCAAATTCGCACTTTCCCAACTTTTCTGAAAGGAGCATTCCCAAATAGGCTTGAAAAACTCTTATCAGCTTCCTTGCCATAACGGGATATTTCCCTCACAAATGAGAGAAAACACAGCGTTGGTTTGGAATTGCCCTTTCTTTTCCTTAAAAGCCCATGCCCCCAAATAGCACACTCTGCAGTCAAAAGCAATCAAGTGTAATATTCAGTAAATTGGTGCAGCAGAAATGCTATCAGCAAGCAAAATGATCACCATCGTGTGATTGCTTACTAACAAGTGCTGATGGTGAATTAATGTTTCTAGAAGGAGCTGAAGGAATTTGCCTTAATGGCTTTTGCTGTCCACAAGATTATTGTGCATCAGCCTTAATGGCGTCTACTAGGTTTCTGGATGAACCGTATGCTCGGTAGTAGATAGTCGTTATAGGACCATCAGTGAAAAGCACTATTTCGAGTTTTATACTTGAAGTGAAGAGCAATAGCAATAGGAGTAGACTTATATACCGCTTCATAGGGCTTTCAGCCCTCTCTAAGCGGTTTACAGAGAGTCAGCATATTGCCCCCAACAATCTGGGTCCTCATTTTACCCACCTCGGAAGGATGGAAGGCTGAGTCAACCCTGAGCCGGTGAGATTTGAACCGCTGAACTGCTGATCTAGCAGTGGCCTGCAGTGCTGCATTTAACCACTGCGCCACCTTCTAAGGTGAGAGAATCGGAGTAGAAAAACAGGAACCAAGGAGATCAACATGAAAGTCTCAGCAGATTTTGGTAAACCGATGTGCTACAGGCAAATTTTTGTAAACGTCTTTAAAAGTCTTTATGTTTCTCACGAGTGAACTTTATCTGTTCAGTGATACTGATAAAAGAGAATATTTGTGGTTTAGGGTTCAAATGAGGGGTCTGAGCTTGCTTGTTTTCTCGCAGATGTTTCGTTACCCAAACTAGGTAACATCAACAGTGCACTAATCATGTTACCTAATTTTGGTAACGAAACATCTGCGGGAAAACAACCAGCTCAGAGTGTTCTGTGAGTGTAAATAAAGATGGAAAAATTGTTTGAATGAACAAAGTAACAATAGAGCTGCCTCTTCAAGGTCCTACTGCGCCTGGAAGTGGAAATAAGTGTGTGACTCGGTGTAATTAGACAACTACCGCCTGTACATGATAACAAATATATAAAACTCTTATTTTCAGAAAATATTATGTACACCTTATGCAGGGGTGTTATTGAAAAATGTTAGCAACAGGTTCTCTGCCTATTTGCTCGGTGGGCATGGCCATGGGGGCCATGCACCAGGGAGGGGGTCATCTTCACCCTCTCCAGGTTCCGGAGTCTTTTTTTGAGCCTCTGGGAGGCAGACTCTGGAGGCTCTCGAAGGCCAGAAACAGGCCCATTTTCGGACTTCTGATACAATAGCAATAGCAGATAGACTTATATACCGCTTCATAGGGCTTTCCGCCCTCTCTAAGCGGTTTACAGAGTCAGCATATCGCCCCCACAGTCTGGGTCCTCATTTCACCCACCTCAGAGGCAGGACATGGCTTATTATCTATTAACTTTCTTATAACATTGCTTATTTCTGATACAATTTTTATGGCTCAACCCAATCAAAAGACTTTAGACAAGTCACAACAGGGTAAAACATATATAAAAAGCTAAATCAATTAGAATAGACCAGCTTGCCCAGGACAGATGCCAGTAATATTCAATTAGGATTGAAAGCTTGCTGAAATTATAAATATAATGCTAATGTGGTCTTTCTAGTCAACTCTAAGGCCATAATATAATTTTATTCTGTATCATAGTGTACAATGCCAAAGGGCTTGGTGATTGTTCAAAAGGACATAAAAGGTGTAATTAGTTTTAAATGATAATGAAATAAGAACAAGTCACCCATAAAAAATACTTGAGTATTCAGATGCAAATTATGGTTTTGTCATCAAGCCATCTCAAGGTTCTTCCCCCCCCCCCCCCGCCCCTTTGGTGGCATTCTCCTCTTCAGCTTTATAACTGAAGCTTTTAATTTACCTTTGGCGTTCTCATATGGATTTCCAGATTCAGTGTATAACTGGAAGGGATCTAATTAGTTTACAGTGAAAAATTTAAGGTATACCACCCTTATGAGAAATGCCAGTATAAGACTGGAAGCGAATCTATGATCCGTTAAATCATAGAGCCGTGGTGGCGCAGTGGGTAGAGTGCAGTACTGCAGGCCACTTCAGCTGACTGCTAGATCAGCAGTTCAGCGGTTCAAATCTCACCGGCTCAGGGTTGACTCAGCCTTCCATCCTTCCGAGGTGGGTAAAATGAGGACCCGGATTGTTGTTGGGGGCAATATGCTGACTCTGTAAACCGCTTAGAGAGGCCTGAAAGGCCTATGAAGCGGTATATAAAAATCTGCTATTGCTATTATAAAAAAAAAAAAAAAAAAAAAAAAAAAAATGAAATGCTTGAAATGATAGTTCATTTTTCATTTTTTCTACTACTGCTCCTTGTTATATTTATTTATTGCTTTCAGGGTTTAGTTTTTTCCTCTTTTTTTTTAAAATCAGAGTTTGAATCTGGGATATAGGAAAAAAATACTGTATTTCTCTCCTGAGGTTTTGAGTAATTACAGCCTAAAGAAGGTTTTCCTCTCTTTTATGTAGAGATTAATAGAGCTAAATTTACAAAATAGGAGAGCTGCAGCTGGTAAGCCTTGTTCTTCTTTACCCTTAAATAACTTTTAAATTATGGAACAGATAAAGCTCTGCATTTGCACACATCAACTGTTTAAATACAGGAGGGTATTTTATGTTCACTTATTTTTAATGTGCTGCACTCTGAATTGTTAATTGATTGATTCAACAAGATTCTGTTTAATGGATGACTTTATCCTTGTGGAATTAGAACTGTCACCAAAGATCTTTTATATATGAAGGATTTTACCCAGAAGACACATTAAAAATGAGAATATCTTTCTCGATAAGACATACAATCCTTTTACTGCCGTAGTCGCCAAATCCCTTTTATGTTTAATATACTTTGTTTTGCCTCTTTAATTTTATTTGTGTGCAGATTGCAGATGTTTTATCAAGTGTGAATCTTTCCACTTGCACCTATTCCCTGAGTACCTGTTTTTTTTTTCTACAACATTCCCATGAAGTTAGAATATATTGGGGATTGTTTAAACATTACTTTGTATTCAAAACAAATGCAAAATGGCAGAAACAGTGAGAATGAATATAATAACTGAATGTAAACATATTCATTGCATACATCTGAAGTGTGCAATTTTGAAACGACCCATATCCCAACAATCATTCTATCAGGTTTAGCTGAAATTGTTTTGAGAGACCATATGAAGGTATTCAAAACATGCACAAGGACTGCACTATAATATTTAAAGGTTCCCACCGAAATGTACCTTGCCTGAGATCATACAGAGGTGGCAGGCTGAACCAAAGTAGGCCTCAAGCCTGAACCAGACTAGGGTTTCATGATATTAAGCTTCCACTGTTCATATAGAAATTGCAAAGGTTTCCTTTTAGGACATGGTGCGGTTAGACACGGGTTAGAAGCACATGAAATCTGCTGAAGCAAAGTATCTATTTGTAACCTATTTGCTGGCTTGGTTGTAAATCTGTTTAGTATTCGCATTGCTAGTTCCTCAAAATACATGCATGTCTGTCCGTTAGCTGACATATGTATTATGACTTCCTGTAGACATAAAATTGCTGTAACTCAAGGGTAAACTTAAGGGGTGTTTCCAAAACTAACAGATGGCTTTAGCTAAAAGCGATAAACTATCAAAGGAATTTCCTGCTTTCATTCAGAGTTCAGGCCATTGTTCCTGAACCTGCTCAATAAACTTTTTCCTTCTCTGAAGAGCTGGCTTTCGTGTCCTGTTTTTCCTACAACAGTTTTTGGCGACTCATCCGCCGGAACTGTAGGAATCCTATCTGTATTACTTATTTGATTTCTGAATCCAATAGAACTATTGTTTAAGAACATCTTAAAAACGTCATTTTGCATGTCACAAAAAAAATCTGGAATGAAGCATCTTAGTATACCCACCTTTTTTACAATTACAATGCCTTCTTGTGTTTCCTTGTCTGTTGTAACCCCAAACATTTCTGAGCCATCCCCTTCAAGAATGCTATATTCCATCTCAGCATTTGGACCCACATCTGCATCATTAGCCTTTATCCGTCCAATTGGTGAATTAAGGGGTGCAGATTCTCCTATTTTGAATTGATAGGCACCTGAAGGTAGAGATGGAAAATTCCATCAGACACAGTTAACATTATTTCAGCTTAGTTTAGTTTACTTTATTGATTAGCCCTTGGTCCTTATCAAAGTGCAGAGTTCCAGACAGAAATTATTACTAAAACCCAATAAAAGCAATTTAAAATGGAATTGGGTAAAATACAACTTAAAATGAAATTGGAATAAAATACATTAATTTAATATATAAATAAAATATGATAAAATTACATTATTTCAGCATTTTTCAACAATCTCTTTAAATTTTCTTATTATACCCGTTAGCTGTCTGTATACACATCAATAGTTACTACTAAATTGCAGCTTCTTTAAAAATAGGTAAGACTTTCTTCATGCAAATCAGTGTCTAGGTTCATATGACAGGCTTCAAAGAATTAGGTAGGGCTGAGTTTTAATATTTTGTGAGTGTTATATGCCATTAACCCATATAGTTAACTAGACAATATTAGTCTTAACCTCAAATGGCTACAAATTTGTTTGTGGCTAAATAAATCTTCACCATACAAATAACTCACTCTAATTATTTGTCTCTTCGAGGTGGCTCTTTAGACTGTGAAACTATCTATCCTCTACCTATTTAGGGGGTATCAAATCTGGGATCATCCTCATGCAAATCATGTGATCTAAGACAAAAGGGTCTTTCTCCTCACCATTATCTCTCGGCCAAGCAAGCGCCATGATTAGTTATGCAAACCGAAAAGGGCACTATAAATAAAAGTGGCTGAAAAATTCTTTAATTGCAGTAATATGATGCATGAGGATTATCAAACCGGTGACCATGATACACGGTTCTTTACTCTGAGCAATTTAGTGGCGGCTGCAGATTAAAGAGACCGCTCTTGCTTTTGAACCCTGCCACTCGACAGCACTACTTGTGGCAGGGAAATGGTACTACATCTACTAATTTAGCATGGATCAGTGACACAAAGAAGAAACCTGAATCTGGCTCAATTTATTCTTTCAGTCAGAGGAGATTATGGTTTTTTATAGTTAAAGGGAACTATTTTAACTTCATTTATTTTTTAAAAGCTTGCCAGACAGCCAAATATTCAGGAACCTTTAGGTGACCAAACCTTTTAGGATACAGAAGTGTGCGCAATTCAACATGGATGAGTGTATTTATCTATAACTATTATCTTTTCTTTAAAGCCAATTTCATCCTTCCTTCTTAGCACAACATCAGGAGCCATTTTTACTCATAGAAGAAGCTAGAAATATTTACAATATCAAATAAAAACATGCAATACATTTCAGTAATCCAAAACTGATCACCACTGATGTGCTTCACTGCAAATGACCCACAGATACTTTGATGGGGGCTGTTTTGTTATTGTGCCTCTGTATTGTTGTTTTACAGTATCTGCAAAGCTTGGGGCATCATCAGAACATCTCACATTACAAAGAGCTCATGTCAACAGGAATTTCCTGTTCCCCGTACCCACAGGCTGATATTTGCCCTATATTATGAATATTTTTTCAGCAGGGGAAAAAATGAATAAATTCATTTCTCATACGTTTCTCTCCTGAATTTTTTTTCCTTGTAGAAAAAAGAACTTGAGAATGCCCACTTGGGCAGTGGTGCTTTGCAATGCATGGAGAATTCCTTGCCTCTGGAAAGCAAATATGTCAGGCCAAAGGATTCAACCTTTTCCCAAATGGGTAGGTGATCTATTATTGATGGATCTGTATGCGAGTTTCACAGCATTTGGCAAAAATAAGAGCCCAAAAATGCACCTTATGTAGGTGATTTAACTAGTGAAAAGGGGAGACAAAAATAAAAGATGTAGACATGGATTAACAATTGGACTAATTTCCCCTATTATATTTGAATTGGTTCCTGAGTGATTTCTTTTGATCCTTTAAAATGGTACATTGCAACACCAGAATAGCTGCAAAGAAAACTCTTATGAGTAATTGCCAGTAGTTAAGTTGTGAACTAATCTGGGCCCTGAATAACAAGAAAAATAGAAAGTTATCTTTTTAAGAAAACAGAAATAAACTGAAACGTAGAGGAAGAAAGCTTTCCCACAATGCAAAGAGGGAATACAATTCTAACATTAGGGTAGCTAGTTACTTAACATTTTAATGGCATGTTGGCAATTATAAGGTCTAAATTTCCTTTTTAATGAAATATGTGAATTCAAAGAATACATTATGAAATAGAGCTTTGGCTGGTTTTTTTGTGCTTGCCAGAGATCTTTAGCCTAATGTTCACAATAAATTGCAAAAAGGCATTCCTTTCCCCTCAGCTAGGTCCATTGAATTGTCCATGCCTCTACTTGTGCATAAAGTTCCTGCCATTCGATTGCCAAAATCTTCTATGGGTGAAACTAAATAAGGAAAAAAAGTATTTTTCACGTACTCTGGAGGAAGCGGGGTGGATTGTCATTGACATCAGTCAAGGTGATGTTCACCGTGGTGGTTCCTGATAACCCACCCATCTGGCCTCCCATATCCTTGGCTTGGATGACGACTTGGTATTGCTCCCGGTTTTCTCGATCCATGTTCAGCAAAGCTGTTTTGATGATACCTAGGAATGGGGGGGGGGGAAAGATTGTTTAAATATGTTATTCTAAGTCAGGGGTGTCAAACTTGATTTCACACCAGGGTTGCGTTTGACTTCAGGGGCAGGGGAGGCCGTGGCTGGGGTGGGTCTGGTCAGCATGACCATCACTGGTGTCGAGGAGGACCCCTGTGGTGGCCCATGTGCTCTGCCAGCGAAAACACTCGCCAGAGCTCCATTTTCAGCTGCGGTTTTCATTTCCAATGACAATGGAGCTCAGGGCCCCCCGAATCAAGGACCCCGTGGGCCGGATCCAGCCCCTGGGCCTTGAGTTTGACACCCCTGTTCTAAGCAATACTTCAGAAGTCAGAATGCAGAACCTCTAAGATGAGATAAATAGTTAGATAGAGATACAGAGATAGAAAATAAATAGAGGTTAGATAGAGATAGAGATGGCGACAAAGATAATACAATGCCTCTCCTACATACCTCCCAGTATGAGCCAGCTGTGAATTGCTGGAACAACAGCTATGCTTAATCTTATTATGACAGTATCTACTGTGCACCAAATATTTCCGTAAATGATCTCAGTAATTTTTATATTTAATGCTTTGATGCCCCTTCTACTTAATAGAGTAACTCAAATACTTTGAAATGGGAAAAAATACCATATTCTAATATGAATTTTAGCATATCTCTCTCTCTCTCTCTCTCTCCTCTCTCTGTTTCCCTCTTCTCTCCCTCTCTCTCTCCTCTCTCTCTCTCCTCTCTCTGTTTCTCTCTTCTCTCTCTCTGTCTCTCTCTTCTCTCCTTCTCTCTTTCCTCTCTCTCTCTTCCCTTCCCCTCTCTCTCCTCTCTTTCCCCTCTCTTCTCTCCCCCACTCTCTCCTCTTTCTCTCTCCTCTCTCTTTCTCTCCCTCTCTCTCTCCTCTTTCTCTCCTCTCTCTCTCTGTCTTTCTCTCTGTGTGTCTCTCTCCTCTCTCTGTCTCTCTCTCTTCTCTCTCTGTCTCTTTTCTCCCTCTCTCTTTCCTCTCTCTCTCTTCTCTCTCCCCTCTCTCTCCCCCTCTCTCTCCTCTTTCTCTCCTCTCTCTCTCTTCTCTCCCTCTCTCTCTTCTCTCTCTCCTCTCCCTCTCTCCTCCCTCTCTTCTCTCCCTTTCTCTCCTCTCTCCTCTCTCTCTCTCCTCTCTCTCTCCTCTCCCTCTCCCTCCCCCCCTCTCTCTTCTCTCTCTCTTCTCTCCCCCCCTCTCTCTCCCACCCTCTCTCTCATTTCTTCCATATGAGCTAGTGTGCTGCAATATTGATCTAGAACTAGGCAGACCCAGTCAGAAATCCTTGTTAAATGTTGGGAAAGCACTAGGTGACTTTCAACCAGTCATTGTCACAATCAGGCTCACAAGGTTGTGTTAGGAAAAATCGGAGGAGAGAGTGCCACAAAGCCACTTTGAATGCATGATGAAAAGTTGGTCATCAAAGCTGAAGTAGGCTTGCAAACTAAACAGGAGGAGAAGTTTGGTTAAGTCTAGTTCCATTTCCGTGGTGGGTTCCTACCAGTTCGGACCGGTTCTCCCAAATCGATAGCGCTGCCTTCAAACAGAGAGTGAACCGGTTCTCTGTTCCCTTGAGAGTGCCCCCCTCCCCCCGCCCCTGGGTTATAATTACCTTTATTTTAGCTTCTGAAGCCCAGCTAATCCGGGACAGCAGCTTGAATTGCCGCTCTTCAGCTGTTTTCCTTTTTTCCTCAGTATTTTTTGTTCAATTGTGCAGACACGCACAGCGCACGTCTGGCACACACTCACCGAACTGGTAGTAATGCCAGTAGGA
Organism: Thamnophis sirtalis; assembly: GCF_051295495.1. NCBI lineage: Eukaryota > Metazoa > Chordata > Lepidosauria > Squamata > Natricidae > Thamnophis > Thamnophis sirtalis. Next base: position 177,409,924 of record NW_028261382.1, read on the forward strand.
ACCCACCCCTGTTTCATTTTAAATCTATTAGCAAGATCTTTTTCCTGCCTATAATTCCCTTTCCTTTTCTTTTCCTCCCACATTCGAAGTCAAATGACAGCCTTAATGGAAGCATCTACATACCCAATGTTTGCTAAATGGATTTGCATCCAGGCTAAGTTCTGCTTATTGGGTTAAGATATTCTGATTTTTAAAAAAATGTGTCGTGCTTATATAGACGTATCGCTCTGTTGGAACTCGCAAAGCCTGCATCGAGTCAAAGAGATTTCTTTGAAGACTTTGCCTAATGACACCCTAGCATGACTTAACAAGTCATTTTAAATCACGGAGGTTATCGGAGAAAGACAGATTAAAGTCCTCTGACCTGACTCAGATTCAACAGAGAAATATGGCTGTCCCTGGAGAATGCTGTAGACAACTCGAGCGCTGTTCCCATAGGTGGGGTCATCGGCATCTGTGGCAGTCACTTGCATGACAAATGTACCTGTGGCAATGAAACGCAGAGTTATAAAGCGGTGCATCAAAGGATGCCATTCCAACTGCTGCCAAGAGTTAACGGAATTTGTCTTTGAGAATAGATTTCAGATGCCACAAATTTTTGAAGGCCTGGCCTTGAAGCATTGGCTCGACTAATTTCATGAAAATTAGCTGTAAATATAAGCATGCCCATCCTGCTCTCTGATAGATGGAGTTGTTCCGATGTTTTGCAAATGGCTCAAGGGAATCAAACTGCACACGATGGCATTGGGTCATTGGTTTATCAGTTCATTGACATTTATTTTACAAATAGCAGTTATCAAGCTGAAAAGGAGATTTAACCTGTACGAGGCAAGGGGCTTTCTGTGGTCTTTAATGGAATCCATTCACGCTTGTGCCTGCTATTTGGAATAAAAGGGGAAATCATCATTCTCCCGTTGGAAACAAGGAAAGAAGGGCAGTTCCAACCAGCCACAGGAGGAGAAAGGAGGGAATTTCTGCTTATCATGGTTTCTTTCTCTCGCTCCGTCTCCTCCCCATTTGGCTATTCTTGAGAGATCAAACAATGTAAAGAACAGGCAAGCCAATGTGGATTTATTTTTTCTGATATGAGAAAATTGCTTCTGGGTTAATAGCAAAAAGAGAGTGCACTGAAGAACAAGCCCAGAGAACCATCTCCCAAGTAACTGATAGCATTTTGCCAATCCAAAAAGCAAAACAGAGTCAGAAGATTGGTTGAGGGTCCCCAAGAAAATCCAGATATGTAGGCAAAAATCAAATATCAAAACATCAAATGTCAATGCTAGAAAAGACAGCAAATACTTTTTTGGCGTGACACTAAGAAATCTGCATGGTAGTATCTATATAGATCAGCACAAGCCTGGCTTGATTTGAAAATGATTTTATAAATACTCCAACAATTATTTATTTATATAGTATACATGTGCACATTCTTTCTCAATGCAGCGTCCTGTAGAAGTGGGCACTCTGGATTTCTTCCTCCTGTCTGGGAACCATAAAGTGCATCCTGTGATGGATGCTTAAAAATGAATGAAAAAATGTATTTACTTATTCCATTTATATTCCATTTATATTCCATCTGTCACACTATCCAGAGTGACCCTGGATGGTGTCTTGGAAGCATAACACCTGTCTCCATTTCATTAAAGCAACCTACATTTTTTCAGACACCTTTGTGAGTCTGGAGAAAAAAAAATAATTAATGCAACTTGTATCCAATCCAAACATACTGGATAAACATAAGAATGATAAGGCACACATATTTAAGAGACAAATACTAACGAAATCTGGAGCTTTTCTTTTAGGTATGATGAACAAGTCAATTGAAAAACAATTTGGAGTACTATCCCTTCACATGGTGACGTCTGCATGTTCTTGCCAAGCATTGGAAAGAAAATGCAAGAATGGATTTTGAAATTGACTGAATTACCAGAGATGGAGAAATTAACTGCTTTGATTATATTTGCCATATATATGTAAAAGGGGAGGAGAATTTATTTATTGTTTTTTTTCCTTTCTTTCAGTACCCAGCCAGGGTGGATCCTACATGCTACGTGTTAAGTGTAATTGGCCACTCCCCCACTTTTTTGTACTCTATTTTTGTTGTTGTTGTTATAGTTGTTAGGGTTGAAGGTATGTTTTTGTTTTGCTTCATTTTGTTTGTTTGTTTTACTGTTTTATATATTATTTTCTAAGCTAAAACAATGCAGTTCTTTAAAAAAATACTAATTGGATTTTATATTTATACAAAAGAAATACTGATTGGATAATATTAAGAAGATTAAAGGGAAAGGGACATGGATGGGTACACACACACACACTGTGAAACATCCAGCCCCGCGGAAATTGTGAATGTTGCGGTTTTGTTTTTAAAGTGTTGTCTTTGTCTTCCCCCTTCCCTTGTCTATTGTGAGCCACCCGGAGTCCTTCGGGAGTGGGCGGCATACAAGACAAATAAATACAAATAAATACAAATACACACACACACACACACACACACACACGTGTTTTTAACTGTAGTTTTCTGTACCTTCAAAGCCATTCCTAACCTTTCTTGCTCTGATCTGTCTCGATTTTACCTTCTCATAGCAGCTCTTCCCCAATCCTCCAAATGCGATTGTGAAAGAATCTCTTAAGTCCATCAGCAAATTGATATAGTCAGCAAAACAGAGATTTGATGGAAGGGTGAAAACCAGGACAATGTGATCCAATGTGATCAACTCTATGGACACATCCATGTGCAATGTGGAATTGGTTTGCCCCTGCCTCCTACTGGGTATAGTTTTTAAATTTCCCAGGGTAGCTTACAGGCCTGCAATTTCCTTGTGGTCTTTCATCCAACTATTAAACAAGGTTCATGCCTGATTAGTTTTCTAAGCTCAGTCAAAGTCGGAAAAGTTTTCCCTGTCTGCTGGGCTGATAGAAGATAGATGGATCCTAACGCTGGTGTGTGGGAATGCTACAATAAAGTAGCTGCATAAACTTAGATGACACATGAAAATCAGTTCATGAACTTAATCAGATGCTAATGTGCCTGGCTGAATTCTCTCTAGTTTATAGTTTATCTTCATTCAAGGCAAAAACATTCCAATATATGTGTATACTATGATTGATGCTACTGAATTTTGATTTAAGTGAACATACTGAGAAAACCAAAGGGGAAAAAATAGCATGGATTTGTGAATAATTTTCCAGTTAACAAAAAACAAAACAAGTGTCGTCCCCCCACCCTTACCTACATATACAAAGTTGTGCAAGTCAGTTCTAATTCAAATGGGACCTTCATGTATTGCAATACAATCTTAGTTCCAACTACAAATCTATCAGCAATTACTTAGTAGAAATTACATAGTAACAAATTACTAAGTAATACTAATATCTAGTAATATTTGTAGAAGGGCATATGTGAAAAGAGTTGCTGAACACATGGCAGTAAATACATGTTTATTACAATTTAGCCTAATCTGCAAATTAACTATTAGAGGACCTGGTTTTACAGAATATACTTTCTATCCACCTTTCTCTTATGACGATGTGTTGCTGCATAATCTAATCTTACTAAGCCACCATTTTATCAAATGGATGCTACAACGATACCAGATGCTTATCTCAGTCTACAAATCACTTTTCTCTGTCATCTTTCTTCCAACACAAGTGACTTAATCGAGCCGAGGTGGCGCAGTGGTTAAATGCAGCACTGCAGCCACTTCAGCTGACTGTTAGCTGCAGTTCAGCGGTTCAAATCTCACCGGCTCAAGGTTGTCTCAGCCTTCCATCCTTCCGAGGTGGGTGAAATGAGGACCCGGATTGTTGTTGGGGGCGATATGCTGACTCTGTAAACCGCTTAGAGAGGACTGAAAGCCCTATGAAGTGGTATATAAGTCTAACTGCTATTGCTATTAATGCAGATCCTCTGTCTTTATCTCTCTCTCCACCCCACTCTTACTGTAGAGAAGAAAAACACACAGCTGGACATGCTAAGTTCTCATTGCTTTGATCTTCATAATCCCAACTTTAGAGCTGCCGTTTGACTAGCTAATGAAAACTAATCCCAGCAGGGTTGAGTGATGTGACACCTACCTACATCAGACATTTCTGGAACGCTGGCATTGTAAATGTCCTTTGTAAACAGGGGCTCATTGTCATTGATATCGTGGATCTTAATGATAAACTCTGATTCTGGTTCCACAGGCCGCCCGGTCTTTTTCACGATCGCCTGAGCACGAAGGATGTAAACAGGTTTCTCTTCTCTATCGAGTCTTCTTGTGGCTTGGATATCTCCAGTGTTTTCATTGATGATGAACAGGTCCCCTGCTCCATCTCCAGAAAGGATGTACTTGAGTGAACCATCTCCTTTATCCTGGTCAGAATGAAGCTGTGAGAGAAACAAGAATTTTAAACAAAAGCACATCTGGGAAATTCTTCTGAAGCTTCACCTCTGTCAACCAAGATTTATGGTTAGAGTAAGTCAGGGAGATTATTATATTGTACATCTCACTCCACTCTAGAATATTTCTATAATGAGCTAATTCCAGTCATTCTAATCTTATGAACACAATTATTATTATTATTATTATTATTATTATTCGCAACAACAGAATTGTATCACAGTGGCCAGTTGTTTCGCCGGATTTGGCATTGGTTACTAGTCGGGCCCCACCCAGGGGCCTAGGATGTTGTAACGTATTTTTGTAATATGTGTGCAGATCCAAGCAGTGCGGCTTTTTGCATTTGACTGATGGTGATTTTGTCAATTTTTAATTATATAATAATTATTTAAAAGAAAGTCAAGAACATCTATTAATCGAAGTAAAGAACAAAAATCTACTGAAGGCCCAACAGACGAAACAAGAATACAGAAAAGATGTGATAAAATCAAGAATGGAGAGTTGGCAGAACAAAGCACTGCATGGCCAATTTCTGGAAAAAATAAAAGATAAAGTGGACAGTGAACAAACTTGGTTATGGTTAACAACAGGTACATTAAAGAAAGAAACAGAGTCACTAATCCTGGCTGCGCAAGAACAAGCTATCCGCACAAATGCCATTAAGGCCAAAATCGAAAAATCCTCTGATGATGCCAAATGCAGACTTTGCAAAGAAGCTGATGAAACTGTTGATCACATACTCAGCTGCTGTAAAATAATCGCGCAGACTGATTATAAATTGCGGCACAATTCAGTAGCACAAATGATCCATTGGAATTTGTGCAAAAATTATAATATTAAAACAGCAACAAACTGGTGGGAACATCAGCCTGAAAAAGTCACCGAAAATCAGATGGTCAAGATCTTGTGGGATTTCCGTATACAAACCGACAAAATACTGGCGCATAATACACCAGACATCACACTGGTTGAGAAAAATAAGGTCACAATCATAGACATTGGGAGACCGCCTTCTGCCAATTACCTCCTCTCGACCCATAAGATCCCACAGATTAGGCCTCCTCCGAGTGCCATCTGCCAGCCAGTGCCGGCTGGCAACTACGCGGAGGAGAGCCTTTTCTGTAGCAGCTCCGACCCTCTGGAACGATCTCCCCGTGGAGATTCGTACCCTCACCACCCTTCAGACCTTCCGCACAGCCCTCAAGAGCTGGCTATCCCGCCAGGCCTGGGGGTAAAGACTATAGTTTGCCCCCACCCGAATGTTGAATGAATGTTGTTTGATCTTAACCACATATTGTATTTTTATGTTATTGTATGTCTTCCCCTCCCATAAGTTGTTAGCCGCCCTGAGTCCCCTCAGGGAAAAGGGCGGCCTATAAATAAACGCAACTGAAAAAAAACAAAACCAGGTGATAGCAGGGTCGCCGAGAAAGAACATGAAGGAACATGAAAAAATCGCAAGATACCAGGACTTAAAAATCGAAATTCAACGACTATGGCACAAACCAGCAGTGGTAATTCCAGTGGTAATTGGCACACTGGGTGCTATTCCAAAAGCACTGGAATTACATTTAAAACAGTTAAAAATTGACAAAATCACCATCAGTCAAATGCAAAAAGCCGCACTGCTTGGATCTGCACACATATTATGAAAATACATTATGACCTCTTAGGCCCCTGGGTGGGGCCCGACTAGTAACCAATGCCAAATCCCGCGAAACAACTGGCCGCTGTGATACAATTGTATAATAATAATAATAACTATTTTAAAAAGGAGAGGGATTATTGTAAAACAGTTTAGACACTGTGAAAAGTTTGGATGGTGATAGTGCTTGCTAAAGTTTAATTTTCCTACATAGCAGCCATTCAAATGGGCAACTCTGTACTTGGGATGCCGAGAAACTTAATTTCTTTCAGTATCCAATTACGTGGACCACATAATATGGCTCTTCATTTCATATATAGGCTTGTCAAAGTGCCAATAACATCAATAGGTATAAAAATGATTGTGACTATAATCATATATTTCTGGAGAAAATCAATCTATGCGGTCGCTAAGAGTCGACATCAACTTGATGGCTCATAATCAATCAATCATCAGGATAATATATTCATGAATATAATAATGGCTGGGACCAAAGCAGCCATTAAATAACAATTTGTGTGTGTCGGTACTTTTGAGTCAGTATTGACTCCTGGCAGCTGCCTGGACAGGTTTTTGCAGTTTTCTTGGCGAAATGCAGAAGTATTTTGCTCTGGCCTGTTTTCTAGGGTTGAGAAAGAGACAGGACCTCACCCAAGGTCACCTAACTGGCTAAGTGCCTAAAGTGGGACTAGAATTCATGATGTCCTGATTTCTAGCTTGATGCCATAACCCCAAATTGACTCAAAAAGCAAATTAAACTAGAAATGTGTTTGTTAGGAAAACCCTCTTTCAGAGATGGTATTGACACTGGCATAAAAGTGAAGTTCCCAATTATTGGCATTTTGTTTGGAATTCCAAATTGGGATGGTTTCTTTCCAGTGTAAATACCAATTTCAGATTAGATGTTTTCTTCAGACTTTCTTCATGAAAGAAACATTTCAATTGTCTCTTTTTACTTGCTATAACCCCAATAATTGTTCCCTCCTAAGACGCCACTATATGTATTAGGGGGAAAAAATTCCCTTAAAATCTAGCATGCTAAACATGAAGATATGCTAAATATGCCAATTTATCTCTGATTTTAAATGTGGTGTGCTTACTTCAATGCATTTACTCCTAGAGCAAATACATAATCTTGAATGCTAGTAGTAGACAGATATTTTTAATCATTTTATATATGAATGTAAATAGCCTTATGAAGTAGTTATGCTATAGAGGCAAAAATAAGAATATTATTTCATACCTCATTTAGAGTGGTAACAAGAAATTACAGAAGTTACCTGCTTTTTTTTCTGATGTACAATTTTAAGGATGGCAGATTAAACCAAGAGTTTAGCCCTTGTTTTCTCCTATTTTAGTCTACAAAATGAAAAACTTCTCAAGAAAATAGCAATAAAAATATATTCTACATGTAAGAAGGAAAAGTGAACCCAAGGTGATTATAATAAGACCAAAGTAAATGCCTGAGATACAACACTGATGGGTAGCCATTGATGTTGAAATATGAAACATGGGATTAAAAAAAAAGATGTTTATGCTTAGAACTGATGAACTCCAGGCTGAGTTATGATATAAAATATGGGATATTGGGAGAGGCCATTTTGCAAACTGGTAGCGGCGGATTTGGGAGGCTCCGCCCACCCGCCCCAACGTAATGCGTGAGCAGTGCCTCTACCAGCTCACATTTGCGAACCTATAAGAGCCGAGGTGGCGCAGTGGTTAGGGTGCAGTACTGCAGGCCACTTCAGCTGACTGTTATCTGCAGTTCAGCGGTTCTAATCTCACCGGCTCAAGGTTGACTCAGCCTTCCATCCTTCCGAGGTGGGTGAAATGAGGACCCAGACTGTGGGGGTGATATGCTGACTCTGTAAACCGCTTAGAGAGGGCTGAAAGCCCTATGAAGCGGTATATAAGTCTGCTATTGCTATTGCTATAGGGAAGGTAAGTGAATCCCAGCGCTGAACTGGGAGGCCTCTCTCTGCTGAGGCTAAGAGATGGGACAAACAGTATCTTTTTAGTCAACATAATTATGGAAAATAACAGTAACAATATATTTATCTTTTGCGTCAAATTTGTGCAGTAGGAAATTGCATTTCTTCTGGATAGGCCCTTTTGAGTTACATATATTCAATTTCCAAGTACGGTAGCTTATGCACTGGCATCAGACATTGGGGATAAGGATGGGATTTGCATCATGACATCACTACGCATATGTTGGCATTTTTTGGATGACCGTAGCTTGCTGTGGATGCTGATGTCATAATTATTAAATTACTCTATTTATAGCATTATTGTAATTATGTCCATAATATGGTGTTTTACGTGTAAAAAAATCTGTGGAGTCAATTAAAATCCACGCACCATCCTGATGAATTATGTATTTCCCATTGTGCAGAGCTCATTTGGCAGAGCTGTAAAGCCATCATATTCATTGCAATCTTCCAGAATAATTGTTATACATTTCCTTGCAATTAAAATCTAAAGCACAAAGAGAGATCTTTCACTTGAAGCAAGGAGACAAAGTTAAAATTCTATCCAGCTGTGAAGGAAATCTGCTCATAACAACTTTCTCTGGTTTTTGTAAAATGAAATGGAATATATATGTCACCTTCATGTTCTATAGAAGATAACCCACTTTAGGTATAAGGAATATATGTGATAAAACTAAACTTAAATACGTGGATTAATGTATCCAACATAACTTGTCTTTTCCCACAATCACCATGGGATGCTGCTTTACTTATGTGATGCATTAGCATACTACATGATAGCATTTCTAGAACACACAGACACACACAGACACATGAGTATTGTAAACCAAAATACTCAGCCTTTATTCCAAGATTTCTTGTGGTTTCATGAAATGGCACATCCACTTTTCAAATTAAGCCAATATCAATTAAAAGTCAGTACTGGGTGCTTAAAAAAAATTAAATAAATAAGCATAGTGTGTTTTGGTCATTTAATACTTTTGTAGTGGCAACTTCTTCTAAGGTATTTCTAATTCCCCCCCCCCCCTCGAATGGTATGATTGTTGTGTGCTTTTAAATTGTGTATTGTTTTGTTTGTCTTTTTATCCCTTATCTGTATCCCCTTCCCTGACTTGGATTGTGAGCCGCCCTGAGTCCCCTCCGGGGAAAAGGGCGGCATATAAGTGCAATAAATTCCAATTCCAATTCCAATTCAAGCTTTTATTGTGCAATCACCTTGCTTCATTTATTATTTTTTTTAGAAAGGGAATGTTGGTGTCCAGAATAATTACAGTATCTTCCACTTGTGACCTGCATTTTCCCATGCTTTTTCCATTTTTTCCCCCTAAGTTTAGGAGATTCACTGAAGGAGAAAATAAAATCTCCATATAAAAAACTTTTGACTGGTCATGTTAGGAATGTTTTATTTCAATAACCCATGGAAAAAAGCAACAAGATCTAATGTTGAGATCTCGTGTTGGGCACAGCCAGATGGTCAGGTTAAACTGCTTGGCTCCAGTTCATGAGCATGGAGTATGGAGGTGAATATAGATGAATGCTTAGAATTGGTGGCTTGGCTACCTGTCAAGGTGGCAGGTTGCAGAAATGGAGTCAGCCAGGCTATTTCTGAATCTGGGTCTAGTGTTCTTCTGAAGGAATGCATAAATAACCATGATGATAGGTCATAGACATGGAGGAAAGTCTCAAGGTGAAATGGATTGGGAGGAATTGATAATGCGTGAGCATCATCCTTGGTGAAAAAGGGAAGTGAGCTGTTCAGTGGTGGGTTTCCATTTTTTTAACTACTAGTTTGCTCATGTGTGTATGCTCGTGCGCACATGCAATGTTTCTATGCATGCACAGAAGCTTCTGGGCAGGTGGGCGGAGCCTCCCACCACTGCTGCTACTGGTTTGCCCAATCCAGGCTGAACCAGGAGCAACCCATCTCTGGAGCTGTTGTAAGTGGCTGGATCTGGAAAAATGGACTCCCACCCCTCCCCCACTTAAAGCAATGGCAATAGAAAAAGGTGTGGTTCATGTGAAAAAAAGCAACCAAAACCTATAATGCAATCATTAGTGTCATCTGGCAGAAGCTGGATCTCCAGGTTTAAATTGTTTTTTGATGCAGTACAGGATTACTTTTCTCTGGAGAAAGTCTAAAGCTTGTTAAAAATATCAGCAAAACTGTGCATAAGGGAATGGGCATGAAATTGGACAAGGGCAATGGAACCAGTGGAGGCCAGATGTTCAGTCTTCCTTGCAACACAAACAAAATGATTATGGGGGGCATTGCCCAGTGACTGGAGAAAAAGGGCATGGCCACTAAAGGCTGAAATGACCAATAGGAATGGGCATATCCCAACTCCTGACCCTGTCTACAACCAAATCTTTGATGAAGCATGCCAGATGCTATGTCCATGTTAGTACAGTAACTGTATTGGGGAAAAATAGTAAATGCTCTTGAAACACACGTTTTTAATTTGTCTCAGCTATGAACAGGGGAAGAGATAACATCAATTTAAGGACTGAGGGTCAAAAATAGTTCCTGGGTCATATTCTTGCCATGGTTAAGATTAAATTTCTGTAAGAATAGAATGTGAAATTTCCACTTCTCATATTAATATAATCTGGTATTATTAGCATACTATACAATCAACTGTGCAAAGTTAGATGTGGCATTGCAAACAGGCTACCTCTATCGGCCTATCTATTTCCCTAACCAATCAAATGACTCTCAATGGATTGCATAGAATATAACACAAATTAAAACATCCAGTCTGAATAAAACAGCAAGAGAAGCTATTCAAAAGTCATAAACGCAGGCTACGAAAATTGGTGAAACGAATTTAAAAAATGAGTCATACATAAAAGTAGGAGAGAGTCCTCTGAAGTATTTCACTTTTTAACAATTAAAAAAAAAGCAAGGAGGGGGCTAGCTATATTCTCGTTAAAAAAAGTTTTTAGTTTTTATATAAAACAATCAGTTACAACAATGAGTGAAAACCTACATCGAGACTTTTTATTAACTATAGAACAAAATGAAAAGTAAGCAATATACTTATAACATTGAACAGCTGCATTAACACATCATTAAAAGACTTTGTAAAATGGACACATTTTTCCCTGGCCAAAAATTAGTTTTTTCAAACTCCACTTTGCTAGGGAATGTCGTTGAAAAAGTGCCACTTCTGAGCATTTGAAGGCATAGAATTTTGTAGAAAATGACAAACCATTGTCAAAGTCAGCTCCATACTTTACAGTAATCTAAAAAGGAAGTTGTTAGTTTATGGATTACTATAGATTGTGAAATGGTGAAAGGTGCTATGTTCTACAGATAGAACACCCTTTGGCCACTACATACAAAAATGGACACAGAAGCTGCCCAAACGATAAACTTTAGAGGAAATTTATCATCATTCAGAACAAGCTGGATTACACAAAAATGGAGAGAGAATCCATCCTTCATTAGCACTTCTATCTTCTCTGGAATGAGCTTCAGGATTTTGTTCGGAATCCAGCCCATTACAGGAGCCAAGCACCAGTTGAACAGTTCTGATCTCTCACCTGTATCGTATAACATTGTATTGCTAATCTCTAAATGCGCTCTCTCTCTCTCTCTCTCTCTCTCTCTCTCTCTCTCTCTCTCTCTCTCTTTTTCTCCTCTCTCCTCTCTCCTCTCCCCTCTCTCTGCTTTCTTGCAAGGATTGAACAACATGGGGAGAAAATGAAACCATACAGAATCCCATCATATAAAAATTATAAGAAAAAAATTCTCAAGAACTTTCTTTTGGATATTGGAACAGAAGCATTTCAGAGTTAACTACTCAGGCCCCAGAAGAATGTCACAATATTGAAAACCAGTGAAAGATCCAAAACATTCCACAAGTTGCTCTCCCCGTTTTTCTTTCTTGGCAACTAATTGTTCAATGGGGGACTAGAGAACTTCAGTGCCAAATCCAGGTCTAAAGCCTGATTGAAAAGGCGTGCAAAATCCATTTCATCCAAGAATGTGATCGATCACTTTAATTCATTGTTATAAAGCTATTTCCCCCCACTCGCTTTCTCTTTAAATGTTAGACAAAGTTTCAGAAGGGCGGTGATGAATTATTATTTTCCTACATCCAGATGCTGCTAAAGTTTCATGGCACATGTGTGGCAAATGAACATTGGCATATATTTCCAGCTGTTCGTATATGATTCTCCTTTCCCCTGTATATCTTTCTCCTAAATCAGTGTTTCTCAACCTTGTCAACTTGAAGATGTCTGGACTTCAACTCCCAGAATTCCCCAGCCAGCATTCGCATTCGCTGGCTGGGGAATTCTAGGAGTTGAAGTCCAGGCATCTTCAAGTTGACAAGGTTGAGAAACACTGTCCTAAATTATTCCAAAGAAAAAGATCAGGTTGAAATTTATTAATAGCCCCAGAGACGGTTTTGATTAATTCATTGAAACATTAAGAAGCTCTTACCATTTCATGATCACTGCATTTCCCTTGCCTACTCCAGTCACATACAGGTAGTCCTTGACTTACAACAGTTCATTTAGTGACTGTTCAAAGTTACAACGAAACTGAAAGAAGTGACTTGGGATCATTTTTCAGTCGAAACCTTTGTAGCATAAACATGTGGTCAAAATTCAGATGCTTGGCAACTGGTTTATACTTCTACCCATTGCAATGTCCTGGGATCATGTTATCCCCTTTTGCAGCCTTCTGACAATCAAAGTCAATGGGGAAACCAGATTCACTTAACAGCCAGGATACTAACTTATCAACGGCAGTGATTCACTTAACAACTGTGGCAAGATGGAGCAAAAACCGCTTAACAAAATCTCACTTAACAACAAAAAATTTGGGCTCAATTGTATTACTCACCGTGGCTGGAAAAGTTAAGTTATATGCCAACTCGGAAAGCTATAAATGGGCTCTCCATGAACTAAATTATTCTGTTCACAGGTGATGTTTAAATTGATCTTTTTCTTTCGTTTCCCATGTCTGTTAACTAAATGAGAAAGCTACACTGACTAGAAGAAGCAATTCAGTTCAAGGAGCAGATAAAGATCCAGCTCTATTGGCAGCTATTCCCAAATACAGCGTTGCAATCTATAATCTCTTTGTACCATGTTAGCACTTCGGTGCTGCTAAAATAGAAGAAATGCATTACAAAGAAAAGGCAAAAGAGGAGACAAATTGCAGAGGTATGTTTATATGCCTTTAGGTAAATTTAGAAGTCATTGTCATAATTTAAAGAGAATATTATTAATCTCACTTTAGGAGAAGATGGCTGTTGAATATGTGTTGGGGGAAAGACGCAGGAGCCATGGAATCAGAGAGTAAGATGTTTATTGCGAGATGACAAGCGATTCAAAATGTCCCTGCAACTGTCAGGGTATTTATACTCGAGCCCAAAGTAACTGTCAAATGACCAGCCAATCAGAGAGCTGGTAACAGGGAACATTTGCATATATAACACTCCTTCCCCCCAGTTATTTGCATACTCAACACTCCTCTAACATTTGCATATATAACAATGGCAACCAGTCTACTTGCTCAATGGTGTATGCAATGCTGTCAGCCATAGGCAGATCTGTTGGGGAAACAAACAGCCACTTCATGAACACATGGAAAAACAAAGGAGAACAAACCCACCAGGACAAGATTCAGCATCTGCACTTAAAAGACAAATGCCAATCAATCTTTTGAAGGCAGAAAAGTCCACTTTTTGGACAGAGAAGATTTCTGGTTTGAAAGAGAGGTCGGATCGCCAGCAGTTTGGCAGTTCAAGTCTCACAGGTTCAAGGTTGACTCAGCCTTCCATCCTTCTGAGGTTGGTAAAATGAGGACCTGGATTGTTGGGGGCAATATGTTGACTCTGTAAACTGCTTAGAAAGGGCTGTAAAAGCGTTATGAACTAGTATACAAGTCTAAGTGCTATTGCTATTGTCAAAATCGAACTGCCCTCTTTCAACAGAGCAGGAGGGATGCAACATCATCTATCTCCTGTCTACAACAATGTCCTTTCAGCAGTTCCAAGAAGGCTTTACATCCATTTGCACCACTCGGATGATACCGAAGACAGAGATAAATCCCCAAGTGGCCTCAATGACTTTCTAAAAGAATGCAAATCACCAGCTGTCTACAAAGAGTATAAATCCTTCCATTTCCCACCATCCAGTCAGAGCTGAAGAAGCTTCTTGGACGAGAAGTGAAAGTCTAGTTGAAAAAAAAACACCTTTGGGACATTTAAACAGAGTTTACACTCAAACACAAAACTGAAGCTAAAGTGGCTGGTGAGCATCAAAGGAATCCTAAATCCTGATGAGAGAGAGGATGCAATGGTTTAATTCATTACTGTATTATCTGTAAGAGCTATCAGATGTATTAACAATTGTTACAGATAATATGCCTTAGCATTATCTGTGAATGTGGCTTCTGTAAAAAAAATTGCAAAAACCTCTCTCTCCACCAAAATACTGACTATATTATATTTAAAATCTAGGCACATTTTGTCTTTTTTTCAAACGTAAGTGGGATGGAGAGGGCAAATTTATGCTCATTGATGACTGACGGCTTGAAAATGATAAAACTCAGGAGGTTGCACAGCAGGCAAGCATTTTAGAATTGCCACAAAACCTATATGTGATCTGTCACGGTTTACAGCTTATTTATACTAAGGATGTTTTCTTGTTTCCGTGGTGATCAGATTTATGATTTGCTGGTACCAACAACATGCAGAACAAAGTATTTCAAACCCTGAATAGGAGATGTAGGTGATTTGCTGTCAAGCTAAACTACTGGTTTTTTCACATGGCAGGCGCTGATTTCATTTGCATTGCTACTTCTCCAAAATGCTCATTTTAAGTCTAAGATTTCTGTGGCAGCAAACAGTTTGTTGTGTACAAAGGAAATAGTTCAGCTACGTATATCATATCAAGACTGAACAATATTGGATAAATGAAATTGTCAGCTTACACCTAGTTTTTCTTTCATGTTAAAATATCCTTTTTACTTTAAAAAAATGTTTATTTTTTCCTCTGATAAAACAAAAGACATTAAAGTTCTGTTTTCCTGCTGCTTCTTTTATTAAAACATCTAGACACGCTAATCCCAGGGAGTCGGTAAAAATTGCAAAAATGGTTCCATCAAGATACAGACTGTATTGCATTTAAAAACTAGACAGAGTTCTATTTTTCTTTCGAATGTTAATGGGATGGTGCCAATAGTGACAAAAACAAATAAACAGGAATGATTGATTTGTCTGATAAATTGGCGTAGTTAATTTGATAGTAACTCATTTCAGTTGAGTGTCCACAACTGTTTTGTGTATGTCTAAGTTCTCCTCCGTGGGTTACTCTTTATTATTTCAGCGTAAGATGACTGTTCAGCTTCAGATGATTGTCCCAAACATTTCTTGTCAAATTAGGTTTGGGAAGATCCAACTTTGTACGCAAAGTAAATCCCAAGAATAACATTACTGCAGTTCGAGTTATGTTGTGTGCACTGCATTGCAATAATTTGATTCAGTATGATGTTTTCATCGTTCACAAAGCATTATTAAAACTTTCATCCAATCAATTCATAGCTGGATAATAAGGTGCTGTTACATGCATGATCCTAGTCTTTTTTCAGGAACTTTTCCACTTCAGACTGTGATCCTTTGCCATTCACAGGTAGTTGTGGCGCAGTGGTTAAATGCAGCACTGCAGGCTACTGCTAGATCAGCAGGTCAGCGGTTCAAATCTCACCGGCTCAGGGTTGACTCAGCCTTCCATCCTTCCGAGGTGGGTAAAATGAGGACCCAGATTGTTGGGGGCAATATGCTGACTCTCTGTAAACCGCTTAGAGAGACCTGAAAGGCCTATGAAGCGGTATATAAGTCTACTGCTATTGCTATTGCTATTGGAACATCTGTACTTCCCAAAAATTATTTCAAATGATAATATGTGTGCCTATGCTGGAAAACGTCTCGTCATTTTGTATATATTTCCACCACAACTAAGAAGATTGTGATCATAATAAGCCTGCCAACAATTCTGTGTAGGAAACCCCTTTGCCTCTAAAGATAGCAATAGCAATAGCAGTTAGACTTATATACCGCTTCATAGGGCTTTCGGCCCTCTCTAAGCGGTTTACAGAGTTAGCATATTGCCCCCAACAACAATCCGGGTCCTCATTTTACCCACCTCGGAAGAATGGAAGGCTGAGTCAACCTTGAGCCGGTGAGATTTGAACAGCCGAACTGCAGATAACAGTCAGCTGAAGTAGCCTGCAGTGCTGCATTTAACCACTGCGCCACCTCGGCTCTTAAGATGCAAAACACAGTTGCCAGCAAAACATCGAACAACCTGTTCTTCAAATCATGGTCATTATATCCCAGAGCCCAACATTTCTTGTGAGATACTGTCCACGAAAGGCTACATCAGTATATTAATCTTACAAAACCTTCATGAATTGTTTGCAAGACAGATCAGTCCTTGTAGTAACCTGAAGTAGTGCAGGTTTTTTGATGTTTGATGCTAGCAACCTGAGAAACTTTGCAAACTGCTCACTACTACCATTATCCCTGTGAACTGCCTTGCACTTTACTGTTCTGAGATGCACCTCCTCCAGTACCTGAGCTTTCAGCTATGAATAGCATGACGTCTTTCAACCCCCACTTGATACAAATGCTGTTAACTGTCAGTTTATCACAGCTTCGATAAAACTCCGTAAATTGTGCTTTTTGCAGTTTATTCCAACCATGTCGGGTTTGCTGCATATTTTAGACAGATCTCTCTGAAACTTCTTGGTGTAATGCAAAACCCTCAATCTTTGTGAGAGAAACATGTCAAAAAAATTTTTTTCCATCTGATGTGGATTTTCCAGATCATTTCCCCTGTACAGGTAAATAAGGCAATTTGTGTGATTGGATGTCATTTTGAATTCTAGTCTGCATGTGTGCCTCCCAATGGACAAGTTGTATTCAAGCCATCGATGTAAACATAATCTCTTTGTTCCGGGGAGACTGAAAATTGACAGTTGAGGCTGACGAACAGCCATGAGAGTAAACTCTCTTCTGTACAAGGAGTTAACGTGTCTGACTTCCCAAATCAAACTTCCCTGCCTATTTGTGCTTTCTTCTTGGTATCAGTTATTGAGCCTTATGTAAAATCTATCTAGCCTTCATTCCCATCTTTCATGACATGTGACATTACCACATTGATACCAAGAATCACCCCACACACACACTCAGAAGAATGAGATATTTTGAGGAATATTAAAAAGGCAGGATACCATGTTTTTCCAAAGGGAGAGAGGGAGACAGAAACCAGCCTCAGTCTCCCTGCCCCAAGCAGAAACTGAGGAGGCCAGTTTTTAGAAATGCAGATTTGGTAATGCATTAAGAAAAACTGGCTCAGGCAGGAACTTCAGGTAAGCAAAATAATAAGCAACACAATTAAGCCAAAGGTTGACAAAATTAGCTCAGAGAAACACGTATGATTTGCATTTTCCCTTTTGCCTATAGAGCCAGCCATGAACCCTACATGACCCCATAGGAATCCTGAAGGTATAAAGACCCACCCATTCTAAACTCCATTTTGTCAGCTGCCCCAGAAGCACAAACCCTGGTGGTTCTGTTCACCAGTAAATGCACCTTCTTTCCAATCAGCCTCCAGCCTCCATTTTGTTTCAAGTGTCTTTGGATTGGATCTGAGCCAGATGGATTTTCCTTCCAACATGGCTTTATAAGCCTCCTTCTCTGGTAAATGCAGGTTATATGAATATCGCTGAAGTGGTTGAAATTAGGGAAGATAAAGGTGAATGATATGGAGAGGGAGGAGGCATTTCTGATTCACTGGGTGCGGAGTGGGAAAGGTAGTTTATTAGTCTGTATTGTTTTGCAAAGTAAAATTAATTTAATTAATTTAACTTAATTTATTAGATTTATAGGCCGCCCAATCCCGGAGGACTCTGGGCGGCTTACACAGAACAAGAAAAGAAAAAAAAAAAGATTAAAATTCTCCAACACGCATACGTTCTGATCGGGGCTGGACCCTACATAATAAGGTCAACAGCCCCAGGCCTGCTGGAACAGCCAGGTTTTAACAGCTTTCCTGAAGGCCATGAGGGTGGGTGAGGTCCGGACCTCTGGGGGCAGCTAATTCCACAGGGTCAGAGCGGCCACAGAGAAGGCTCTCCTCCGGGGGCCCGCCAGCTGACACTGTCCGGCTGACGGCGTCCTAAGGAGGCCCACCCTGTGGGATCTTATCGGCCGTTGGGAGGTATGCGGCAGTAGGCGGTCTCGCAAATAGGCTGGTCCTGAGCCATGTAGGGCTTTAAAGGTAATGACCAACACCTTGAATTGCATCCGGAGACCAATTGGCAGCCAGTGCAGCTCCCGGAGGACAGGTGTAATATGGGTGTATCTAGGTACACCCAATATTGCTCGCGCGGCTGAATTCTGGACTAGCTGTAGTCTCCGAACGCTTTTCAGGGGTAGCCCCATGTAGAGCGCATTGCAATAATCCAGCCTTGAGGTGATAAGATCCCATAGAGGTGTAATGGTTGCATATATCAAATGGATTCCACCTTATGACCTGGATTGGTCCATTTTATCTAACAAGTAACTCTCTAAAGACCTGCCACCTGAATAAGTCCATCATCTTGCCAGGGAGGACTAAGAGAAGTACTAGGGATATTATGGGATGGGCTCCTCAACACTGGTCTGTGAACCGGCACCGGTCCGTGGCATGCTAGCAACTGGGCGGCAGAAAGAAGCAAAGCCCCATTTGCAGGTTGCAGGCAGCATGCAAAACCACGCTCTCTCCGGTTCGCGGAGCGAGTCACTGTGCCCAAAGGGTTGGGGTCGCTGCTGTGGGAGTCCCCGGGGGGGAATTACATATTAAGGGGCAAGGTCAGACAAACATTTCAGGATCCCAGATGCTGCACATCAAGCCTGTTTTATCTTTAAAAAGCCAAGTTGTCCGATTTTTAACTTTAAAAAACCATCCAGTGTTCTTAGTCCTTAAGCTGCCCTTGTCATTATCCAACAATATATATCACAGACAGCGATTTTGCTCAATTCTTTTTTTTAAAAATGGTCTAAGATAAATTAAACTCACTATTTGGACAACACTAAGACTTGAATATTTATAGGTCTAATACCAATCAGGAAAGTATATTTTTCTTCAAAGATACATGCAAATTTACACTAAAGAGACTTGACCCTAGTTGAGAAAAGACTTAAATCAATTTCCAACCATTTGAAAGGTATTAACCTTGAGGGACTAAACATGTATAGTTACAAGTTATTGATTCAGAGCATGTGCCAATTGCTCTCTGTCTCTCCTTAACCTTATCTAAATATGCTGCTCCTAGTGTGGAAGATTGCTACCATTGATCTCTTGAACAGAAGGAATCACAGTGGACACAAGAAGCTTGAGCATATGCGACATTGCTTTGCACTGCACTGCAGAAATTCATATCCAATATTTTACACATTGCATAGGGTATTTCTAAATCTGAAAAACAATTGTACTGGGTTTTTTTAAACGGGAATAAACAAAACATAAAGTCATATTCTCAAACACAACTATTTAGCAAAGTTTTAACTTGTATTTTTTTTTAAAAAGAGAGCGAAGAACTGCAGCAATAATTAAAATGCTGCACTCAAAATCTCTGCATTATGTACAATGCAAATACTATGAATATTGGTAACATATTGTTTAGAGCAAGCGTGTATAACCATTTGGCTTGCCTTGGATATACTGAATGGACAGAAATTTGCCATGAACTTCATATAAAATATATAAAGTAGTTAATGTGTGTAAATAACAAATTTCTTTTAATTTTTAATATTTTTATTATGATCTTTGGGGGCTGTATTACTAGCTGTCCAGGGCCCCATGGGATCTGTGGGCCATGGTTTGGACACGCCTAGTTTAGATACTTCCTCTGAATTATAGGACTAGTACCTGAAGTATTAGAACATGGGTTTAGTGCAGAGGTGGTATTCGGCAGATTCTGACCAGTTCTGGAGAACCAATAGCGGAAATTTTGAGTATTTTGGAGAACCGGTAAATACCACCTCTGATTGGCCCGGCCCCATCTATTCTCTGCCTCCTGAGTCCCAGATGATTGGGAGGAAATGGGGATTTTGCAGTAACCTTCCCCTGCCACGCCCACCAAGCCATGCCATGCCCACCAACCACGCCCACAGAACAGGTAGTAAAAAATTTTTGAATCTCATCACTGGTTCAGTGGAGATATTAGATTAGCAGGCCATACTTGCATAATTTACGTGTTATTTAATTTGAGTTTAATTGCAATTATGGAAGCTGGGATTGAGAATAATTTGCATAGTTTAACAGAAGAGCCAAAAGGAATTCTTTATCTTTTTATCTTTTATCCATCTTTTATCAAAAGATTGATAAAAATAGGAGCAGCTCTTGAATCCTTTTATCAATATGGACTAAGCAGCATAGTTATAACCAGAATCTTTTCAGGATGAACCAGGGGGAAGTCATGGAAAATTCATGATGAATCCAGGAAAAATGATCAGTCACACATCAAGGTCAGGACAAAGGACTTAAGTTCTTTGACTAATTAGGGATGACTTAAGCAGCCATCCGAGTCCTGAAAATGTGCAAAAGGATGATTGGAGCGATGCTTAGATTCTCAGGACAGAAGTAAGGGAATGCCTCTCCTTCTTGGGAAAAGTCTAATTCTTAGGACGAACTTTCAGTATTTTGAATTGTACCATTTTGGCTTCAAGGCACCATGAGTTGAAATGCCTGACCGAAGGATGTGAAATGGAAGTTAAAGTCAGCTGATGAGTTATGAATCCAAGAGCTGTGGCTGAAAGTGAGATACAGGTAAACTTTGACTTAAAACAGTTCGCTTAGGGACTGTTCAAAGTTACAATAGCAATAGCAATAGTTAGACTTATATACCGCTTCATAGGGCTTTCAGCCCTCTCTAAGCGGTTTACAGAGTCGGCATATTGTCCCCAACAACAATCCGAGTCCTCATTTTACCCACCTCGGAAGGACGGAAGGCTGAGTCAACCCTGAGCCGGTGAGATTTGAACAGCCGAACTGCTGAACTGCAGTCAGCTGAAGTAGCCTGCAGTGCTGCATTTAACCACTGCGCCACCTCGGGTCTTACAACAGCACTGAAAAAAGTGACATGACTGTTTTCCCCACATACGACCGTTGCACATCCCCATGGTTACACGATCAAAATTCAGACGCTTGGCAACTGGTCATTTTCTGGCTTCCTGACAAACAAAGTCAAGGGGGAAGCCAGATTCATTTAACAACCATATTACTAACTTAACCAATACAATGATTCACTTAACAACTGTGGCAAGAAAAGTCATAAAAATAAAGTAAAACTCACTTTAACAAATGTTTCACTTAGCCGCGTTAAGTGTTGGGCTTAATTGTAGTTATAACTCGAGAACTACCTGTAGATGAGCAAAAGATTCCACTTTGTGAAGCAAGAAGGCTAAAAGAACTCCTTTATGTCTTAAGAATGTTCTGGGCCATTAACCTGTTATTCATATTGATAATTTGATCATTATTTTTTCTTCATTGACTGCTAACTGATTCTGTCTGTCCGTCCATCCATCCGTCCGTCCATCATTATGTCCATCCATCCATCCATCCATCCATCCATCCATCCATCCGTCCGTCCGTCTGTCTGTCTGTCTGTCTGTCTGTCTGTCTGTCATCTATCTTTCTATCTATCTACCTACCTACCTAATCCATCCATGCATCCATCCACCCATCATCTCTTTCTCTGTCTCTGTCTCTCTCTTTCTCTCCCTTATCCATCATCCATCCATCCATCCATCCATCCATCCATCCATCCATCCATCCATCCATCCCTATCTATCTATCTATCTATCTATCTATCTATCTATCTATCTATCATCTATTTATCTACCTACCTACCTACCTACCTACCTACCTTATCCATCCATCCATCCATCCATCCATCCATCCATCCATCCATCCACGCATCATCTCTGTCTCTCTCTGTCTCTGTCTTTCTCTCCCTTATCCATCATCCATCCATTCTATCTATCTATCTATCTATCTATCTATCTATCTATCTATCTATCATCTATCTATCTATCTATTATCTATCTATCTATCTATCTATCTATCTATCTATCTATCTATCTATCATCTATCTATCTATCTATCTATCTATCATCTATCTATCTATCTATCTATCTATCTATCTATCTATCTATCTATCTATCTATCTATCTATCTATCTATCTATCTATGTAATCTTACCTGGTTACATATGGTGATTAACTGAATAAGCCCCTGCAGTTTTCTTGGCAAAATTTCAGAAGTGGTTTTGCCATTGTTCCATTGTGTCCTTTCCAGAGAAAAAGTTACTGGTCCAAGGTCACCCAGCAGGCTTTGTGCCTAAGGTGGGGTTGGAACTTATGATCTCACAGCCTCCCACTTTTTCTCTTGATGTGTTAACTGCTACATCAGAATGGCTCTTCCTTTTTCTTATGTATGCTTATGCCATATTCCTAAAGCATATTTCTTCAAGAGATTAAGCTCCACTGAACTCAACGGGATGATTTCCCTGTTAGTTGTATATCTTAATAATTCCCCTTGTTTTAGGGGAAAAAACCCCATAATTTTGCATACACTTTTTAAAATAACTGATAGGTGTCTATGTAGTGTGAGAAATATAGGTACGTAAATAGGATTATAGATAGAATTAAGATGAATCTCAGAAGCCTAGGTGGATTGGGCTGTGCTGCATTGATTTTTGTGATTGTGATTGGAAAAACAGGGTGTTTCTGAAATGAACTAAGTTCAACTGCAAAAGAGGAAGGCATTTTGCCTGCAAAAAGTAATAGATGTATTTTTTTCCCAGAGAAAAGGAGAGGAGAGGAGAGAAGTAATACCAAAGAATAAAGTCAAATGACTGACTACATCACGGAACGAATACCGGTACATTCGTTTTCATCTGAAGATGCTCACCAGGGATTCTCCCATCACAATGATTGGGAAGGGGAAGATGTTTATGTGTAGCAAAGACTGAAATACTGAATTAAACTGCTCTCTGCTTGTAGCCACTGCATTCCGATAGGAGAAAGTTAACATACACAGGTGTCTGTGGGGAGGCATTTGGTAAAATAGGTATTAAGGTACAAGTTCTGCTCCTTTTGCACCTGGATGGGATGTTGCAAAGCAAATGCAACAGGTTGGCCCTTCCGTTTTGATGCAATTTTTGTCATTTTGGCATCGTACTAGTTAACCATGCTGAAGTTAGCATAGCCAATTTGGTTAAGAAAAATAAACCCTGTGCTGATTATTTCTGAAGATATCCAAGAATATCAACCTTGCCTGATCCCCTTTCATTTCTCATAGATCTAAACATCTGAAATAAAAGTTCACATGATAATGACTTTCCTTTACTTCATAGCCCGAGACTAAGTTAATAAATGGAGAACATGTTCTCTGTATGCCCTTGCTTGACTTCTCATAATATAAATACAGATCCTCGCCACCTGAAGTTCACATACTAATTTTCAAAGCAATGCTTTACCACACAGCTGGAATTTGAAAACATGACATCAACAATAAGAAACAACTCTGGAAATTCTCTGTTTCCCGCAAGAGCAAGTAGGGAGAAAGAAGGTATTTCAGTAAATACACTTCAGTAATCAATAAGGAATATACAAATCTGGAGACAGTATTGAAAAATTCCTCAAGATCTAATTGGGGTAGAGATTTGATATTGGTTAATAAAATTATGTATATTGGAGAATGATCAGAGAGAGGCTTTTCCAATTGTGGGAAGCCCCCCGCCCCAAGAATGAAATATTTTTTGAGGAATATTAAAAAGGCAGGATAGAATATTTCCTCTAAAGGATAAATGGGGGGGAGGGAAACCTTAAGGGAGGCAGAAACCAGTCCCAGTCTCCCTGTCCCAAGCAGAAACTGAGGAGGCTTTTAGAAATGCAGATTTGGCAATCCATTCAGAAAGATTGGCTCAAGCAGAATCTTCAGATAAGCAACACAATAAGCAACACAATTAAGCCAAAGGTTGACAGAATTAGCTCAGACAAACACGTATGATTTGCATTTCCCCTTTTGCCTATAGAGCCAGCCGTGACCCCTACATGACCCCATAGGAATCCAGAAGGTATAAAGACCCACCCACTCCAAACTCCGTTTTGTCAACTGTCCCAGAATCACATGTGGTTTGTGGTTCCGTTCACCAATAAATGGACCTTCTTTCCAATCAGCCTCCAGCCTCCACGTTGTTTCCAGAGTCTTTCTCCCAGCTTGGAACTGAAGCAGATGGATTTTCCTTCCAACGTTTTCTTATGTAATACAAGAACCCCAAACCATTAAATGAAACTGAAATCCATTCCTTAGAGGAGCTTCACTTTTATTCACTCTTAAGATTTTTCGGCTATGGCTGAAAACAGACTGTATGAAAAGATCTTCTGGAATAAAACTAGCAACTCTCTTTGAACTTCTCAGTTAAGTGCTTTACGTAAAGGGGAAACTCTATAAATCCACTATTACCTGTAATTCAGAAAGGAAATAATGTCCCCACTTCTCTTGACTCAATAGCAAAATGTTACCATCCTCTGACTATTCATTTAAAAAATGGCTATCGCACTCCTGCGAACAATGGTAGCTAGAAGAGTGGGGCATTAATAACAAAAGGAAAATACTTTTTTGGTTTATGGCCAATGTAAATTGAGCTAAGTAGAAAATTTTTAAATCTGATGCTCTAAGAGTTATGATAGAGAGACCCGTGCAGGTAAAATACTGTAGAGATAATATTATCCCTGTAGGATAAAGAGTGAATAAAGAAGCAGGAATACTCTTACAGGACAAAAAAAGGGATGCTGCTCTCAATGCGCTGTCTATGGTCCTTACATTTTTCTTAACGCAGATTTCAACTAATGAGGGGGAACATCCTAATCAGAGGTGGTATTCAGCTGGCTATCTCTGGTTCTGGTGAACCGTGGCATGACAAAACCGCGCTCCACTAAAGTGCGCCCGATTAAACCGCGTCGCTGACAGCAGGACGACAACAGCGACCGGGGAAAAAAAGGGTGCTTTAAATAGCGCTTTGAAAGCAAGCCGATTCAAGTTAAGGTAAGGGTTAGGGTTAGGGTTAGGGTTAGGGTTAGGGTTAGGTTTAGGGTTAGGTTTAGGGTTAGGTTAAGGATTAGGTTTAGGGTTAGGTTTAGGATTAGGATTAGGTTTAGGGGGGTTAGGTTTAGGTTTAGGGGTTAATTTTAGCTTTAGCATTTACAGCATGCTTTTTTCGTCGCGCTGTGATGATGTCAGCTACGCGGTTTCGTCGAGCGCGCTTTAGTCGAACGCGGTTTTGTGGTGGAACCCTGGTGAACCAGTAGGGGCTGCTGAGGGAGGCTCTGCCCACCTGCCTGACGTAATGTGAGAACACTGCGCATGCACAGAAAGCGGTACGCATGCGCAGACACGGCATGTGCGAGATAAGCGATCACACATACTCACATTTGCGAACTGGTAGGGAAGATAAGTGAATCCCACTGCTGATCCTAATGTAGAAGATTGGGAGTTAAACCATGTATTAGGTGATTATCATTTTTAAGAGAAATATTTTAAAACCATAGCTTTCCTTTGGAGTCAATGAAGAGGCAGAGTGATGTGGCATATAGTGCTTTTGATGTATATGCCATTTCATTTTTGCCCTGAGAGGCAGTTTGGGTAAGTAATACAGTACTTCATTCTTCTAGTTTGGAATAATTTACCATAACCTCAAAAATAAGTTTGACGGTATGTATGGTAGAGAATGGAATTCTAAGCACAGAAGCTGTTTTTCCCTGCAAATATAATGTGATTTTGAGGGGAGGGGGATTCTACCAGGATCAAAAGTGTGTGTGTGTGTGTGTGTGTGTGTGTGTGTGTGTGTGTGTGTGTGTGTGTGTAAGAATGCATGTTTTACTGTGTACATTGGCTGGAGTTCCTTTATGATTTCTACAGTAATATTGGCCTTCCATTCTGTTTGTACAGGTAGCCCAATCACAATTGAGCCCAAGATTTCTGTTGCTAATTGAAACACTTGTTAAGTGAATATTGTCCCATTTTATGATGTTTCTTGCCACAGTTGTTAAGTGAATCACTGCAGTTGTTAAGTCAGAAACATAGTTGTTAAGTGAATCTGGATTCCCGATTGACTTTGCTTCTCAGAAGGCCACAAAAAAGGGAATGACATGACTCTGGGACACTACAACTGTCACAACGTCATCACATAGAAGTTGTGAATGCTCCAACACTGGAGGTTTTTAAGAAGATGTTGGATAAGCATTAGTCTGAAGTGGTGTCAGGTTTTCTGCCTAAGCAGGGGGTTGGACTAGAAGACCTCCAAGGTGCCTTCCAACTCTGTTATTCTATATTCTATTCTATATTCTATAACTATGAAATCAATTGCCAAGCATCTGAATTTTGGTCATGTAACCATGGGGATGCTGCAATGGTAATCTGCCATAAGTCCCTTTTTTCAGTGCCATTGTAATTTTGAACATTTACGAAATGAACTGTTGTAAATTGAAAACTATCTGTACTCAATATTATGGATGAGATGTTCATAGGCATGTATAAGGCCAATGTTTACGGGAAGAGTGGCATATCAAATTATTAATACAATTATATATTCCTCCATTTTTCACTCTTTATTTTGTTACGCAATGGAAGAATGGATTATTTGTTACCCTTGCTGATTCTTACACATGTTGTATATAGAACAGGTTGGTAGCTTCGTAATCAAGTTATCCATGAAGCTATAAGGACAAGAACTAGGAAACCTGTTTTTGCCATCTTTTCCCAGACTTCTATTTTCCCTATAATGTAAAGACAACTCCCTCCCTGTTAACCATTAAGAGAGAGGTGAAAATAAGGAAGCCGTAACCCTCTTTTGCTAAGCATCTGAATCTTAAGGGCTTTGTATTGTTGAATGGATCAATGATGATTTTTAGTTTTATGAAGATTTCACATATGTATATAAGCTTCCAGATTCTTATGACTGGGCACTATATTTATTTATTTATTTATTTATTTATTTATTTATTTATTTATTTATTTATTTATTTATTTATTTATTTATTTATTTATTTATTTAGTTATTTAGTTATTTAGTTATTTAGTTATTTAGTGTATGGTATCATACGTGGACTAGCAATATATACTAACATTTCAAATAGATTAATAAAATATAAATGTTAAAAAGATCTATGCTCAAATACCATTTTATGCATCTACATATTGATGATATACTTGTAGGACAATTGGTATTTTCACATAATGATACACTTGTAGAATTATATGTATAATGATACCCTTATAGGGTAATACAAATAATGATATACTTGTAGGAAAATTGGCATATTCGTGTAATCTCCATCAGATTATAAACAAGAGCAGACCACCAAGTAGACAGTAAAATGAATGAAACAAAGATTTCACTCTTTTCTTTCTAAGACTTTTGCATAGAACCCATTCACCTTAATTTTTTCAACTCTATGAAAGTTCTTTTCATTAGCTGCCTGTCTTGGAGATTTAAATAGCTAGTTATCAGTTCCAATTTAATGCGTTTTCTTCAGAGAGACTCTGGGGAAGAAAAAGAATCTATTATTTTACTTGCTTAGAAAACAATCATAGTCATGTTGGGTCATGAAGAAAGTATTCAAAATCCATAGCTGAGTGATGTCTTGGTGAAAATCAATGGAAAAGTCACCTCCCCCACAAAAAACATTTTTAAACTCTTAATCGTACATTTAAAACAAATTGCAAGGGGGAAAAAAAGTTGCAAAAGGAGTTTCAGCCACAGGATCAGAACCAAGACTACACGTGGAATATTGCGTATAGTTTTGGTTGCCATGATATTTAAAAGATGTTGAGATTCTAGAAAGAGTTCAGAGAAGAGCAACAGAAATGATGAGGGAACTGGAGGCTAAAACATATGAAGAACAATTGCAGAAATTGGACATGCCTAGTTAAATAAAAAGAAGGACTAGGGGAGACATGATAGCAGTGTTCCAAAATCTCAGGGGTTGCCCCAAAGAAGAGGGAGTCAAACTATTCTCCAAAGCACCTGAGAGCAGAACAAGAAGCAATGGGTGGAAACTAATCAAGGAGAGAAAGAACATAGAACTAAGGAGAAATGTCATGAGTTAGAATAATTAATCAATTGAATGGCTTGCCTCCAAAAGTTGTAATGCTCCAACATTGGAGATTTGAAAGAAATTGGACAACCATTCGTCTGAAATGGTTTAGGATTTCCTGCCTGGGCAGGGGGTTGGACTAGAAGACCTCCAAAGCCCCTTCCAAACTCTGTTATTCTGAATTTTATTCTGTAAGTTCAAATTCATCATGAAGAAGTGTTTACGGAATGAATGCATAATTAGAATTAAGTATCGTCAATATCAGATTACACGTATGAACAGAAGAAAGAAAACGGCCACTCTACTCCACAGTTTTGAAAACCGAAGGGTTGTAAATTCTCAAAAATATCCTTCTATTATATTACTTGGTGACCAATATATGCTGTTGATTTTTCTTTCTGTCAGAAATATTAATTTATTGGCACACCATATTTTATATACTACCAATGTAGGACAAAAAAAACAACCCTTGAGGTTTGGAGAAGGGCCAAGTGAGAGGGAAAAGATTTTCTTAGAAGCGCTACAAAGATCTTGGATATTACATCATAGTCAAGAATATATTTGCTTATACAATGGACTTATGGGTTAGGGTTCTTCCTTCTATGTATTCCAAATCAAATCAGTCCAAATTCGGTAGCAATATGAACTTCCTTGTCCCATTTCTGTCCACTGATGACCACGCAAGTTTTAGCTGGTTCATTTTCAGACTGGATGGGTGAGTATGAAGAAAGGGGTTGCTCTTCTAACTACTTCATCAGCAGGATTACCATATTTTTTGGAGTATAAGATGCACTGGAATATAAGACGCACCAAGATTTTGAAGAGGCAAATTTTTTTAAAAAGGTTTTGCACTCTGCAGACCTCCCAAAAACGGCCTGTTTTTCGTGAAAACGGGCCTGTTTTTTGTCAAAAAAGAGCATGCACAGCCTTTAGGAGGCTTCTTGAGTGCTCCTGGGGTGTGTACAAAAATGAGCACAAAATGACCCATTTTTTTTCGCTCATTTTTGCCCTCCCCAGACCCCGGGAGCACTCTGAAAGCCTCCTAAAGGCTGTCCATGACCATTTTGGTGAAGGGGCGGGGTTTTTTGAGGCCAAAATGCTGTATTCGGTGTATAAAACGCATCCAGATTTTCACCCTCTTTTTTGAGGGGAAAAGGTGTGTCTTATACTCTGAAAAATACAGTATTTATTGATACGAGATTGATTACTTGTATCTAGTGAGAAGTTGGTCACCATAGAACGTTTCCCCTACAGAGAGTGTGCCTAACGCTTTCTACATTACACAAGGTGCCATCGTGAACATCTGAATTCAGGAGGTAAAAGTACATTTTTTTAAAAAAAAAAGGCCACAAATGTTTTACCGGAAGCAAATGAATAAAACATCTCTTTCCTTCAGCAGCAGGTTACAGCTTCTTACTCGATGATGGATGCACTTGAAAGAAAATCTCATCTTTTTCTTATTGACAAAGGTGACCCAGTGGAAGCTGAGCATTCAATGCTGGCCACTCTGTAGACATATACATTAGTCATATGCTGAGAATAAGGGAGGACGGGGAGGGGGGAGGGGGAGGAGGGGGAGGAGGTGTGCTGAGAACAAAGGAGAAGGACGCCAGAGCCCAAGCCCTAAGCATTCCTCTATCACCTTTCGGATCCAAAATGGGAAATTCGGCCTGCTCTGCAGATATGCCTGCACAACAGAGACAGATATGCTGTATTGCTAAGACCACAACAGATAGGAATTATCAGAGGTTTCTATGCAGTGGGAATCTATCTGCCACAGGAAGCTGCAGACTGTTAATTTTTAAAGCGGGTGATGATGCTGTGAAGGATGAAATGGTGAAATTGTGGAGCGAATATTGCATTTTGTTCTAATGCCGCCCCATGAGAAATATCCTCTGCATGATGCTAATTTGATTATTAGAGACAAGGCTTAATGAAGCCTCCTCCCGGATGGCAGGGCAATGAAAAATCAAATAGAGTTCGAATCCTGAACCGATCAGCGCCTGAAGTTCCACGACTCTATCCGTCCTGAGCGTGGGGCTATCTGGAGGAGAGGAAATTAAGCACGTAGCTTAGGCGTTCTCTGAGAAAGTAACGAAAGTTTATTCTCCGCCTGAATTTCATTACATAAGTACAGGGCTGCAGAGGGCCTTTTAAACCAGTGAATCACAATCACCAGGGGTCCCAAAATGTTAGCGTTATTGCCACCATTTGCCCAGTGAGGCTTATGAGACACAAAGAGTGCACGGACTCTGACACGGCACTGTAAACCTTGCAAGCCAAGTTGGCAAAACGTTCGTGCACTTGGGCTCGGAGGACGACTTATAATAATGTGCATTACACAGAGGACGGCAGATGGTTGCAGAGCACACTTTAGAAAGGCCATCCAAAAAGCCCTCTTCGCATCTGCAACAAATGGAGTGGCGCAGAATGTTCCTATCGTATGTGCTTCCCCCCCCCAAAAAAATAGCATATCCTAGTCTCCACCTCTCCTTCCAATAATTATTCTTTGGCTCAATGCATGCTCACTTCTCCTTTTCTTCCTTCATTTTTGCACTTCTAGGGATCTTGAGGTTCCTACAGTCAAAGATGTTCTTCAATGAGCTTGCATTGATGTACATAGGTTTTCTTAGGAGTGTGCATGGTGAGCCAAGGTGGCGCAGTGGTTAAATGCAGCACCGCAGGCTATTTCAGCTGACTGCAGTTCTGCAGTTCGGCTGTTCAAATCTCACCGGCTCAGGGTTGACTCAGCCTTCCATCCTTCCGAGGTGGGTAAAAAGAGGACCCGGATTGTTGTTGGGAGCGATATGCTGACTCTGTAAACCGCTTAGAGAGGGCTGAAAGCCCTATGAAGCGGTATATAAGTCTAACTGCTATTGCTATTGCCTTCTTTCAGGATAAAATCTCCTGTATTGAAATGGGGGTTACAAATTCAAGGCCTGTGCCATGAGGGGAACAGGGCAGGAACAATAAAGGCCTCATGCTTCTCCCTGCTCTTTCCTGACATTGCTGAGATAAATGGAGTTTTGACCACCATGTTTCCTGGGTCACCACCAGTATCTATTTGCTCAGCAACTGGAGCAGCCCAAGCAGGGAAATAAATGTTTTCTGCCTCATCCTCCATTACAGAATAACCGAGTGGGAAGGAGGGACTCTTGCTCGAACAGGAAACCCTCTATACCATTTCAGACAAATAGTTGTTCTGGAGGTTAAACATACTGACTACCTCTGGAGGCAACTTCTGTTCCACTGATTAATTGTTCTAACTTGTCAGGAAATTTCTCCTTAGTTCTAGGTTGCTTCTCTCCGTGATTAGTTTCCACCCATTGCTTCTTCTCCTGCCTTCAGGTGCTTTGGAAAATAGGTTGACCGTATTCAGGTTTTTTTTTTAGGTTACTAAAGGTATCATTCATTGCTGAGAATCTTCTAGAGTATCTTCTACCAGATATTTCTGCCTGTCCAATAAGATCTAGTAGGAAAAGCACCTTTTGAGTACCAGTTTTAACAGATCACCTTTTTCATAAAAGGGGACATATTTTTTTCTCCAGTGGTCTCTCTTCTTTGGTGCTCAACGAAAGACCAAATCAGCACCAACTATGTTGCTATTCAGGAAATTCTCCAGAATGTTTTTGGAAGTTTTATGAGTCTCCTTTCAACAGGAGGCAACTATTGCTGTTAGCATTGTTGGCCTTGGTGTGTCCATGGTTTGTTTTTTCTCCTTTTAATTTTTTCTCTTTTACTTTTGTGTTATTGTGAGCTCTTTGGAGCCTTATTGGAACTGAGCTGCATATAAATTGCACAACTAAATAAGTAAACACAAAGCCAAAGGCAAAATGGTACTGTAGGAAGCAGAGCCAGTAACCAGAGTGTACTCCCTGAGCCCCATCACTATTGTTGACTTGCCCAAGAAAGTAAAAATCTATCTAAATTGCTACAACTCAAGAATTCTAACCTGAAACTCTGGCTGGGAAGTGAGGGATTAGTACATGGCCAGCCATGAGGCAGAGTTAGTCCGACTTTCTATCGTGATGCTGTAGAGAGCTGGAGATCAACTAATAGATTCCTACCTATGTTCCTTTTGTCAATCCCTACTCAATTAAACAAGCACAGAAAAAAAAAGTACACATTTTCTTCTAAGCCCTAGTCTCTAAAATGCCTTCTACGGGTCAGTTTCAGGTGTTCCAAACGATGCTACACATATAGCACGATTAAGCATTCAATTAGATGTTAAAGAAGATACTATTTTATTTCCTAGAGAGGGAGAAAAGAGGGGGGCAATGGTGCCAAGACAAGGTGAATATTAAATATGGGACATCTGGAAGCAGGAGATGGAAATTAATCAACTTAAAACTAAGGACAATTTTCCCGATAGAATAATCAACCAGTGGAACAACTTATAAATGCTTCAACCATGGAAGTTTTTAAGAGATTGGACAACCATTTGTCTGAAAAGGTATACAGTTTTCTGCCTAAGCAGGGTGTTGGACTAGAAGACCTCCAAGGTCCCTTCCAACTCTGTTATTCTGCTAAGTTGTTGAGGAAACATATTGCTGGTGCTTTGCAGCGTTGGTATTCAGCATGTTCTGACCGGTTCCTGAGAACCGGTAGTGGACATTTTGAGTAGTTCGGAGAACTGGTAAATACCACCTCTGACTGGCCCCACCCCATCTATTCTCTGCCTCCCGAATCCTAGGTGATCGGGAGGAAATGGAGATTTTGCAGTAATCTTCACCTGCCACGCCCACCAAGCCACACCCACAGAACCGATAGTAATTTTTTAAAAAAATCCATCACTGGTACTTTGTGTATGCTGTGAAGGATCGAGAGACACCTAGAGGGGCCTTCAAATACCCCTGAGATAAAAATTCATGGTGGTGTAGGACAGTGGTGGGTCTCCATTATTTTTACTACCAGCTCGCTTCTGCAGGCACATGCGCAGTGCTTCTGCGGCCGTCCTACTGCCGCCACCATTGCTGGTTTGCCCGATTGGAGCCTAAGCGAGAGCAACCCACCTCTGGTGTCGGAAATGGCAAAAGCAAAGCTTCCTGAGTGACCAAGGAAGATATTGTGTTCATCAAACAGTGTTCAACTAGAACTGGCTGGTGCATCTGACCAGGTTACATGGAGAGCTCATAAAGGAGACTGGTAGTAGCATTACAACATGATAGGTTAAATGCCCTTCAGCACAGATGTTGAAGAACAGGTGGTGCAGCAGAGGCAAAAGAGCTGGTGGTGATCACTGACCAGGTAATGGTGCTAGCAGTATGTTCAGCAAAGGCCAATCATCCAGCAAAGTGATAGCAACCCATGGATGCTCAACCACAGTGTTTGGAAAGTCCAGGCACTTAGGTGACAGCACCCACTGGTAGGAGGGTAATGATCTTCTGGAGGACCAATCTGCATCCTATAGTTGTTGCCAGGCTTCCACTCTCGGTAGAAGTCAAGTTGTCCCCTTGACTATGTGGTTGTGAGACTAGAAGAATATTTTTGTCAATTTCATTTGTTGGTAAATGCTCCTGGAGACTTCCATCTCTGCTATCTAAAGAATTGGTTTGTAAACCAGAGCAGACTTACGATCAACAGAGACCATTTTGGTGGATGGTGTGAAGAGATGGGTGGCAACCAAGATGGAACAGTTAGAAATGATGACTCTTAGTTTGCCTGGTGCTGATTTTTATCACATGTTGTCCAGGTGAGAGAGGGTGTGAGCTGGTGTGTAATGTAGTGTTTGTATGGATGATGGGGGCAGGAGGCAGTTGTCGGAGCTACTCAGTATTGTAACTACATTGGCAGTGGTGTTCCTCAGACGTATGGTATTATCTACCTTAAATCCACCTTCCCTGAGTGCACCCAGTTAGAGGTCATTTGGGAATTAATGGTTATCATGGAAACCATGGAAACAGAAGAGAGAGCGTGTGGCTGGAGGAAAATGAAAAGTAAACTCAACAAAGAGTGGATGTGATCCTTCATTAAGAGTTAACTTGTAACATAACTATTTTCTGCTCTTACCATAGTTTCAGATAGCCAATTGGTGGACCTGTTCAAGACCACTGGTCCCTTCATTGTAAAGAGGGGCAAA
Organism: Thamnophis sirtalis; assembly: GCF_051295495.1. NCBI lineage: Eukaryota > Metazoa > Chordata > Lepidosauria > Squamata > Natricidae > Thamnophis > Thamnophis sirtalis. The sequence continues at coordinate 177,444,189 of NW_028261382.1, forward strand.
AAGAACATTTAAAAGGCCACTGTGAGGATTATTCAACGCATGCAGTGCCTGATTTTCCTATAGGCTAACTAGGCTTCAGCCTAGGGCCTCAAGATCAAGAGGGGCCTACATTCAAATTGTTAGCAAAATTAAAATTGCACTATTCTAAAAACAGTGAACACTAAAACACTGAACCGAAAATAAGGAGAAATTCTACGCACGTGACTAATAAACAAACATAAAAATGTATTGGTTAAGATCGTTCCAGCGCCGCAGCAGTTGGGGAGCCCGCCCACGTTCCCGGCACCGGTGGTCAGGCGAGAGGCGCGGCCGCTCCCAGTAGCTGCCCCGTTGACGCGGAGGCCCCCAGCGGCCAGGCAGGTGAGGGCGAGGGGGCCGAGCCGGGCAGCTGAGCGCAGCAGGGGAGGCGGCTGGCCTCGCTGCCTTTGCCACAGAGCAGAGCCGCCCTCCGTCGGGAGGCCAGCTATATATATTGATATATATTGATATATATCACAGTAATGATGGAGGTGAAAGGGCCTCATAAGTGGAATAGCCTAGGGCCTCTTTTCATCTAGCGTTCATGCCCTGAACGCATGTCAGATAAAACTGCCTGTATCTGCTGTGAGCTGGGGTCAAGCTTGTAAGATCCTGTGAAGTTGACAAAAGTACAGTCTTGGTTATCTAGGAAGGTTTTGATCTTGTTGATCTTGATGAAATGGACATGGTCCTTCAGGCTGTAAGTGTGATCGTTCGTGTATTATGCCCATGTGCCTGGATGGTCAAGGATTCCTGGAAAACTACATGTTGTTAGAACTGAGCAACGATAAATTTGTCCTTGAGGGGAAAGTGGTCCTGCCAGTTCTTGAAAAGGGAGTGGTGCATCCCCTCCTCAAGAAGCTGTAGCTGTATCCAACGGTACTGGAAAACCTTTTGTCCTATTTCCAACCTTCCCTTTCCTCCAAGCTGATTAAGATACAGCTTCAAAAGGCTGTGGACAAAGCAAATTATTTGAATTTCTTTCAGTTGGGTTTTAAAGACAGCTATAGTACAACATTGATCACACTTGTTGATCTTCAAGGGGACTAGGATGGGCATGGTGCATCCAGCCTTGCTCTCAAAAATCTTCAGTGCCATCAACCGTGGTATTTTGGTGGACCAACGTAAGGATTGGGAGGAGGGGAGCATGGTGTTGCTCCTTCCTCCAGTGCAGAAGGAGGGAGTGGAGGAAGCCTATATCACTCTGTTCTTTATTCAGTATGAACCTTCCATACTTTCAGCTGTATGGCTGGGACAGGCCATTTGTGCATGACGATAGGCAGATTGATTCTGTCATCTATTGGACCTGGGTACTTGAGAGACCGCCTGCTGCCAATTACCTCCTCTAGACCGATTAGATCCCACAGATTAGACCTCCTCCGAATTCCATCCGCCGGCCAGTGTCGACTGGCGACTACTCGGAGGAGAGCCTTCTCTGTGGCTGCTCCGACCTCTGGAACGAACTCCCCGTGGAGATTCGAACCCTCACCACCCTCCAGACCTTCTGCAAAGCCCTTAAAACCTGGCTGTTCCGACAGGCCTGGGGCTAAAGAGCTGTTGCCCCCGTCTCGAATGGTATGACTGTTGTGTGTTTTAAATTATGTATTGTTGCGCGTTGTTTTAATTTTTTTGTCTGTATCCCCCTCCCTTAGTTGATTTGTGAGCCGCCCTGAGTCCCCTTCAGGGGAAAAGGGCGGCATATAAATAAAATAAACATTTCAAACATTTCAAACATTTCATCTGAGAATAAGAAGGTTGCAAGAATGAACCTGTGAGATGCTGGAGGTTGAGCCCAAGGATTTATCTGCTGTTAAGAATGAGAAGTAAGCTTCATGCCAGCTTCATTTCCGCCCCTCTTATTCTTGAGGGACACCCTCTGCTTTCCTTGCACTGATTTGTTCTTGGAGTGTTTTATTAACTTAACACGGATCAATAGTAAATATCATATGGCTTATATCCTTTCCTTCACGACTTCAAAAGAGCTTACCAAGGCTCAAAACGGGAACAAAGAATAAATAGCAGCTAATGTGAATTTGATTTTGTTAAACGTGATTTATTAGAAAATTGAATCTGGCCCTTTTTAGAATCACTGTGTATTATATTTCACACATTTCATCACCTCTGCCAAATGCAAAGTTTCCTGGTACAACATTTTACATTTTTTGTTGTTTTTTTAAAGTTAAAACTTGGAATTCAACCAGCCTTGTCTTTGCTGGCAGGAGGATTCAGAGGAACACTTGACGGAAGAGAATGAGGAGAGATGGTGTAATGAGATGCTTGTTACTGAATGATGGTTGGGTTAATGAACTCTTCTAGGTTGCCTAGAGAGTTCCAAAGAAACAGATCAATATTAAGGAGCTACGCATCTAATTTGAAGAAATGAGGTTTGATCCATTTTTCAACTTCTATTTTTATGCTCCTCTTCTACGTCTGAGGGTCTTTGTTTGGGTTTGTGAATACAAAATCAAATGTTTATCTTCTTTATGAAACCCTTTTCCCTCTCTTCGTATCCACAAACATTGTGGCTGCCTATGATTTCAATGCATTGTTATGGATTGATGGAATGAATTTTTATTCATGTCAGTAACTTGAGGATGGAACAAGGAGATAAATCAAGTGGGTGTATCTACAGGAAAAAGGGCTAGGGAAAAAAAGGTGCACAGAATATAGAAAATAAAAAAAATTAGAATTCTATGAAAAAAGGCTGGCTGTGAATTGGATAGCAGGTGAAGAGATGGGGATTTTCACCTGGGAGAGAGTTAGAAAGGACTAAGATTTAATGAGTGAAAAGAATTTGCGCAGAAATATGTGTCTGCGTGCTAAAGATTCAAGGGAGAAGACTTTTTTCTGTTGTTTTGAATGAGGGGACTTGATAAAGCAGCAGGAAGACACAAGGCTCATTGAATTGAGAAGGAGTCAAGTCAGCACCTCTGTCTTTACACTTATAACTCAAACGTAGCTAGCTTGTATTTCTTTCTTTTGGAAATATTCTTTCAGAACAAAGAGTTGGATTCAAATTGGCTTTCCCAACAGGCACTAAAATCCAGTGGAATTTTCAATTCTGACAGGCTTTCAAAATCCTGTTATCACACCCACCACAGCAAAGTAGCATTCCTGGAATCCTTGCACATCTGTTTCCTGACCTGGTCTACTTTGAAGAGTTATCAGCTGTGACTGGCTGAACCAGTGTGAGACCTCAGCAACAGCGAATTGTAAATTCAGAATTCCAAAGAGTTTGCTAAGCCAGTGTTTCTCAACCTTGGCAACTTGAAGATGTCCGGACTTCAACTCCCAGAATTCCCCAGCCAGCGAATGCTGGCTGGGGAATTCTGGGAGTTGAAGTCCGGACATCTTCAAGTTGCCAAGGTTGAGAATCACTGTGCTAAGCTGATTCACACAAACAGCACCGGCCAGCAGTAGGACACACCCTACCTCCGCTTAATTTCTCTCCATCTTCAAATTCCTGGCAGGTCTTTCTGCCATCAAACATCTACCACCTCCCTCGATCTACAGTTTGTGTTTACATGTGGAAAAGGTTCTCATTTTCTTTTTTCTCTGAATATTTGCCCCTAAATCCCAAGGAAGGTATGCTTGTCTTCCTTCTACTCCTTTAAAGTTTGGAACTTATTCTTTTAAAACACTCTTTAGTTAGAAGATCTCAATTGCATATTAATTCCCACATAACACATCAGTCCAACGGGGACTACCGTTCGTAAGTAATCTCACCGGAGCATTAACTAAAAGATCTTACAAAGGCTGAGAACTGTTTCTAACTTCAAGGAAACTCTTCAGAATACCTCTTAGATTAAAAAGTAGCTGTAAGCATAAACAATATAAGCTCCTTGCACATTTAGCTATCGACTAAACTGCGCACTTGTACAGGGGTGAAATTCTGCAGGTTCTGACAGGTTCTGGAGAACTGGTAGCGGAAATTTTGAGTAGTTCAGGGAACTGGCAAATACAATCTCTGGTTGGCCCCAGAATGGGGTGGGAATGGGGTGGGAAATATTGTAATATCCTTCCCCCAAGAGTGGGAAGGGGATGGGGTTTTGCAGTATCCTTCCTCTGCCATGCCCACCAAGCCACGCCCACAGAACCTGTAGTAAAAAAAATTGAATTTCACCACTGCACTTGTATGGACTTTGCTTTAAATCATGGGACACTTAGATTTAGTCTTCATATTCCTCATATTTCCCATTCATGCCTCATGGCAAGCTGTTCAATTATTAAGCCATGAATTGCTCAGGCACCCAAAAAAGCATGAAAGGCCAACTGTGAAGGCCCGATGGCCATGGCATTAATCCCACTTACATAACTTTCTTTCTGTTTCTAGCTTTACACTTATGTCATTTCCTTTGCTTTGCTTCCAAACTCAGTCTTGGGTTTTATTGTCCATATTTTAATTAACAAGGTTTCCTTGTAATTTTATGAGCATAATTAATAATTAATAATAATTGAATTGCAATCATTTTGGAAACAAAATGATGAAGTGTTTTAAGACCTTTGTTCCAAAGAGACACATTAGACCAGTGTTTCTCAACCTTGGCAACTTGAAGATGTCCGGAATTCAACTCCCAGAATTCCCCAGCCAGCATTCGCATATTGCCCAATCCATTAAAAAAAAATCCTGTACATTTTGGTAAATGAAGCAACGTTTCTCTTGAGGTTCTGTCACAAACCTGCTGAAGCAGCTAGCTCTTATTATATAATGAGCTCTCAAACAAGCAGGAAAATTATGATTTGTCAAATTAACTACTCTCAAATTGGGGAAGCGACATGATATGGGATTTTTTTCCCTTCCCTTCTGTATTTTGCAATATTGCGATGGGAAGCATGATCCCAACAATGCGAAGCTTTCTAACTATGTCTTGGGAAATACTCTGCATTTTGCTTCCAAGGACAGTTTCATTCATTCTACAGGCATACACAAATCCAGAAAACCGTGCTTGAGATCTTTGTTATTGTTCATATAATAAATGAAAAATATGAAGACAAGTGAACACAGTTGTCTTTCCATAGAAACATTTTTGATGAGTCACCATAAAAAACTCCATAAAACCAGTTAACAAGATCAATAATAGTCGGTGTGTATGTTAATTATAAAGGTAAAGGTTCCACTTGCACATACTGAGATGGTGGCTCAGTGGCTAAGCTGCTAAGCTTATCGATCAGAAAGGTCGGCAGTTCAGTGGTTCGAATCCCTAGCGCCGTGTAATGGAGTGAGCTCCCGTTATTTGTCCCAGCTTCTGCCAACCTAGCAGTTCGAAAGCATGTCTGAATGCAAGTAGAAAAATAGGGACCACCTTTGGTGGGAAGGGAACAGCGTTCTGTGCGCCTTCGGCATTTAGTCATGCCGGACACATGACCATGGAGACATCTTCAGACAGCGCTGGCTCTTCGGCTTTGAAATGGAGATGAGTACTACCCCCTAGAGTCAGGAACGACTAGTACATATGTGTGAGGGGAACCTTTGCATTTACCTTTTATGTTAATTATTTCAGAACAAAATAATTCATACAACATATGATCAAAAACAGCCAATACTTCCCACAGGTGGCTTTCTTGGAGTTAATGCATACTTCTATAAAGGGGTCTAGGAACTCACCATGGCCAAGTCATCATGGGACAACTCACCAGGGGATGACAAGAGTTAAACTAATATTGAAGAAATGGTGGAATATAATAATTAAAGAAAGGATGCCAAAGAAAGAACAAAATGGCAAAAATGACATGTGAATGTCAAAAATTAAAATATTTTTAAAAATAGTTTAAATCATTAAATTGAGTTCTCAAATTGTCCTTCAGCGAGTTATCCCACAGCGACTTGTGAGTTGGCCGTGGCAAATCGTCCCATAAAGTACCAGACAGAGAAAGCTGGAGAGATGCCAGTTTCAAACTAAGAAAGTTTGATAAGTTACACCCATAGCCAGCTTTCCTAAGATCCTCAAGATTTCACCGGAAATTGAAAATTTACAAACAGGATTAAAAAAAAAAAACACTTCTGAAATTGAAGTCAAGAAAGTTCAACCAAAAATTAGTGTTACTGGATATGATAATCATATCCCAAAACATATATATATGAATATCATGTATTCTAATATCATGTATCCTCCCCAGTGGCTTTTGTTCATGGCCTTCCCTAGCCATCCACTGAAGTGATATGAAGTCATAGGCGCGTAGAATCAATTGTAATAACCCAAAATGGAAAAAAAAGCAATCATCATCATCACATCATCATAAGGCAAACCATCTCTTTTTGTATTTGCATGCTGGTATTAGATACAAACATGTAAGCCATTTGGTTTGCTTTGTGAGATTTTGATATATATCGTCACTTAACCCCCTTTTCTCTCCTGCAAATGGGGGTGAATGAAATTTGTTATTTTACTTTTCTTTTAGCTCAGTGATATTTGGATGACTCTAGAACAGTGTTTTTCAACCACTGTGCCGCGGCACACTAGTGTGCCGTGACATAGTGTAAGGTGTGCCGTGGGAGAATTACTTTATATATAGTCAATATAGGCACAGAGTTAAATTTTTTTAACATTTTCTAATGGTGGTGTGCCTCGTGATTTTTTTCATGAAAAAAGTGTGCCTTTGCACAAAAAAGGTTGAAAAACACTGCTCTAGAAGATATTGTATACATTAGTAATGGGGGGAAATTAATCTTCAAAAAACCTTTTCCCCAGATTTACAAGCAGCTAATTTAACGATCAATGGTGGCAACCTTACATGTATTTCTAACTCACTTGTATGTCAAAGCAGGAATATTTACATGTATCTTCATGAAGGAAGAGGTTCTACTAAAATACATTTTAATAGGTCCTTAAATAGTATTAAGTCAATATCCCTCTGCTGAAATTAAAAGGGCAAGTTTTAATTTCCTGTGCTGGAACTCAGCAATGTATAATTTCTGAAATGTATTTTTTAACAATCAAATTGCAGATTTTGTTCTAACCATGTATGGTTGTTTATGTAGATATCACTATTTCTTTCATCTTTTTCAGCCCTAACCCCAAAAGACATTGATTGAGGTGGCACAATGCCCCATGCTGCTTTGTTTTAACTGTTAGGAAAGAATTGAAATATCCTACCTTGCCAACGTACTGATAATCAGAACCTGTGTATTCCTCCAGAAGGAAGAACTGATTCCACATCCAGCTTCTTTTGGAACGACTAAGCTCTTTTCTGCTGTTTCTAGATAAATCCAAAACTTTTGGGTTTTCTGGAAAGCCAGTAGTCTTTTTGGATAATGGTATAGAATAACTTTGGTGAAGAGGACCAAACCAAAACAGGAACCAAAAGTAATGGTAAGTTCTCATGATGGCAGTACAGAATGATGCTGAAGTGATGGTTTCTCCCCAACCTGGAACGTAAGCTAGTTCTCTGTGCTGAGGCCAATCACATTCCTTCTTTGTTCCTTAATGTGTTTTCTTCAAGTCTCGGAGGAACTCTGAAAGAGAAAGAAATGAAAACTTATCAAGAGCCCCACTCGAATTGTGTGATTGTTGTGTTTTTCTCTTTTAATATGCTGTATTGTTTATTGTTTGTTGTTTCCCCCTCCCTTTTGAATTGTGAGCCGCCCTGAGTCCCCTTAGGGAAAAGGGCAACATACAAATAAAGGCAAAAGTAAAAAAAAAAAGTAAAAAAAAGTTTAGAGAAGGCTATTTAGCACTCAGTGCAATAGCAGTGATGACAAAGAGGTAGATGCCATGGCTACAAAGAGAATATTATATGGCTCTTAGTTAGGGTCTGGATGGGAGCAAACAAGTTGGCACTCAATCCAGACAAGACCGAGAGGCTTCTGATGTTCCCTCCCAAAGATTGGCCAACTATTCCATCTCTCAGGCTGGGGGGTGAAATTATACGCCCCTCAGAGAGGGTTCGCAATTTGGGAGTCCTCCTGGATCCCCAGCTGACTTTAGAACACCACCTGTCGGCTGTGACCAGGGGGACCTTTGCCCAGGTTCGCCTGGTGCACCAATTGCGACCCTACCTGGATCGGGAGGCCCTTCAGACAGTCACTCACGCCCTTGTGACCTCAAGACTGGATTATTGTAATGCGCTCTACATGGGGCTGCCCTTGAAGAGTGTTCGAAGACTTCAGTTAGTCCAGAATGCAGCCGCGCGAGCGATTGTGGGTGCACCCAGGTACACCCATGTCACACCTATCCTCCGTGAGCTGCACTGGCTACCCATTAGTCTCCGAATCCGCTTCAAGGTGCTGGTCGCTACCTATAAAGCTCTACATGGCATCGGACCTGGGTACCTGAGAGACCGCCTCCTGCCGATTACCTCCCATAGACCAATCAGATCTCACAGGTTAGGTCTCCTCCGGGGGAGAGCCTTCTCTGTTGCAGCTCTGGCCCTCTGGAATGATCTCCCTGTCGAGATCCGGACCCTTACGACCCTCCCGGCTTTCCGCAAAGCCACCAAGTCCTGGCTGCTCCAGCAGGCCGGGGGGCTGTGAAACATCCAGCCCCGCGGAAATTGTGAATGTTGCGGTTTTGTTTTTAAAGTGTTGTCTTTGTCTAGTCTTCCCCCTTCCCTTGTCTATTGTGAGCCGCCCGGAGTCCTTCGGGAGTGGGCGGCATACAAGACAAATAAATACAAATACAAATAGTTGCAGATTGCCATTTACATAAAGTGAATGCAACATCTCTGTTGAGTAGGAGGAATAATTGTGTGATTTATTTTGTTTGCTGTTCTACTTACTTGAAATATATTATTTTTGGCAATTTGATTATGTCTTTTACATGGTTCATGATACCCCTATTTATTTTAACACAAAAAAGTTGGTTTTCAATTGGTGCTAATTGAGAACCATCTGGCATAAGTGAAGACTTCCTCCAGATGTGTAAACCATGCACTGTATCATTTGTACATTTCTTGATTAGCCGTAGATAATGAGGTGGAGCATAGTCTAATCCGTGTTCCCTAGGGAGCTTTCTGCCTGTTTGTATTAATGAATGGTACTGAAAAAAATAATTTAGAACCCTGGGTATTCTGGTGGTTCATTTTTAGTTCCAGTATTTGTCCTGAAGGTTTTTCTTAAAAATATTGATTCATCTCCCCATACTTTTAATGATTGAGCAGTGCATTTCTAGGAAAGGAATTTCTTTTTTTTGTTGGTGTTATATATTTGAAGAATTTCATTTTTCTCATGTCTTGATAAATCATGTTTTGTTTTATCTGTCACATTCAATTCATACCAGCAGAAGCTAATAATAGGACATAGAATGTGAGGATCAAATTATCTCTTATCTTGAAGGACACAGAATAAATGTAGTGTAAAATAAGAGTGTAATAATACTACTTTCATTTGTTACAAATGTTCAGTAACAGGAAGTCTGTAGGAAAAGATCAGGCAGAGTCTGAGAGAGGTGGCGCAGTGGTTAGAGTGCAGTACTGCAGCCACTTCAGCTGACTGCTATCTGCAGTTCGGCGGTTCAAATCTCACCGGCTCAGGGTTGACTCAGCCTTCCATCCTTCCGAGGTGGGTGAAATGAGGACCCAGACTGTGGGGGCGATATGCTGACTCTGTAAACCGCTTAGAGAGGCCTGAAAGGCCTATGAAGCGGTATATAAGTCTACTGCTATTGCTATTGCTATAACTGCTATTGCTACTGCTAGGTGTCATACGTCATGAGTTCCTGAGTGCCCATCTAAGTCCAGCCCAATTGAATGCCTTTTTATTCCCGTTCATTTCCCTTGATTGTTAATAGGTCAGATTTTTGTAGAGAGCTTAAGCTTGCAATAAATCTTTATACTCATTTGAGCTGCTGGAATCTCCTGATTTCTCTAGCGCTTGAGAAAACCCTTCCAATGAATCATATATTTTAGCTTGGCCCTGCCCAGATCCAAAACCATGTCCTACTTCAGTTTCTTTCTCTTCTCTCCACCAGAGGGAATGGTGACCTGCATAAAGTACCTTATAATGCTATAATATTGACACATAGAAAAAAGTAAAAAAAAAGTTATTTAAAAATGCTATTGTACGTTGTACAATATCATGAAAAATTATGCCAAAGAAAAACATGTTGATTCATTTTCTCATCAGTTATAACACTGCCTTTTCCAAAAAGGATAACTTATTTCCAAAAAAAACCCCCAATCTTTAATGTCTGAAATAATATCACTTTTCCATTTCTCAGAAAAATTCTTCTGACAGCCACCCATGCCTCATACAATAATCGTTTCTTCAAAGACAGAGTAAAAAAGTTTTGAGAAATAAGTCAGCATCAGTAACATTTAAGGATTCCGCTGTGAATCCAGTTAAAGAATACTAAAATGCTATTGCAAAAAGATATTAATGGTTCCATTAAACTCACATTTTGTTTTACTTCTCCAACAAAGATAATCTGATGGCTATCCTTTCAAATACATTATTTGGGTAGAAGAATTCTATTTTCTTGCAGCAATAAGTTAGATAGCAAACAGGGAAGCTGTGAAACTGAGACAGAAGGAGATAAATGCTACCTATTTCTCTTCTGCAGCTTTTGAGGTCCATCAGACGGCACAACGGCTGAGGCCTCTGAAAAATTCTGGAAGTTTTATTATCTGAAATTTTAATTTTTATCAGTACAAAATAAAGGACTGGCAATAGTGTTTTCCCCACACTACTAAATTGTTTCTGAGCACTGACTCCATTTCAAATCTCATTTGGATATCAATGGATAAATGTGTCACCGAGAACTGGTTGAAAGCATATTGCTTATGGCTACGGTCCTACTGGAAAAATAATTCACTTTCAAATATAGACGAATGGTTACAGAAAGTTTGATAGATAATGAAGATGAAAGCAAATCTCTTATATTTTAGACATAGGTATGGCTGCACAGGCGTTCTCTGGATTTAAAAAAAATATGCGCAACATAGTATGTGTGCATGTGAAATACACACAACAATAAAACAAATCTTTTGTAGATTTTATTGTAATTTCCTTCATTGCTGTGAGCCACCCTGAGGAGGGTGGCACACAAGTTTGATAAATTAATATTATCTCATATTGTTCTGACTTGAGAGATGAGGATGACTTTAATCCTGTTGGCCTTTCACAAGACCTTGAAGATCTGGGACGTGTTTCCTGGCTGTGGTGACATCTACGTTTATTTTATTTTTTTCTCAGCTGCCATAGATATTTAATTTTATACTGTGTTGTAACTGTTTTTAATTGTTTTGTGATTGTTCACTGCTCAAAGTCACTTGTTAGTCCTTGACTTACAACAGTCCATATTAGTAATTGTTTAAAGTTACAACAGCACTGAGACTCATGACCTTTTTTCACACTTATGATCCTTGCGACATCCCCACGGTCACATGATAAAAATTCAGACTTTTGGCAACTGACTCATATTTATTACAATCGTGTTACTAACTTAACAATGGCAGTTATTCACTTAACAACTGTTATAAGAAGGGCTGTAAAATGGAGCTAAACTCACTTAACAAATGTCTCACTTAGCAACAGAAATTTTGGGCTCAATTATGGTCATAAGTCAAGTTAATATATAAATATATATTAATGGAACAGGAATAAAACTGAGATTAGAAAAACTGCTAATGATCATGTAACTCTGAACCAGGTAATGGAACAATATTCAAAAGAACCTGGTCTTTTTCTTTTCTTTCTTTTCTTTTCTTTTCTTTTCTTTTCTTTTCTTTTCTTTTCTTTTCTTTTCTTTTCCTTTCCTTTCCTTTCCTTTCTTTTCTTTTCTTTCTTTCTTTCTTTCCTTCTTTCTTTCTTGCCTGCGTGTGTGGATTATTTTTCCAAATGTCAAATAAATAAGACCCCAAATTTATCAAATATCCTTTGAACGAGTAACTCACTCTATCCCAGAAAAGTGCTGTTTATCAATCAACTCACAGCAGTCAATGTGCATACATGTGCCTGGGAAAACAAGTAGGCATAATGGCAGTGGAGGAAGGCGGCCCTGATGCCCACAATGCTGCTAACAGCCTTCTGATTTATTCAGCTATTTTCAAAATGAACCTCCACTTTCTTACGAGAGGTTTTTTGTTTTTTTTTGATAGATTCTTTTTCACACTTGTGTGGGAGAGGGATTTAAACCCAGGCAAGGTAACTTCATAGGGCGAAGGGAACTCCTCCTCTCTATTAGGGCAGGCTGGATGGACGCACCTTCCCCACCTGGGGCTGGGAAAGAGGCATCCCACAGGTGAGTTAATTAGGGCAGCCACGGGTTGAACTCCTGCTGGGCGGCCAGAAAACAGCAGGCTTGTCACCCGGCTTGCTCTGAGTAGAGAAGGAAAGTGACTGATGATGAGTTTTGTTTCCGGTCCAGGTTCCTGGATTCTTCTTCCCGGGAATGAAAGTTTCTGTCGGCATGTATGGAGCTGAGCATCCGAAAACCTACTGGTGATTCTGTCATTAGTCCAAGCTGGATGGCATGGGGAGGGGGCAGTGGAGCTCACCCTGTTTGAGGCATCTCCCCCTTTTCTTTTCATTACCCCCCATAGAGGAAACCAGCGGTGAGCCATTATTCTTTCAGTCAAGCTGGGAAGAGCCACGGAAGATGGAGAGGCCGGCCGTTTAAAGAAGCAGCCCTCCAAATGTCAATTGCCAGGGAGCGATGGCTCCTGGGAGAGGACTTTCCTCCACTTCAGATTGGTCGTTTTTCACTGCGTTGATGTGGAGGAAGAGGTTATTAGAGCAGTCCTGGATGAAATATGGCTTCCAAGGAAGATACCACAGCTGTTAAATGTGATGTTTTAATGTCTCCCTGGCTAGAATATGCTACTCCATAGCAGGGAGTTAATCGTAAAAGATCTTACTTAACTTATTTTCGCATGAAATCTTTATCTGACAAAAATCACATATCCGAGCACATCCTCACAAATCAAGATTTACATTAGCACCGCATATTAAATAAAACATGGTGCCTTTTCTCTCCCTTTATTCAGCATCATGTGGCTATATAATTCAGCCCAGGGAAATAATAAAAGGAAATGAATCTGCAATTCTGGGCCATTTGACCAGATTGGATCCCTAGCAAAAGAGAAAACAGAGGAATTTGTATATGCGATGAACAAAATATTCTGCATGGAAAGGGGGGCAAAATGCAATAGGACACCAAAGGTTTGGAGAGTGCCTGGTAGATTCAGCTTGTTCTCATTCCTGCAGAGTGATGTATTTCCAAAATGCCTTTTTTTTTTTTTGAAGAAGCAATTAGTGAAATTAGTTATTGAGGTCTTCCTGGATGTTTGTTCTTTTTCTGTTGTCTGTCAATAATTAATTAAATTTGTACAGCACTACCCAATGATTCTGGGCAGTAAAGTAAAACTGTTTGTACAAATACAATAAAAACACGAATAAAGAATAAAAGATAGCAAAGGTGACAGAAACCAGACTGGAATGGACAAAAGTAACAAGCACCCCCAACCCATAGGGGGCTTCAGTGAACCTCACCAAAGGCTGGGCAAAGAGCCATGGCATTAGGACCCTTCAAAGTACCAGAAGGACAGAGGCCATCCAGATCTCAATGAAGGCAATCTGCACCATGAGTGCTAAGTCCTGTCCTAAGGGCCCACTGTGTTCTAGTGAGACATAACTCATTTGGTAATTTAAATCAATCTATCTGTCTGTCTATCTGTCTGTCTGTCTGTCGATCTATCTATCTATCTATCTATCTATCTATCTATCTATCTATCTATCTATCTATCTATCATCTATCTATCTATCTATCTATCTATCTATCATCTATCTATCTATTTATCTATCTATCTATCTATCTATCTATCTATTATCTATCTATCTATCAATCTATTCTATCTACTCTTATCCTATCTATCTATCTATCTATCTATTATCTATCTATCTATCTATCTATCTATCTATCTATCTATCTATTATCTATCTATCTATCTATCTATCTATCTATCTATCTATCTATATCATCTATCTATCTATCTATCTATCTATCTATCTATTTATCTATCTATCATCTATCTATCTATCTATCTATCTATCTATCTATTATCTATCTATCTATCTATCTATCTATCTATCTATCATCTATCTATCTATCTATCTATCTATCTATCTATCTATCTATCTATCATCTATCTATCTATTTATCTATCTATCTATTTATTTATCTATCTATCTATCATCTATCTATTATCTATCTATCTATCTATCTATCTATCTATCTATCTATTATCTATCTATCTATCTATCTATCTATCTATCTATCTATCTATCTATCTATCTATCTATCTATCTATTTATCATCTATCTATTATCTATCTATCTATCTATCTATCTATCATATATCTATCTATCTATCTATCTATCATCTATCTATCTATCTATTTATCTATCTATCTATTTATTTATCTATCTATCTATCATCTATCTATTATCTATCTATCTATATATCTATCTATCTATCTATCTATTATCTATCTATCTATCTATCTATCTATCTATTTATCATCTATCTATTATCTATCTATCTATCTATCTATCTATCTATCATATATCTATCTATCTATCTATCTATCTATCTATCTATCTATCTATCTATCTATCTATCTGTAATTTCTAAGCTATAGAGTTGTCAATTTGTTCAAATGTATGTATGTATATATGTATCAGTAGTAGGTTGCAGGCGGTACGCCCCAGTATGGACGTACTGGAGTCAGCCCAGAGCACCGGATAGCATTCCGGTGCTCTGGAGGGCCCACTCTCCCACCTGAGTTCCTTACCTGTCTTTTAAGGCTTCCACGCTTCCGTGCATGAACATGGTGTGTACAGCATCTGCGCGACACTCCGGTGAGCAGCTGGAGTGTCGCAGAGGCTTGTGGAAGGCTTGCTGACAGGCAGGATGCATGCGCATGATGCATGAGTGTGCACGCACAACACACTTGTACATGTGGGTAATACCAGGGCCGTTCCAACCATACCAGTTGGAATTAAATCTGGAACCCACCACTGGTATGTATGTATGTATGTATGTATGTATGTATGTATGTATGTATGTATGTATATGCGGTGGCTCAGACAGTTTTTTCCCTCAAACTTAACATCAATTAAACTGATTTCTAAATCTAATATTTATAAATAATTTCTCTCAAAAACCTTTAAATCCAGAGAGCAGAAGAAACCACGTTAATTCTGCCCTTTAGAAAGGTTTTATTTTTATTATTTGCATTCTGGAATTATAGATACTTCTGAAACGTTTCAGTGGAAAGTGACAGCATTCTTTAATGGAATAAAACTGAATAATTGTCTTCATGGATAATATGGTGATATATGATACATCAAAGAAAAAGAAGGGCAAGATACCAAACTTTGTGCAGAATTAGATTAATGAATTTGGGCTCCTACCATCAGTATTATAGAAAGCAACGACAAACATTATGAGCTTCTTAGATACGGCCAAGAATTAAGATAAGTATATGCAAGAAAACGTAACCTAGATACAGTCATTCAGCTCAAAACCTCCTATCTTATTTTTGGGAATTGAAACCTGTCTTTACATCTCTAATGTGCCCATTATACCAATCAACCCAATAATTAACAATATCAGTATTCATTAATTCAGAAGTGCTTACTAAGCTTACTACTTATTTAAGCCCAGCTTTTTACTAAAAATAAAACAGTCTGAAGAACTCGGAAGAGTATTTAGGTAGTATGTGACATTTCAATATTTTAAAAAGGGAGAGTACATTTTTTTCAGATTCCCCATAGTCCATATTAACATATATTCTCACTTTCCTCAAGCAAAAGATAAGACACAGAGGAACAAGTTGGAAAGAAAGAGAGTGTATTGTATAGTACTGTATAGTAAACATATAGGTCTTTAACTGTAAGCTGTAATATATGCTTACCAGTGAGAAGAAATATCAGAACACTTTAACTCTAGCGGAGAGCCTTGTTCCACTTAACCCAGCCTATGGGAAACCATAGCCGGTCACAAGCCCGGATAAATGGGGAGTGTTGGTTCCCGTGGCGACGGAACCGTGAAACAAGCTGAGAACCCAATGGCAGGACAACACACGGATAAACAACTCTGTAATCCATGACGTTCTGCCTTTGGCCTTCACAATGCAACGGTCACTGCCTTGTGGACGTTGACATTTACGAAGATTAAGTCCAAGTAAGTCCTTGTTCCACTTCAGATTCCAAATTAAGTGAGATTATATATACACTTCTATAACCGGATCAACTAAATCCGAAAACCCTCTGAAAACCAAGATAGCAAGTTTACAATAAATGTAATAGGGCATCATAGTCACTGGCTACTGTACCCAAGTACTAATTCAGATCTTGGAGTAATTAAAGAAGTCAGTGATACTTTCTACTTCAGAGCAAACACAATAATCAACTGGACAAGAAGTATTCAAAAGCCCCAGTTAATCTCCCAAGAAGCTTCCATACAGTCTCAGTAGCCCTTTCTCTTGCTAATAGGATTATGCTCAAACCATCATTTGCTTTGATCAAGTTGTACAACTCCACACTCAGGTGTTCAGTAGGATAGATTTATTGTTTCAATCAACAAGAGAAAAGAAACATGCATGTTGAATTTGAGAAAGATAATCAAGTTTTTATCTAACTCTTTGAACTGCCTTTCCTCAGAGGTTTTCTTGGTATCTAAATTTCCTTGCACCTGGTTGCCTTGGTTAAAAATGGGCACAACTGAAAGAAGGACTTCCAGAAAGATTTAAATACCTGTGAAGTTCTTGCTACACAGAGTTAGATTTTTCACAAATTCATGTGTCAGCAGAGATATGCAAACTGGAAATTATCCCCCTAGATGTTTATAATAGTGCTATCTGAGTTTGTGGATTTATTTCACAATTCTAAATCTTTTTTAATTCCTTAGAAGAAAAGTCCTGGTTTCAAATTAATACAGATCAATAAATTACAGTCATCCTGTCTGATTTTTTTAAAAAAATATTTGTGTGTATTTATTTGATGGGGCTCATATTCTACTCCAATTCAAAGAACTTTGAGTGGGGAGGACACTGCAAAGCATTAGGGGCTGAGGATGTGACAGTGGCAGTTTCCACTTGTCTCGGTACCCATCATCAAAAACAAGACCTAACATCTGAACATCTACAGAACTGTGACTTCAATTGCCTGTAGAACAGGAGTGTCGAACCTGTGGGATAGATGAGTCACCCCAGTTTAACAAAGGGGGGGAAGTCATGATACGTCATGTGATGACAATGTGATGCCGCGGGTTTGACACCCCTCCTGTAGAACATTGTGACACTAGCCACCTCATCTCCATTGCTCTGAATTTGTGGGACCAAGATATAGGGAACTCGTTTACTCCCAATTTCAAAAAATACATTTTTACATCAATTTTATTTATTTTTTAAGTTATTTATGTATTTGCTTTAGAAATAAAAATAGCTTAAGTTGAGAGTATGGGTATGTGTGTGTATAAGTGTATATTTGTGTATGCACATGTGTGCACAGATGATTGACGGTTGCTTTCCTGAACAGAAAGTGGAAGGGCACATTATCTGGGGACAATATGTAGACTGCAGTGGTTTATAAGCAGGTATCTCAGTCCAGACACAATTTTCTTAAACTAGCTTAGAGTCAAACTGGCATCAGCATAGGATAGGGGCAATTTAAGGTTGCAATGCAGATATGTCCATAATTTAAATATATAAATGCATAACTACATAATTGTCACATGTACAAATCTTTATTTGTAAGATCTATTTCTTACCTCCCTCCATAGTTTCAAAGTTATTCAATGGGCACAAATGGATATCACAGAGATGCTAAAAAAATAAAGGGGCCGTTGTATGTTGGGGTCAAGCATAAGCAAAACGGAAGGTCAGTCATAAAAGGGAAAAGCCATTCCTGCACATAGACAAACACACTCAGATAGAGAAGGAAGAAATATATATATATATATATATTGCTATCACTATAG
Organism: Thamnophis sirtalis; assembly: GCF_051295495.1. NCBI lineage: Eukaryota > Metazoa > Chordata > Lepidosauria > Squamata > Natricidae > Thamnophis > Thamnophis sirtalis. The sequence goes on from NW_028261382.1 coordinate 177,462,125, forward strand.
CAGTTCCTAATTTGTCCCTGTTCGGTTGCTTCACTCAGCTTGCCAACACTGAATAACGTTTGGGGTGAGTTATTGTGCAGGGCACATGCAATAAATATTGCAGTTGGATTCATTGAATTGCCTGGGAGCACTTAATATAGTTAAAATAGAAAATGAAGAACAGAGCATGAACTGGAAGGATAGAAGCCTGATACAGGGAAAGAATGAACCAGACACCTCCAATTCTGTTTACTTAAATATGAAGATACAGCGCTTTACAGGATAGCTTGAATAATGCTTATGTTCCCATTCCTGGTGATGCATAGCACTGCAGAGCCATTCATAATGAACTTGATTTAAAATAGCAAATAAGCAGCTCCCAGGCAGCTTTCAAATTATGTTTCTTACAAGCATTACCCTGAAAGCTTTTCTTTCATTTTCTGCGTTATAAATTAGATTCCAAACCTCTTTTCTTCGTCATCCTCTTCTCCACGGATCAGCCCTTTCTAAATTATAGCCACAAATACAGAAAAAGCTATTTCCAGAAAGGAAGAAAAAAAAAAAGTACAATTGGAAGTTCAATCATATTGAATATATGGATCAAAAAATAACTTCATTATACACACACACACACACACATTTTCCTATGCCAACGTCAACTTACTAGACCTTATGAGATTGAAATTGCCTGACAAAGAAACTTTGTAAAAGGTATTGGATTATCAAATGGACTATATGCATGTATCACGGGTAGGTTCCAGCAGTCACTACTGCCGGTTTGCTCGTGGGTGGCCACATGCGTGTGCATGCCCATGCATAGTATAATAAAAATTGTTCTGTGCATGCGCAGAAGCAAAAAAACAAGATGGCGGCACCCAGAGAACTAGTTCAGGGGCATGGCAGGCCTGTGTTGCTGCTGGTTCCAACAAATCAGGTCGCCAAACTACTACTACTATTTATCAGCACAAATACAACACAAATGTAACAAAGGCAACAGTAAAAATATTGGGTTTCTGTCTGGATGGTTTCTTGTGATGAGCCGATAGACAGAGAATGGAAGCAGTTAGCTTCCTCCCATATTTGGGCATACCGGGGGTTGTGACACTAAATACATATCTCTATCTCTATCTCTATCTCTATCTCTATCTCTATCTCTATCTCTATCTCTATCTCTATCTCTATCTCTATCTATCTCTCTCTCTCTCTCTCTCTCTCTCTCTCTCTCTCTCTCTCTGTCTATCATCTATCTATCTATCTATCTATCTATCTATCTATCTATCTATCTATCTATCTATCTATCTATCTACCTACCTACCTACCTACCTACCTACCTACCTACCTACCTACCTACCTACCTATCTATCTATCTATCTATCTATCTATCTATCTATCTATCTATTCTGTCTGTGTGTGTCTGTGTGTGTGTGTGTAAACTAGAGCAGGTCACTTCTTGCCTCCAGCATTGGAATTATTTGAGGGGAAGAGTTTAGTTCACATTTTTTATGGTTCAGATGTTTGAGGAAAATAGAAGATTTGGAAGCTTTTTAAAACAAATGTTGAAACAAGGGTGAGCATCTGATGCCCTCTAGAAGTTTTACACTTGAACACCCACCAGTTTCTGGTGGCATGATCTCTGCAAGCAAAGACTGTGGCAGCTAGAAGCAAAATATCTAGAAAGTCCTGGTTTTAAAGATTAATTCTGGCACTTTCTTGTAGGACATAATCCGCTTCTATTTGGGATTTACCATTACTTTTTATTACAGTAAATAAAGCAATTTTCTCTCATTTGAAAACTGAAATATACCTTGATCAAACTTAGATGTCATTGGATCAACATTTTTTCTTTTGTTTTGAATCTAGGTATAAGGGCAGTGGCTCGGTGACTACGATGCTGAGCTTGTTGATCAGAAGGTTGGCAGTTTGGTGGTTCGAATCCCTAGTCTTGCATAATGGAGTAAGCTCCCGTTCCTTGTCCCAGCTTCTGCCAACCTAGCAGTTCGAAAGATGTAAAAATGCAAGTAGAAAAATAGGGAGAACCTTGGTGGGAAGGTAACTGTGTTCCGTGTCCCTTTGGTGTTTAGTCATGCCAGCCACATGACCACAGAGACATCTTCGGACAGCGCTGGCTCTTCGGTTTGAAACAGAGATGAGTACCACCCCCTAGAGTCAGGAACAACTAGCACATATGTGCAAGAGGAACCTTTACCTTTCATAAGGGTAATTAGATCATTTGTTTTTCTGAGAGAACAGTCCAATATTTTTTTTTACCAGATTGTTCTTTTCTTTTCTTTTTTTGCAAATTATTTGTGGGGATCAAAGATTGATTATACTCACATCAAGTTCATAAGGATTCGAAAATTATTTAACAAACAGGATTTAGTGGATGCAGTTGTGTTTGTAAGTGTGATGTTAACCTTCCATTATAATTTCAGTTATCGTGCATTTGTGAAATTATATTTACAGACTAATACTGTTGTCTTCTTTGGTAAATAAATAGGAAAAATGTTACAGAAAGTATTAGACTACATAGGCAACTTATATGAGAATTCTTGAATCAATTTTCCAATTCAAGAATACACTCATCCGTTCCCATGCTCTTGCATCACGTTAAGACTGTCGAATTGTTAACTCAAACTATCTAGAAAGCGCCAGGAGAGTTTCTTTGGATCTTAGACACTTCACATATCCAATAATACTAATGACTGAACAATTGTAAATTCTTAAGAAACGTGTTGGGGGGGGGGACTACACTGCATACCTTAAATCCCTTTTAATTAGGCAGTTACTGCAGAGAAAATAATTGGTTTAGGATTTTCAGACTGTGAGGAAAGGCACTAGCTACAGGTACTCTGTTTATTGTACATGTTAAAATAATTGCTACCTCGTGTTTTTCAGTCTTGCACTAAAATCACTTAAAAATGTTTACTTTATAAAAGATATGAATGTATGGCCAGAACAGAATAGAATAACAGAATTAGAAGGGAACCTGGGGGTTATCTAGTTAACCCCCTGCTCAAGGAGGAGACCCTAAACCATTTCTGACTGATAGCAATCCAGTATCTTCTTGAAAGCTTCCAGTGATGAGGCTCCCACAACTTCTGAAGGCAAACTGTTCCATTGGTTGATTATTCTCACTGTCAGAAAGTTCCTCCTTATTTCTAGGTTGAATCTCTCCTTGATCAGTTTCCATCCATTCTTCCTTGCCTGGCCTTCAGGTGCTTTGGAAAATAGGTTGACCCCCTGTTAATGCAATTTAGGATTGCACTGGCCTTTTTGGCTGCCGATGCACATTGTTGGCTCATATTGAATTGGTTGTTCACTAAGAACCAAGATCCCTCTCACAGTTACTGATATTAAGCCTGGTTTCTCCCAATCTATATGTCTACTTTTGGCTTTTCTTGCCTAAGTGTAGGACTTTACTTTTCTCTACATTGAATTTCATTTTGCTAATTAGGCCCCAGTGTTCAAGTCTGGGGTTGGCTGTTACTACTACCAGGTTACTATCATCTGCAAATTTGATAAGTTCCCCAGGGTCTAAAATTGGGCATGACTCACTTAACAACTGGCTTGCTTAATAATAGAAATTCTATTCCCAACCGTGGTCATAAATCAAAGACTACATGTAGCCTAAACAATACTCCATCTTCCTTTAGGAGGCTAACTATCAACAAGTCTCAGATTCATATAAAGGTAGCAAAGCATTATCTCAAATCTTAACTTTCTGGAATGATCTCCTGTCCTACAGGTCAACGGTTTGCAACCTTTCTGGTTTTGTGGACCGGGAGTGGGAAAGAAGGGATGGTTCTGGGGCAAGGAATGGGCGTGCACACTCATTTGCGTGAGTGGCAGGCACACACATCCGCCACTCGCACAAATGGAACTTTGCATGCAAGTGGGTGCCCTGCTACTCGCACAAGTAGAGCTGTGCACACGAGCTTACTCGCCCATTGCTTGCACAGCCTAGTTCCAAAAGGGCCGTGGGCTGCTACCAGGCTGCAGCCCAGAGGTTGGGGACCCCCTGCTACAGGTATCTCAGGTTCCCTCGCCTGGAAGGACATTAATTTTTATCCCCCCCCCCAATATTTGTGTGCTTGGTTTCCTAGTTGTTAAGCTATTTCTTCTATTGCTTTAATATTTCACCACCATACTTTATGCTGCTTAAACACCTGTGACTTCTAGGAACTGCAGTCTAATTTCTCTGGAAAGGTTATTTTATGTAATTGTTGCAAAAGCAAGATTTGAGAATCTGGGATTTTCTCTCAAGTAAAAAGGCTGAAGCCTCTTACTCCTACTCACCCCTTCTTTAGTTATAGACATCAGTATCAACAAGTTCATTCAAGATGAGAAGATAGAATGTAAAACATCTTATGAAAGCTACAGGGTGGGGGGGGGGGGAATCTACAAAAGGCATTTTTCAAGGTTTGTTTTTTCCCCCAAACGCCTCCGATTCTGCCCTGCAATAACCCCCACACATCCAAAGTTGCTGAACTCATAATCCCCGGTGTGAGCAAGATAATGTGGCCTGAACTCTGGATGAAGCTAAGAGGTTCCTCACACCAAGACAGTAAAGGAGATGCCCATTCGCAATTTAAGTGTGAGCGAAATACAGCAGTGCAAATGGCAAAATATAAGAAGTTATTGCTGGAGTGAATTCTATGCATATGAATCATTTCCTTCGCATGATTCCTAGTCAAATTCAAATATTTCCAAAGCCCCATAAATATGTCATTTGAAGGAACTATTTGAAAATACAGAAAATGAGCCTGGCACTTAGCAATCAGAGAATTCCAATTTATAAATCACATTTTCACTTATTGTGCTGGTAATGACTGTTTTACCACTGCAAAATGCAGCAATCATTCTGGGTACTTGCCAAAAGCCGGACTGGAAGAGAAATACAATTAGGGGTATTTTATTCCTGTTTCGTACAGGATATTGACTTTTAAAATACGCACCCGGCACTTTGATTCTCTTGAGGGCTTGAAACAATGGACCCATTCGCTTGTTCAGGATGGTGTAGACTTTTGATTATTACTGAACTTTCCCCTCTGGTAGTTTAGCACACATTGAAATCCACATTATGTTCTTAAACTCCCCTACAGCATAGTTCTAAGAGCTTTGGCTGTTGTTATTCAGTCACTAATCGTGTCTGATTCTTTGTGATCTCATGGAGCATAGCATGCAGAGGTGGGTTGCTTCCGGTTTGGCCCGGATCGGGCGAACCAGTAGCGGCAGTGGTGGGAGGCTCTGCCCACCCGCCCGGATGCTTCTGCGCATGCGCAGAAGCGTCATGCACAGCTGAGCGAACCGGTAATAAAAAAAATGGAAGCCCACCACTGATAGGATGCCAGGCACCCCTATCCTCTACCATCTCCCAGAGTTGCCCAAATCTATGTTCATTGTGCCAGTGACACTGCCGAACCATTTATCTGCCATTTCCTTCTGCTTTTGCCTTCAGTCTTTCCAGGGGTGGGTTTCTTGCCCCGTTCCAACTGGTTCGGTTAGAACGGGGCCGGCGGCGTCCTCGTGCACGCGCGCAGTGCACGGATGCGTACTAGTGCCTGTGCGATGCTCCAGCTGCTCCTGGAGGATCACGCAGGCACTGTATGCGTTTTGCGCATGTGTGGAAGCGCAGAACTCGTCAAAACCGGGTAAGAAACGCGGGCGGGTGGGTGGATCCTTCGGCGTCCCCGGAAGTTACTTACTTCTGGGTTCGCCGACCAACCGGTTCGCAGAGACCTCCGCGAACCGCCTGAAACCCACCCCTGAGTCTTTCCCAACCTCAGGGCCTTTTCCAGTGAGTCCTCTCTTCTCATTTGAGTTTCAAGGTTCAGAATCTGTCCTTTTGAAGAACAATCAGGATTTTCTTTAGAATTAAAATTATAAGAACTTCAAATCTCACATTTTGTTCAATATTAGACATGGACTTCTTTTTTAACTTCTCTATCAGGCTCTGACCTACGTGTTCTGGGGAGTCTTAAAACTTCCTTGTGTGCTTACTTTGTTTCAGAAATCATCCACAACTAATCAACATTGAAAAGAGTAAAAAAAAAACCTCCATTACTAGAAAACACAATATTATTTCTTCTTTTTCTGTTGCGTGTGTGCGTCAGCTACCTGGAAGCAAGGAAACCTCTCCAATATGTGTGTCCCATGAGTTTATATTAACACATATAAAAATGAAAGGGTCAGTGGATTGCAAATATGCTATTTTGCGCTGGAGAGGCCAAGTAAGTTTGAAAAGATCCCGTTCAGGATGAATGCAAACAATCATGGCTCTAATCATAGCAAGTGCGTGATCGAGTATCCTGCACTTGCTATCTCATAAAGAGTCTTCGGGTTTTCTTTTAACTTCAGCAAGTTGTTCATGAAAGGAAAGTTTTAAAAACCACACTAATTTCTTTGGTATGCCCAAAGAAGCGTTTGAAACCGAGCTTACTTTTTCTCATAGGCAGATTGTTGATATGCCAACGGTCCTGATTACATCTTTCATTTCACTAGTGAACTATCTAAAGAACATTATCATTTTCAAAATTGTACTCCCCACTAGTTATTCTCCCTCCCTCCCTCCCTCCCTCCCTCCCACCTTCAACCATCTTGACTGTTTTGCTCCATTCTTCTATATTAAAATCGTGAAGCTTTCTTAATACCACTTTTTACTAGTCTACCATTTCAGGGGCTTTAGGATTTACTGAATAAGCTAATATTCCCCAGCCATAACTCAAGAGCTACAGTAAGCTCAAAAGATTGAGGCTAATATCCTGCTTAAGAACTTCAAATCCACTTAAATATAGAGATGTTATTATCAAAGGTGTGGAGATTTGTGACTGCAGCTAGCGTGTAATTTGCTAGTTTTGTTTGGCGCGTGGGATGACAATCAGACAGATAACTGACATATGCATCCCACCCACCCCTTTTAGCAGTAGGAAGCATTAAAGTTAGGGATATGGAGGTGGAAGGCCTCAAAGAAGGAGTTATCAACTTATTTGTTGTTCCAAATCTCATCAGGCCTTTATTCATTCTGCTTCTACAATGCTATTGCTGGGAGTTCTTTTCTAAAAATGGCATGTGGCATTTCAAGAGAATATCTCTTTTGTTCAACAGGAAACAGCACGAGTTACAGCCTACTATTTGTAGCCCAGGTAATTTGGAAGGTACTACAAGATATGTGCAAACTATCTTTTATGCCCAGAACTCATGGAGTGAGAGAAATAGGGGGGAAAAAACATGCACTACCCATGTGTCACACACTGGAGCCCTTGATTTCCAGGAGCAAAATATCTATCTATCATCTATCATCTATCATCTATCATCTATCAATCATCTATCATCTATCTATCTATCTATCTATCTATCTATCTATCTATCTATCTATCTATCTATCTATCTATCTATCTATCATCTATCCATCCATCCATCCATCCCTCCAGTCACAAAAGATTGCCTGACCCTGCAATACTGCAATTGTCATAAATATGAATCAGTGCCAAGAGCCAAGGTGGCACAGTGGTTAAATGCAGCACTGCAGGCTACTGCTAGATCAGCAGTTCAGCGGTTCAAATCTCACCGGCTCAGGGTTGACTCAGCCTTCCATCCTTCCGAGGTGGGTAAAATGAGGACCCGGATTGTTGGGGGCAATATGCTGACTCTCTGTAAAACCGCTTAGAGAGGCCTGAAAGCCCTATGAAGCGGTATATAAGTCTACTGCTATAGTGGCCAAGCCTCTGAATTTTAATCACTTGGCCATGGAAAATTCTCACTACCTACCCTACGTGACCTGTGGTGCGATAAGAGTTAAATTTCAAGTTCCACATCTCTCCTTATTACCACAGCCTTGTCAGCCATAATTTCGTATCGTCCCTCCTTCCCTTGAGACCAAAGTTAATCCCTTTTGAACCCTTTCCCCTCCTGCCTGCTCTGGCTCCATTTTTGGGAGGGAGAAGGTTGACAGTGGAATGGAAATGGCAATCCACTCTACCCCTCCAAAGCAAATTGCAATGGACGGCAACTCCTTCTCCCCCCTCCTTAAACTAGCTTTTAAGCCTTTAATTTATAGGATTGATCTTTTGTTTCTTCCACCAAACCTCATTAAAGTATAATGAGAAAATCTTTAGCAGAAAGGTTGGAGCAAATATGCTGCTGCCAGCATATTACTCTCTGCGATTTCTATTCCCCTCCACCCCCTGACACACTTTGGGTGATGGTTGTTTTCTGGCACGGGATTGATTTTATATATGTTTCCAGAGGGTTCGGGTTTTTTTTTTTGGCGATTTCTGTAATTAGATTCAAGCTATATATGCAAATTTCCCAAACCCAACGGCACATGGAATTCAACGCAGGAGCTGCAGCGTGGGGAGAAATACGCCTTGTATCATCGTAAGGTATTCAGTGTTATAGAACTATTTGGTCAGAGGAAAAGTAACCCATCAAGACCTTTTTCGGAAGGATCAGCAGAGAATGATTCTGTTCAGAACTTCTCTATTTCGGACCTCCAGCTACAACCTGTTCTTACTTCACTTTACAAAAGTGGCCGCAATTTCCCCCCACTCAGGAGCCACACTCTATTTATGTGAAGCCCCCATAGGTTCTGTGAGGCTGAGCCTATGGCTCCTGTGCCACAGGGGGTACGCAGAGCCTTCCCTGCGGGCGGGCGAGTCATTGCCCCAGCTCAGCTCCATCAGGCATGCTTGCATGCCTCCCACCAGCTGGCTGCACATGCACTGGGGGGTGGGACCATGTGGGGGTCACACATGCATGCAGGGAGGGTGGAGCACATGCGGGGGGCATGGGGGGGTCGCACGCACATTGCATCATGGGTGTGCGTGTGCATGCTTTTGTCACACGACGGCAAACAGGTTAGCCATCGCTGACCTAGGAGATGTGAGAGTGTCATTCTGTTTGCTGTCTTCTTTGGCCAAGATTGTTAAAGGCAAGATAACTACGTATAGAGGTAATCCTCAACTTACAGCAGTTCATTTAGTGACCGTTGAAAGTAACAACGGCCCTGAGAAAAGTGACTTATGACTGCTTATCACAGTTACGGCCTTTGCCGCATTCCCATGATCGGGTGATCAAAACACAGAGGCTTGGCAACTGGTTCATACTTACGACCGTTGCTGTGTCCCGAGGTTGCGTTATCTCCTTTTGCAACCTTCTAACCAACAAAGTCAATGGAGGAAGCCAGATTCCCTTCACATCCATGTCACTGGCTTCTTAACTGCCCAGATCCATAAAAAGACACAAAATTTAACAGGATCTGAACCAAAGGACAATAACAGACTATTTCAATTACCAGAGTTTAGTGCGCAATTTGTCAATATTGGTTCTTAGTAAACTTAACTTGCCTCCAATTTTGAAAGCCTATCCTGAAAGCTTTAGGTGAATCTTCTAGAAAATGGCATCTCATTTGCTTTCCCAGTTGGCTCTTCCGGTTGTAGCCGTCAGCATTTCAGAAGATGATTCGAAACTGATTACCTATTCTCCCAAATTTCTGCCATTCTTCTAGGTAGAGAGGGCTATGTTTCAAAGCTTAAAATTATCAGTTTATTTTGTTTTAATTCTAAATGTCACTATTATTAATTACTGTAAGCAACTCTTAATATCACAGGGCAGAAAAATTGAGTTAACCCTGCAGAAAAGAGAAAGGATGAAAAGATACTAACCTGTATATCTGCTTTTGCGCCATTAATGCACATATTTCTTATCTCTTAAAAGGAAAAAAAATGTCAAAAAAAATCAAACTAGGTATCCTGGCTTGGTGTGAATGTGCTCACTTACTTTCTTATTATCAGTATGTTACATTTAACCATCTTCTTCTTGCTGCACAAATGTCTGGGACAAAACAGAATGTTTCCCCCAACACTAAAGTATTATTAGACTTAGAGGGTGATGATGCTGGAGGATGGTTGGTAATCTTGGTCAAGGTCAATCTTGGTAAATAAGAAATAGATGAGAATTGACAAGATAATTCTCTTCAGCGCCTATGATTTAAACCTTTGAAGGGATGGAGCTGCCTTCTGCCCTTCCAATATGCATGTGGAAGAGGAGGGCTACATGAGAGATGGAAGGCCTAATGTTTTTATGCTGTGAAATTCAATCTAGATATGATAGATGTCAGCAATAACTTGCTTTGAGCCCTTGGGGCCAAGGCAGGCTATAAATCTAAATAAACACCCGTTGCTTGCTTCATTTTATTGTACCCAAACACAACACAACTGGATAAATCAGACTTTCTGAATGAAAAAGAGGTCACCACTCAACTACGAACCCTACTCAAGTTGTCTGGAGAAAATCCCAAACTAATCTTGGTCACTTCATTTAAAAGGGTCCAAAGTATTTAATTTGTCATTAGGAATTTCATCAGCCGGATACCCTGAAAAGCCATTGTGTCATATAGACAGAGGTTTGATTTGTGATGTAATTTCCTTGGTTACACAAATTGTTTATTTATTTATACCCCACCTTTATTATTTTTATAAATAACTCAAGGCAGTGAACACCCCAACTACATGAGCCTCGGTGGTGCAGTGGTTAGAGTGCTGATTGCCGGCTACCATCGGCTGCCGGATGCCTGCAATTTGGCAGTTCAAATCCCACCAGGGTCAAGGTTGACTCAGCCTTCCATCCTTCCAAGGTGGGTGGAATGAGGACCCAAATTGTTGGGGGCAAGAGGCTGACTCTGTAAATCGCTTAGAGAGGGCCGTAAAGCAGTATATAAGTCTAAGTGCTATTGGTAAGTGCTATCCCTACTTCTCCTTCCTCTTCCTACTTTCTGCAGAACAACAACCCTGTGAGGTTGGGCTGAGAGAGAAAATAGCTGCCACAAAGTCACACAATCAGCTTTCATGCCTAAGGTTGGAGTAGAACTCAGGGTCTTCCATCTTTTAGCCTGAAAACTACTATATCAAGCTGACTGTCAGATGAATAGTTTATCCTCAATATATCATTTCTGCAATCTTTACCACTTCAGCTAAAGGAATGTTGGCACATTTTGAAATGAAGGGAGGAATGTCAAAAGAAACTAAGATTATTATTATTTTTTTTACATTAAGCAAAATGGAGGTTCAGTCTTAGGAAAAACTAGACAACTTTTTTCCCCATATAAGCTAGATTTCCTCATTGACTGGCAACACCTCCCAGCCAACCCTACTTCACTGAGAGGCATGCAAGTTTCCCCCTTATCCTTCTTTCACCAGCTGTTAAAGAGATTTCAAACGTTGGCCTTCTTCCCAAAGCAACCATTGGTTGCTCACTTTGCTGTCAACATATTGGCCACGAGGACCAGAGGGAGTTGGGGAAGAGGGTGGAGACACCCTCTCCCACCTTCCCTGGCACTTTCTGTACTACAACCATGCGTAGTATTCAGCAGAACCAGTAGAGGAAATTTTGAGTACTTCGGAGAATTGGAAAAAACCACCTCTGACTGGTCCTGCCCCCATCCATTCTCTGCCTCCCGAGTCCCAGCTGATCAGGAGGAAATGGGGATTTTGCAGTATCCTTTCCCTGGAGTGGGGAGGAATGGAGATATTACCATATTCTTCACCTGGAGTGGGAAGGGAAGGGAGATTTTACAGTATTCTTCCCCTGCCATGCCCACCAAGGCATGCCACATCCACAGAACCGGTAGTAAAAAAAAACATTGAATCCCACCAACATCTTTCTGGGGATTGAACCATTTGTATACTGTTTCTGCATTCTTATTTTAGCATTAGGTAGGTGATTAAAATTTCCTTCCTTCCTTCCTTCCTTCCTTCCTTCCTTCCTTCCTTCCTTCCTTCCTCCCTCCCTCCCTCCCTCCCTCCCTCCCTCCTCTCTCCCTCCCTCCTTCTTACCTCCCTCAGAAAATCAATTAAACAATAATGTTCATGCAGTCGGTTTGGGGGATGAAATGCATCTCCTGGCTCAATTAATGTGAGCAGTTATTGAACTGTTATCAGTATCTGAACTAATATTTAGTCAGCAAACAGACAAGTTTATCTGAGGTCATATAATCAGCTGCAACGGGGATGCCTAAACTTAAAATAATTAAAACAATAGAGGCAATATGGTATTTTGTAGTCACCAAGAACTTATTAATAGGGGGAATATTTCAAATGGAACAAAATTCCAAAATTAATTAGTATTAAAATTAGGTCTACCCACTGAAAGACAGATGTGCTCGCTGGAAAGTGGTTCTTAAATTATTCGGTTTGCATAAATGACTCTTCCCAGCATGAGTGTAAAATGTTTTGAAATATCTTAGGTCATTTTTATGGTTTAACCAATGTCTTTCATAAGATGTGAGCCAGAAGAAATCCAGCACCGTCCCCCATCCCCCCTTTGCAGGAACAGAAAAGAAATGAAACAATGCTGGGAATTGCGGTTGCCAAGCAAGACTCATCGTAAAACACAGCATAGGAGCAGGGAGTGTGAGACACCAGAAACCAGTGTGTCACTGCTACACTTTTTAGGTGTGCAAGATGAATGCCTGCAGAAACTGCTGGGGTAACAAGTTACATGAGGAAAACAATTGCACTTCATAAAAAAGGAAGGCATTTTTGGAACGGTAAATCACTGTGGCCAAACTAGACTTCCCATATTCCAGACTAAAATATTGTACTATTTGGACATAAACGCAAATCAACAAAGGTCATTATGATCCAAGGACCTCAATTAATTGCATTCTACCAGCGATATAATTCTTACAAGTCTTATTTCCTAAAAGAAGAAACCCTCCATCCTTCGCATCTGTGCAGCAAGGTCAATCCTGAAAGAAAATTAATTCTGTTTATTTAGCCTTTCCGCTCCAAAATAAACAAAAATAGCATAGCTTCTTGCAGGTCAAGAATATACCCATATAACGTGTTTCACATGCCCAGATCCTAGTAATACACAAGCTGAGAAACAGAACCACTCCACGATAAGCCATTCATAAATCAAACCCCTGTGTAGCCAAAAGACAATGGGAAGATCAGACAATGTTTACATTTATCATGGGGCAAAACCAAATTAAATTTGGTTCTGAAAAAGGTGATGGTGACCCCCAGTTTCTTTGAGGTTTTAAGAAGGGATTAGACAGATTCACAGGTGGGCACGATGGTTATAGATGTCTGCAAGTGTGGCTCTCCGTACTAATTGCTGAGATACTACAAGGGGTTATTGCACCCGTTTCTTCCCCAGAGATGTTTGTTGGACACTTTGGAGGAGAGGATGTTTGATCTGCTGCAACCGAGCCCTTTTCATGTTCTTATCAAAGGATTCTGTAGATTATTTATTCAGTAACAAGGTTTCAAAAATAAAAGGTTAGAGTTAAAAGGGCCTGGTTTTCAAGGGAATGTTGAGCCACACATGCCAGCCTTCCAGCTGAGAATAATGTCCCCGCTGTAGGAATGGTTGTTAGGAGATTTGGAAAATCTCAAATGAGAAAGGAAAGCATCTCAAACATGGGGGAAGAAGGGACATCAAAGCCTGCTCAACATGGACCCAACTGTTTGCTACCTCTTCTTTTTTTTTCTCCATAAACAGAAATATAGCAGGAATTTAAGGAGCTTCAAGGGAAACAATTCTTTCCTGTATATCTTGTACCAGTGAGCTGGCATGGTCACACTTCAATTCAGAGGCCACGGAGAAGATGAGTCATATATTCTCTTTCAATTAATTGTATTTCATGTTGTCCCTTAAGTCTTCACCCCACCTTAACATCGTTGTACTTATTGTTATCCTCTGCATTTGATTCAATTAACAGAAGCCGTGGGAGGCAAATGCAATTCGGAATGAACCAGGAAATAAAGAACAATTCCTGACACGGAGAGCTTCTGAATTCTAGAAGCATAACGTCACTCTTGGTTAGACTTTAAAGATACATACAGAGGCAGGCCGAAGGGTTGTCGAGGTTCAAGTGTGCAGAAAGGCAGGATTGGTTTTTCTTCAAGGTCATTGGAAATTTTGCATATTTCAAAAGATTACTAGCCTGTATCAGCATTCCCAGCCCTCTGGAACGATCTGCCCCCTGAAATCCGGACCCTCCCCACTCTCTCGGCCTTCCGGAAGTCTGTTAAGACCTGGCTGTTCCAGCAGGCCTGTGGCTGCTGATCTTGATTGACCTTCAGCCCCACTAAGATCGAGTGCATGTTGTGTCCTTTTTTAATTCGTTCTGCCTTATATTTTAAATTTTTAATATCTTCTCTTTTAAACTGTTTTTATGTAAGCCTCCCGGAGTCCTCCGGGATTGGGCGGCATACAAATCCATTAAAATTGAAATTGAAATTCATTTCATGCTAAAGAGCGATAGGGAAATAAGGAGCTGAATGACTCCATTCCAAACCCATTCTTGAGTTCAATAGTGAGATATAATTAATAATTCAGAAAAGGAGGACTTAAATCCATTGATTCATCATTACATATTTTTATGCTGTGGGACATTGGGTTGAAGGGGTGCGTCAAAACCAGCAAGATGGAAGGCAAGGCTCACCCTTCTACCTGCATCACAGGTATGTTTAAATGTGGCAGGGCTTAAACCGTGATGCTCTGACTGCCATTTCAACATTTTCTTTTACATCATCTCCTCCAGTTCCTATGATTATACTGCCATTCATTAATCAAATCCAATTTTATGGGAGAACAAATCCAGCATCAAAGTAGATCAAAGATCAGTGGAAAGAAAGAGAGACCGGATCAAAAGCTGTGAAAGACAATTGAAACGAAGAATAATTGAAATATAAAAACAGAGGTTGCCTCCTCACCAAGTTTGCTTCTAGGAACTGATAAATCATTCATTTAAAGAGAAAGGCGGCACAAGTGGATTGCGGTTAAGATGGCATAGCATGGATATGATAAGACTCAAGTGATTAGGTAACTGATGAAATTTTCAGAGTTAAACCCTTGCATCCCTTCTTCCAACTGGATTATGATATGAAAACTCCTGACATTACAAAACCCAAAAATCCACCCACAGTGGAGATATGAAAAGGTTTCTATCCAGCTATCACACAGACACAAACGTGTGTGTGTATGTTGATGATGGGGCAAACATCAATCAAGTTATTTGCAATTCAATTTTCTCTGTAATGTGAAGCTTGAGATATATTAAAAATAAGAACTCACAAAGTTTGGAACAAATCTTTATCTTTATCTGTATTCAGCAGCAGTGGGTTCCAGATCCTCTTCCAACTGGTCCGGTTGGAACGGGTCCGGCGTCACCCACATGGACATGCGCGGCGCACAGATGTGTTGTACTTGCCTGCGACGCTTCCGCAAGCCTCGGTGATGCTCCAGCTGCTCAGCAGAGCATTACGCAGGAACCGTATGCGCCATGTGCATGTGCGGAAGCGCCAAAGGCTTTAAAGGACAGGTAAGGAGCTCGGGCAGGTGGGGTGGACCCTCCAGAGCACCGTACTGGAACAGGCTCCAGGACGCCCATACCGAGGTGTACTGCCTGCAACCCACCACTGGTATTCAGTGACATAAACTTTTGGTTTAATGCAAAAGTATAAAATATCTGAAACTGAAAATTCCACTCAGGTCTTCTAGAAACTGAAATACACACACATGCTATTTTATATATGACTTCATATATGTAATCTGAAACAACTTTACTGAGGATGTGACCTCCCACAGTTTGCTGTGATATTGTACCTTCTTCAAGAGTTGGTAGCTAAACCTCTGAAGAACTTCTGCATAATTAAAAAATATATAAAATTTTCCAAAGCTCCCCCAGTATCTTTTATAAACAAACGTAGGGAGGGAGAGATAAGTCTAGAGATTTGGGGATCTCTGTCCAATCTAGATTTTGCTGATATTGTTATAGTTAACTGAATGTTAAGCTTTTCGTACATGCTTCTTAGAATTCAGAATTTCAGATCTCATAACACTCAGAAGTATCATTAGCAAAAGGTCCAAGGGCTACAAATGAAAGCATTCTTCCTCTTTATGTATGGCTTTGTTTAAATAGGTTTTGTGGAACATGCAATAATGACTTGCTAAACAGGTAATATGAAGACACATTTTAGAAATCTATATTCACAAATGAGGTTTACCCGAATTAAAATAAATCTTATTTTGGCTCTGCCTAATGTGAGGTTTTAAAGCCAGATGCTTCTAATGCAATTCTTCACCTTTATTTCATAGAAATCGAACTAAAACATTATGATAGACTTGTTGTCTGTGTGATGTGATTATTCAAGAACATTCCACATTGCCACAATGCTTAACCGATCATATGATCTTCAGTATGACTAGGGTAGCCCATAATAGAATGGTTGAATAAAAAAGCTATTTACAGCAATCATTTTATGCAAAATCAGACCACCTAATTAATACGTCAAAATTAACCATGGTACTCAACTTATCACAATTGGAACCAGAATTTCCACTACTAAGCAAGGAGGTTTTAAACGAGTCACTCCCAATTTTACAACTATTTCTTTTTCACAGTTGAGTGAATCTGATATTAAATGAATCTAGGTTTCCCCATCGACTTTGCATGCCAGAAGCTATCAGGGAAGGTGGCAAATGGTGATCACATGATCTCAGGAGGCTGCAACTATACATGCCAGTTGCCATGCAAATAGCAATAGCAGTTAGACTTATATACCGCTTCATAGGGCTTTCAGCCCTCTCTAAGCGGTTTACAGAGTCAGCATATCGCCCCCAACAACAATCCGGGTCCTCATTTTACCCACCTCGGAAGGATGGAAGGCTGAGTCAACCCTGAGCCAGTGAGATTTGAACAGCCGAACTGCAGAACTGTAGTCAGCTGAAGTGGTCTGCAGTGATGCATTTAACCACTGCGCCCCCCCCCCCGGCTCTTATCAAAATGAATTTTGATCACATGACCATGGAGATCTGTGATGGTCATAAGTGCAAGAATTAGCTGTAAGCCACTGTTTCCCATGCCACTGTTAACTTCAATGGTTGTAAGACTAAATGGTTGTAAGTCAAAGACTGAATATTTTTAACAACCCTATTTGCTCTCTTTTTATATGCAAAATACACCTGCATCACATGCAGATAAAAGTGTAACTCTTGATATGTTTTTAAGAAAAGAAATTCTTGACAACTGATCTACCCACATTAACTATGACTAAAAATTGCCTCTATTAATCTCAAAGCACTGTATATCATGCGCTAATGCCGCTGCAATATTTATTTTCTCAGTTCTGTATTTGATTAATCTATTTTTAAAAGTTACTTAATTGACTAAACTACCTTTAATCTGTTGACAGTTAAGGCATAAATGAGATGCTCCTCAGTGATAAACTGCCACTTCATCATACACATTTATGTACCTGTGCTCTAATCCTCTTCCTCTCTGTGGCTTTGCTTCTTCACAAAGAATTCTGAATTAATGCTTAGAATGCAAGTATGTGGCTGTCATTGGCATATAATAGAATCAAGGCAAATCTGATTGCTTATTTTTTTAAAAAACTGCCAAAAGGGGTAAAGTCTGCATGTAGGGGTAGTTCCTTCAGCTGCCTGCCCCAAAGGAGGGCAAGAAGGACAGAGGTCATGGAAAGAAATGGGAATGTGAGGCTGCCTTGATATGTATTTCCAGCATAAGGACATTTATTTGGGAAAAGCGGTGAAGGAAATCACACGTACTGTAAGAATATGTGCCTTTCCAGGAGAGGCACCCTCTGTTGTGATCCAGTATTTTTGAATGTAGTACAAAGTTGTCTTTGGGAATAAATATTGGCTTGAGCAGAAAAAATGAATTGGGTTGTTGTTGTCATAATTGGGAAGCAGGAATTCATCTGGAGAACAGGAGGAAGGGACTTTAGCATGAAAGTCTTCATAGGAGCTACTGCTGAAAGTTACCATCCATTTCTATTTCTAATTCAACCATTTCTAGTCGAATGAAAAGAAGGGTGAGGGGTAACATGATTGCAGTGTTCCAATATTTAAGGGGCTGCCACGAAGAAGACCTGGTCAATCTTTTCTCCAAAGCGTCTCAAGGTAGAACAAAAAGCAATGGGTGGAAACTAATCAAGGAGTGAGTCAACCTAGAGCTAAGGAGAAATTTCCAGACGTTAAGAACAATTAAACAGTGGAACGACTTGCCTCCAGAAGTTGTGGGTGCACAATTATATTTAAGAAGCGAATTGGATAGTGATTTGTCTGAAATGGTATTGGGTCTCCTGCTTCAGCAGGGTGTTGGACTAGAAGACCTCCACGATCCCTTCCAACTCTGCTACATTAGATGCCCCATGTTTACAAGCTAATAGGAATAGGTAGGGCAGCTTCAGACCCACCTTCATATCTAGTTGATCTCTTAACTTTTCTGGCTAAGAGTTGAAGGCCAACAAATACAGGATGTGTAGGATGGAATAAATACAAGGAAGAAGAAAGTAGTTCAATTGATATGGCACCTGGGAAAAGGATAAAGGAGTAAAAAATGAGTGCAACATATTTGTGCCATTCTGAGGAACTTAGTCGGAGTGCTCTACACTGATCATTAGATTAGAAGATAAAATCTATTGGGATCCCCTTCTCCAAATATCTGACTCTTAGATTTATTGACTAATTAGAAGATTTCAGAAACTTTCTGTTCTGCCACAAGGGCTTCATTGTAATTAATTATCTGACCTTTCAGTGCTGACACCAGAATTTATTTATTTATTTTTACTATGTGGTTATGTATTGATTCATGACTTTATAATATTTATGGTATTTCAACATAATTTAATTTTTGGAATTGACTGATTGGGTTATGTTGGTTGACTATGTGATATATAAATATATACAATTACAAAAGCTAGGAATATTTCAAAGCATTTAAATTCAAAAAGCTACTTAAGTCACAATTCAGCGTCAGATGGCATTAGATTCTTCTTCAGGTACAGAGAGACATTTCAACCCCCTCCCCATTATTTAGTGTAATTTATTCTAAACTGAGAAAGAGTTTGGGCACTTAAAAGCAAGGAAGCTTGCATCCCCACCCTCCCAATGACTACATAAACAGATGGGCAAAGAAAACTTCATTAGTTGCATAACTCACCCAAGATATGACTTAGCTGAAATTGCCTATTTAATTTTTTTACTTAAAAAAAAAAAGAAAACATTTGTAGTTAACAATTTAGAAATACACGCTCCTTTTGCTGAAATACTGTTTTGGTTGTTTAATGATGACAATTTAAGCAGAATAATCACGTTTATTAGTACAGCTTAAAAGCGTCTGGTGTGAATCTCTGGCAACAGCTCTAACGCTAAGAAAGGAAGAAGGGAAGAGAAGAAAAGGACAAAGAGCAGCAAAGGACATTGGCTCCATTACTTCGGTGTCTGGGTTAGGTTGACTGTTAACAGAAAGTCATGGAGAAAATCTACAGGGTCACAAGGAGTTTTCTGTAAAGTGCTCAGACGGTGCAGCTCGTGTGCTGGTTGTTAAACCGGTAGCATCCCACCCCTGAATGTATCCTTTTCTAACTAATTTTTCTTCAGTGGCACAAGGAGGGTGTAGCCACTGTGTATTGTCAGGGACACAGAGGCAAGGGCAGACTGAGAATTCACTGATATTGAGGATTGCCGGCCGAAGAGTAAGGAGCAAGGGAAACTTGAGGGTGACAACACCAACAGGGTGGAAAGGATATTGCAAGGAAAACCAGCTATAAGTTGCCAGGAGGGATGGCATGGGATGTGTTCCAGCACACCCAGAGCCAAGTGATATTGTCTTAATAGCAATGGATTATAATATGGTATATTTTACTTATATGGTACATTTGTACAGATGCAGCACCTGTCAGTATAGAAAGTGATTCTAATAAAGAAGCAACATGGTAAAATTAAGAAAATATCAGCGTTTACTGCATTAAACGTGGATATCGGTTCCCTAACATGGAATTCATTAGAGTTATCGGAGTTGCCCAGCAAAAATCTGAATGATCATCAGATGGCAGCAAAAAACAGATGGCTAAAAGTCTGCCTCTCTGCTACCATCTAGTGGCTGTCTAAATTTTTGAAGCCAACAATTGGAAATGGATCACTCAAACTTGACTAGCCAGCCACCCACCATCTAAGAGCCATGATGGTGCAGTGGTTAGAATGCAACATTGCAGGCTAATTCTGCTGATTGCTGACTGCCAAGGTTGACTCAGCCTTCCGTCCTTCCGAGGTCGGTAAAATAAGGACTCAGATTGTTGGGGTCAATATGCTGACTCTGTAAACCGCTTAGAGAGGGCTGTAAAGCACTGTGAAGCGGTATATAAGTCTAAGTGCTATTGTTATTTTCTTTAGCTACAGTAGCATTTCACCAACCTTGTATTGTCTCCTCTTTAAACTGAAATTAAAATTAAATCCCAAAGTATGGGCTGAATGTGAAAAATCCGAGCTTTGCGGGCAAGGTTGAGTAAATCCTCTGAAGCTTTACATTATTTCTTTAAGTGGTTTCTATTGCCACCAAAAGCAAGCTTCTACGCTGTGTGATTGAAGATGACAGTTGAGACCTATTGGATCTGCAGTGGTTATACTGCTATAGTTTACTATTAGTGTTTGTTACATGCAGACACTTCAATAATAGAGAAGAGAAAAATGTATAGAATAGAATACAATCGATTCACCCGTCAACTATCTTGATGCATTGACATGAAATCAAATGCACAATTCCGTAGGAGAATATGGGCTGTCACAAGATGCTGCATAGATAGGCCTCTGCAATTCACCTTCTCACCTTTTATTTTCTGTTTACCCAGGTATTTTCTGTTCCCTGTACAGATCTGCTGTAAAAAAACCTCTGAAAAAAATACAAGGTGGCATTACTCTCCAAATTTGTCACTCATCCAAATTGCTTTAAATGTGGGGATTGTGATCTGCAGTTGGAGGAAAAGAAATCAGTTGACGCTTCATGAAAAACAATTGACAGAAACAGTCACTCTACTTTTTTAAAAAAAAGAAGCTCTTTGGTTACATCTCCCTTGCAGTTGTCAGGAGCTTTTTCCTTCTGCCACAGGAGAAGCCTTGAGCACCTCAAAGCCTCGTAGTACATATTTCTCTTTCAAAAGGAGACGTGTCAGTTAAATAATTCACTCCATATTCCTCCCTCTTATGAAATAGAAGCCTGAACCTAACAGGGTGGGATAGGCTGACATCTTTTCGCAAAATGTTTTCAAAAATTCTTATTTCTTAAAACTAGTACAGTTCCCTTCCCTTCAAATCAAGTTGGGAATCTCACTTCCCTAACCGATTTGATCTCTACTAGGTTTACACTCAAAGGCAAATGATCTCTTAATTATGTTGCAGAAACAACACTGAGACAGCCAGGACCATCAGGCCTTCCTTGAGATCTATTCAGAACTCACTTTGGCCTCACACTTATGGAAAGTGAAACCAGGAAGACTCAGGTGGTTTTTATCATTTTAAAGAAGTGAGCAAAATGCTACTGATGGATATGGGGGCACTTGGATGGGTATACTTTGAAACGGAAGAGACAAAATCTAAGTTGTCTTTTCAATTGCAGCACCCTACTGTATCTGGTGAATTTAACTGGTGAATTTAAGCCTATTAATGTCCATTAATAAGATAGGCAAAGGTAAAGGTTCCCTTGCACATATGCGCTAGTCTTTCCCAACTCCAGAGGGTGGTGCTCAGCTCCGTTTCAAAGCCGAAGAGCCAGTGCTGTCCAAAGATGTGGTCATATGGTTGGCATGACTAAACACCAAAGGCATGGTGGGAAGATGCTATTATCTTCCCACCAAAGGTGGTTCTTATTTTTCTACTTGCATTTTTACGTGCTTTCGAACAGCTAGGTTGGCAGAAACTGGGATAAGGAATGGGAGCTCACTCCATTACACGGCGCTAGGGATTCAACCCGCTAAACTGTTGACCTTCTGATTAATAAGCTCAGCATCTTAGCCACTGAGCCACCACAGTGGTATTAATAAGGTCCCTATTAATGAGATCTCTATTAATAAGATCCCAATTAATAAAATCCCTATTAATAAGATAGCCAGTTACAAAGAATCAAAAAGAAATCAATGCACTGTTTCAAAAGTGGTTTCTTTGTCTTTAATGATCAACAACTAGAGACAGATTCTCAAGATCTATGGAAATACTCAAAGAACTTTTTCTCTCTCTCTCTCTCTTTCCTTCTCCCCCTTAAAAAATCAATTTGTGAATGGAACAAAGAAAAACTGATCCATCCAATTAAGATAAAGCTTGTATCCTGAGCTTTTAAATTCTGGATTTGAATATATGTTTTGTGATGCTTGTGATGTTGAATTAGAGTTACCAGCTTTTATTCCCCTCTTCCACGTTCCCCCTCCCCCCTTATTGTTAAAAGCTGAAGGGATGACAGGTATGGCTTGTTTCCCACTGAAAATACTTACTGAATTTGGCTGGTGCAAATAACTGAGAATTACTCTTTCTTTCTTTCTTTCTTTCTTTCTTTCTTTCTTTCTTTCTTTCTTTCTTTCTTTCTTTCTTTCTTTCTTTCTTTCTTTCTTTCTTTAGAAACGAGAATGCTTAATACATATGTACAACTTTTTCCATGGGGAAAAAACCTTTTTTAAAATGTGAAATTAGCAAAATTGGCGTATTTATTTTTGTGTCTTAATCATCCTCTGTGTGCAACAGTTTTCTAAACTGATGGATTATCTAGATATAAATTTAGAAGCTATCTCTCTAATAGAAATGCAACGTATCTCATTATGGTTTGTTATGCCCAGATGAAGTTTATTCCTGCTTATGTGTCTGTTGTTGGACACAACAGTTGATGTTAGTTCAGTGTTTCTCAACCTTGGCAACTTGAAGATGTCCGGACTTCAACTCCCAGAATTCCCCAGCCAGCATTCGCTGGCTGGGGAATTCTGGGAGTTGAAGTCCGGACATCTTCAAGTTGTCAAGGTTGAGAAACACTGTGTTAGTTACTTAGTTAGTTGTTAGTGGAAAACTTCAAGAGTTCTTTCTGCCTTAAAAAAAAAAACTTTTAAAAACTGGATTGGACTAGACAACGCTTTAAATATAGGACATCTTCACATAGAGGATTATAGCCTGGCAGCCTTTCAGTGAAAGCTAAAGGATTCTTCTCTAAATTCAGAGCCATCCAAATTTCAGTAATAGATACGATTCACAAATCATATTATGTACAGACATTTCATATCAACTGTCATTACTTCAAAGGCAATGGCTTTTCTGTATAAGCACTTTACACATTCACCTGGGAATTATTATGTGCTAAGAGTGTCAGTGGCAGGTACAATGTCAGACTTAACACTAAGTTCATCCTGCCAACTGGTTATCTTTTGTGTAAAGTAGAGGTGAATATTTCAAAGTAAGCCTACATTAACGGGGTCAGCTCTAGACATTTTCATGCTAAGATGGACAGGACAGCAATCATCCATTTCTAAAGATGGGAACCAACTGGATTAGTTGAATCTTGCTGTTGCATTTTATTTAAATATGGATGAATACCTCGGATCATTTCTTCTGTGATCAAATGCTTCATTTTGGAACATAAGACAGCTGTTGTGTCACGTACCACATGCAGTTCTGTTTTTCAGTGCAATATTAGCAATTGCACTTAATGTACATTATATCTTATATATTAATAAATTATTTGGGCATATTTGGGCATACCAGGGGTTGTGACACTAAATACATACCTATTTCCCTGGCTCAGCTGATAAAGGAGGAGAACCTTGTGGCTTAGTGGTTAACACATCTGCCTAATATGTAATACAGCCCAGGTTCGAATCCCAGTAAGGGTATGGCTAGCTGATGAGAGCTAAATAGCTTGAAATAGATCTATACTAGTCTCCCTTTATTTACAGAGTCAGCGTAATGACCTCAACAATCTGGGTCTTGATCTTAACAACCTCGAATGGATGGAAGGCTGAGTCAACCTTGAGCTGGTCAGGATTGAAGGAACTGAACTCCTGGCAGTACGAGCAGAGTTAGCGTGCAATGTTGCATTCTGACCACTGCAACAACACGCCTCTAATATTCTCCGCAGAAAGGCTTGCAGGATTCAGGAAGGACCGATGGAGTTTGGGCCCTGAAGAGATCTTTTACCTCTCATTGTCATACTCCATGGGGGTCGCGATGGGTCGGACACGTCACAACTATAGCAATACCAATAGCAATAGCAGTTAGACTTATATACCGCTTCATAGGGCTTTCAGCCCTCTCTAAGCGGTTTACAGAGTCAGCATATCGCCCCCACAATCTGGGTCCTCATTTCACCCACCTCGGAAGGATGGAAGGCTGAGTCAACCTTGAGCCGGTGAGATTTGAACCGCTGAACTGCAGATAACAGTCAGCTGAAGTGGCCTGCAGTACTGCACCCTAACCACTGCGCCACCTCGGCTCTCTAACAACAACAAATAATAATACTCCGTATGCCAAGATGTATACCTGTCACGTATATCTGTGCAAAGAAGGTATTACACCAATCTTTTTGGTAAGTAGTAAAATTCTACTCTTTGTTGTTGTTTTTTTTGCTTATTTATGTAATTTGCAACCCATTAAAAGCCAACAAAGCTGTGACAAGAAAGGGATGAAGGGTGAAGCTATTTGTTAGATTGCCATCCTGGTTTACTTGAGGCAGGAGTTTGTTCCGAAAGCTTTAAAGCTGAGCCCTGCTGGGCCTTCTAAACAATGGTGGCTGCAGGTTGACTGGTCCTCTGGAAAGCAGTAATCTCTGAAAGACGTCCACAAGTGGAGCACAGCTCCTGAAGTGCTCCGGGAGATTAAAAACAGTGGGACAAAGAGCAGGGAAGATGCTGGGTCCTTAATGGCAGTGGAAGCAGGCGGTTCCATACAGGGACAAACACAGCTACAGTTCATGAACTTTCCTCCCCCCCCCATCACACTGAAGGATTAAGCAAACGTGAGAGAAAATTGAGCTATTCTCTTCGCAGTTTCTCATTGGTGAAGTTTAAAATACTTCAGGAGAAAGGAAAATAATGTATATGTTTATGCGAAGTTACAATAATGATGGATTTTATCATTATTATTATTAGTTCCAACTGAGGAAAACATGACTGATTGCAGCTAGGGGCAACCTATAAAAAAAAAATACTCAGGTCAATTGGAGCCAGCGAGGCAGAGATGCTGAGGAGGAGAGTTATTCTGCAGCCGCCTGTGTGTGCTCAAGTGTGCATCCGCCTCGTGTTTATTGCTAATTTTCCTTCTTGTTCAAGTCTCGAAAATTTAAAAAAAAGAGAGAGAAGCAAACGAGGAAGGTAGCAATTATACAGCTTTGAAGCAGAATTGTTTTCCTTAAGTACATGATTATATTTTGCCTTTCTAAAAAGTATCCCTGAGCCAGAAAACCCACCAGGTAGCTTTTTTTGAAAACAGTTCTCCGTACTTGTTCTCAGTTGAACTTCATGGCAGGAGACTGTGTTGAATGAAGGACGCCATAACTCCCAGATCACCTAGCTTAGCCTTCCCTGACCAGTCGCTGTTTGAGAAGTGAAAGATTATCACTCCCATAACTCAGGGCTGGCCAGACTTTCAAATCCCATCCGATCTACCTGGCAGGTTCTGTGTGGGAGCTGCTTGCAAGGGAGATGAGTGGCCATAGAAATTGAACAAATAAATATCATATGACATTAGCACATGACAGCCATCTTGGCCCTACCCTACAGATAGCAATAGCAGTTAGACTTATATACCGCTTCATATGGCTTTCAGCCCTCTCTAAGCGGTTTACAGAGTCGGCATATTGCCCCCAACAACAATCCGGGTCCTCATTTTACCCAACTCGGAAGGATGGAAGGCTGAGTCAACCCTGAGCCGGTGAGATTTGAACCGCCGAACTGCAGAACTGCAGTCAGCTGAAGTAGCCTGCAGTGCTGCACTCTAACCACTGCGCCACCTCATCTCAAAGATAGTCTTTGACTTAACAACAGTTCATTTAGAGACCATTCAAAGTTACAGCAGCACTGAAAAAAAGTGATTTATGACTGTTTTTTCACACTTACGACCCTCGCAGGATCCCCAGGGTCATGTGATCAAAATTCAGATGCTTGACCACTGGCTCATACTTATGACAGTCACAGTTCCCAGGGATCCCCTTTTGCGACCGTCTGACCAGCAAGGGGAAGCCCGATTCACTTCATGAGCACGTTACCAACTTAACAACTGCAGTGATTCACTTAGCAACACTGTTATGGAAGGCCATAAATTCGGACTAAACTTAACAAATGC
Organism: Thamnophis sirtalis; assembly: GCF_051295495.1. Taxonomy (NCBI): domain Eukaryota; kingdom Metazoa; phylum Chordata; class Lepidosauria; order Squamata; family Natricidae; genus Thamnophis; species Thamnophis sirtalis. Next base: position 177,488,222 of record NW_028261382.1, read on the forward strand.
GTCAATGAGCAAGAGAAATTTTGGACTGAATTGTGGTCGTGAGTCGAGGAGTATCTGAACTCTAACTCTGAATTAGGAGGCCGGTCCATCAGGACGAGTTTTATGGATATGGACTAGTAGGCAGTTCTTGACTCTTCTACAGATGCGTTTTGCTTTTCTTCACAAATTGTCTGAAGTTATGACGGAGCAAGGAAGTCCTAACAAGTTCGCTAATAATGATTAAAACAGTCCAGGCAGAGTCGTTCAAAGCAGTGCAACTAACTTTAGGGACCCAGTCATGTAACTGGTGAAATAAGCTTCAGTCTAAGCAGGTAAAAAGAGACACGACCTTGGGCAAATCCAATCAAATATAATAGTGAGTAATAAAATCTACGCACTGCTGGTGAAAGATCAGCACACGGTCCTTGCCTCACACGGTATTCCTGAGAGTGATTTGCCAATAAATGAGAGTAATAGAGGTTGGAGGCACAGAAAGAAATGTTTCAATACTGCCTAGGAAGTCAGGACCCACCACTCTCCTAGGAAAATGAGGTATTTTAGGAAATATTAAAAGGACAGAATATTTCCTCTAAAAGGGAGGCAGAAACTCAGCCCCCCCTCCTGTGTCAATGGGCCATTAAAGCCTGATCCAGTCTATTCTACATAACAAAGATGCACCTCCTTCAGGCAGAGCGCCATAGTAGGAATTGCCCAAAGCCCTTTCATTACATCATCACCCGTCAAGAGTCAACCAAGCTTGGGACTCACAGCAGCCTACAGAGTTGCCACTGCATGGCCCCATGGGAGTCTGACAACCAATCAGAATACAAGCTCAAATTCAAAAGCTCAGAGAGGGTATAAAACTCAGGCACTCTCAGCATCTCTTCCCTTTTTTCCTTCTTGAAGCATGTGTTCCTGTCTACCATTACAATCATCTTTCCAAACAGCCTCCATGTTTCCGGTGCCTTTTCCCCCACTTGGAACTGAATCCAGAAGGATATTCCTTCCAACAATTGTATGAACAAATGGGTGAAAGGGTGTAAGGGGATACCCAGTGATTTCAGGGTGAAAATGAAGAAAGAACAACAACAAAAAAGAATTTGGGTGCAAAGAGATGTCGGTAAAACGAAAAAGGGATGGCAAAAAGGCAACAGAGTAGGAAGATACTTAATACCTGGAGAAAGAGGATGAAAATGTTGTAGGAGGAAAAATAATTAAGGAAAGAACTCAGGGTGGGAAGCGGAAGGTAAAGGATCACAAAGATTTATTGATACAATAATTGTTAAGAGATGTGAAGCTGAAAATGGAGAAGGCACAATAAAAAAAACTAATAGAGAAAAATAATTCCACAAATATTGGTAGAATGACAGATCTTCAGTAAGGACACAAGTGAAAGAGAAACTTAACATGGAATGATTTTTTTGAAAAAAAAACACTGAAAATGGATACCAAAATGCTTTCCTGTGACTAATGTTTAACTGCGGACTTTTCCTGGAGTTAATATAAATGGAAAAATGGTTCCCAAGAAGAATCTGATTGGTACAAGCTTGATTTATCGTCAACACATCTACATCCACACTGGTAAAGCTGCTACTTGTTTCCTGTCACATTCCTGTCACTTTTATTTATTCATTACATCCAAAAACAGAAAGAAAGAGTTTTGCTAATGAACCAAGGGAGAATTGATTTGTATAAAAACATTTTCTTAGGCCATCAAGATGATATTTGGAAATGTGCACAAACGCATCTGTTCCTGAAAGAAGAAAAAGGAAGTCAGAGGAAATGTCCCTGCTTTAATTAATACTATTTATATATATAAAAAAGGCCCAGAAGAAATTCTGCATAGAAGACGCACTTCAGTTTACACTTGAAGAGTATAAGTAAATAACCAAGGACATAATCATTTCCCCCAAACCTTGGACTTACTAGCTATATTTATTGAGGTTTATGTAGCTGGATATCTCTGGAGGGTACTAGTTTACATTACATTTCTGCATCAATTTATTCTGGGGAAAAAAAGTGCAGAAACAGAACAGTTCTCTCACCCTCTGGCTCAAAGAGAGATAGAAGGAGAGAGACTGATTCACCAAGGTGCAAATATTTCAGAGATTACTGTTTCATTTATGAGAATATCACAGAGAAAGAGTTCATATCTGCATTCTCGAAAGAAGCGGGATGCAAAAGCACAACAGTCCCACTCTAGAGAAGATAACAAGAAAGTTTTATCAACTTTGCTAGCCGTATCTCTTAGTAGCCCAAAACTCTGGAGGACTGTCCTCGTATTAGAGCTGCTATAAATCATACGTCTTTTCTCATCTACCTGGAGAGCAACACCTCTGGAATGGAGCTTATCCTTGAGTACACCTACAGTACCCAGACCTGCACCATGAAATATTATTAATGACATTGTGCCAAAAATATCACCCGGACATCTTCAGAGTGACACAGCTTTAGTATTACAAGCAACTGCTTAACAAGCACAAATGATTTCACCTTAGGCTAGTTTATCAGTCTTAACAAATGGGGGATTTAAAGGAGATTTAGGATGAGCTCTTAGACCCTTATACATGCAGAAAATCAGCAAGCCCTGAAAAAGTGCATTTAAATGTATAAAGATACACTTAAATATTATATTTTGGAGGCTACGGGTGCTGTCATTCGGCAGAGTATCATATTTATAGGGTTTTAGAGAGAAAAGCTGGATATTGTAGAATGGGAAAACGCTTTGCATTTGATAATCCCTGCACCATTCTGGTATTTAGACTTCAATAAACTTTATTGCTCTCTAGTTGCAATCTTATATCCATTTAAGAGAAGTGAACTAAAACTATCATGTCTATTCTACAAAAACCCAGGCAATCATTAGGTGGCAGCCCAGACAGACAGAAAATCCTATTTGCTATCATCTGGTAGACAACTGGATTCTAGCAGTCCAGACCTGGTAGCCTTTAAAGAATACTCCATTAATTCCATACAATTTTTTTTTTAAGTAGAAGGATTCAGTTGAAATGGAATAGTGCAGAGAATCCTTATCACCATAAATTGGACTAGTGCTCAAAAATACACTTCAAGGGCAAAGCATTACCTTGATGAAGATGCTTTCTAAGTCAGAGGACTTTTTTGAGAAGTTTATTTATATGAAAAGTTTATTTATATGCCCCCCTTTTCCCTGGGGGGACTCAGGGCGGCTTACAACTTCTTTTTTCTCTTTTAAGGTTGAGATACTCTTGTCCTTATTGGGCTGATAGTAGGTGATAGTAGCACATTATGAAGCAAGGGGTTCTTTGAGAGATTATTGCTTCTAAATCTCCATCATAGCTTTCTATGAGACAATCCAACTTAGAAAACTATACACTGTCTAATGCTCTACAGCAGGAGTGTCAAACTCGACTTCCTTCCTTCCTTCCTTCCTTCCTTTTCTTCTCTTTCCTTCCCTCTTCAGTCTCCTTTCTTCTTCCTTCCCCTCTTTCCTTATTTTTCCTTCCTTGTTCACTTCCCATCTTTTCTTCTTTCTCTTTCCTCTTCCCCTTTCTGCTTTCCTGTTCCTTCTTGCATGCTCAAATGCAAGTTTTGCAAAATCTTCTCCTTTTGTTTTGATAGTCCTCTGCCAGTGACAATTGAGCCCATGGGGCCAGCACACACACACACACACACACCAAACTCCATTTCTGCTGCAGAGTCACTGTGGGCTGGTCCTTTGTTGTTTCTAGGCCAGCCGTGTGGGCCAGATCTCAGCACCCCATGGGCCGGATCCAGTCCCTGGGTCTTGAGTTTGTCACCCCTGCTCTACAGCAAAGAAGTGCGGGGCATGATCCGTTAGACCTACAACACTCACTGACTATAAGGGAAATGAAAACATCCCATAGTTGGAGGTCAAAAAAAAATTAGAAATTATATTTTTAAGATTAATCCAATGGATTCTGTAGCTAAGTACTAAAAGTCTATTTTTCCTAGCCTTAAATCAGATTTTGCCAGTCCAGAAGCCCCCAACTGTGTTTTAACTGCAACTCTTTTTGTTTCCTTTTAGCAACAGAATTGCTGGGGAAGAAATTTGAGAACATTTGTGTTTTTCTTTCAGTACAAAAACATCTACCAAACTGTTGGGCTTTTGAGGGGAGGGAAATTATCCTGCTATCTTTGATGTTTCATTCTTAAAGAAAAACTCGATAGTGATTGCTATGTGAAAGAAAAAGAAATCATTTCAAGATTTATGATGCTTAAAGGTTAAATGTCATTTTTGCATCTGATACCACAGAAGATATTTCTGGTGCATCCCTTGCCCTACTAATTCTGTTATGTGTGGGTGTTTTGTATTTTTTTTATTTTCTGCATTCTCCCTTAAAATATAAAGTCAGTGTCATAACAGGAGATATAGAACAGTAAATCCAAACCAGAACTTCTTTGCTTAACCATAATGCTAACACAGAGATAGCTTCTCACAAGATGCAAATTTAGAAATAGATAAAATTCTAATTGAATTGTAATTGCAATTCTAATTGAAATGTAGGAATGGAAAAGATTTCCAGAAAGTATTTTATTCAAGAGTGATCTTTACTCTGTTGAGTAAAAAATTGCCTACATTTTCTTCTATGTGCCTTTGAATTATTATTTTTTTAATTTCTGGCAATTATATGGACTAAGGAAACCCCGTGGTTTCCTTGGCAAGGCATTAGAAATAGTTTGCCACTGCCTGCTTCCGAGGGCTGACCCAGAATGACCGGCTCAAGGTCATCCATGAGAATCAAATGGGACTAGAATTCATGGTCTCCCACCTTATGGCCTGGTACCTTAACCGCTGCACCAAACTGCCTCTCAAGCTATGTACAAGACTAATGCATTTTCTCACTCCTCCCTCAGTCTTTATTAAAAAACAATTAGTTTTAATCCATCTATTAGAAGATTTCAGTAGAAGTAGAAAACCTTCAAAATTATTTTGCCTGGCTGTTAAATGTGTATTATTTTGCTTCATGCATATTAAACGTGTCTATTCCACATTTTATCAGATTGCAGGGAGCTGTAGAACAGCATAGACGGTATATTACACACATAATAGAGTAGAGTGACAAAATAAGTAAAAAGAGACAAGGTGAGAAAAACTCATTATAGAAGGAATCACCATTTCCAAAAACCTGCTGGGATTATTCTAAACAGAGGGTTAGACAGCGGATGATGGGCAAAGATAAATCCAGCTGCTGCTTTGGTGGGATAGAAGGGAGTAGCTGTTTGGTTAAATGATGGGAAGATGTCATAGCACCTTAGCTTAAGCCAGTGTTTCTCAACCTTGGCGACTTTAAGTCCTGTGGACTTCAACTCCCAGAATCCCCCAGCTGGCTGGGGGATTCTGGGAGTTGAAGTCCACAGGACTTAAAGTCGCCAAGGTTGAGAAACACTGGCTTAAGCAGTGGGGATGAAGGGCTCAGGAAGAGCTGGGAGGTGCAATAAAATGAGAATTTGCAACAGTGAGAAACTTCCCACCCCCAATGCTCTAGAAGAAGTGTTTCCTCTGTATCTAAAGTTGAACTGCAAGTTAATCAGCTGAATTATACAGGTGCTTCCAAACCTGGCAGAACCACAGGAACACAGCTGTATTCTCAATGATAGGGCAGTCCAACTCTTGCCTGGGGAGAATATATTGAGAAGGGCAATAACATCTCCCTTAAGGGGCCAGCCAGATGGGTCGGTAAAGTAATTGGTCTCCGGACTCAATTCAAGGTGTTGGTTATTACCTTTAAAGCCCTACATGGCTTAGGCCCAGTGTACCTTCGAGACCGCCTACTGCCACATACCTCCCAGCGGCCAGTGAGATCCCACAGATTGGGCCTCCTTCAGATGCCGTCAGCCAGACAGTGTCGGCTGGCGGCCCCTCGGAGGAGAGCCTTCTCTGTGGCTGCTCCGACTCTCTGGAACCAGCTCCCCCTGGAAATCCGGACCATACCCACTCGCATGGCCTTCAGGAAAGCTGTAAAAACTTGGCTGTTCCAGCAGGCCTGGGGCTGTTGACCTCACTGTTGAGGTCCAGCCCCGACTAGAATGAATGTATGAGGGTGTTTGCTATTTTTAAACTGTTTTCTTTTATCATTATGTGTTTTTTTTCTTATATTTTTTGTAAGCTGCCCGGAGTCCTTTGAGATTGGGCGGCATATAAATATATTTAATAAATAAATAAATACTGATAGGAAAGGCTATTTTACGGGGAATACGTGGAACATTTCACAAAGCTTTCAGTTTTTAAATATGGTATGGAATATAGCCATGAAAAGATGAGATGGCATGTGTTTTAGACCAGTCATTAATGACAACTAGGACAGATTAAAATAAATTCTTATCTCTATGGACGAAAGAAAACAGAAGGGATTGAATAAAATGAATAATGGTAAGAATAGGATTCTCTCTCCCTCTCTGTACATGCATGTATGTATGTGTGTAAATAATGGGGGTGGGGATTAATTGGGATGCATTCCACCTTGTTCCGTTTATCTATAACCTAAGTGACTGAATAGTTTAGGAAAACTTCATTATTTATGTGGCATGTTTAGATTTAATATAACTTAAAGATCAATAAAGTCCCAGGATATTCTCAATCATCCAGATCATGGTTGTCCCAAAAGTAATGAAGAAGCTTCTTGGATCAGAAGCAAAATGTCTTCAAAGAGAAACCACCTTTGGGTTAAAGATCTATTTTACAGAAATCACCCTTCCACAAAATAACATTAGAAACCTTCCCTTCCGTCAGCAGGAAAGAATCTACCAATTGGCTAAATAATTGGCTTTGAACTCATTTACTCTTTCTGAATTCCAACCATACAGCTGACTGCTGTAGGAGACAAAATGTTGGACCTGATGGTGGGCACTGAACGAATGCAAAAAAAATCTATTCTTACAGGTGGCAAGAATAATTTCCTAATTCTCTTTGACGCCTGCCTTTTTCTCCCCTTTCTCCCACTCTTTTCATCTTAAAAAAATATGGAGGGCATATTTGCATGAGACCACAAATCCATGTGCACGGCACCATGGGATCCATTTTAAGGAAAGTGGTAAAATGAGTCAGTGGGGGCAAGGGGGAAATTAGATTACAGTTCCGCATTTCTTTTGTGTATGAGATTTTTCAGGAAATAAACGTCCATTTTCACTAGACAGAATAAGTATCCACTTGAGGGAGCTCCAAACTTGAATAGCTGTTTTGCATACTTCATATAAACCTCAGAGTTGACAGTGGCAATCTATTTGTTGCCTTTTCAAAACCCAGGAACCACAAAATACACATTCATTTCACATAACAATTTCAGGATGGAAGAAAAAACAAGTGTCAGTCTTCAACCAACAATCTCAGCTGATGGTTATTGGTTTCTTTTTGTTTTAAAAGTGTGACTGGTAATGCAGCTGGAGTATATTTTGTGGCTTCTGACAAAGCGTAAAATAACTTTCACTTAAAAAAAAAAAGAGGCACACACAGACCTTCACACAAGTTAACTAGGACCAGAAAACTGAGTTGAACTGGAATTTTTATCTCTTCCTTTCCTTTCCTGCAGAGAATACCAGCCAATTAACCATTTCAGTTAAAGAATTGCGCATTTCTAGAAATGAATACTGACATGTAATGTCTACTTTTTGACATGAGAAATATTCAGCTTTGGTGGATAAAGTGATAAAGAAACATGACTAACTTTACAAACAGCATATGTTGTCCTAAACGGGAACTACATCTAAATGTCCATTTACTTATAAATTAACTAACGATATAATTATTTGTCAAAGGTGGCTCAAATAAACGTCCCTCATTTTTGTAAAGCTTAAACATTTTTGCGATGTTTAATCTTAATGGTGGATTATATTTGCTTTTTTTAAACATAAGAGTATATTGAGACAGCATTTAAATTAAGCTTTGAGGATGATAGATTGTCATAACAATCAGGTAAATTGAAATTATTATGTTGGCAAATCAGTGTGATTAACATGAGACAAATGAACATATTTGCAAGGCAACAAAATTGCAAAACACAATCTCACCTTTTTTATGAGCCTATTATTTTCTTTGGTAGATTTTGTCTCTTTCTCAAATCCTGATAGACACACATGGTCACAAGTATGGATGGGGGATGTCTACAGATATGAAAGATATACACCAATAACCTTGCTTTTCTGCCCAGGTTTCCTAACTCCTTCTATCACTGTGGGCAACCCTCCTGGTTGTAAATAAACAACAGATTAAGATTAATGTTAATAAGGTTGTGTTGCATACAAATGAAAGCTAAAGACCTGAGTGTTCCATTTTTGTTTCTTTGGCTCATCTCCCATTTTCTTGATGTTGCATTTGGAAGGAGAGAGAATGATTACATGCATTCCAACACTGTTGCATTTAAATTTTCTTTTTTTTTTTAGTTTAAATGAAATTAAAGAAGAATATTTAAATTCACTAAATAGACTTTCAGTGGAAAACTTCAGCATAATCTATTGATTATAGTCTAAAACAGTGGTTCCCAAACTTGGCAACTTTAAGACTTGTGGATTTCAACTCCCAGAATTCTCCAGCCAGCAGAGCTGGCTGGAGAATTCTGGGAGTTGAAGTCCACAAGTCTTAAAGTTGCCAAGTTTGGGAACCACTGGGTTAAAATAAGTGTCAGCTAGTTGAACTGGGCATCTTCTCCCTACAGCCCTACAAAGCTCTTCCCAGTGAAGGTGAAGCAATAGTGAACTAGATGGACCAAGGGCTGCAGATGTTCATGTTATGCTCCTGAAACGCTTTTCTTAACAATAGTCAAAAGTCCACTGTCACATTATCTGAATACATGAAAGGCAGAGTGACACACACACACATGCATAAGTAGCAATAGCATTTAGATTTATATACTGCCCATAATGCTTTACGACACTCCCTGGGCAGTTTACAATGTGGAGCCGTTATATACCGAGCCAATGTGGTGCAGTGGTTAGAGTGCAGTACTGCAGGCTACTTCTGCTGCCTGCCATCTGCCTGCAATTTGGCAGATCAGATCTCACAAGGGTCAAGGTTGACTCAGCCTTCCAAGGTGGGTAAAATGAGGACCCAGATTGTTGGGCTCAATAGGCTGATTCTGTAAACTGCTTAGAGAGGGCTGTGAAGCAGTTTATGAGTCTAAATGCTATTGCTATTTGCATATTGCCTCCAACAATTAGAGTCCTCATTTTACCAACCTCAGAAGGCTGGAGTCAACCTTGGGCACGATCAGGGTCAAACTCCAGGCGGTGGACAGAATTTGCCTGCAATATTGCACTCTGCCAGTAGGGCTCCTTGGTTGAACTACTTGGCCTTGTATTTTTTTTCCTCATGAATGACTGATATTAACAATCTAATCCAGTTAACTGCGAATACATCTTCGTTCATTCTTCCCCGTTCTAAAGTTGCTTTCATAAATCCTTGAACCATTTCTATGCAGTTAGGTTGCCTTCCCCCTCCCCTCTTTTTTAGAAGAGTGCCTTGTAATTAAATGATGGTATTTTTGTAATATAAGCAAATTCTAGTGCATTTGCACAACTCTTCTGAATATTTCAGAAATACTTATTTCAGTATCATGTGTATTTTCAAAGTGAGGTATCCTCCGAAGATTTGTTTCAGGAAACCTGGTTAGAATAACAAGCACTCTGCCTTCTATTCAAACAACTCTCAAGTCAAATGGGAGAAACGGAAAAGAATAGGTAGGATGTCACACCACACACACACACACACACACACACAGTAACCTGATTACAAAGCTCGGCAAGCAAACCCAAGACTTCAGGCCCAAGTGCCCCCCCCCTCTCATGTTGTTGACAGAACTTTTAACAGTTTCTTGGTTTGTTAGAAGACAGGTTTAAATATTTTGCCAGATTTGTTATCTGCCCCAATTATAACAGTCACACTGCTGAATGCCTGTTCCCAGCGTTGTGAAGAAGAGCATGCCAATCCAATCTGTTCCTCCCTTTACTTCTCACTTGTCAGTGTTTCCCTGCTTGTAATTATTTTGGTTCACGGATCCTGTTAGCTTTTCAACGTGGGCTTCCAACTCACCCCCTCCCGTCTCCTCTGATGTTTGTTTAACTTGAAAAACGTTCAGATTAGCATGCAGATGGCTTTTTGATCACAGGGTTTTTTCCCCCCTCCCCTCTCTCTTTCCCCTGCTGAACAGCATATTTTGTTTTCTTTTCATCTCTGGTTTTCTTCCTATTTTGGGTTCAGTGTGTTGCCATTGTATTATAGGCATAAAGACTGTTTGGGCTCATTTCTTTTCCCCTCTCGCTTTCCCAGTACAGAGGAAAACAAACACATGGATGTCAGGAAAGTAAACCTGTGTAAGGCAGGAAAAATAAAACAGTTGTTGGTGGCCCTCAAGGTCAAACAAACAAGGATATCGATAGTCCTCAAGATAATCTCAGTTTGCTTCCTGCTCTTAGAATAAAGCTGTATAAGCCAAGTTACAGTTTTAGGCTTTTTTCGTTTTGCAGTTCAGGTTGGCAGCCCTAATTGATGCTTGTAGGAAATGTTGCCACGTGAAGCAATGGAAGACTCAAAGTTCATATCAAGCCCACCCAAGTGAAAGAAATGGTCTCTTTGAAGAAGGACTTTCTGCTCCCTGAGTCTAACCAGAAAGTTGCCGTTCCATTTCAGGTCACAGAAGTGACGATATGGCTGGAAGAAGCAAACAACTGTGTGGATTAGATCCCACAGAAGCCTGTTTTTTTCAAGGATTGTTTTCTTGAAAATTGTGTCTACACACATACACAGACATCTTGCAAAAATACAGACCACCTGCTCAAAAAATAAAAACTGATTTTACTGTGATCATGAATCTTATACTAATACTGAACTCAGTTATGTTCAGAGTAGGATGGAGGAATTTCCCCCACACGATTTATACAGTGCCATCAAGATCAGTTCCATGATTTTTTAAGGAGAGGTGGATTGTTCAGTTCAGAGTTATGTTAGAAGTGCTGCATCTCTGGTTAATTTTCCCAAGTTACTCAAGCTTTGTTAAAAGTAGCTTATGTTCCTGGGTAGCAGAGAGGAGTGTGCAACTGGGTGGACTAGATGACCTTCCAACACTGATAATCTGATTCTGAATTTATTAATTCATTTTCTCATTTTTTCCGTGTTCATTCCAACCCATTTCCAAACCTGTAGATTTGTACATTATTTGTACATTATTCTGAAATCTTGTATATGTATGAGTCTTCCGAGAGTGGGCGGCATACAAAACTAATAAATAAATAATAATAATATAATAACCTTGTTTGTAGTTCCAAATGTCTTTCTCTGAATATATTCGGAAATAAAATGTGTGAGTGTGTGTGTATGAGAGAGAATAATATTTTTATATATTATATGAGCATTTTTGTGCCTATTAATAGTAGACTTTCTAATTCCAGGGCTGATCTACTGAAGGAATAAAATGATATGTAGTACCAAAGTAAATCTATTATGTAGAAATGTTGCAATAAAATACATACTTCTGTAACTAGTAACAATATCCTACGTAGTATATTGATTCATAACAGAAAATGCTAATCAATGTGACATTTGCAGAACGTTACATTTATTTACATATTTGAATTTATTAACCACCCAAGTCCAATGAATTCTGGGCAAAATGAAGTTTGATCCTCAGAGTATCTTAATTAACCAAAGCTCTTGTCAGCCGATCAAGCTGAATAATTAAGAAGGGCTAATCCGTGAATGTTTATTGAGTTAACTGATCAGTAAATACATTCTCAAAGTGTTTCAAGGCATCGTTAATTAAGTAAACTCTCAGAATTTCTTTGGCTGGGACTTACTCCCTGAGACTCGACTGAATTGATATCAGTCCTTCTGTTACCATCTGTGGTTATCAGGGATGATAATACGATCGCAATCTAAATATATTTTTCCACTTGTATTACTTATTTCCCAACTTTTGAAATATGACTGGACCACATAAGTAATTCCCAGCAAGCATGGCCACAATTTGGGAAATATAGAAATTGAAATAAACAAACAAATAAATATGCTATAAATACAGATATAGTTAGAAATGCAGGCAATGGAATGCTATGGTGCTTGAGTTAGATGTCAATCCTACTATGTTTGTTGATGATTACTATCTGATGTTTTTTTTTGGAGGAATTCAGCTTCAGGATGTGAAGGAATAGTTACAGTCATCATGGATCCCAATCCACATCAATCTCATTCATGGTCAAGTCCTATGGAAAAATTGGGATATAGCTGAGCTAGTAATGAGGAACTTTTAAATTCCAAAAGATTAGTAGCATTAAACTGCCTTAAGCTATTTATGACTGAAAACAGCTTTAATGACATTTGTTCATATATTTCAAACCACAACCTGTCTCCATTTAGAAATAAGTGACAACTACCACAGATAGTGCTGTTACTTAATGCAGTGTTTTTCAACCTTGGCAACTTGAAGATGTCCGGACTTCAACTCCCAGAATTCCCCAGCCAGCGAAAGCTTTCTGGGAGTTGAAGTCCGGACATCTTCAAGTTGCCAAGGTTGAAAAACACTGACTTAATGAACTAGAATTCAAATAAAGGCCTAGAAATAATTAGTTTAAAAAAAACAAAAAACAAAACAAAGGTTTCTAAATGTTTACCTACCGGTATAACATTCTGAACTTATTCTTCTCTTCCCATCTAATACATATTTTTCAGCCGAATTTGCAGAGGACATAAGAAACAAACAAGCAGCGTGTTTACATTTCCTCAGGCAATGTATTTAAGGATAGGGGAACAGGAACAGGAAACCCTTAATCAAAGTCAAATTATTTTTACAAGAAAAGAGCTGGAGATATATTTTCATTCAGTGTTCTTCAGGATAAAAACCTTTTGTTCAAACAGAGTTTATAGGGTAAAAGATAAAGAAGTCCCTGCGGATTTTATTCTGCCAGTCGGTGCTGACTATAGGGGGCAATGCTCATCTCCATTGACCCAGCGGTGTCTGAAGATGCTTCTGCAGTCATGAGGCCAGCATGATAAAAGCCGAGGTGGCGCAGTGGTTAGGGTGCAGTACTGCAGTCCACTTCAGCTGACTGTTATCTGCAGTTCAGCGGTTCAAATCTCACTGGCTCAAGGTTGACTCAGCCTTCCATCCTTCCGAGGTGGGTGAAATGAGGACCCGGATTGTTGTTGGGGGCGACATGCTGACTCTGTAAACCGCTTAGAGAGGGCTGGAAGGCCTAGGAAGCGGTAGATAAGTCTAATTGCTATTGCTATTGCTATGATGTCATGGAACACGACCACTGGAGTGGTACCCATTTATCTACTCGCATTTGCAGGCTTTCGAACTGCTAGGTTGGCAGGAATGTTTATAGAGCTTTACAGAATTCACTGTTAAAATGGGCACTCATGTTCATCAGTAATGTTTAAACTCTCCAGACGTTTGCTACATGAGCAAAATCTATTGCTGTTTTGACATAAAATAACTAAATACCCTTTTTTGAAGCAGTCCAAATATGATTATAAATTCTGCATCTAAGTGAATCTGATCTGATCTCTGAATTCCAATATAATAATTAGATGTACGTATATTCCTTGATTTCTGGTGTATTTTTAATAACACTAAGCCCAGACAATTCTGAAGAAACTGAAATACTCAATGCTCTTTATTTTATTTTTCTTGATTTCTGATTACAGATCAGTTATCGTATAGTTATGATTTCAGATGGACTTTTGCTTTTCTTTCACATCAAAAGAAATGATTACTACCTTAACTGTTAATAATTGGAAAAAAGATATTTGGAAGTGTTGATATTTGATTTTCTGCTGGTGTCATTTAACAATGATTTTTTTTTACTGTGATTCAGAAGATTCGCAGGTTATATTATTTTACATGGTAGACCAACCAGGTTCTGCTAGCTGTAACTTCAGGGTTTTGCATCTGAATGAAAGTTTTTATACAAAAAACTTATGAAAGTTTCTTCCAAAATGGAAATACTGTTTTAAGAGTCAGATGTGCCAGATTTCATATTTAAATAATCAGAGTATCCTGAGGAGCTTGGGAGTGGGAGACATGGTTCTTCAGAAGTTCTTCTCCTTCCTCCAAGACCATTTCAGGTGTTTTTGGGAGTATCAGACTTTGTGGATTGCTGCAGGATTCAATTCTTTCCCTTTACCTATTTAACTCTATCTCAGTGTTTCTCAACCTTGGCAACTTGAAGATGTCTGGACTTCAACTCCCAGAATTCCCCAGCCAGCATTCGCTGGCTGGGGAATTCTGGGAGTTGAAGTCCAGACATCTTCAAGTTGCCAAGGTTGAGAAACACTGCTCTATCTATCTGAACCTGAAGGGCAAGACCATCTGTCCACATGAAATTTAGCCAACGGTTGTACCTCTACCCAAGGCCATTCAACTGATGCTCTGGAGATGCTTTCTTAGTTCTTGGAGTATGGATGGGAAGAACTGGCTTTGGCTCAAGTCTAATAACACTGAAACAGTTGTGAGTTTTATCTCTCCCTCCCCCTAAATTTACTGATGCGCCATTTTGAACTCTATCTTGAGAGACATTTCTTCAGTCACAGTTGGTGTACAATATTTGGCTCTCCTGGACTCACACCTCCTGGTTAAAAAAAACGATGGCAACCATGGCCAGGAGAATCTTTGCAACAATACAACTTGTGTACTAGTTGGGCCTTTTCCAAGAACGGGAGATGCTCTTCATGGTTGCACAATGCACATGCCTAGTCACATCTCAATTGGGCTTTTGCAACTTTTCTGTAAATGGGCCTGGCTTAGAATACCATAAAATTGGCCCAGAATGCAGTTACATGGGCAATAATGGGCATACTACAGAGCCAAGATACTTGCAGACCTATCACTCATTATTTCTGCCCGTCCCACTAAATCTCTCAGTGTAACATTGTCACCTGGTGGGGGATCATGGGCTTGCTTTCTTCATGTGGCATTTGCCTTATAGAAGCTTCTCCCTTGAGGAAGTAATGAAAACCTGGCTTTTGTCCCAGGACGCTAATGAGACCACAATGGTGAGTTTGTTATGTGGATGTGAGTTTCACTGGGGTCTCAAAATACCTTAGTGGTGTTTGATAATTGTGCTGTGTTTTGATTATTGTCCTTTGTCTGGAGTTCATTTTGGTAGATAGGCAACAATATAACATTGTTAAACAAACTTTATGTCTGCTTCTATCTTTCCTTTTGTGTGATTTGTGGTCATCTGTATGTGCTTTTCCAAACTGTTTCAAACTTTTTCATCCTAATAGAAACAAACAGGAATTGTGTTCCTTTGCAGTGGATGGTGTTCCATTCCAAGTTTGAAATCATTTGTTCAAATTTCTATTATTCTTTATAATTAAATTTGTGACACAGAAGAGTCATTCGTTGTACTTTGCATTACACACACACACAAAATTTTTAAAAAGTGATGCATTCCTAACTGTAAAATGTCACATTTAATAATCAGATTTTTTAAAAAAAGAAATAACAGAGATATTAGGTATTGCATTTTATATGTAATTGAAAATTAGGTAACAGCTGAATGTCTATAAGCCACTTTTGATGTAAGAGAATTCTAAAGATAGGGAAAATAATTGCTACAGAATAAGAAATGTATGCAAGATTTCCTGTCTTTTGAAATGTTAAATTTAGTTCCATCTCAAACTTTAGGACTTGAACTCCTCAGACTTCAATATTCTGTGCTCAGAAAATTGGTTAACGTTCCCTGAAATACTAGTGGTTTTTCCTGATACACTTCCCAGATGCGAGGGAAGTTGCCGTCTGCCCTTTGGAGAAGGAGGTGTAGCCAGACAGAAACACTTCCTACCCAGAGGTGGGTTCCGGCAGGCACTCCTGTTGGTTCTTTCATGTGTCTGCTGCTCATGCTTGAGTAGAAGCACAGTGCACGGTGCAATAAAAATTGATCTGTGCATGCGCAGAAACGAAAAACAAGATGGCGTCACCTATGGCGTCGCCCAGAGAACCAGTTCAGGGGCGTGGCAGGCCTGGGTTGCTGCTGGTTCCAGTGACCCAGGTTGCCAATCCACTACTGGTTCGGCCAAACTGGGCCAAACCAGTAGGAACCCATCACTGATCCTACCCCTATTTTCCTAATCATGCATTTATAGATTAATTCACAACTTTACTAGATGGACTCATTCAAACGGGTGTTTCATATGACTGTGATAATTGAGCCATGCCCTGGCATTTTCAAGGATGTGCCAATGTCCAACCAAATCCCACCAAGGCTCTTAACATGCACACACAAACATTAAGACAGAAGGTGTGCAGCTATGTATAGAAGAAAAGAGACGCCATACAGTTGAGGAAGTGGAGGCAATGCCTGGAGATTGACAGCTGTTAGAGGCAGGTCACACTATCTGTCAACTGTCAGGACTGCAAGTTACAGTAAGCAGCCTGTCCTGATGGGAGTCCTGCCTGGAGTTTGGCTCAGGAGCTCATCTGGAGTGCTCAGAAGCAATCTATCTTAAGAGCAGAGCCTGGAGTTTGGCCTGGAGCTCAATAGTAATTAGAAGAACAGCCACACTGAAACAGCAGCTCATCCCAACTAGTGCAGGAACTTTTGGGGAAAGGCAAAGGTTGTGTACGACTTTATAGACTTTGAGACTTTTGCCTCAACTGAATATTAAAAGGATGAGTATAAAAGATTGTGTATCAAAGACATTTGTGCAGCAACAGCAATTTACCAAACCTAGGAGGGTGGAGTTAACCCAGAGTAAAAGACCGTTGTTGGAGAGATTTTATGCAGCAATAAAACAATTTTGTACATTTGGGATCCACTGTGTTACACCCCGTCCTTGGAAACCAAAGAATCCTCACACCAGAGCAAGGGAGAATTGGATCATCTGACAACATTTCCAAACTAGTAGATTGATAATGTGGTGAGGCCACATTTGGAATATTGCATCTCGTTTTGGTAGCCACAATATAAAAAAAGATGTTAAGATTTTACAAAGAGCAACAAAAATGATCAGAGGACTGGATGCTAAAACGTACAAAGAACAGATGCAGAAATTGGTTATGTCTAGTTTAATGAAAAGAAGGACTATGGGCGACATGATAGCAGTCTTCCAGTACTTGAGGGGCTGTCACGGAGAAGAGGGGCTCAACTTATTCTCAACACAACCTAGAATTGAGAAGACATTTCCTGAAAATGAGAACCATCAACTAGTGGAATGGCTTCCCTTCAGAAGTTCTGAGTGCTTCACCATTGAAGGCTTTGAAGAAGAGATTGGACAGTCATTTGTGTGAAATGGTATAAGATCTCCTGCTTGAGGAGAGGTTTGGAGTAGAAGACCTCCAGGTCTCTTCCAATTGGGTTACTCTGTTAAATTTTAATAGCCTTGCAGGCTACTCAAACTTTTTTGTTTTAATTGACAGATAGCATATACACGGTTTGGAGCTGTCCAAGGTACCACTCTATCTGATTTATCCTTAGAGACTTTTTGTTGGGCTCCAAACTCTCCGTTGTGCTTGGAGTCCTCCTTGGATTTGCACCATAACCAGATTTTGTGTATTTCCTGATATCTTGGCAGGCATTGTGTGGCATTTTGTTTTAAAAAAACCCAGCTAATGTAATGCATAGAGTTTTGGCTTTAGAGTTGAAATAGGACTTATAGACACAACTGACATGAATACTACCCTGCAATGTTATTATACTGATGTTCCTCATTGGGGTTTTTTTCTTCCTTTTGCATCTAGTTCCATCAAGCAACAGTCACCAATATTTTAAAAGGAAAGAAAAGAAAATGTTTCTCCTATCATCCCTATAAAAAGTAGATCAAAATTATTCAGAAAACCTGAAGGAGGGGAGACCAAAGCATATTGCAAAAAGACACTTTAGATAAATACAAGGGCAAATAACCCTTGGCATGCATTCTCTCCCCAGCCCCACCCCAAACATCTCAAGCCATTAAATAGAATAAAGTGATCTCAAATAGGTAACGAATATTTGGTAAATATTTTCGGGCAGAATAGATAATAGGTAACACTTTGGGAAGGTGACAACGTTCCATGTGCCTCAGCATATAGTCATGGTGACCACATGACCACGAAGACAGCTTGGGAAAAGATTGGCTCCCTTGGCTAAGACTAGGAGATGACCACTGCCCCCCCTAGTGGTGGACACGACTGGATAGGAGAAATCTTTTTTTATCTTTTTTTATTTGGCATATAAAAAAAAACTTCATATTTTCAGGCTATTAAGCCTGAAATGTTTTCTCATCTTTGGCCCTTTTGCAGCAGGAAATTTGACAAAGAGTTTTAAGAGGCAAAATCAGTTCAGAAGATTTAAAGAGCCCCAATTGTAGCAAGACAATTAATTTAATTTGTTAGGTTATAGGGAGGAGATGGTTTAAGAGATGTTCTTCTAAACAAAAAAGAGATCCAAAAATGGTTCCTTGATCTTGGTATTGAGAACTAAATGTAACCCATGGAATACAAATTACTCACGTCTGCTTTTTTTTATAGGGCTTTTTGTAAGGCTAGAACTTACGTCTGGCTCTGTGGTAGAATAATTTGAGAAAGTCTTTTCAGAATTGCTTCATGCACTTTTGAGTGAATGTTCTTCTCATTTGTAACCCCTTGTCCCCTATTACAACCAAATAATGCAAGGCCGAAATTTGAAACAATTTCAACTTGACATAAATCCAATGGTCTGTATTTTTCTATAACCACTGTAATAATGGTTATTGAATGGCGGGGGTGGGGGGGTCAGTGTTGATGTCCACGTTGGAGCGAAATGCCAACCAAGTGAGATGTTTTTGTTTTTATAGAAGGGAACAAAAATGGCGTGTGTGGGAAAGAGAGAGTTCAGTTGGTATTTGAAAAGAACGAGCTTTCTGAAGAGTTACTATTGAGTATGTATGAGGAAAAATGGCTTTAAAATGATTACTTTAAAAATGCTGCTATAATGTTAACCATATTGGTTATATGATTGTGGTTCCCCCCCCCTCCACCAAACAATAGTCTTCCTCTTTGTGTCCAAGAGGTAGCACTGTGGAGATTACACAAATGGTGCTATAAAGACCTTTTGAGGAAAAAAACACCAAAAAACCAACAGGCCATTAAAAAGTAACAGCCAACAATCTTTATGTAACCTTTTAAACACCAGCTTGCCTCCAAGCTAGATTCCATCTGTAATAAGCATATAAAAGAAAATGAATTTTTAACTTACTACATTTACCTTAACTTTCATTTCTGGAGATGGTGCGTGGGTAGCTTTTTTTCAAAAATAATTAGATGATATATCTAGATAGATGATAGATGGATAGACAGATGGAGATAATAGATAGATTGATAGATTAATGGATTGATATTGTATTTGCAGCTGCCATCCATCTGCCCCAAAGGATGGGATGATGATAGATGTGGTCCTATCCAGGTAAAGGACACGCAATTAGAAAGTATTGGCACAAAGTTTAGTGTCTGGCAGTCAAAATCTGGCCACTTGGTCAATTGTTAAAGCTACCAATATCCTAAAACAAAACAACAATATACACGATGCCAGTTATTTCCAATGGGAAATGGGATATGGAATATATTAAAACGTTAATTATATGGTTAAAATGCACTATAAATGAAAGCTATAATAAAATAAATACCTACCAGTCCTTCTAAGATGAAAATATTATTCTGTATCTCACATGTAAACCACATTCTTTGATACTATAATTAATGAAATGTAAGACAGGAAGGTTGACAGTATTTGCATTACACCACTGATTTACATAAGCCTGTTTACACACACACACACACACACACACACAAACACACACACACACGTCTTATCCACGTATAGTTTGTTCCAGTAGCCAACTTATAACCAAATTGTCTTTGTTCCCCAACATCTGACATGGATCTTGTTAATTGGCCAATGTCAGTTTGACTCTTGGTTCATGTCACTCTCATCATTTCTGAGATAGTGAAGTGAAGGTTTAGCAGGTTTTTGCTCCCACCAGTGAGATAGGCATCAATGGGGTTTAAATCCTAGTCTCCTATGTCAAACAATAATGCTCTAGCCCAGTGTTTCTCAACCTTGGCAACTTGAAGATGTCCGGACTTCAACTCCCAGAATTCCCCAGCCAGCATTCGCTGGCTGGGGAATTCTGGGAGTTGAAGTCCGGACATCTTCAAGTTGCCAAGGTTGAGAAACACTGCTCTAGCCATTATGCTACTCAGCCACCATAGATACAGATACAAGTTCATGGATATGGAGACAAGTTCAAGACTGGAACTACCTTCAACAACCTTTTCTACATGGATAACATCAAACTGTCTGCTAAGAGTGGATGAGACATCAACTTGCTGATCCATCCAATACAGATCTACAGTGAGGACGCTGGGGTGTCATTTGGACTTGGCAAGTGTGGCTGGATGATAGTGAAGAGGGGAAAGGTAGCTAAAAGTGCTGCTACCAGCGCTTGGAAGAACTGCAATGTCTAGCATTAATAACATCTGGAAAAGTAAAGGCATCAGCCTCACAACCAAGTGCAAATTAATTAACACGATAATTTTTCCAACTGCTATGGCCTCAAAATGTGGACTCTGAAAAAGGCAGACAGGAAAAGGGTGGACACCTTTGAACTGTGGCGCTAGAGGTGACTATTACACAACAAGGGACTGCCAAAATAACAAAAAAAAGTCCAAGACTGAACCGCACCAAAAATACCACTGGAGCCAAGATCTGCCAAAGAGAGCAGTGGTGAAATTCATTTTTTTTTTACTACCGGTTCTGTGGGCGTGGCTTGGTGGGTGTGGCAGGGGAAGGATATTGCAAAATCTCCATTCCCTCTCCACTCTGGGGCCATCCAGAGATGGTATTTGCCGGTTCTTCTAACTACTCAAAATTTCCACTTCTGGTTCTCCAGAACCTGTGAGAACCTGCTGGATTTCGCCCCTGGAACAGAGGCTGTCATACTTTGCCCATGTCGTGAGAGCTGACTCATTTGCAAAGTCAACCCTGCAGGAGTGATCACTGTATCCAGTGCTGGATGGATACTATAAAGGATGACACTGGGATGACCCTGGTGGATCTGCAGGAGGCAGGGCAAGATGGGTCTATGACAATCGCCATGGCCAACTCACCATGCCTAACTTGCCACAGCCATCTTGCCACAGCCAATTCATTGTAGGACAACTTGCCATGGCCAACTCACCACAAGACAACTCACTGCTGGATGAGAATTACAGTAATACCAATATATATATGGACTCTCTCTCTATATATATATATATATTTAGTGTCACAACCCCTGGTATGCCCCAATTATGGGAGGAAGCTAACTGCTTCCATTATCTGTCCATCGGCTCGTCACAAGAGTCCATCACAACAGAAACCCAATATTTTAACCCAATATTTTTACAAATACAACAGACAAACACACACACACACACACACACACACACATATCTATATCTATATCTATATCTATATCTATATCTATATCTATATCTATATCTATATCTATATCTATATCTATATCTATATCTATATCTATATCTATATCATCTATATCTATATCTATATCTATATCTATATCTATATCTATATCTATCTGTCTGTCTGTCTGTCTGTCTGTCTGTCTGTCTGTCTATCTATCTATCTATCTATCTATCTATCTATCTATCTATCTATCTATATATATATATATATATATATATAGTGGAATAGACTCATAACAGAAATGATGCAAAAAGAGGGACAGAATGAAATGTGAATGGCAAAAATTAACATAATTTTTATTTATTTTAAATAATTAAATAGAATTGTGAAATTGTCCCACAGCAAGTTGACTACAGCAATGGCTGGGCCAAGTTGTCCCATCCCCGTGGGAGGCAGAGGGGTAAGGAGAGTGGACGAGCGTCAGACACAACTGAATGGCTGATGACGATGATGATACAATACATATTCAATATATTTCCTCAAAGATAACTTCTGTTCAGTTCCGATTTCAAGGTAGGTTTTACATTTCTTAAAATTCCATTTGTATCACATCCTTTTCTCAAAAATATGCTGAAGTAAAGAATGAAGTAAATATCTAAACATATTTATTTAATTAGATGTATATGACCATCCATCTCACCATGGCAACTGTGGGTGGCTAACAACAGATAAAAATACTATAAAACTACAAAAAAATAAAAAACCTCACACAAAACAATCAACACATGAAACCCAAAATACCAATAACTCAGGTAAATGTGAACAATTCACTATCTTTTCCCCCCAGTAAGCAGCAGAAGACATCAATAATTTCAGAAAAGGAATCAATGAATTTATTCACAATTAAAACAAAGTTAATTACTTATGAAAAAGGGTATTACATATGACTGTGATAATTAATTACTTGAGCAGTATCGGAGTCACTGCATCTCTGAGCTATTGATCAATGGACGATACAGTAGGATTCCTAGTTCTACAAAAGGACAGAATTTACAACCCAATAAAGTGGCTTCATTTGCAGGGTGGCATTTAGCTGAACGGGGACTGGAATCTAAATTTTCTATCTGCTAATGAGACTCCACCTCCATTGTCTCCTTAATGACGATGTCAGAGGTGGCTTCCTACTGGTTCAAACTGGTTCGGCCAAGTAGGTAATAACTCGGCCTGCCACGCCCCCAAACTGGCTTTATCGTTGGCGGCACCATCTTGATTTTCAGTTCTGGGCATGCACAGAAAAATCTTCATTGCAAAAATGTCATTTTTTCCCCTTTTCTAACGTTGTGCGCACGTGCAGACCATTTTAGATGCAAATGCACACACACACACACACACACAAAACTTTTTGCGTACCAAACTGGCACAAACGACATCATTTTCAGTCACTTCTGCATCACTGCTGTGCACGCTAAAAAGGGCAGTATAAGTGTGAATGAGTAAGTTTTATTTCTCTGAAGTCATGTTTTAGCCTCTGTAGTCTCTATAGGGGATGGGGTGTCTCAGTGGCTAAGAGCTTGTCAATCGAAAGGTCAGCAGTTTGGCAGTTCGAATCCCTAGTGCCATTACTTCTTCCAGCTTCTGCCAACCTAGCAGCTCGAAAGCATGTAAAATGCAAGTAGAAAAATAGGGACCACCTTTGATGGGAAGGGAACAGCATTCCGTCAGCCTTTAATCATGCAGGCCACATGACCATGGAGACGTCTTCGGACAGCGCTGTCTCTTTGGCTTTGAAATGGAGATGAGCACCGCCCCCTAGAGTCGGGAATGACTAGCACATATGTGCGAGGGGAACCTTTACCTTTTAATCTCTATAGAGAGAAATGCACATGAATGTGCGTGTGTGTGTATTCCTATCCTTATTATAAAAGAGTATATTCCTATCTGTATATAATGCATACATGTGTGTGTAATTATTATATAATGAGAGTAAAATCGATAGAATTTTACCTGAGTTCTATTTGATTTGATAGAACTTCAGACAGAAGTTGATTTAATATGGTTTTGCTCACTGCTCAGATTACTTTCAGAAGAGTTGCTGCCAGTCAATTAATTAAACAGGCACCAAACTTTCAATCAGTCTCTCCAACCTGGTGCCTCTCAGCTGCATTGGACTTTTAAGTTCCAAAATCCCCATATAATTTGAAGCTAGCATAACTTGCAGGGAGCAGATTGCCTCTGCCTTGAGAATGAAAAAGTAATAGGTATCCCTGAAATGATTAATTCATCTTCTTACAGTAAGCCTGAATAGCAATTAGTTTTGGATTTTTTGGGGGGGGGCTTGAATCCACCCATATTTGATAATTGGGGTGTTAAGGCCTGTGGCTGTGGCCTTTATGACTAAACTGCCCATTAAGGCATAATTTAGTCAAATTAGACTCAAAACCAGGCTGGCAATGTCATGCGCTTTGTTTATTAAACCATGGCTAATGGTGAACGTTTCGGAGGACTAATAGCTGATGCAATCGAATTGCACGTTGCATAGAAGAACTGACAATTGCAAAAAATTCTTCTCATTTCTCAAATCGGTTTCTTTGATTTCTGCAGCAAGGAGGGGAGATGTGACCAAAGCGAACAGCCTCCATACCCAAAGTTGCCCCCCCCCCAAAAAAAAACCACAAAAAACCAACAACACCCCACCAAATTGTCTTGAGATTTCCTGCAGCAATCAGCAAACGTAACAAGGCGAGTGGGGCAGAATTCCAAAGAGGCTGGGATTCTGCCGTGTGCTGCTCCGTTCAGAATATGCTGCAGAAGAGGATGAAAATGTTCCGAAAACTCTGAGGACTGGAAGAAGACGACCAAGTGTACAAAGCTGGTTCCCCCCCCCCCACAAGAGAAGCAGGATTTTATGTGGTCAGCCGAGGGAAGAATTTAGCCATCTCAAGTACAACTCTTGACCTTCAACGCTCTTTTGTTTTCCTTTCTGCTGTTGCCCCATTTATTTAGGCAATTTCTCAAACTCTGGGCTTCCACTGTTATCACCCGAGACCATTCAGGAGGTCTTTTTTCCTTGAACATAATATTTTATTTCCATTTCATTCAATACAATCACCTGTATACTGTGCATAACCGGGGCATATAACATTGAATAATAAACACAACCCTGACTTATATAGAGAATACCCCCTACAATACAAACCCAATATACCACCTTGACCCACCATACACCCTCTTTCAACCCCCTCCAACTTTCATTCTCCCTTCTCACACACCCCTCTACTACTTCCTACTTCCCTCCCCCTCTGTCACTCCCTCTCTTAATCCATTCCCTCCCTCCCTTCTCCTCCTCCTCTCTTTCACCCTCTCCACCCCTCCTTCTTCTTTCACTCAACTCCTCCTTTCGGTGTACTTCTATTGTCTTCCAATATATTCAGTTTGTTCTATTTTTACACTAACTTTAGAAGGCCACCGTATACAAGTGCAATCATGTACCTTAAATTCTACCACATATTATATTTCCCCCCTCCCCCTAAAACCCCACCTCCCTTCCCTCCCCCCGACATTCAGGAGGTCTTTTCTGAGGCAAAAGCAAGAAGAGACAACACACAACAAAATCATTCCTTTCCCACACAAACACCGAGACAAGCCTCCCTCCTCCGCAGAGCAGAGGTAGACAGGAGGCATCCAGGCAGCCTTTTCCTTCTGAGGAATATTTTTTTTTCCAAACATCCTTTTCATGGCAACAACACTAACAACCAGTGCAACAAAGAGGAAGGTGGCACATTGGAAAGCAAACTGTCAGCACCTCGCATATTTACTTGCAAGCAATAAACAATTCCCCTGGGGTGGCAAAGACAACAAATTGGCAAAGTAGTCCACGTCAAATAAACCGATATTTTTGAGGCTGGCCTTCCTCATCCCGGGAGATTTCTTCTGGAAATCTGTTACGGCAGCCATTTTGAGCCCTCCGATGACTTGCCCTCAATTCCCAAATGTTTCCCTATCCCAAGGCAGGTTTCTGTAGGGATCAGGGAGGAATCTCTTTCCCAAAGTTCAGACAAAAAAAGATCTCTCCTCCAAGAAGGTGCAAAGGTATTCAACACCTGGGAAAATCAAATGCTACAGATCAGACTAGGAGTCGAAAGTTCCTGTCTTGGGGGAGTTTTTAGACAGAGAAAGGAGAAGCTCCATTTTGTCTTTATTCAGGGCTGGGCTGTTATGGGTTTGGCATTATGGCCAGTTTGGAGAACCTCCAAATCCCATCCATGGCTGGCCCTGTCAACCACACTCCGCCGCTGCCACCCCACTGCACCCCTCCAAGGAGTCTCCATGCGGCCCATTTGGGATGCGAAGTAAGCGCAGGGCCCACATGGAGGCTTGGGGAGGGAGAAAATGGGCCTCTCTGGAGCCCAGGGGAGGCAGTTTTTGCCCTCCGAGAGGCTCAAGGGAGCCTGGGGAAGGCAAAACATTCCCCCCCCCCCTGTGGTGCAGGAGGCCGACTAGGCCACGCCCACCATGGCCACGCCCACCCAGCAACCGAGCAGAGACCCCATCGCGGAAATCTTTGAAGCCCACCCGTCTTTATTCCTTTATGTAGACGTTTATGAAGAGTAAGTCCTTGACTTACAGCAGTCCATTTAGTAAAAGTTACAGAGGCATTGAAAAAAGTGACTTATCAGCATGACTTATAAATACCATCAACACAAAAGGGAGTTTGCTCAGAAGCTGAAACACACCAAGTGAATTAGAGGAAGAGTGGGAAGCAGAGGAGAGAAGAAAGATAGGAAGAGAGGGACAGCAGAGAGGGTGAGTGGGGAAGATGAGGTGTATAAGGAGGAGTGGAATGAAGAGAGAGGGGAAGGAGAAAGGAAGGGGAAGTAGAGCAGAAAATGATGGAGGGAAGACAGGATGTAGAAGAGTTGGAAGCAGAAGAGAGAAGAAAGATAGGAAGAAAGGGATAGGAGAGAGGATAAAGGGGGAAGATGAGGTGTATAAGGAGGAGTGGTAAGGGGAGAGAGGAGAAGGAGAAAGGAAGGAGAAGTGGAGTAGAAAATGATGGAGGGAAGACAGAATGTATAAAGGGGGAGGAGAGAAGGGGAAGAAAGTGTCGGATAAGGTATAAATATGGTGTATGGAGAGCAGAAGAGCCAATAATTGGTTTCCCCCCCCCCCTTTGGTAGTTGATGGTAAGATGAATTGATGTAATTACTTAATAATACAACATGATATTGACTATGTAATAGTATACATGTGATTATATGCTATGAAAATGGAAAATAAACAAATTTTCTATCTGGAAAAAAAAAGTGACTTATCAGCATTTTTCACGCACATGCACACAACCTTTGTACCATCCCCATGATCATGTGACCGAAACTTGGCAAGTGAGCACTGTTGTGTCCCAAAGTCAATCTTTGCAAAAAAAAAATCAACAGGGAGGCCAGATTCACTTAACAATGGTGTTAATAATTTTTCAACTGCGGTGATTCACTTAACAGCTGTGGCAGGAAAGGTCATAAAATGGGCAAAACTTACTTAACAAATGCCTCACTTAACAACATGATTTTTGGGCTCGATTGTGGTTGTAAGTCGAGGATTACCTGTATTCAGTTCCATTTTCTGAATGCATCAAATTGTTTCTTTAAAAGTGTAGAATAGAGGCAGGATCACCTGAGGCCCCGTCTTCCATCTGTCTTCTACTGCTATTATCTACATAAAAGGGTAAAGGATACCCCAAGACTCCTCTCTTGGTGACGTTCCATGCTAATTACCCACAGTACTGTTTCCATTCTGGAAAGTTCTGGAAAGTTCTGTCACAGTTAGGATAGATGGATGTAGATAATGTAAATTCTCGTCTATTGTTCATATTTCCCTGCTTTTGCCTGTTTTTTGGCCTCTGTTAGTTTTTGATGTTTGCTGATATTTAGTAAATAACAAGCAGACTATTTTTTCCCCCAAATTTAACTTAGTCGTGTGCATGCTTGTTCCGACCTAGATAGAGGGATTGGCTGGATGCAAACTAAACTAGAAATTCTCCTCAGTAATATTTCAACATCACACTGGGTAAAATCTGCATAAAGTAAATTATCGATGAACCTGCACCAACATAATTCAAATTGCCCAATTCAATGCCAAAGTATGACAGAATTGACTCCTTCTCTTCCTAGCTAACTGGATTCATCACCTCTGAGATTTTTTTCCCCTCCTCGGGCAGCAGTCATGTACTGCTAAATTCTGAAGTGTTGAGCTTGTCATTTTAACCCCTGAAGTCATCTCTCCAAGGAGAATCTGCAAACATGCCATGACATCGTGCTTTTGCTATTTATTCTGGAAGAAACTAACACTCTGGCTGAGAAGTCTATTACGGAGGACAGAATCTGGTATTAAACCACAAATAAAACCTTACAAAAAGGTTTACAGTGCATTTCTATAATCCTAGGCAACTTGTAAACTTCTCTGAGATTTAATGGTGTTCAGTTTCAATATGAAAAGGAAACAATATTGCAAGACAACAGAATTGAAGAAGGCTGCTGTCAGTCATCTGAGGTATACCAGATTAGGAAACCAAAGTTATGAATGTTAAAACTACAGTTATTGTAATTTTATAGTAACAGAATCTTGCAAATCTAAATCTGCCCCTCCTTCTCCTCCCTCCCTCCCTCCCTCCCTCCCTCCCTCCCTCCCTCCCTCCCTCTCTCTCTCTCTCACACACACACAGTCTTTGTGATCAACACAAAGGCAATAATGACCAGGCTCATCCTGCTTCAAACACATTTTGCAAAGATTGAGTACTCTGGAAAAGGATCTAATACTGGGGAAAGTTGAAAGAACGAGAGGACAAGAATGACCAGCAGTAAGGTGGATAGATTCAATTATAGTGACAATGAGTCCAAGATAGGGAGATGTTGAAACCACAGGTTAGGGATGAGCATGGATGAGCATGGAGAAAAATCTATTTATGTGGTCAATAGGAGTCGAAATGGCTAGGTGGCACACAATCAATCACTCAATCAATATCTTCAAAATCACTAGAGTGGGTGAAGTCTGAAACTATTTCTCAGATGACTTTTCTGATGCTTTCTCAAAGTGCTTCCTTCTCAATCTTTCTCAAATGTCCTTATACTGCCTTGGTTATTTATTTATTTTTATTTTATTTATTTATTTTATTATTTGTCAAGCATGTATAAGATAACAGATATACATATAAACATGATTTTGAATACATGAAATGGACATGAATAAATGGGGAAATTAGGACAGGGATGGTAGGTACTTTGGGGTGCTTATGCACACCCCTTAAGGACTTCTTAGGAATGGGGTGAGGTCAACAGTAGAAAGGCTAAGATTAAAGTTGTGGGGGTTTGAGGAAGAAATCCACAGTCAGCTAGTGCATTCCAGGCGTTGACCACTCTCTTGCTGAAGTTGTATTTTCTGCAATCAAGTTTGGAGCGGTTTACCTTAAGTTTGCATCTATTGTGAGCTCGTGTATTGTGGTTGAAGCTGAAGTACTCATTGTAGGACATTGCAGCATATAATTTTATCTACTAGTCTTACATCAGACTGAAGATGGAGTAGTTCTAAGTTGTCTAGGTCCAATTTTTTCTCCTGTGATTCCTACGGCTCATTAAAGTAGGAACTGTAGAGAGGTGGTTGGGCCCCCTTTGAATATTTATCTCACTTTATCTTCTTTATGCTAACTTGTAACAATCACAGAGAAACTTGAATGTCCTTTTATTACTTCATTCTTTTGCCAGACATGGAAAGCATGCTAATTGTCCAGCTGAGACACACTGCTGTCGTTTCACACCATTTCATTAAATGTGATCAAGACGGCTATATGCTTTCCCCCCACCTTTTCGTCCATGATCTTTGGCCCAAGAAACATTTAAATACTTACCGATTCATCTAAATACGTGCTAATTTAATATCCCTTGCATGTTTGTGAGTTTAAATAGATAATAGGGTAAATTAAAAACATGAAAAAACAGCAAATCTGACATTTTAGGGAAAATACAAAGGAAAGTTATGCTTTTTTGTATGCTCTGGTGCCAAACCTTAATGATTTCACTGAAATGAATGCTTGGATCATCAAATGTCTCTATGCCGATGTTTTTCTCACTTTTGTGTTTGCTAAACAAGCAAAAAAATTGTGAAAATTGGAACAAGTCATCCTGTACAGACTTCCCAATCTGGCCTCTGCAGGAATATAGCTCCCATCATCCTCATCTGAGAGTGGAAATCCACAGTGCATTCAACTGACATGTTAGTTACAGGAAAGACCGATCTGTTTAATTCAGTCTAGAGTTTTATTTCTAACAATATCTATTCTGTTTGCTCTGGGAAGTTTCCAAGCAGCCCATGGAAACAGATTCAACTCTCCTCAGCATTTGTAAAACATACACTGTCTTGGAGCACAGAAGCTGTTTTTGCTGATACGTTTTGATGGATCAAGGTTTCAAATATTCCAACTGAACAAGGTTTCAGGACTGTGGCAAGAATTAATGATAAATTTTGAAAGGTTCACATTGAAAAAAAATCATATCACTCTCCCCAAAAAGCAAAGGAAGGCTTAAACATCAAAATAATAAGTGCCTGTTAACTTTCTATGAACATATGAGGAGATTCTGTGGAGTGTGGTTTACAGCAATACCAACTTCAACCATATTCTTGCCCAAGGCCAGAAATCAGCCAGGATTTTGTTTCTTCATGGTTGAAGTCCTGTTTCCCTGCCGGGCGCTGTTTGACTGGCTCAGTGATTTTGGCTTCCTTCAAATAATCTTATGCTGAAGATCTTCTGCGCATGGTGAAACTGCCTTATTAGGAACAGGCATTGCATTTATATCATGAAAAAACTGGATGAGGAAACAGAAGGGGTAGAATGGAAGGCATGTTATTTATACAAACTGACACGGCTGCATTGTTGATGTAAAGGTGGGAATCCATAATCCATAATTCACTTTCAGAAATGAACCCATCATATTACATCACGGCGTGACAAATTGCTACTGTCGGGCTATCCAGCAATAAATTACGCAGAATTGTTCCTGTCAGAGCAGAAACTTCTTTGTGCCTTTAAAAAAAAAAAACAATGTCACTACAAGGTTATTCTTTTGTTCTTCCAAGGGATTTTCTTATCATCGGAACCATCTCTCAGCTCCATTTTATAGTCTGAGAAGAATAAAATCACAGGCCTTTTCTATCCATGAAGGGGAAAAAAACGTTCTGCGTGTGTGCATATGGGGGGGAGGGGATATGTCTGATCTCTTTTATTCCTTAATTTTATTTGTATCCATCACTCTGTGTATATATGTGCGCGTGTGTTTGTGTGCATATGTTTGCATGTATAACAAGAGCACCTTCCTCAAGTTTGTCTTTCTAATGTTTCCATAGGGCTGCTCATTACCATTTTATTATTTATTTTGCAAAAAAAAAAAGCATATTCATTGCTTTGAAATTCTTGATTATGATGCCATAGATAATAGCAGAAGATTGTTAATTATGAAGAAATTCCTCCTCTCCCCCCCTCCCTTTCTACTTTTAGTGGCAGGGACAACTAAGATAATGTGCTTGCCTGCAGATAAGCGAGGGAGGGGAAAAGAGAGCACACAAACAGCAGACACTTTAAATTTCATTGGACTTTTTTTCAATTATTTAATAACAAATGGGGACTGCAGGGTGGGTTAAATTAGCCACAGAAGCTTCGCATCAGTGTGAAGTGAAGCTCCTTTGCAGCTGCTTAATTAATCAGTTTGGCTCCCCTCTCTAAATGAAACCGTTTTTCTATCCCCCCCCCCCCGTCTATCTTTTCTAAAAATCTCACCATGGGCTCCGCATCGAGTTAATCTCGTTTATTTCAGAAACGAGCTCTCTTCCATGCTCTATCTCATGGCGTCCTGGCAATGGAATTGAGTCATCACTCATGCGTCCGTTCCCACAGATGAGGGCAGCTTTGCACTTGGCAAAAGAAGGGCCATTGCTCCTGAGGTATTATGAAGTGGCCAGACAGCTGTTTAAATAATTGTACCTCTCCCGTGCAGAATAGTTACTTCCCCAGATTAAAAGGAGGGAGAGAAAAAGAGAGGAAAATAAAAAAACAACTTGCAAATAATGAGTTGCTAGGAAGATGAGGCCATAAAATCAATGTTCTTGCTGAGGCTGTGGAGTGTGGCTCTGCTCATTTGGGAAAACTTAGAGCACCTGTTGACAAGGATCCGAATCAGTGGTGCAATTCAGCCAGTTCTATCCGGTTTGGGCAAACTGGTAGCAGTGGTAGCATGAGGCTCCACCCACCTCCACCCAGACATCACCACATCCCATTTTTTTACGCTCTGCACATGTGTGGAAGGTCCTGTGCATGCGCGGGTATGGCACGCGTGCTCACATTTGCAAACCACCAGCAAAGCTAAGTTGATTTCACCCCTGATCCTAATGCCCCCACTTTTTAAAATAAATAAATTCAATTACATTGGTTTCTCTCTGGATAAGAAGGCATGTTCTTGTCCTTTGGGACTGGGTTGAAGAACAGCCACAGAACTCAAATTAATCTCTTCTTTGGGATCCCATTGCTGTAACCATTTTCGTTTCCTCACTTAGTTCAGAGCTTCTGTTCCATGTGCATCTGTCTATGGCTCAGGCGCAGATAAAGCAGACATAAATTAGCATTTATGTCAGCTGATTACAAGCTTACCTTTGTAGTTAGTGTTCTGGAAACTGCCTCTACCCCTTCAAATAGAAAGCCCTTCACTGGCAGATCAGATCCAATGCCAAATGAAAGGTGTGGGTTATATCTTGTAAAAGCATTTGGAGGACAAAACCAACTGCAGAAGACAAGGATATATACCCTTGATAGGGACTGACATGAAGGTACATTAGTGAATGTTTACCTTTCTGAAGTATCGCTTGGCAAGAGGAGAAGAGGAGAGGGAAAATGGAATGCTTTTATTGTCTCTTTGTGGCCTTTGTATAACCTCTTGCTTGGCTTGTATTGGCAAGGTCTTTGAAGCACCTTGAATTGGAAGAAAGATCATTCATTCCCATTCGTTAAATACAAGGAAATGTCTGGTGAAAGCATTTCATCATGTACCAGAGAGTTATAGAATAACAAAATAAGAGAGTTGAAGAACGTCGAGAGATCCTCTAGTCCAACCCCCTGAGCAAGCAGGAGACCCTGCACTAGATAGGAAATTCTTTGATGTTATGGTGCCAGTATATTTCTAGCAGCTGGTATCCTTCTGTCATCTTTAGCATTTTCCAAATAGGTCTGTGAAGAAAAGTTTTGGAAATGGTACCACGGTCTAGATTAGGAGAGTCAAACTGGAGGCCCATGGGCCGGATGTGTCCATGGAGGCCGCACCCACCCCAGCTCCACAAATGGGAAAACATCATGAAACATCACTGACAGCAACATGACATGGCAAGTTTGACACCTGTGGTCTAGATTAAAAAAACAAACTACATTCTATAGATGCTCAGAGTTGTTGCTGTCCAAACCGTACAGTCACACCTATCAGCAGAGGTGGGTTCCTACCAGTTCGCACCTATTCGGTAGAACCGGTTCATCAAATCTACCAAACCGGTTAGAAGAGGTTCCACCAGTGGACCCGGAAAGCAAACCACACCTACAGAAGAGGTTCCAAACTTTTATTTGAAACCCACCACTGGTCCTTGGATAGGATTATTCTACACTTTCATGCTCCTATTTATAAAACTCAGTGCCTCTGTGAAAGGCAAGGATGACTACTGCGTTTGTGGTGCAATCAGAGCATTGCGTGTGTTGAAGTTGTTTTAACGCAAACCAAAGATGCCTTTTGAAAAACAAGTTTACATCCTATTCTTATGCATGCCAGTGCTGTGTGTGAGGGAATTTAAGGTGGTTCTGACAAGTGTCGTCGGCATCTTCATATCCGGTCACATGGGTGGCAAGCCACTCCCACCCGGTCACATGGGCAGCAAGCCACTTCCATCCGGTCACATGGGTGGCAAGCCACTCCCACAAAGGAGGCCACACCCACAGAGTAGGTTTGAACAATTTTTGAAACCCACCACTGCCTATCAGTCACTTCCCTGCACTGACCTATTGTACTAAAAAACAAAATTCCAATAGCTGTTACAAGGTCTGATGTTGTACGTGTGCATATGTGAGAAGGAAAGTGAAAGACATGCCTGGGTGTTGGGATAGCGTGCCGTTTTCCCTGAAGAATACAGTCCTTGGCATGGGAAAACCACGCATTAAAACCAAGACCTGAAAGGAAGGCATAGCAATAATTGAACCATTTCTGTCCATTGCAAAATGACTTCGTTTACATTTGATAAGGTTGCGTGGGCCAAAGCCAGCCGCAGCTGAAGCTGTGATGCCAAGCAAGTCCTGGGCTGGAGGGAGGGCCGCCAATAGAAGAGATGAAAAAAAAATATGGTGTCAATGCTAATAACATTTATCCCGAGTGAGCAGCCTGCATCCATTTTTTGCAGGCAGCTTGGGAGAAATACTGTATTCCGTTCAGAGATGCCGAAGATCTCGGAGTCTTGTTAGGTCATCCATTCCAAATAGTTTGTTGAACCATAGCGGCCAGGCTCTAGGCAATGTCGTGTTTCCTCCTGCCCTTTTCTGAAGCAATGGCCCCTGACAGAAATGCACATTAAAGGCACCGCATCCATGCACTGGAACTCTGATGGGTGCCTGACAGAACAATCTGCCAAGGCAGAGATCCCTTCCTGTGACCAGCAGCCTCTTAGCCGCTTTTGCTCTCTAGGTGGCATCACAGATTAAGTAACTCACCTATGTCTGGACCCCCAAGACACATCACCAGCCTTTCCCGATAGTCGGCAGGTGAGGGAGGTGGGGGTGGGAGGTGGGGGAAGAAAGCCTGCAGCTTGAAATAACACACCCACTAAGATGGCCCGGCTAAAGTCTGCCTTGCAAATCAGGAGATTCCCAAGCTGTCTTGCTAAATTTAAATCCACTTCAACCCACCTTATCCGAATTGTCAGCGACGAACAAATTGTTGTTATAAATGAGGCCCACCGAGTGTGGCTGGTGAAAAGTTCAGTGCAATAGATCACCAGGAAATGAAGGGGAAGGTTGCACTTTAAAGTCTGTGTGTGCTTCTTCTGATAACCACATCCAGCAAGCAAAGGGTGACTTGTGCTAACCGGCCTGATGAAATTTCAACCAGTTGCTAGGAGGAAGGAGAAGTTTTGATATCCCTGCAGAGAATGATCTACGGCCAGGCAGAGGATGTTTAAGCAGCTAGGCTGAATCGTGGGGCCTTGGACAGTGAAGTCCCCTCACTTCTCTCTTCCTTGCCTCTGTCACTGCTACCAATTTAAAAGAGGGTTCTACTTAAGAATACATAGGGGGGGGAAAATCACCCTCCTGATCTCTACTCCCTCCCCACCAACACAAAACCCCCATTTAAATTGGTTCTGGCTATGTTCATGTCGGGATGGCAGATACCAAGGAATCCCAGGCTGTGTTGTGGCCCAACAGCGCCCAGCGGAGCTGGCAGCAGATTCGGACAATTAGGAGGCTGGGGAGGAAGATGGGCCAGTCCTGGACAATTGGGGGAGGCTCGGACGAGGGCTCTGTGTCGGAGGCAGAGAGGGGGCCAGGGCCATCTGACAGTTATCAGCTGTCTTCAGAGTTGGAGATCAGTGAGGCAGACAAACAGCCGGAGCCTGTTCCCAGTATGCGCATGCACAGAGTTGCCAGACAAAGGGAATAGCTAAAGAATAGAGGGTGACTTGGGAGTAAGGGCACAGGTGGATGATGAATGAATGGCCCCTCCCAGAGGAAATAAAAGAGGATTGAAAGGGGAGTGGAGTTTGCAGGAGACAATTAATTAGTTCGTGACTTTCAGAGACTCCTTGACAAGTTTTGCAGATATCGGCCTGTCAGCTCTCAAAGCCAGATGAGGTCTGTGACCTTAAATCCTCCCTTGAAAGGTTTTGCTGGATGTGAAGGAGCAGAATTCACAGTCAATTAATAAAAGGGGTTTTGTTGGGAAAAGGAGTTTGCTTCATGCTCTTGGGAAGCCTGGGTCAGAACAGGCTGCTTAAATATTAGGGTTCAGCCAAAGTTAGCTAAGTGTTTGGGGAAAGATAATGACTTAACAATAGTGGCTGCACCAATACAGATAGTCCTCGATTTACAAATTGTACACAATTTTTGAGGACAAAATTTCTGTTGCTAAGCGAGACGTTTGTGAAGTGAATTTTACCCCAATATATAGAAGCAAGATATGGCTCTGGCTCATTTACAGCAAGAGTCTCCAAATTATGGACCATGGGTTACATCCAGCCCTCTGGAAGTTCCTTTCGGCCTGTGGTACAATCCTTTCCAAACAGCACAGGGAAAGGAAGCAGGATTTTTTCCAATGGCCGAGGGGGGGGGATTTGCAAGTCAGCTGAAGGTTGTGGGACAAGGAAGGGGAAGCACCTTAAAAATTTGATCCCTTGGATCATAGCAATAGCAATAGCAGTTAGACTTATATACCGCTTCATAGGGCTTTCAGCCCTCTCTAAGCGGTTTACAGAGTCAGCATATCGCCCCCAACAACAATCCGGGTCCTCATTTTACCCACCTCAGGAGGATGGAAGGCTGAGTCAACCTTGAGCCTGGTGGGATTTGAACAGCCGAACTGCAGAACTGCAGTCAGCTGAAGTAGCCTGCAGTGCTGCATTTAACCACTGCGCCACCTCGGCTCTTCCCTCCCCCACAGAAACTGTCTATACTGACTCATGGCTGGTCAGAGAAGGAAGAGAAAGCCTGAGAGAGGGTCTACCTGAATGTGGGGGTGGGGGGTAAAGGAGAGATATGGACTGGCTGGGCCCTGGCCCAATCCAGCCTAATTTATCTCTGTTGTTACGTTTGCGAATGTTTGACATTTTTCTTACATCATTTGTGTCCCCCCCGTCCCGGTCCCCATTGTTGTCAAATTTCATTTCTGTGGTTGTTGTGAATCGTATCACATTGAGCAAACTAAGACAGATTAATTCAATTACATTTTATTCACACATTTATACAATTGATTCCCACCCCCGAATGTTTTCCTTTGAATGTTTGCAAAATATGCAACGTGGCCCTTAGTCTGAAAAGTTTGGAGACCCCGATTTACAGAGTCAAACTCTTCCCTGCACTAGAAATATAAAATGTTGATCTTTCAAAGAATGAAGGGAAGAACAGAACATAAATTTGTAGAGCAAAGCAGGAGAAAAGGGAGATTTTCCATCTGTCCAGCATCCTCTGATACAATGGTGTAAAAGGAAAAAAGAGATCCTTTGCTTCAGAAACCCACTATTTCTATAGTCAACCTCCTGATCTCTACCTATCTCTATAGAAATAAGTAGCATATTTGGCCACATATTTATACAAGGACTTTATTTCTGTTTTAAGGGGACATCAAGTCTTATTGGCTCCAATTCTGTTTCCCTGCTTTTAAAAAAAATCACTAGGCTGGAATACTGCAATGTGCTCTACATGGGGCTGCCCTTGAAGAGCATCCGGCGACTTCAGCTAGTCCAGAATGCAGCCGCGCGAGTGATAGTGGGCGCACCATGGTTCGCCCACATAACACCGATCCTCCGTGAGCTGCGCTGGCTACCTGTTGATCTCCGGGTGCACTTCAAGGTCCTACTTACCATTCATAAAGCACTCCATGGTAGTGGATCTGGCTATTTGAGAGACCGCCTTCTGCCAATTACCTCCCTCCGTCCCATCAGATCGCATAGAGTAGGCCTCCTCCGAATTCCATCCGCCAGTCAGTGCCGACTGGCGACTACGCGGAGGAGAGCCTTCTCAGTTGCAGCTCCGACGCTATGGAACAATCTCCCCGTGGCGATCCGCACCCTCACCACCGTCCAGGCCTTCCGCACAGCCCTCAAGATCTGGCTATCCCGTCAGGCCTGGGGATAAGACTTTACTCTCGCCCCTCCCGAATGTTGAATGAATGTTGTGTTTTACCGCTAATTATTTTTACTCACATTTTCTTTTTGTGTTTTGTCCTGCACTCCCCTCCCCTATTATTGTAAGCCGCCCTGAGTCCCCTCAGGGAAAAGGGCGGC
Source organism: Thamnophis sirtalis (assembly GCF_051295495.1). NCBI lineage: Eukaryota > Metazoa > Chordata > Lepidosauria > Squamata > Natricidae > Thamnophis > Thamnophis sirtalis. The sequence goes on from NW_028261382.1 coordinate 177,525,611, forward strand.
CTATAAATGTTTAATAAAAGTAAAAAAAAAAAAAAAGTAAAACTTTTTTCCATACTTTGAACTGAAAGTTTGTTATAATCAAACGACCCAAGAATGAAAGATTTTGACTGTTCATTAATCATGAACAAATCATTCAGAAAATAGTTTTTTCCTGTATTAATCATGGCAGCCAAAACATTTTATCCAAGCATTAAGAAGATGTTCTGTAATAATAATTGGATATCTTTCCAGTCACTTTATGGAGATATTGGACAGAGAGTTCTGAATGTGTAGAAGATTATCGCCATTCTGTTGCCTGTCTGAAATGTTATGTTTTCTTCTGTCTGGAATTTATATTTCCTTCCTTCCTTCCTTCCTTCCTTCCTTCCTTCCTTCCTACCTCCCTCCCTCCCTTCCTCCCTCCTTCCCTCCCTCCACCCTCCTTTGATTTGCTGTTATCTGGGTAATTCTGTAATTTATCTTCTTCATTATTGAATGTTTGTGCCCTATTGTTTAAACTACTGCATTTTTAAACTATTTTTAAACAATAAAAATTGATAAAATGTGAGAATGATTTATTTCCCAAAGAGGCAGAAAAGGAGAATCTAGTTATAATCTGATCTGACATAGCAAGAAGCAAACTCTACAACATTTATTTCCAAATTTGGCATGTTGACTTTTTAACACAACTCTTTAGATCTCTCACACACTGGGATTAGAGATAGTAATCCTGAAAGATACCATATTTTTTAGGAGTATAAGATGCACCTTCCCCCCCCCCCATAAAAGTGGGTGAAAATTTAGGTGTGTCTTATGGACATTATAGGCATTTTTGGCATCCCGAATGCTCGGTGTATCACATTTTTACCTTCCTTTGGCCCTCTGCAGGCCAAAAATGGGTGCGTTTTTGGCTAAAATAGGCCCACTTTTGGCAAAAATGGACTGTGCAGAAGACTGCAGATTGCTTCTGGGGGCTGGGAAGGGTGAAAACATGATACAAGGAGGCAAAAAACTATTTTTTTTCTTGTTTTCTTCCTGTAAATGTAAGTGCATCTTATAGTCCAGTGCATCTTATAGTCTGAAAAATATGGTAAGTTGTGTCAACAGCATTGACATAAAGACTCAGATGACTTCTGGGACAAGAGATTTGATATCTACACTACAGCCTTCAATTTTTTGATCCTTGTATCCTACTATAACCAACACAGGCCCAAAGCTTGCCAAGATTGCTCAAACTGTCCCTTACTTTAAGTAGTGCAGTTCCATAATTATTGATCTTGGCTTACAGAAGCTTCCTATTATTTCAGTTATGGAGCATTTCCATTTAACTCCTATCATTCTGTGCTGTTCAGCTCTTTTACACTCTTCATTAAAAAAAATGTTTGCCAGCTGATTTAAAATCTGAAAACATGTATATTTAATTTTTAAACTCACTGAAATGATCCTTTATATAAATGAGGACTTTTTTCTAATGGGATAAAACACTCTATTATGGAAATAATAGAAACAGGATTTCCAGGTATTTAGAATGCTGCTTCTTCACATACAGGACATTCATTAAAGCTGATCCTGTAATTTTAGATGCCAATACTATAGAAAGATGGAATTGGCTGAGATGTGCTTATTTAAATGAACTTAGGAGATACGTACATAGGATTTTTACAAGAGATATAGAAGACTGCCATGTGAATTGGGGGAGAGCATGAGCTAAAATTATTAGATAATGTTGAACCACAAGATTTCATTCTCCCTCTTTCCCAGTTAAACTTTACAGAAAATAAAGAATCTTGCAATGACAGGCTGAACAATTCTACCATTCTGAAACTATATACCTTCGGCATAGAAAAGAGAAGAATACAAAATTAGAAAGGCCGGAATAGAACACATAAAAATATATATGTTTTCGAAGGGATCAGAGATGATTGCTTACAATCTGCTGCAGCCTTTATTGTTTTTGGTTCTTAAGTGTAAACCTGGTCAGGTTTTTAAGAAGTATCATAAATATTCTACAGGCAGAATAGCATTATAAATGATGCTACATTTATCTAGTCAGTACACCTCATAATGTGAGGCCAAAGTCTCAGATTGTGGCATGTGGGGTCAAGCTGCATTTTGAGAAGGAGATTTGGGGGAAAGGAAAGGAAATGGGGAGGGGGAGATTTTTTCAGACATACTTTAAAGCTTCTGCCCTTGGATACACCTTTTGGGTAGCAAAAGTTAAGGCACGAGATGTGAATGGTGGTTGCATAAAACTTTAACTGCCATAGTTCCAAGGCCTTATTGCTCAGATAGGCTGTCCCTGCCACTTGCTGCTTGGTGATATCGTGGCTTGGTAGCCTCTGGCAGAAGCTGGCTGCTGACGTTCAAAAAGCAGAAATACAATCACAAGTCTAGCCATCTCTTTCCTCATCAACAGTAATGGTGAAGCGTGCGTCCTCCTTAGATCATTGCCTTTCCCAAGCTTTCAAGAGTGCTTGCCTTCTGTAGCACATTTTCGTTATTCCATTTTTTTAAAAAAAAGCATTTAAGATTATTCCAATAATACTAACTCTGCTTGGCATTTTGAAGTCCATTTTGCACACATGTCAAGTTCTGCCTTGAGGTGGGAGCTCCGATTCTTCCACACTCAGTCAACAATATGATCTATCGTCCAATCCTACGCACAACCACTCAGAAAGAATTGCGTCCAATGGAGTTTGATGAGCCTTAGTCAAAGAGGGGATTGTTGCTTCGAGCTATCTTTAATATATCCATTCCTTTTTCCTTCTGAAAGCCTCAAAGCTTGCTCCTAAACCCATGCCTTCGGTCTTACCCATAAAAAAAGAGAGACACTATTGTGCAGCTGTTCCATACTTTTCTACTTTAACAAAAAAAAAATTTGTGGAAAGAAACAAGACAGATGAATTTTATTTTATTTTTTTTTAAAAAGGAGAGGGTCAAAAATGGAATGTGTGGATCTCCTCAACAGAATTCTGTGCTCAAACTTTATGTTTAAAATCCTCATCTGAAAGAAATATAAAGAGGATTTCAGGGAATTTCCTCACTCCCTCTCTTTGGGTGCATCTATCTTTAAATTAGCAATTCCTAATATTCCTGCTTCAGTCATATTTTGCCAAACCATTGCTGCTTTCTGCTCCCTCTTTAGTCATCAGCTTTAATGCCTTAACTCCTCCCCACTCCTCTTAATTTAACACCTGCTGGTAACAAGGCCAATCTATATCCCTATTATGGATAGTAGGAGCACCATGCAAATGTAGAATCTCATATATTACAATAGCTTTCCTCAAACTGGCCGAAGGGAGTTGAATTTCAATAATAATTCCCAGTCAGTGTGAGCAGCATTCATGCCATTAAAAAAGAAAATGAGATGTAGATTCTCATGAATCCACGGCCCTCCTTGGAGAACGTAGTATTACTACCTTGCATGGGTAGTCCTCCACTTACAACAGTTCATTTAGTGAACATTCGAAGTTACAACGGCATTGAGAAGTATGATGATTTTTCACACTTAGGACCGTTGCAATATCCCCATGGTCACATGGTCAAAATTTGGCAACTGACTCACCTTTACGACAATTGCAGTGTTCCTGAGTTACATGATCCCCTTTTGCAACCTTCTGACAAGCAGGCAATGGGCAAACCACATTCATTGAACAAGTGCTTTGATTCACTTAACAAATGTGGCAAGGAAAGTCGTAAGATGGGGCAAAACTCACTTAACGCATTTAGCAGCATAAGTTTTGGGCTCGATTGTGGTCATAAATCAAGGACTAGCTGTAGTTGATTCTGCCTAAATTAATTAATCTGAATTATTACAGTAGCAGATATTTCTTCCCTGAGATTTTTCTTCTTCTTCTTCTTCAGTGCTGTTGGCAGCCAGAGCAAAATATGCCAGGCAAGAATGTTGTGCTGAGACATCATAGCAAATCTCTTTGGAAGTTAATTGCAATCAGCTATGATTTGCAAAAGCTCAGCGAGGATTAGAATTGATAAATGGCAAAAAATTACCTCCTCCATTCTCCAAGGCATTCAAGTGGGACAGCCTCGAGCCTCAAAATTATTCACTCTCTGAGCTTTTATGTATGGATAATGTTACTCAAACTGAATCAGCTACATAAATAACAAGAACCGGAGAATAAGGGATTCGTGGTACAAAACTATGCATGATTATTCCAAAACAATTATTATTCCCCATTGCCCTCAATGCCTTATTCCCAAATCCCCCGGAAAAGTGGGCCACAAGATTCAAGCACCTTCTTAAACTCTCAGACTAAGAGAGTCTAAAACTGCACCACCAAAAAGACACAAAATGAAGGTGCCATAATTTTTCACCAGTTTTCACTAAGAAAATTAAATAAAATAGCTATTCTTAGATCTTTATCTGATGGATGGATGGATTGAGTGGGGGGGGAGGGAGGAAGGACAGATAGACAGTCAGACTGATGATAAATAACTTTCAATTCAACTCAAAGCACAAACACACCTAATACATAATATTCCTGCCTCCTATTTTTTCTCCACAACAATCCTATAAAGTTAGTTGGGCTGACTGGCCCAAAGTCACCTACTGGTAGCCAACTTTTTTCTGCCTGCCTGTCTATCATCTGTCAGTTATCATATCATATCATCCATCCATCCATCCATCCATCCATCCATCCATCCATTATCTATCTATCTATCTATCTATCTATCTATCTATCTATCTATCTATCTATCTATCTATCTATCTATCTATCATCTATCTAACTATCTATGTATCTATCTATGTATCTATGTATGTATGTATGTATGTATGTATGTATGTATGTATCTATCTGTCTGTCTGTCTGTCTGTCTATCTATCTATCTATCATCATCATCATTATCTATCTATCTATCTATCTATCTATCTATCTATCTATCTATCTATCATCTATTTTGTACACCCAGCTTACATGAAATTGATAGAGCCGAGGTGGCGCAGTGGTTAAATGCAGCACTGCAGGCTACTGCTAGATCAGCAGTTCAGCGGTTCAAATCTCACCGGCTCAGGGTTGACTCAGCCTTCCATCCTTCCGAGGTGGGTAAAATGAGGACCCAGATTGTTGGGGGCGATATGCTGACTCTCTGTAAACCGCTTAGAGAGGGCTGAAAGCCCTATGAAGCGGTATATAAGTCTACTGCTATTGCTATTGCTATTGCTATTCTAGACTTTCATGCTTAAGGGGGGTCTTGAACTCATTGTATCTTGTTTTTAGGCCAGCACCTTCATCACTACAACTCACTGGCTCTCCAGAAGTCTGATATGTTGAATGTGTTATGTTATGTTGAAGACATCCATAAAATGAGAGGAGGAGAAATGGAAGTCGAACCTTTCACTCTACCAAGTCTCTTTCATGCTTTCATAGGTTACAATATGCCACAAGTTAAATAGGACATGTTCCCCTTCTACGTTGTTCATTTAATAGCAACAAGAGATGCCAGCTGGTGTTAGGAAACCCCAAAGCCTCTTCTTGATCAGTAATTCTTGATCATTCTTCTTAATCAGTTATTACCTTGAAACTGGCTTTGGAATGAAGACACCTTCAAACAGGGGAGTTTGAAATATTTGAACTATTGAAATATTTATACTGTTCCTGCTTCCTCCATCAAAGAACACTGCCTGAATGTTCAAACCTGGATTGTTAATTATACATATTCGTAATAACAATTATATGATAATTATATATGGTACATTATTTAATTTAGCCAAACGTCTCCATGCTGAATAGAGAAGGGGGAGCAATTTGTTCATGTTTTCATGCACATTTAGCCAAACTGCATTTTGCTGATACTCATATCATATCAATTGCGCATTTTAACAATTAAAGAAATACATTAATTAATGCAGAAATTTGCATGTAGGAAAAGTGCATGCAAAGGGGCATAAATTCTCATGGAGGTCTTTTAACTAAAGGCCCCATATGAAGAAAAAAGACTGAATAAGCTTATGATTAGAAAGAGAGAAATTGGTTAAAATTAGCCTTGGCAGATTGGTCCATTGCTGATAAGAAGTGAACCCCATTTAAATCAATGGGATTCTGGCCTAAGCAGCCCCACAATTCCCCAAAGCTTCAAATACCAGTCAATGGTATCAAAGTATGTTATGAAAAACTCTAGTCTTTTGCTGTAATCTTTCTATGATACAAGAGGTGGATTTGATAACTGCCATCCTGTACCTGTTTCAGAGCAAAAAGAAAACACATTCTATTTTGAATGCTAAAAAGAGCTAACCATACATACATCTGGATCCATCCTTAAGTTCTAGGGATGCAGAAAGATGCATACTACAAGCAAGACAAAAGTTTGGGGATAAAATGAATAACCAATATATAATCTTTCATGGATCACAGGCCACTGCATCAGATGCAACATGCTCATCATCAGTCCTAAAACTTTTCCCAAATTTTTCTAGTGACCCAGCCATTAAAGTTCTAAAATCTGAAGAACATCAATTCTTTCCAATAAGGCAAATGGTTTACTTGGGTCTGTATGCAAAAGGTGGACTGAGCATGTGGTTGGAAGAAATATCTTAGGTCCAGGCCCAATCTGGGAGAAAGGGGACAAAATAGAGGCTGGAGGCTGATTGGAAAGAGGGTCTATTTATTGATGACGTAGAACCACCAAGCACGTGTGACTCTGGATAGCCGACCACATGGATTTGAGAGTGTGTGTGTGGGGGGTATTTATATCCTCTCTTGGGCTTTGCATTTGAACTTCCTGTTCCTGTGCAAGAACATGTATTCTATTGGCTGTTGTAGGAGTCATAGCTGGCTCTGTAGGTTGTCTGAGCTAAGTTTGGTTGATTTTGGAGGATGATGCAATGTCCATGGGAGATTGCGCAATGTGGGGAGCTCTGCTGCTAGAGCGTGGTGGGTTCATCCTATTATGTGCGGAAGGGTCGTGTCTTAACCCCATCACCCTGGAGCTAAAGGTCTTTCCTTTTGTAGATAGGCTGGCCCAATCTTTCTCAGTGGGCACAAAATATCTGCTGGGGGATATTAAGAAAGATGGGAGCTGTTTTACAAGAGCATGTTTCTCCATTCCTCCTTTAGGTAAAAATAACATTCTGCCTTTTCAATATTTCCTAAAATATCTCATTCTTCTAGGAGAGGGGTGGATGCTCACTTTCTACAATGTGCATTTGTTGCTAGCATGGGTTTTAATACCCCCCCCGTGCGCAATAGTTGGCCTTGGACTCATTAATTAATAGCTTTCAGCATAGTCCTATAATATCATGTGTTCCTTTGAGTTTTTTTGTTGCTGTTAAATTTAGGTGCTACCTGACTTCAAAATATCTCTGAGTTTGTTGAAGGTTATTCCTAGATAATATTTTTTTTTTACATGGCGATTAAAGTTGTCATTAAGCAACCACTTAAGATATATTGTATTTTCAGTATCTACCTGCATTAATAGAAGAACAAGACATTTTTGCTAAGTTCAGATCATGTTTGCAGGCAATAAACTCACAGGACTTGACCCACCACCGCTCTTTCCTACTGCAAGCAGTAAAACTTTAAATCCTGGCAGGTTTTCCCGAAAATAAGACAGGGTCGTACTTTCTTCTGACCCCAGAAATAAGCGCTTGGCCTTATTTTCGGGGAGGTCTTATTATTTCTGAGGTGCAGGAGGTGGAGAGCGTGGCCAGCCCATGGCTGCTGCTGTGTTGCAATATTTTTGGGGAAGGCTTATTTCATCATATCCACTGAAAAGCTCGGTTGGGTTTATTATCCGGGGAGTCGTATTTTCAGGGAAAGAGGGTATATGCATCTCCTGAAAAGCAGCAACTCCACTAAAGATTAATAGGGTTAATTAATGTTAGATTTTACTTAGCACTGCAACCCACCGAACATTGAACCTGAAGGATGCTTGACTGATCATAATTCTCAGTAACCGTATTTAGCACAGGACTAATTTTGGGCATTTTGCCTGCAGCATAATCTCACGCGCCTCTAGGAAAAGGCCCAGTGAGCTGAAAGGGACTTGCTCCTAACAAAATGTGCGCCTTAGGTTGAAGCCTGAGTTTCTGGCTATATAAACATTGGGGTTTGCCTTTTGTCACTCTCCCCCCGCCCCCAATTTTAATTCATATTTCCATGATTTTAGCAAGCATATACAGATGCAAAGGATAGCAAACATAAAAATGCCTAACAACTACTTCTTTCTTTCTTTCTTTCTTTCTTTCTTTCTTTCTTTCTTTCTTTCTTTTTTCTTTCTTTCTTTCCTTCTTTTTTTCTTTCTTTCTTTTTTCTTTCTTTCTTTCCTTCTTTCTTTCTTTCTTTCTTTCATTCATTCTAACTTTCATTCATTTTGTTTTCATTTGCGATACTCCTGATTTTTTTTTTCTGGGCTCAGGGATAACAGGCTTGAAAGCAGTAGTGGGACTGCATCTTCCAGCTGAACTTTACCTACAGCTAAATCCAACCACGTTCAATATACCTTATTTCCTAATAAGTATATTTAGAAATGCAAACTCAGTGGGGTTTACTTCCCAGGTAACCATATTTTGGATAAAGCTGTCAGCTGCCTTTTTCCTCTGCTCAAAAGGATACCGAAAAGCGGTGGAGAGATAGTAGCCGGAGATCTTTTGAAGAGCTTGGCAAGAGCAGAATCTCTGACCACTCGGAATGCTCAGTGGATGGGGATCATCTCAGAGTCACAGCTTCCACCGTCTTATCATCTTACAACACAGAGATTTACACCATCATTAGCTTACTTTTAAAAACCAACACATTTCTCTTTTGATCTGCGACTGGAATTGCCAAGCGTAGGCCCCATGCCATTTGTGGGTGTTTCCAATCTAATGCTGCCTTTCTGACATATCACTTTCTGGTTTCATATTTCTCATCAAATTAGAATGCAATTGAGTAATGAGTGCCTGATCCTTTGGAGTCCATGGGCAGAAAATTAAGACAGTATAGTAGTGGTTAGAGTGCAGTACTGCAGGCTACTTCAGCTGACTGCAGTTCTGCAGTTCGGCAGTTCAAATCTCACCGGCTCAAGGTTGACTCAGCCTTCCATCCTTCCGAGGTGGGTGAAATGAGGACCCGGATTGTTGTTGGGGGCGATATGCTGACTCTGTAAACCGCTTAGAGAGGGCTGAAAGCCCTATGAAGCGGTATATAAGTCTAACTGCTATTGCTATTGCTATAGTTGAGAAGTTAAGCCAATGGAAATTGCTTTTTCACAAACAGAGCAAGTGGCTTTGCTCTGAGGCCAGGTGTAATGATCTGTTGATCTGCCACAGTCTTCCCCAGCGTATCCCATTCTGTTCCTCAAGGTTCCCCAGTCCTCATTAGCAGATCTCAGGAACATGGAGAGCTAAAGAGTGAGAAAAATGAGGATTCTCCAAACAGTAGGAGTGGAATTGTTTGTTGCTGAGGCAAAACCATAATGAATACAACCCATTAAAGTTATAAGAGAAAAAGGCCACCTCTCAACTTTTCATTCCTCTGGTAATCTGCAGTCTCCTTCAGACTCCTGAATCTGACTCTCTCTAACCGATTCCTGGTTTGACACCACAGTTAGTCAAAACAAATGGAAGTGCAGAACAGATTCACTACCTATTATCTCGCATGCCATTGTAAACGTTGTAAGGAGATAAAGGAATCACTCTAGCAGGGAGCCATTCAAAAATGCTAAACAAGCACCAGTAGTGCATTCATGAACAGTTCTTGTCACCCATTCTCTCCTTGTGTCTTTTTGTGTGTGTGTTTGTGTGTGTGTGTGTGTGTGCACATCATGTGTGAGACAACATTTGGAAGAGCTAGGATGCATATTTTATATTTAAAATAAAATCCAACATTACATTTTGACTATAATATTCATTCTGGCATGGCAGCCTAATTAATCCATAAATGCCTCCCCATATTGCCAAAGGCAAGGGCATCGTTAAATGGATTGGTTTGAAACACTACAAGGTTGGCAAGGATCTCAGCTCGAACAGATGGAAGATATACAGCCAATGAGCATACAGTATTTGGGATACGGAGCTGCGTCTTGCCACGGTGATTTATTATGCTGATTGGTCACACAATCAGCCAGATGTTTAGACTCAATTTGTTATTTTTTTTTCATTTACCTATCAAGTCCTTCCCGAGGACCTGGGATAACCAGATGTTGTTTGATGATGTTGAAGGGATTGTCGCAGGATGTAAACTGCTCCAAGTGAAGCTGCCTTTTGCATTTGACTGATGGGGATTTTGTCCATGCCAATGTTTTGGTGCTCCAGATGTTTTGGGATCAAGTGGTGCTTTAGATGTTTTGGAATTGCAGCCAAGGCATATATTACTATGGGTAGCATTTTTGCTTTCTTTTGCCACAGTTGTTTGCAAGCCTTTGTATGTTGTGATTTTTCTCCAGTTCTTTCTCTTCTCTTCCGCTGCCTCCAGCTACTGTTAGGGGTGTAAACTGTTCAGAATAAAGCTGCCTTTTGCAATTCATTGATGATGATTTTTGTCATCATTATTACTAATAATTTTTTTAATAACCTCCCAGGTAAAGATATTCACAGATGGCGCAACAATAGCTGTGTGCCTCATTTCCAAGGAGAAGAGAAGTTTGAGAAATTGGATTAAGACTAGATTATGGCATCGGTTAAAAGATTAACTAGCTCTATGATGGATTTTTCTTACTGATGAGAATGATTTTTTTCTCATAATCCTGAGGATTTTCATAGTGGTCTGGACTGAAATGAAGTCGAGGCAAGTGTGTAAGAACAGGAATGAAAAACATCTGAGCTCTCAAAACTCTCATTTATAACCAGGGTTTCAAACACGCTTAGAAATGTCACTCTATGTCATTGTACAAGCAGGACGGACCAGAATTCAGAAAGGGCTTTTAGACTTTGGGATGTGTTTTGCGTGTGTGTGTTATTTTCATTAATTTGATAACCAGTGAGAAAATGGAAAGGGGAACAACCAGCAGGGCTAGTAATACTCAGAGCCCTTGCTGAGCTTCTATCAAAAGTATTTGACTTTTGGAGATTGATGGTTTTCAGCTTTCATTGCAATAACTGAGCTTTACCAATCCACACTATGGCTCTATGGAACAGAAACTATTGTTTGCTTACCCTGGACCTCTCTGACTTTAATAGAAGAGGATTTACAGCTTCTAACTCAGGCTTGATCTGTGTAGTCAAGGGTACCCTTTGAGTGCCTCCAGATGTTTCATTACCTGACTAGGTTGAAATCATCAATGCTAGTGAGTGTGAGGTTTGATCTCTGTTTATCCTCTTCCTCATAACTCTATCAAACTCCCTGATAGAAACAAAAATGTTTCAAGCCAACTGGTCAATAGAAGGAATCAAAGGAAAGGTTATTGTACTGACATACTGAAAACTTGAGAATCTTCCCTCATTTGCAATTTTCGGTGGCATCTGCAAAACCTTGAAGTTCAAAATTGACCTCCTGTTCACATGACACTTTCCCCATCCCATTTTCAGCATATTATTTAAAAGATATGATATGTGCTCTGTAAGCACCTCCAAGCCACAGCGTCTAAACTGTACTGTCCTCTTCTACACACTTTGGGAGATGGGTTTGTATACAATTCCACCAAACTTAACTGAACACAAGGAAAGTCCGATCAGAAAATCATTTTCCTTACATAGCTGTTGAAAAAGAAGATTGTGCTAAGAACAACAGGTCAGATATGGGGATTTCTGGCATTAAACACACACACACACACACACACAAAATCTTTATACTGATTCCAGTCATATATATGTGCATGGAGTGTGTGTGTGTGTGTGTGTGTAGTGGTGAACAGGCCTCTTGGAAACAAGACAAAGAATGGCCAAATGGTTAAGCTCTACAGCCAGTTGGAAGGATGCGAAGATGTGATTGGGTTCAAGCAGTGATTGATTCTTTCATGACGGAAGGGATGATTTTGTCAGCTCTTAATGAGATGGCGAACCTTTACACACCAAGTGCCCAAACTGCTGTGGGCTGCATGCGCGTATGCACCGCAGAGACCTGAAGTCCAGCTGGCCGGTGGGAGGCAGGGCATCCCAACACTGGCAGCACGGCAAGACAAGAGCAAAGATCTTTTTCTCTCGTGAGATTCTGCTTCAGTGTCTGCAGGGAAACAGAAGCTCTTGAAAGAAATGCCACGGAGATCTGAGCTGGTGCAATGGCCCGTGTGCCAGCAGAGCACTCTGTGTGCCACCACTGGCACCCGTGCCATAGGTTCGCCCTCACCGAGATAGTGGTTCACCCATTTCTCAAGGATGGTCACTTGACCAAAAAGTCTGGGCAGTTTTTGGACAGTTTCCAAACTTTCCTTTTTAAGGAAGCTCATGGAGAAGATGGTTGTGCTGTCGCTTCAAGAGGACACTGATGAAACAGATTAACTGGACTCTTTTCAGTCAGGCTTCAGGCCAGGATATGGAATGGAAATGCCACTGATCACACTCTCGGAGGTCTCTGGTGGGAGCAGGGTTGGATTATTGCATCCATCTTATCTCTTCTTGACCTCTCAACCGCTTTCCATACCATCAATATTAGTGTCCTTCTGGACTGGTGATGGGAGTTATGGATGAGTAGCACTGTGCTGTGTGGGTTCTCCTTTTCCTCCGGACTGGTTCCAGTCAATCTTGATAGGAGTAGGGAGCTCCAGTCCACAGCTTGGTTCTTTCCCCTCTCATGTTCATACATGAGGCCTCTGCGTAAGCCCATCGGACAGTTTGGGTGAGGTGTCATCGGTATGCCGATGATACTTAACTTTATAGTTGAGTATCCACCCCAGCTCACATGAATGATGGTGTGGCCATTCTGTTTCACCGTCTTTGTATATTGTTGAGTTCGTAACACCAGTGTGGATCTCACACTATTTTCAATAACAGTAAAAGATGTGCGGTGTTTACAATGAGAGATGGGTTGTTCTTGTCTTATCAAATGCCACCCTTAAAACTCTCCCCACCTACCCTAGGAACAGTATAAGAGCCGAGGTGGCGCAGTGGTTAGGGTGCAGCACTGCAGGCCACTTCAGCTGACTGTTATCTGCAGTTCGGCTGTTCAAATCTCACCGGCTCAAGGTTACCTCAACCTTCCATACTTCCGAGGTGGGTGAAATGAGGACCCGGACTGTGGGGGCGATATGCTGACTCTGTAACCGCTTAGAGAGGGCTGAAAGCCCTATGAAGCGGTATATAAATCTGCTATAGTATAGCAGCAGTGGTGGTTGATGGGAATTCATTGGGATGGGAGATCTGTGTGGCTGATCTCTCTGTGGAATCAGCTCTTACATGTGCCACACGATGCAGAAGAAAGCAGGCTACAATCGTCCCCATTCAAAAGAAAGACAGATGTGGGGAGGAGACCAAACTGTCAGACAGTGTGCACAGCATGTTCGAATGGAGTTATCGCTCCCTTCAGGTGCAGCTGAGATACAGCAAAAAGAGAAGGTAGGAAATGCAATCTATACAAAGGGTAAAAAAAAAACCTTCAGTAAAATGTGTTAAATACAATGTATTAAATAAAATGCATTCAATGCACATGTCTATTCATTGCAGCCTGCTTTAAACCGTCTGCCAATATTACAGCCGGGCAGGGCTTTGCAAATCCTGTTACTTAAAGGTCAAGAGACCAAAAGAAGTCAACTATACAGAGTTTTTGCTTGTTCTTTGGTGAGTCAGATGTGGATTTTTGATTTTAGAATGGTGGGGTTTGGGGCCATAGGTTGCCAAAATGGAAAGTGGAAGAGTCCAAATAGTACTGACGTCAACAAATTCAAAACCTTCTGACATTTTGGCTCTGCTTTGTTCTCTTGCCAAGTCTGTGTCACTTATATGGAGCATTCACAACTCAGATTGATGCTTGCTGTAAAGCTGAGTCTGAATGTATCCAGTTGTGAAAATGAAACCATCAGTTCTGTATCAGTTCTGCCTTTTGGGGCAAAAACATAAGCACCATCCAACCAACATTAATTACTTTTAATGAGGTGATTTTATTCAGAGAGACTTAGTTCTGGTTCTTAAACTTTCCATTGAAATTCACTGGTCAGAAAACAAACACCTTGGCGTTCGTTGTTTGAATGGGAATACATTTGAACAGGGAATATTTCTTATGGCATCAAAGAACAATGATGACTAAGACTTCCATTACCAAATAAAAGTTAGCTGTATTTATGTATTTATTTACTTGAGGATTAGGATTGATGTTTAATATATTCCTTCAAATGTTTGTGATGACTATCCAGCTTATTTCTTTCAAAGGAAAATATGCATAGTATATTTAGATTCCAGTAAAACATTTGATAATCATCCACCTGTGGATAAAATCAATCCTTTGCATATTGACTGATATTCCCATAACATCATTTCATAACAGATTTGTAAGTGCCTGAAATGCCCCAGAGAATCAATTGCTAGATCACATGCATGGAACTTAAACATTCATGTTTTCATGAATTAGGATTTTATGATCTCTAAGACAAATATAGGCCCAACTGATACGTTATTGGATCAATGCATGGAACACAGGATACCTTCAAAGGAGACTTCACCTGAGATGGAAGGATGGTTTGAATATTTGGGGACAGGCAGAAAAAAACCAGACTCTTAATTTGGAAATGTTCCTAGAAAATATAAATATATATTGCATATTGTGTGTGCGTGTGTATATGTGTGTGTGTGTGTGTGTGAGAGAGAGAGAGAGAGGGAGGGAGGGAGGGAGGGAGGGAGGGAGGGAGGGAGGGAGGGAGGGAGGGAGAAAATATCCTTAACTGTTGTGTTAAAGATCTGTTGGATGCTAAGAAATCATGGGTTTTTTAATTGAGGAGGCTTCCTGGGTTTTATTTTAAGAACATATATCAGGTTTCTGGTCCAAGAACCATACTGGACCCTTAAATGGTACACCACTGTCCACCCTTCAAAAAATGGATGGAGCTGAGACGAAAAGGAGGTAGATCAGGACAAGCACATCAAAATATCAAATTAAGCATGCACAGTTAATATAACTAATTCCCATACATGAATATCTCTTATATAAATAATGTATATCAATTCACGTGTAATTTTCTGATATTAGCTTCTAAAAAGTATTGAAATATGAAGCCAAATATCTTTTTTTTTTTTTTTGAGAAGCACGAGGAATAGCACCATGGCAAAATTCAGATGAATTTCACCTTCTACCAACATTCAATAGGAATTGTTCATAACTGACTCGGTAGTCCTTCCTTCCACACCCATATAAATAAAAACATCTAGAAGGCCCAATGTCAACAATTACAATAAAATGGAACTTGCTGACCTATAAGAGTAAACATGACATTCCAGAACTCAATGCAAGGTCCATATACTGAAGCTTCTTATTGTTTGAAAGGAAAATTATGCTAGATAAATTAATCAAGGTCAGATAGGAACCTTTGTCAAGAGCAAATGATCAAGACCAAGAGGCTCGCTCAAAATTAGCATCCAGTATAATATCTTGATGAAAATGTTACCATTACATTTTAAAATAATTGTTTGCAATGGATTGTTTTTTCTCCTTGCATCACATTTGATTTATGACTTGGATTCTCTGCCAGTAAAATTCAGAGAAAAAGGAAGGCTTGGAAAAGTAGTGATGATATGTTTTTGCACCATTTTTTTAAGGCAAGGTAGATCTACAGGTGCTGAATCAGAACTGATTTCTTGGGGAAAATAAAATGCACACTGCTGTCTGCCTTCACTGGCCATCCCTACTTCAGTCAGAGAAAGATTTCAAGACAGAAGCCATTAAGGACAGAAAATCTGATTCTATCAAATTCCAACAGTTAAAAACCTTTCAGATTTGAAAGCCATAAAGTGTAGGTTGCCTCATGCACCAAGTCAACAGGAGAACTGATTTACAGGATTGCTCATTCAGGTGCTTATATGTAAAACTACAGATATGTTCTCCAAGGAAACATTAGCAACAGATTCCTAGTCACATCAACACAGCATCCTTCTCAAATTTTACTTAAAAAGAACTACACAGAAGATTACATTGATGTTATCCAACAATAACCCCAAAGGGCAATACAAAAGTACCCCCCCCCCTTTGCTTTTACATCATTTTAGAAGTCAGAGAAAATATTTATTCAAAGTGCAAATCTAAATGAAATAACCCCAACTGAACTCATAAATACATGCATATATTGTGTTCCTTCCACTTGACGAAGTGCACTATGCATGCTTTGAAACCATAGTCAAAACAGCTGATCTACAAGCATTAGGTATGCTCACTGCCTGGAGTTACTTATAAAGCAATAAAAATGGGATAGCAATAAAGAAAGAAAATAAAGGAAATCCATACCAATAAATGAATAAATATAAATGCACACCGGTAAATAAATAAATAAATATAATATATTAGCAGAGCCTGACTCTGCTAATCCTTAGTGCCAACATTGTTAATTCCTCACATCAGAATTATTGCAATGTGGCAGGTTAATGTTTATGCCAATTCATGATCATAAATCATGATTTAAAGCTTGGTTTTGCAGTGAGGTTAATGCTGTGACCGATGGATTAATTTCAGTTTTGCTAGCTGTTCCAAATTTCATAAACTTCCATAAGAAAGTTGCTATCTAAATAAGCTTTAATACTAGAACATGGCTTTGAAATATACCTCCCCCCCCCTCTCTCACACACACACACAACAACAATGAAATAAGATGTGCTCAAGGCTTGCAACATCACAGTTAACTAGGGAGTGGCCTCCCTTAAATTCCCACCCCAAAATATGAACAGTCAGGTGACGAGAAAGGAAAAACCTTCCAAGAAGGTAAAACATTTTGATGAAACTTTTGTTCAAACTTTCGTACAAGTTCTGGATGACCAAAGTTCCATACATGCACAAAGAGAACTGGGGTTCATTTTCAGTCAATTCCTCAGGTTGATTTTGGTGCCACAGTTCCCACCTTTCTCTCCATAGAGATAAAGAATATTTAACTGCAGGCGGTTTGCTCCCACTGCACACATTGAGGAAAACATCTTTTGAAAGGCAAGCAGTGATTTTTATCAGTGTTGTTCTTTTTTAATCAGCGTAATCTTTAATAGGCTGCCCTTGAGATACATGATTCACAAGTGTGAAAACTATTCTCAGTAGGAACTGGGACTTTAATCCCTAAAGGGGACACTTGCAAGGCCCTCAAATGGCTGCAGAGGAGAACTACCTCCAATCTGAATAACACTGACTTGCCTTTAGGATCTCTCCTCTGCTTCTAGTATCCGAACAACCGGTGACTCGGGTTGCAAATTGCTCCAAACTCGAGGCAGAACAGCCCGGCATGCAATTCCATGCTGGGAAAGTGACAAAGGCTTGGGATACAATTAGTGGGGAGCGACTGGGACCGGCCGCTCTTTATTAGCACATTCAATCTACTTCGGCGATATTGAATCCCTTCCTCTCGCGGGGGCAAACTGGACAGAGATCTGTGTTTGCATCTTGCAGAGGAGCAGCGGAAGAGCAAGGCTCCTCGGCAGATTCCCCATCCTGCTTCCCAAGGAAAAGATCTGGCCTTAAAAAAGAAAGAGGCAAGAAGGCATGGGGGTGGGGGGGGATGCTGACGTCGTCAATCATTCTTGCCGTGTCAGAAGAGAAGGAGCTCTCAATCAATTTGCTAGAACGTTTAAAGTTCAAGGCAAAGATTTACGGCGGAACCATCACCACCGCCAAAGGGAGCTCCCGCGGAGAGCAAGGGGGGAAGAATTTTTATCTGACAAGCACAGAGATGCACATTTGCACGGAATCCTTTCCCCAAGGTGCCTCCTCTTTAGTCCCTCTCTCAGAAGCAAAGCAGGGAAACATTTGCATTTGTGTCTATCTAATGCAAATATCTTTCTTGTAATCCCACATCTAGCATTGGTTGTTGTTTTTTTTAATGTAGATATGCACACGTATCTGCACACCGCATTAAGCGTATAATGTTACACAGAACTTTTAACGCAACAAGCAAGAACCATGCTGGAGAATTACCAGAGTAATTTTCTGGCTCCATCATAAATGCATGATCCATCCAGCTATTTTTCTCGAGAAAGCTACTCTTCGCTGGAGAAGAACATTGGTCCTGTCGGGAGATGTTTGCTCTTCAGGCACGCAGATGGGTGCGTGTCTCTTGGACCTTTGGGGAAAAGGTCCCAAACATCTGCGGTCTCTCCCTCTCCCAAGCGAAAAAACTTCCAAGTAGTCCGTGGCCATCAAGAAACGTCCCTTGACCTCTTTGGTGCGGAGGAAGAGCAGCAGATGCGCTCTTGATCCCTTTCTGGTTCAAGGCGGCAGATGTGCTGCTGAGCCGAGTGTAATCTTAGCCATCACACTTCGTGATCCTTGAATGTCATCGGGAGTTACCGGCTCTGCGACTATCCGGTTGCACTTGCAAAGCGCTGCATTTAGCTCTCCATAAAATATGGATTTTATTGCAGCACCGTCAAGACCTCGTTCACAACCGCTGACCTCGGGGGGGGGGGTGGCGGGGGGGTGGCGTTTACCTATCCCGCAGTTCCCCCAGCCTTTGAATTAATACGCGCGCACGCATAGATGCCTCCGCCGCGTTTCAATATTTGGACTTTTGTCTCACCCTGAAATGTTTCTACAATCCCTTAGTGCCCATCTATATACATCTTCACACTATCTCATCTCCCCCCCCCACCCTCACACACACACACCCTCACACACACACACACACACCCTCACTTCGTTTAACCTGTAAAGGATTGTATCGTTCAGCAGCGTTCTCCAGCCATCCTTTCTTCTCTCGGCTCTTCCGGACCCAAAGTCCTCCTTTCCATCGCGCATCCCTTCCAAATCAGCGTCTTACCACCGGCTCTCCTTCTCCTTCTCTCTCTCTCTCTGCCCCGCAAGAGCACAATCAGATCTCCGGAGAAGTTTCCTTTTCTTTTTGTGGACCCCTCGCCCCCCCCCCCCCCCCCAGCCAGAGGAGGCTTTGTGAGCTTCCCGGGATCCGGCAAGCTCCGCAAACGGCAGCCACGCACGCAAGACATCCGACTCCTCTACTGAAGGCGACAGGCACCCACCGACTCAGTCTAACGAGCCCGTCTCATTCCGCGCACCCAATGCCACCCTCTCCGTGCGCCAAGCGGATCCGCCTGCCCCCCCCACCCCAAGCCTTCCCGAGAGCTGCGCTGCGTTGCCCCGTCCATGTGCGAGCCCCGCTCCCCGTCTGCCCCCCCCCCTCGACTAACGGACCTGCCAACTTTTGCAAACAACGAGGAAGGCTGAGCCTTGACGGCGGTCCAAAGAAAGAAAAGAAAAGAAGAGAAGAGGGAGAGAGAGGGAGGGAGGGAGGGAGAAGTAAAGCAGAAGAAGCCCAACGCCAAGCCAAGGGAAGAAGACTTGCTTTGCCGGCAGCTTCCCGCGGACTCCCGGAGCTCAGAGCCTCGGCCCGCCTCGTCTTACCGTGGGGAAGGCAGGGAAGGCGAAGGATGCTTTAGCCGCTCCGTCTTCCAAAGCCGGGGCAGGAAGCGCGGCCAGCGTCGGTGGCGACGGCGCCGCTTCTCCGGCTGCCTCTCTCCGCCTCCTCTGCTGCTGGTGCGGCGGGAGCGATCTGCCTGGACCGGGGCTCTTCCGCCTCTTGCTCGCCCAGCATCCCTTTGCAACTCTGCCTTTCGGGGGGAGGGGGGGCTGGGGGGAGCCAAGGGAAGGGGCTCTCACGGGTCGGTGCGATGCCCACTCCGCCCTCGCCGGGCTCTGCAAGGGAGAAGAATGCCAGGAAGAAGAAGAAGAAGAAGAGGAGGAGGAGGAGGAAGAAGAGGGGCTCGATCCCTCGCCCGGTCCTCCTCAGACGCGCAGCTCCTGGACGCTCCCGTGGCTGCGGCTGCTGCTGCTCTCTCTGCCGCGCCGCGGAGAAAACTGCAGGCTCCGCGAGGAAGGTGAAAGGCTGGGAAAAGAGAAAGCGCCTCTTCCAGGCACCCAGCGATTTGCAAGTGAATGAGATGGGAGGGGCGAGGGGGAGGGCTCTGTGGAAGGACCCCCCCTCCCACCTCGGCTTGTCTCAATGGGTGACAAAGACTGGCTTTCTTGGGGGGGGGGGGGAGGAGGAGGAGAGAAGAATCGCTCCAGCGAGTCCTCATCCAACCGACAGCCATCAACTGAGTGTATTCGGGCATTGGTGTGTTGGGTGCAGATGCCTTTAAGATGTCATTTATCCCCTGTGCCCAGGGCCTCTCCGTTACTACACCGCCCCGGTTTAAAGTCACTGATCTCCCGACGCACATCTGGGAAACAATGTTTGCTGCTATGAGCAGGTCTGCCACCTTAGCACTGATGTAGAAATGAAACGGTGCAGGTGCTGAAACAGACCCTTGGGTGAAGCGTAGGAAGGCCCCCCCACGCTAGAAAATAGGCTGACTGGAGTGGCCAAGATTGTGATTCTATTTACAACTATTTTATTTCCGTAGAAAGGGAAGAAAGGGGACAGTTAGGACAAGGGGCTCCGTCTCCAACTCTGGGCAGAAATCCAAATACAAGCATCCAGGTTCTTCTGCTTTAAGAGGATGAAATGGCCTTGAAACGAGGAGGCTGTGAGTTCTAGTCCTGCCTTAGGCATGGAAGCCAGGGTCACGCTCTCCCAGCCCAACTCAACTCAAGAGGAAGGAGACATATTAGATATGTCCCAAAGGGGCTTTTTCAGGAGGCAACTGGACGTTCTGGCTTTTTCTTTTGAAGACGTTTCCCTTCTCATCCAAGAAGCTTCTTTAGCTCCATAGTAGCTCTTCCTCAGCGCTGAAGAAGCTTCTTGGATGAGAAGGGAAACGTCTTCCAAAGAATAAACAAGAAAGTCCAGTTGCCTCCTGAACCAGGACCTGCATGACTGGGAATCAGAGGTGGTTTTCTGCCTGGTTTGGGCGAACTGGTAGTGACGGTGGCAGGAGGCTCCGCCCACCCGCCCAGACGTCATCACAGATGGTCTGCGCATGCGCAAAAGGTTCTCTGCATGCGCTCCTGGTTCCAAACCAAAGATTAGAGCATTTTATGCCTGCTGAGAATCTATACAGACTTTGAGTATTAGATATGTTCACCGTCTTGAGTTGTGCCTTATACAAAATAATAATGGTGACATAAAAATCGAATCGGTAAAATAAACACTTCATCCAAAGTCCGCCACAGGTTCCCCTGCTGAATTGCACTATTCATGGCCTAAACTGAGTATTGTCAAATGTTAAGAAAATATTATTCTTTCTTAAATACATTGTACTATAGTCCGTCTTATTCATGATATCCTTTTGGGTACCTGAGGACGGTGATCCCACGTTAGTCTTGATCCCTCGTTAGTCTTTTCTCTGGAGACGAAACATCTCGAGATCTGTCAAACATCTCCCCAGAATTTCCTTTCCTCTCCTGGATCCTCCTTGTTGCTTTCCTCTGAGCATATTCCAAACTCTCAGGGTTCTTACAATGCAGTCCCTAAATAGAATCCATTTTCAAGGCAACCAACCTATAATAAAATATAGTACAATCACACGTATTTAGGAATCCATATGTCTGTAGATGCATTCACCATTTTTGCAGCCCTGTCACACAGTTGGCTTTAGCAGTGCGCTTGGCTTTACGCTAATTTAAAATAATTTCCAAGGTGAATTCAAGACGATGCTAATAAAAGCAAGATCCAAAAATCTTTGGAGCCAGAATATTTAAAAACCTTATCTCATATGTACTTTTAGTTATCTCAATTGGATATGATGTCACTCAACAAACTTTTCTACTGTGATATCCAGGTTGTGAGCCTTCCTTTCAAATACCTTTGGAGCTTTTGGGTTTGAAGTTCTCTTGACTGATGAAACTATTTAACCAGTGTTAAACATGATTTCTTCCGTCCTCATCATGGGCTCCTACTAAATTACTTCACAGAAAAGCTCGTGCTGGGTGCAAAATTCAGGAAATAGCAAGTCTTCACATCTGGAAGAGACCCTGAAAGGAAGCAGGTGTCTGCTTTTATTTTTTATTTTATACCCACACACAAATAATAAGATATGTTATTATTTACATTACATTACCTGGTTATATTTTGCCAATTGAGCGCAAGGGTTTTTAGGAATATAGATTGCCATAAGAAGCACTGGAAGTTTAAATATTAAAGACTGAAATCTTTTTTATGAAACAATTAAATTTTAGATTAGAGCTAATAGTTAAACTTAAATTTAAATCCAGATATTTCTCCGGTGTGTCTACCAGTACTCTTGTTCCTTCTTTAAATATCATAAAAACGCCTTTCTGTATTATTGGGTATGGCAGGAAAGCAAAAAATATTCCAAGTTTGTTAACTTGGAATTCAAGGCAATACTTTTATTTGCATTCTATGCTGTTCAGAGTATTTTGCATACATAATTCATATAATACTTGAAAATAATTATTCTACCATTGCAGATGGGAGCTGACTAAAGTTAGATTGAGTATTTAGTTGAGCTGAAATTTCAAATTGGATTGTTTTTCTTTTCCCTTTGTTTTGTGCTGTGTAATACATTTTTAAAAAGAAGTAAATGCAACCTGCTCAGCCTGAAAGTTAAAGCTTGTCTGCCAAAAGACCCATAAAGGAGGTTGGGGTTTTTTTGTGGAAGGTAAAAATGAGATTCCTAAGTGGTGTGAAAGCGGTTTTTTTTTTTGCTCAGAGTTAAAAATATGGTGACAGAGGGAGAAATACATTATCAGAAATGTAGGTTTTGATGAATAGCTATCAAATCCATTGACTTCAGTGGATTTCATAAATAGCACCCACTTTAAAAATAGTAAAATACTCTGGTTTCTCTTTGGATCGCATTTGAAATGTAAATGTTGTTTTACAGCAAATTCCTGCATGAATACAAACTACTAGGTCTAATGTTTATGGCAGTGTTTCTCAACCTTGGCGACTTTCAGTCCTTTGGACTTCAACTCCCAGAATTCCCCCAGCCAGCATAGCTGGTATTATCACTGGTTTATGGGGATTCTCCGCCATTCAGGTCATGGTTGCCCCAATGGTGCTTTTGCAAAAGTCAAGTGGACTTTCTTGGGGTTTTTTCTTGAAGATGTTTCACTTCTCATCCAAGAAGCTTCTTCAGTTCTGGTGGGGAATGGAAGGATTTATATCCCTTAGGAGTCACCTGGGTGTTAGGACTCTGAAGGTCAGTTGTTAGCTCTCTGAGAATCCTTGAGACCACTTGGGGGTTTGTCTGTGTTAAGCCAAGGTTAAGCATAGGTTGCCCGTCCCTTTGACTGAAGGAGTCCGTGCCTGTGGATCTACTCAGGTTGGCTTGATCGGAGGCGAAACCTGAGGCGGTGGCAACTGCTGCTGCAGCTCTGACAGGTCTTCAAAGAATTTTCTGTTCGCGTTTGCTTGGTTGCGTTGCGAATGGCTTATTGCTTAGTTTTATTCTTATTCCAGGCTCTGCGGGAATCGCATATCCCATCCTCATCGCCAGTGTTACATATGATGTTGTCAGGGAAAGACGCAGGAGCCATGGAATCATGAGAGTAAGATGTTTATTGCGAGATGACAAGCGATTCAGCAACTGTTACAACTGTCACGGTATTTATACCCTCAGGTCACCAACTGTCATTAGAACCTCCAATCACAGGCTGTGCTTTGACCCGACCAATTAGAGCGCAGCACAGTCTGTTGCTGGGCTATAACAGTCTGCACCCTCACGGCCACCTGAATCAGGGTTCAAATGGGTGTGAAGCCTTCTTGGCAGTGCTAAAAGTCCTTCAGAAGGCTAACAACCCGATGACTTCTAAGGCACAAAGATCCATTCACCACCTTTTATCCAGAACTGAAGACGCTTGGATGAGAAGTGAAACACCTTCAAGGAAAAAAACCAAGAAAGTCTAGTTTCCTCTTGAAAAAAAGAAACTTTGGGTCTAATATATGAAGAAATATCTGAAGGCTGAATGTACCCTTTATGTCCTTTTAAAACCTTGGTTGGCCAAAAGTAGGACCAATTAATTGTCGTTATCACTGGAAATATTGTTGTGAGAAAATTTATCCCTCAAATTCTCAAAATACCTGAAGAAAAATCCAGGCCATGAATATCAACCCCCAGTACCTGACCATATGTGGCATACTAGTCCAAAAAGTTTGTTCAACTAAATAGACATTAGACGGTGGTGGGATTCAAACATTTTTACTACCGATTCTGTGGGCGTGGCTTGGTGGGCGTGGCTTGGTGGGCGTGGCAGGGGAAGGATACTGTAAAATATGCATTCCCTCTCCACTCCAGGGGAAGGTTAGTGCAAAATCCCCGTTTCCTCCGGATCAGCTGGGTCTCAGGAGGCAGGGAATAGATGGGGGAGGGGCCAGTCAGAGGTGGTATTTACCGGTTCTCCGAACTACTCAAAATTTCCGCTATTGGTTCTCCAGAACTGGTCAGAACCTGCTAAATACCACCTCTGATGTTAGAAGAGGCATTTCCTATATGTGTGAGAAGGATTCCCTGTGCATAAGAATACTTCTTTTAAATACCAGTTTTTTAAAAAAAGAAAAAGACTTAATATTAAATTTTTATACAATAGTATTTCTGCCGATTGAGACTGAAACTTTTCAGCTGAGTGAAAGTTTGAAGTCACTTTTTCAGTTAATGTTTGGAGACCTTTATAGTCCAAAGGCTTTGCTTCTCGAGAACATAAGTCTCCTTTCTGCTCCATTTCTATGTCAACCGTTGTTCTAAAGACGCCTCTCTTTGAGAGAAAGTCTTTTAGTAGCATTCATGGCCCAGTAATACCATGTTCCCTGAAAATAAGACAGAATCTAATTTTCTTTTGACCCCTAAAATAAGCGCTTGGCCTTATTTTGGGGGAAGCCTAATTATTTTTGAGGTAGGCAGCCAGCATGGTCACCTCATGGCTGCTGCTGTGTGGCGCTTCTGTGGCAGTGAGGCAAGAGCCACATCGCTGGGTGCCTGCTGCTCTTTTTGCAGTGGCCATTAGTATGGCAAGAGGGGCATGGGGGCTGGGGTTGCAGGAGCGGCTGTTAGGGTGTGTGGGGCACGTGGGCATGTTCCCCCTCTCTCCACCCCCCTCTGGCCTCCCCTCCTTGCATCATGTGTTTTGCATGCCAAGCAACGAGAAGTGCATGCACTTAAAAGCCCGATTGGGCTTATTATCTGGGGAAGTCTTATTTTGGGGAAAACAGAGTACCTGTGTCATCCAATCACACTCAATAACTCAAAAAACAGAGAGATGGCAAAAAAATTATTTGACTTCAGCAAAAACTGATTGGAAAAAATCTCAGTCACAAAATGTTTAGAGAAGCAATCCAGGTTTTATAGGCCGAGTTCAGCAAATTGCACACCTTCACCTTGTAGAGTTGTTTTAAGTATATAATAGGATTATGTATGTTGCCTTGAGCTCTTCTGAAGAAAAAAAGTGTATTAAGTAATACAAATTAAATTATTTTTCATGGAATACCAATAGATGCACTGTGGAAGAAATTATTCTTCTGAAATACCAACGTTTAATGAAAGGATGCTATAAATACTCCACCACAAGAAAAAAAAAGTAAGCATTAATCATATTATGGCAACACGCTTCTTGTCCTTAAGTAGGAGGTAAGGATCATTGAACTTTAGCAACCATTCAACGATCTGAAAGACCAGGTTAGGGGCAGATCATCGTGGACAAAATCTATTTATGTGATTGCTAACACCCTGACGGTATATAATCAATTAGTCAGTTGTATAATATATAAGTGTATTCTATATGTAACATTTCATTGGTTCCGAAGTTATTCTCCAATCTCAACTTAATGGTTGGGAATAATCATGGCCCAATGGTAGGACCTGTACTCTCTATGCAAGAAATTCCAATTTCTGCCATACTGAATTCAGAGACTGAAATGGAATTTATCTTCTAACCTCAGAAGCTGGTCAGTCAAAGTATCTTGAGCTAAGGCAGATTCCTTATAAGGCACCTTCGTATCTTCACAGAATACTTAAAAGCAGCAATCCAGGCAGGCTGGATGAATGTGACTGAGTTTCAAAAATACCTTGTTCCAGATCAGGAGATGGTACTCCAGTCGATGTTCTGTTGGGATGTTTCCCCTCACTTGTTAAGGAGTGCACAACAATGATACGTTGATCCATCTGTGTTTCATTATTGAAGACATTTGTAAAACAAACTCTTTTATTTTCTGCAGTTTGGGATCAGTAGTACTAGAATATTAACGTGCGGTTGCAGAATAGGAAAAGCAGGCCCATTAAGTGTGGTTTGCATCTGTTACCATTAAATGCAATTTTTTTTCTAATAGCATTGTAAATCAGTAGTCCAAGGAATTATAATCTGCAAAATAGCAATTGATGAGTCTCAGACTCAATCTTCTCAAGACTGAATAGCTGTGGATATTGGTAGCACCTGATTCTGGAGGTATTCTGTCTTGGATGGGGTTATATTTTCTCATTCATGGGCGATGCACTATTTGGGGGTCTTTATGGACTCACAACTCCTACTCAATGAGTAAGTAGCATCTGGGGCATTTAGGTCATTTCACATCTTCCTCTGGTGCACCATTGGCACCTTTTCATGGACCGAAAAGTCAGTTTTTCATGACTTGTCACTCCATGGCTCAACCATTGTAAAGCACTCTATAGAAGGAAGCTTGCCCTTGAAGACCACTTGGAAGCTTCAAGTAGTCCAGAAATCAGCAACATGGGCAAATTACATAGATGTTTTGATAAATCTGTGGTATCCCTGCTCTATAACCCACAGTGCAGGGGTGGGTTGCTGATGGCATTACTGCTGGTTCAGTGTGCAAGTAAGCAATTGTGCGCATTTGCCCATAAAATGGTCTGTGCATGCACAAAATGTTAAAAAAATGAAAAAAATTACATTTCAGCAAATAAAGTTGTTCTACGCATGCGCAGAGCCAAAAATCAAGATGGCGCTGCTGTAGGAGAACCAGTTTGGGGTGTGTGACAGGCCTGGGTCGCTGCTTTTTCCAAGGAACCAGACCACCAAACCACTATTGGTTCAGCCAAACTGGTACGAACCGGTAGGAATCCATCTCTGCTGCTGCATTGGCAATTGGACTTTATTATGAAAGTAAAGATGTGTATACATTCTGCCTATAATTGATTTCTACTCAGTGATGGCACCGCAAAAGTCAATTGCTTGATAATTATAGTTATTAAAAGATTGGAAAATGGCGAATGGATATTTATCAATCGCTACAAACTATGGCGGTTCTTCATTACCAGTAACTGCAGAACAACAATGGAAGATAATTATTTCCTTGATGTTCTGTTTATGGGCTTCCAATTGGTCATTATTTGAAGCCAGATACAGAACTAGATTGTCCTTTAATCTAATAATCAGATTCTTCTTATGCTTACATTGCTGTTTTCCAATTTCTCTTACATTAGTCTTTAGAGTGCAGGAAAACTGGCTCTTTATGGAATTCAGTATAAATAAATAAGGTTCCCTTTGGGTCTCTAGGCCAACTATGAAATATATTTTTTTGCTGGTCTGTAACTGATTTCATATGATATAATTCTGCTTTTATGATTGTTTACACACACACACATCCATCCATACATGAACATTATAATATAACAGGGCGGGATTCTACAGGTTTGGCTTGGTTCGAGCGTACCGAGAGCTCCGAAGATCAGCTGAGAGCGAACCGGTTTACTTTGACCTTCAGTTGGGCCCTCCCACCTGCCCCTGGGCAATACTCACCTACGTTTCCTTGTTTTTTAGCCCAGCTGATAGGCACGGCAGAGCCGATTCCCACGCCTCAGCTGTTTTGGTGTGCCTCAGTAGAAGGTAAGATTTTTAGCTTTGTTCTAACCCACTGCGCACACACTTTGGCGCATGCGTCAGGGAAGCGAGCGCATGTGCGCAAAACGTGCACTCAGCAAACTGGTTGTTAGGCCAGTTAAATCGCACCACTGAAGTGAAACGTGGTGGCACAGTGATTAGAAAGCAGCATTGCAGGCAAACTCTGCTCACCGCCAGGAGTCGATCCTGCCAGGGCTCAAAGTTGGCAGCATTCCACCCTTCTGAGGTTGGTAAAATAAGGATCCAGGTTGTTGGGGATAATATACTGATTGTGCATATTAGAGAGGGCTGTAAAGCAAGCACTATGGAGCAGTCCATAAGCCTATTTGCTATTGCTGTAATCTGATTTTAAAACAGTCCAATGGACTAGCAACCTAAATTTAAAAAAGTATGTCTATATATATACATTAATAATTTATTCAACATTTAAGAGTCCATTTTTCTTGAAGAAATGTTTTCCAACCAACTTGATCCTTCCTGCCCTTCTATCCCCAAATAAAACGAAATCATGAATATTCACATTCATTGGCTGCCCATAGTCACTTATGATGAAACACACCATTCAATTCTAAAGCCAACACCTAAAAATCTACCCAGAAGTAAAAAAATCAATCATTCTGAAATTTTTGGAAGCAAGTTACTTGCTTGAGATATAAGGTAGTTATAATTTCTCTGCTTAAAATAGAGCAAAATCAATGCAGCTTGAAACTCAGAATAGATGTAACTGAATCATTTCTATATCACTTATCTATCAGAGGTGGTATTCAACAGGTTCTGACCAGTTCTGCAGAACCGGTACTGGAAGTTTTGAGTAGTTCCGAGAACCGGTAAATATCAGCTCTGACTGGCACTGCCTCCATCTATTCTCTGGCTCCAAAGTCCCAGCTTATCAGGAGAAAATGAGGATTTTACAGTATCCTTCCCCTGCCACGCCCACCAAGCCATGGCCACAGAACCAGTAGTAAAAAAATCCCATCACTGACCTTCATGGTGTTTTCCTTTCCACAGGGCACAATAATTCCAAGAGTACATCCCTTTGCCTGGAATACAGATTTGTTTAATATTTGGGCTCCTCGTTGGGAGAAATGAAAATATTTTGTTTTCATAATGTTCCATTTTCAGGAACAGACTTGGTTTATATCCCAATCCAAATGAGCCTTGAAAATAGGCCCGTAAGTCCAGTTATCTGAACATACAACCATAGCAGACAAAAGATATTATTTTGTACATCAAGCACTTCTAATCATTCTTTCAAAGAGTTCTAAGAGGTAAACAAACACAATCCCCAATTGTTTACATGTATGGAAGGGTCTGTGAGCTTTTCCCATCTAGCTCTAAGGCCCTGACACTTTACAACTCAGATTAATCTATCTTACATCGATGGAGGCATACATGTACAGACGCTGAAATAATATAATATACTGTCCCAAACAATAATTTATTTACTTATTCAAGGGAAGCAGCAAATGGGAGGCCAGCTTGTGCAATGCCACACAGAACAGAGATTTCTGCCATCCGCTGTAAACCATCAGCCGATGGGATGAATTATGAAGCAAGAATAATATTATCTTTGCCTGTATAACTACAGATGTTATTGATGACCGCAGTTCCTTCCAGACCTTTGAAAATCCAGATGCGTTATTTGACCCATTGACCTTCTGCAGTAATGAGTTCCACAGGTGGATGATACGTAGCATAAATATTCCCCCCTTTGTTTGTGTTTTGTGCTGTCGTGTGTGCCTGTGGCATGCCCCGTTCTCCTCTTATGGGGCCAGAGCCAACCCGGGGCCCTGCCTTTCTTTGAGATGGACTGGTAGCCAGTCTGAGACTGGCTTCTCTCCTTGGGCTTCACATTCTTTTGAAATAAATTTCAGCCCAGAATGTTTTCTCCTAAATGCCACCCAGTCGTTTTCAAGCATGTATGTTAACGCTGGTGTTCCCCATGTGTTTGAGAAGGCATTTGAATTACGTTACATTGATATATTAATGGGTTTGCTTGCACAGAAAACCATAGAGAAGATTCACCTTTCTTACTTTTGTTGTAGGCTTCTTCTGCCTGAACCATGAAATGATAGTTTTCAGGTGACCTCAAATCAACTCAGATACAATACTTTTTCCAAGAAAGCAATTCCCAAAATTTAGCCCTAATGTATTCTACTGTGCATTGAAGAGCCAGGTACGAATTGAGGTGACTCGGGACTACGTAACTTCTAGCAGGTGGGAGATCCCTGCTCCAGTCGTGAAGTGTACGAAGCTTAGGTAGAATGGTGGAAGACATATTGTTTTTCTAAGTAACACTAGATTAACTGGAGACTATAGGTCTCTCTCTCTCCCTCTCTCTCTCTCTCTCTCTCTCCCTCCCTCCCTCCCTCCCCCTCTGTGTGTGTGTGTGTGTATGCACACGTGTGTGCGTGTGTGTGTGTGTGTGAGAGAGAGAGAGAGAGAGAGAGGTAATGACACATGCAATATGAAATAACTGACCCTATGATTTACCTATCTGGTTTTGATGCTAGATGCAAATACAAAGTATTTAATTCTGGATCATGATGTCATATTTTTGATCACTGTAGCTGAGAGAAGATACTGTACTGGCGGCTATATTGATTGGAGATAAAGATTGGAGATAAAAATGCACTCAGGTTCAGAATGTATCTGTATGTGCATATGTGAAACCTCCTTTCTTTCTTTCTTTCTTTCTTTCTTTCTTTCTTTCTTTCTTTCTTTCTTTCTGTCTTTCTTTCCTTCCTTCCTTCCTTCCTTCTGTATGTATGTATGTATGTATGTATGTATGTATGTATGTATGTATTTTGTGTGTGTGTGTGTGTGAGAGAGAGAGAGAGAGAGAGAGAGAGAGAATCTGTCTAGACAAGAAGTTCAGCCTGATTAAGAGTAAGAATAGCAAACTGTCTATTCTGGACACATAAACCAGGTATATTAATTGATCATCTTGCCTCTAATAAATTTATCTACCCAACTTATCTAAAAAGCCAGACTCACTATTTTTTTCTTAGATATAAATCAACTAAACATCTACCCCCCTCAAAAAAAATTTCTTTAGCACCAATCATCAAATTTGTTTCTGTGAACACCTCTTACCCAACCAACCCAATCATTTCCTATCTGTCCAATTTCATAATCAAATAAAAGCCAATAAACTCAAAATGTACTGATAATGTCTCTGCTGCTCATTGCATGGCTTGGTTCTGAATGCAGATGTTTGGACTTTTAGAACCTTTTAATTAAGCAATGTTATCACCATTACAGGCTTTTAAAAAGTCTGTTCTGGAAAAAAAAGAATAATTCACACTCATGAAATATCATTGGAAACTCTGCCAAGCACAAGTGGTTTTGCAGGTCATCATTCTCTAAGATAAAGAACAGGCTGATGTTGAAACAGACCCCACTGATATCTCTGGAATACATTCCTGCTTGCATTGAAGTGTTGCAGGAGAAATCTTTCCTGCTCTTGCTACGTGAGATTATTTAAACCAGAGACTGAACGTGGGATCAAATGTGCTCTCCTGTTGAGCTGTAGCATTTAATAAATTTGCAGGCTTCACCTAGCTTTGATCTACTTTATCTGAATTTTTTTAATTAAACACTCTGCAATCTACCTTTTTTCTGTTCTGTTTATACTATAACACACTGTATATAGCGTTTTAATAGTATAATGTAAAAATCTACCCCTGCAGTGTAAGTTATACAAGACAGCTTTTCTTTCTTATGCTTTATGTAAATGAGTACGTAGAAAATCAAGTGAGTTTCTAACTGAAAAGGCATGGGAATAATAATAATAATTATTATTATTTGATACAGGTGATTGCAATGACTTTAACCGGGATTTCACAAAACTGAGAATATTTTCATCTGCCATAGAACGGCGTCTTTGAAAAATACCACTTTTTTTCTTTTTACCTTCCAAGGTTACCTGCTCTTGGCCTGCTTCTAGGCAGCCAATGTCTCCTATATTTTTGTAGCAAGCATTCTGTGCTAATTTAATTTTGCTGGGTGTTTTGAACTCTCTTTTGATCTCTCTCTTTCTCCGTTTTATTATTTTTGAAAATTGAACCTGCACATTGTAATTCAATTGTTTCTGCCTGGCACTTGGGAAAAGATAAAACAGCTTTGCCAGGCTACAGGAGTTCAGATTTCTCTGGAATTCAGGAGCTTGACAGCCAATTAAATAAATGTCACTGATTAAGAAATAATTTTATACATATTTACATCTCATTTGAATGGGAGCATATTTCACTGCTAAAATGTCCTTCAAATGAATTAAAATGAATGACTAAGAGATCTCTTTATTAAACTAAATGCCTCTATGCCACAAACTACAATAATCAAGAACCTTCTCTGAGGTAAACATTTTTTTGTTGTTAGTTGTGAAATCGTGTCCAACCCATTGCGACTCCATGGACAACATTCTTCCAGGCCTTCCTGTCCTCTACCATCCTCTGGAGTCCATTTAAGTGACTCCATCCAGCCACCTCATTCTCTGTCGTACCCTTCTTCTTTCGCTCTCAATCTTCCCCAGCATTGGGCTCTTCTCCAGTGAGTCCTTCATTCTCAAAGTATTTGAGTTTCACCTTCAGGATCTGGCCTTCTAAAGAGCAGTCAGGGTTGATCTCCTCTAGGACTGACCAGTTTGATTGGCTTGCAGTCCAAGGAACTTGCAGGAGTCTTCTCCAGCACCAGAGTTCAAAGGCCTCAACATTTTAGATCAACCTAACTACCTACCTACCTATTTATCAATTATGTTACCTATTGAAGAAGGAGCAAAAACAGATGTGGGCTGCCTCATTTCAAAGAGGCTCTTTTTTAAACAACTATCGTTGATAGTTGTAAGAGTATTTACTCTTACAGTTTTCAAAATTCTACATTTACCCCAAGCTATCATTAAAAATACCTTCCTGAAATTTGTGTTTTCCTTGCTTCCTTGGTTTTGCCAACTATGTAGATTTGAAAAATATATCAAAAGAATGACAAGCATTTGACTAGACCTGGGTTAGACTTAGCCTGGTTCAATGTACCTCTTCTTACAGTCCTTGCTGTCATCTGAAGTGATCTCTAAAGTTCCCATAATAGGCGGTCATTATTGAGTTCCTGCATATTTTCTGCAA
This sequence comes from Thamnophis sirtalis, assembly GCF_051295495.1. Lineage (NCBI taxonomy): Eukaryota > Metazoa > Chordata > Lepidosauria > Squamata > Natricidae > Thamnophis > Thamnophis sirtalis. The sequence continues at coordinate 177,558,459 of NW_028261382.1, forward strand.
CCGCTGTTTATAGCAGGGACATCTGGAAATGCCCCATCTTTAATTTAATATCTACTTATTAAATTGCTTCATGAACATTCCAAGAATACGAACAGTGATGAGATCGTGATGATGATGATGATAACGATGCAATGCTTATTAGATTTGCCATCAAAAACAACAGCAAAACACAATAAAATGCTGAAATAAGTAGAGAACGCTAACTCTAAAATTTAGATGGTACAATGCAAAACCATAGACCATGAACAACAGCACCAATTACAAAGAGATATTAATTAACAACATCCAGTTCCATGTGCCACAAAATCATTCCCCAAAGGTCCTCTGGAAGAATTTGACTTGCAGTCCCTTCTGGATGATTGTCACTGCTTCTAGAGCAGTGTTTCCCAACCTTAACAAATTTCAGAAGTGTGCACTTCAATTCCCAATTTTGAGAGTTGAGTCCAAGCATCTTAAAGTTGCCAAGACTGAGAAACACTGATCTAAAATGTAGGCCCTGTGATTGAAAAATGGTGTTTTCTGGTTTCATTCCATCAACTTGCAACACTGAAGGTAATCCTTCTCTTTATACCTAAGTTTCTAAACTAATACTTAAAAAAAATAACTATATTACGTACAAGTGTTAAGAGAGAGGAAGGCTTTCATTGTGAACGTGGTTAATGTTTCCAGTGAAGGGAAAACAAAAATAGAAACAAAATGCAAAGAGTATAAGACTGTTATCATATTAAAATAATACAATGGCAAAGGGTTGGGTGGGATTTGAATAGCAGCTTAGATTATTGAGAGCCTTTTATAATTTGTTTTTTTGAGTAACAGTAACCTATGTGATGACAACTCATTGGGGAATTAACACTCTTATTTTGCCATTTCACTGCCTTTCTTTCCTTCCTGTGATTATTTTAAGAACTGTAAAAAGATGGATTAAATGTAGTTCACATTCAACAGAAGACAGTGCTAAGTGGTAAGAGTGCAACTTGTAATTTGCTTGTTTTTCCCATGAATCTGCATCGTTCAAAGTGGGATTTTAATTGGAGTGTCATTCCTATACCCAGTTTGAATGCCATAAAATTATTAAGTGTCATCACCTCTTTTGAGGTCCAGGCTCTTTTTTCTGGAATCCAAAGACCTGAAAAGTCTTGAATCCTCATGGTTTCTGGAGAGAAATAGTTTTTTTTCTTTGCTTTTTTTAAATGGAAACTTTTGACTCTGCACTGTATGTGTATGATAGATTATTGGATTCTTATAGCATTGTCATTTGGAGTTTCCTCAATCAGTTCCTGCAAATAAATGTTCAGGTTGCAGGTAACACTTCAAGTTTTCCACTGCATCAGTCTCTTGCAATTCCCCAAGGCTGCTTTTAGCAACTCATCTGCAAAAATGCAGCTATCCTTCTTTTTCTTTAGCTACAAACCAGTTTCACTCAGAGAGCTGAGATAGAATACAAATGCCTTTGGATTGGAGCAGCTGTTGAAACTCAGAAGCTATTAAGCTCTAACAAAGGAAACCACAACATCTCAGAGAAAATTACTCCATCACTTTGCATAACTGTACAGAAAGTCCCGTTTCAATAAAACATGATCGTATAATGAGTGACATCGCTTATGGTTTGGTAATGTAAGTTAAACTCTTTTTTTTTTTAGCTTTACAAAGCAAGGTAGATCTTTCTGATAAAAATAAAACTTTAGAAAAAGGAAAAAGATTAATGTATCCTTGTATAAAATTAGCTCAAAGCTTTAACATATTCTAAACCATGTAGAAATATACTATGAGCCATAGTGACACAGTGGCTAGAGTGCAGTACTGCATCTTACTTCTGCTGACTGCAGTTGGCAGTTTGAATCTCACCTGTTCTTTTTTTTTAATCTCACCTGTCCAAGGTTGACTCAGCCTTCCATTCTTCCAAGGTCAGTAAAATGAGGACCTAGATTGTTGGGGGAAATATGCTAACTCTGTAAACTGCTTAGAGAGGGCTGTAAAGCACTGTGAAGTGGTATATAAGACTAAATGCTATTGCTATTCTGTCTTCTCATTTCTTCAATAAAACATAATGAAAAGTCAACAAAGAGCCCATATATTGAATCCATTCTTTGTCATTTGAAGGGAATCTTCAGCTATGTCGGATTAATCTCTTCACCAAATCCCAGGCTTGATGTAGCCAGAGTTCTTATAGCTACATTTTAGTTTATTTTTATCATGCATGAATGCATGTATGTACTTGATTGCTTTACTCGAGGGTTATCAAATTGGCGGCCTGTGGGCTGGATGCATCAGGCCATGCCCACCCCAACTCTGTGAAGGGGGAAAACATTGCAAAACATTACGTGACGGCAACGTGATGCAGTGATTTTGACACCCGTACTTTACACAGTCTGTGTTACTGACCAGGACCAATATAGGCTAAATGGCTGTTAGGCTGTCTTTGCAGGCTTCTTGCCCTGGTGGGAATAGCAGTGTTCTGGAAGAAAAGGGACATGTTTTGGCTCTGCAAAATATAGTATAAACAAGTCTTAACTCGTACATCATTGGGGCAATAGCTCACTTGTTAAAACTTCACCGAAAATTGGTACAAACAGCAGAAATCCACACTGAGGTTTTAAGCTGCCAGTTTTGTAAGCCGAGCATATTTCAAAAAAAAGGGGGAGGGGGAGAAGTAACGATAAATAGAAACTGCTAAAATAGCACGTGTTGGCTTTTTTTTGAGAGAGAGAGAGAGAGAAATGGAAAGTACTGCTTCAGCATAATTTTCTGCAAATATTAATTTGTCAGTAACTATTTTGTTTTATTGTTTTGTTTTATTGACATTTATAGGCCGCCCTTTTCCCTGAGGGGACTCAGGGCGGCTTACAATTAATGGGAAGGGAGTGAAGACAAAACACAAGAAAGAAAAAAAATGTGAATAAAAAATAAACCGATAAAACACAACATTCATTCAGCATTCGGGTGGGGCGAAGTTCGGGTCTTATCCCCAGGCCTGACGGGATAGCCGTCATCTGGAGGTTCAATAGCTCATATCAAAATTTGGTGTCAGAGTTTAGTTTCTGAAATTGACAGCGATGAAAACTATACATCTCGGATAGCAGTGAAGTTTAGCATCTCACTTATCTGACACCAATAACGCTCCATGCTTGGTCAATTCTTATAAAGCCAGTAAGATCATCCTAAATTTTCACAGAATCCAAAAGATAGGGGAAGAACATGTAAGATGAAAGCACTTCTAAAAATAAGTAAATGTGAAATATGGATTACATGTGTACAAAACACAGTATTACAGTCATACAAAGAAGCCACTAGCCATAAGTAATCAGTAAATTAAATGCGTAGCAATGCAAAATCTTACCATAAATGGTAAGGTGGCTTGGCTGACATGTTATTAAACAGGAAAGACTAAATAAGACTCACTTGAAACCGAGATTAATTCATTCTCTGCTAGGCACGTGGACAACTGCTAGTGATTCTTCAGAAACAGCATTTCTCATTTTTGCCTGCAAATGCTATTCTAAGACCTCCAGCAGTTCTTCTGAATTTCCGCAATAGAAATATAGAGAACTCTCCATAAGTTGTGGATCAATGGCGATACTTTCATATTACTTGCTGAAGCACGTCGTCCTTTTCTATAAATTATAAGTGGATATTTATATATTTATATAAATCTTTCCCTGGATGATCAAATTCTGGTTATCAATATTATTTGGCTCTATAGTTTGTTTCTTATGGGCAGATCACTTGGTGAGTTGAGGCATTTGGAAACAATGGACAAAGTAGCTCACTAAGTTAATGGATTCCACCCAGAGGTGATATTCAACCACTTCTGACAGGTTGTGGACAACCAGTAGCAGAGATTTTGAGTAGTTTGGAGAACCGACAAATAGGCTGGCCCCGTCCCCCACTGCCTCCCAGCCTCCCAGCTGATCTTCTTTTGCTGCCCTGAACAGGAGAAGAAGAGCTGGACAACAGGTTAGTGGGATGGGGAGGGAATGGAGATTTTGCAGTATCCTTCCCTTGCAATGCCCACAAAGCCACAGCATGCCCACAAAACCGGTGGTAAAAAAAAAATGGAATCCCATCGCTGGTTCCAAGACTTTTCTTGAAAGCTGCTTGCTTCAGGAACTGACAATCCTTCTAAAGTTCTGATCAATCTCTTGAACATGGAAATATATCTGCTCAGTTGAATATCCTATTCTTGAAAACACAGCAAGATTAGTTCTTTGGTTCTCTGATGCACTGACATCACAGAAAAAAAAAGGAGGTCTGGTGTAGAAAATTCTGGATGAATATTTTTAGGTTAGATGGGGCCTACTCTGTGGTAGCATTGATGGCAAATGCTTAACAGGAGATCACGTGTCAGGCAAATTTAAAGAATAGGAGTTTATTGGACTTAGAGGGACGTGATTTGAGATTTTAGTTTGGGTGGTTAAGTTTATGGTGTGATAAACATAAACTTAATATGTATTTTAAAAATAATTTTGCAGACATGCCATACTCAGAGTTTGGAATAGTTATAAAGCAAGATTGTCTCCTAAAATTCCCTTAGGTTGTTATCCAAGGAAGCTTTCTTTAGAAGAGAAATTATGACTGGTTGCTTTATACTGATTTATTGGCACTTATTGACTAAAATTAAAAAAAATAAAAGAAGAGTTGAAAAAGGAAGGAATATTTGTCAATAGTTTGCTTATGCACAATTGGTTCAAAGATTCAAATTGGATTAAAAGGAATTAAGCTTTTGGAGATGAAAAAAGAGACTTTCAAAGGGACTTATGTACTCAGAACGGACACTTTATTACAAAAGTATAGAAATTATAGAAAATAAATCAGGAGGACAAATATGTTAAAGATTGCATGATTAAGTGGGAACATTTTTCTGGATATTTTATGGGAAGAATGGAAAAATATCTGGATTAATGGATTGAAATTCACGTTGAATTGTAACCTGAAAAATACACTTTTATAAAATGATGTACTGTTGGCAATTAACTCTTGAGAAAGATGTGTAAGGGAATAATACCAAATAAGTGCTGGAAATGTCATAAATGTGAAGGTATCTTTTATCATCTTTGGTAAACATGTAAGAATGCCAAGTGGTATTGGGATTGGATATGTGGCTTGATTCAGAAAATAATAAAAATCAATGTAAAGTTGAAACCAGGGGCTTTTTTTTAAAGGCATCATGGAGGAGATTGTACATCAGAACTCAACTCACGTGATATTTAATCCTCTAAGAATTCTGTTGGCTTGGTTAAAAAAAAATCATACTGCACTGGTTTCATATAAGACTGTTAAATCAGCTGGATTTAGATAATCAGACATTTATCCCATTGATATGGATGGAAATAAATTGAACCTTGACTGGACCAACCTCTTGGTATATCATTATTAGCTTAATGAAAAAGGAATCTTTTCAAACTTTTTTTTTTGCAGTTTCCAGAAATATTTGGGCTGCCAGCTCTCTTTTCTTTTCTCATAAATCTTTCCTGTTGATCAACAGACGGAGAGGTTCTCATAAAGAGTATGTCAACAGAACATGTAATTATTGCTCTCTGACAGATGGAATCTGGCAAATGCCCAAGCCTTCTCGTATAGCTGAGGATGGTCCCAGCAGGAAGAGTATCAAAAGATTCTACCTGTCTCTTTTCTGTAAACATCTTCTGCTTGTGATTCAGAGTAGGGGTAGAAAGAGTTGGAGTTCAAAGAGAGCTTTAAAATGTGAACTTGTCAAAGCTTTGGTATTCCATCAGCTTAGGATGACACACTAACATCATTGGTGCAGTAAGCCTAAACAATTTTGAGAGAAATAAGTTCTTGCACTACATCAGTATAAAGAAAAGGAATAAATGCTAAGTATTAATAAATACACGCTTTCAAGAAAGGTAATCACCTGGATTATTATTTTTTGAGGGACTACAACATATAGCAGCTAAAGCTTAAAGAATAAATTTGGTGTGTGTGCATGCAGGGATAGCTAAAAGACAAACAGGCACCCCGAATTGGCACTTCAGCCTGCTTTCTCTTTAATTATCCTATCTTTTAACTCCCAATTAACAAATATGGACCACTTGTGCTTTTCTCTCTCTTTTTAAAAGCATCACCCTTCCTAGCCATCTTTAGACTTTAAATTTGAAAAAGCACTAGTAATATCCTGTGGGCTACTTGGATGAATGACTGATGGCTGTTCCTCATGGATATTGTTAAAAATACAACTGTAGCATGAAAGGAATGAAACACGTCTATTGTAAATGGTAATCAGTTCCTGCTATTGGCCGGATTCTGATCATTTTTCTGCTTTCCTTGTACCATGTCTTCATATATGCCGAGAAAAGCATACAAAATAAGCAATAATTCAGAGCAATGGATCTTTTGTTTTGTGTGGATATAGATAGAACTGAGATGAAGTGGTCTAATCCGAAAGGATTTCTGGAGAGGGAGGGAACTGTGTTCCATCTTTGGCAACAAATACAACAAGGAGTTTTAAGGAATCTTAAAAAAAAATAAGCTTCTGTGGATCACAGCTCATTAGATGCATGCAACAGAGATCTAAGAAAGGATTATAAAGATGTGCAGCTTTCTCAGAATCAGACATCATCAGACCACATGAAGTCAATGGTGATCCATAAAATCCTATGTGACAACAAATCTGTTAGCCATTAAGATGCTAAAATGTTTTTCTGCATCTTCTCCATAGGTCCATGCTCAATTAGAGTAACTTTGAATCAACTGAATACATACTTAATGAAAGCTAACAAATTTGAGAAGCAGCTATAAGTCTAAAAAACCTATAATCAAACCTATTTTGTGTCCTCTAGATGATTGCTGAGGATAAGACCACTCCTTGTGTATTTGTCTTCATTTTTTTTACTACATACCCAGGTTCATCAGAATCATGCCAGTAATTTCAGCAACAGTCCCTGCAATTTCCCACTAATTAATTCTTTAGAAGAGGCAACCCCAAATAGTATTTTAAACCTTCAAGATATTTGATGTATAAATATTTCTTTAAGCATCAAGGGGAGGGGGAAGAATGACATGGATCTATTTCCTCAAATAAAATTTCTTTCCTTTTCCTTCTCCCTGAATATCTTATTTATGCTTGATTTCTTTTGTCTTTTGAGCCAGTCTGTATGATTAGATATCTGCATAGGAAATGACATTTGAATCTTGGGGTAGATCCCTGTTTTCTGTCTGGCCCGTCACTAATTATTCTCTGAGTGCAGAAACAGTAACTTTGTTTCTTGCAAATTCACCCACTGGGATTTTCCAGCTGTGAGTCAGGACTTTCTACCTGAGCAGCCTTAAGCCCTACAGAGTGGGTGGTTTCCAGCTCTTTGTCCCATTCCTGTAAAAGCCTCGTCTCTCATTGACTGTGGAGCCTGGCATGCTCACCCCCTTTCAGTGGCTACCCTGGCAACCACTTCATCTTGAGCTGCCAGGCTGCTATATTGTTGGTTAGCAATTCCATTTTTCTTTTTAAAACAATTGCAGTTGAACCAACCACGTCCTATTAAGTCAATGAACTATCCTCAACTATAGAAGCATATTCTCCATCCAACCCTCTACACCTCCCAGTGGGCACCTTTTCCATTTGGGTCTAAGTTGGGTGAAGCCTTATCTTCTCACCCCCTCTACGCACCACTAAACACTTTCCCTTTTGTACCACTTATTTCTTTTAAGTATATCTTTAGGTTGACATTGAGGAGCATTACTTGTTTTGTTTCTGTAAAGTTAAGCTAACTATTCTTCCTTGCCACAGGATGTCTATGGATCTAGAAGAGAAGAGGGAGCGAAAAAACAACCTCTTCCCAATTGCTTTGATTATTATTCAAGATAGGATGGTACTTCAAGAAGCAAAAGATTAAAAAAAAATGTGTTGAAGGAGATATATGGCAAACAGGCTTGGAGGCATCTATGTTGCAAACATATGAGCCGTGGTGGTGCAGTGGTCAGAATGCAGTACTGCAGGCTGCTTCTGCTGACTGGCTGCTGCCAGGCGTTCGGCAGTTCGATTCTCACTGGCTCAAGGTTGACTCGGACTTCCATCCTTCTGAGGTCAGTAAAATTAGGACCCAGATTGTTGTTTGGGGTAATGTGCTGACCCATATTTAACCACCAAAAGAAGACTGTAAAGCACTGTGAAGAAGTATATAAATCTAAGTGCTATTTCTATCTGAGAAAGCAAACGAAAAAATATGGGAGCTAGTGAAGAAGGAATAGTCCCTAAAAAGAAAAAGCACAATGTGGAAGTCTAACCCACACAGGATCCAGCAGGGGAGGCCGGCCTTCTCTGCATGGATGGAAAGGGTGAAAAATAAGGAAATGGCCCACCAGGTGACAATACCCCATTGTCAGCCCAATGAAGTTCCAGACTGGGATATTTGAAGTTGACTGGAGCTCTATGGAGATTCTCAGTCATCCAGATCATGGTTGACCCAAAAGTGCTTTTCCAAGAGACAACTTGAATATCATATAAATCCTTCCATTCCCCACCATCCAGTCAGAGCTGAAGAAACTTCTTGGATGAGAAGCAAAATGTCTTCAAAGAAAAAACAAGAAAGTCCAGTTGCTTCTTGAAAAAGCAGCCTTGGGACGAGCTGCCTGAAGAAACACGCAATTTCAGCTACAGTCCAGAACTGGATAGAATCAAACCTCTGCGTGCATCAGTGGTGGGATTCAATTTTGTTTTACTATTTGGTGGGTGTGGCTTTGTGGGCGTGGCATGGCTTGGTGGGCGTGGTTTGGTAGGCATAGCAGGTGAAGGATACTCTAAAACCTCCATTCCCTCCCCACTCCAGATTACTGCAAATTTCCCATTCGCTCCCTGATCAGCCGGGACTCGGGAGGCGGAGAATAGATGGGGGCGTGGCCAGTCAGAGGTGGTATTTACCGGTTCTACGAACTACTCAAAATTTCTGCTACCGGTTCTCCAGAACTGGTCAGAACCTGCTGAGTACATTCCTTTGGGGATTGTTTCCACACGCATCTATACCTAGGATGGTGAATGAAAACTAAAATTGTAACCTGAGTTAATCCTACTAAAGGCACTCCAACAGATGTGATGTGAGGGGCCGCCCAAATGCTTGCTGTTTCATTATTAGTACCTGTGATGGCACATTAACACGTGGACTAAAGCCCCTGTTATGAGTGAATCAGACGAAAGGTCAGGCTGTGTTAAGTGCTTTGTGAAAATAAAGTAATACGAAGCATGCTAATGAATTTGAGACGTTTCATTGCTACGAGCGAGAGATGCCTATGCCAGATTCCTAGCAGCCACTCATCTAAATTGCATTTGTAGTCAAAATACATCTGGCTCTCCTTTTCATTTATTTATCTTTCCCCGCTAGAGGCAGGAAAGAAGGGCTGCTGCTGCTACTACCGTCTGCCCTGTTGCGGATCCTTGCTCTCCGGCCTCCTGGTTGGGAATTGACAGTTTGCGAATCAGATGCTCGGCACTGAAAGATGCTCATTGAAGGTAGGAACAAAAACTGCCGCTTATTCTGATCTCTGGCGCTGCAGATTATCCTTTGAACTCAGGAACTGTTTGCCTCTTCTTTCCCTCCAGGCTAAACTATGAGCGGATCTGGTTCTAGCTTGATTTATTTATTGGTCACCATTGAGAACAGGGGAGGGGAAAAAAAGGAAGTCTATACTGTATGGCAAAAGAATTTGCAATTGTTCAGTCAAAACACAGGGAATTGTTTGGAGGGAAAACAGTCGTTGTACTGTATAGGCAAAGCAGGCATTTTCAGGTAATATCACATCGTCTCTTTATCACAGTCAAAGACCATCATAAAAACTAGTTTGGAAAATTCAGGTAGTCCTCGACTCAGGACCACAATTGAGGCCAGAATTTCTGTTATTTGGCGAGACCGTTGTTAATAAGCCCAACTTTACCATCTTCTTTGCCATGGTTGTTAGCCAAATCACTGCAGTTATTATGTGAATCATGCAGTTATTAAGCAAGTCTGACTTCCCCTGTTGACTTTATGGGCCAGAAGTTGGTTGGGAAAGTGGCAAATGGTGATCCCACGGTCTTAGGACTCAACAACTCTTGTAAATGTATGCAGGTTGCAAGGCACCCAAATTTTGATCATGCCAATTGTAGGAATGCTGTAATGGTTGTAAGTGCGAGGACCAGTTATAAGTCACTTTTTCTAGTACTGTTGTAACTTTGAACAGTCAGCACATGATTGATTGTAAGTCAAGGACTACTTGCTCAAAGGAATTGACCATGTGAACCAGAGGTGGGTTCCTACCAGTTCGCACCTATTCGGTAGAACCGTTTCGTCAAATCTACCGAACCGGTTAGAAGAGGTTCCACCAGTGGACCCGGAAAGCAGGCCACACCTACAGAAGAGGTTCCAAATGTTTTTGAAACCCACCACTGGCAAGGATCTTGTAACTTGACAGCTTTAAGACTTGCATGTTTCAATGCCAGATTTTCTGAATAGCTACTTGGACCGACCTAAGTACTAATTCATAATTTCATATCTATGGGTGGCAAGCCACGCCCACAAAGGAGGCCACACCCACAGAGTACAGTCCAACAATTTTTGAAACCCACCACTGATGTGAACCTTTACCTTAGATGTTGGATATAGATATTAGTCCATCCTAGGAGGAACCCAACGGTAAATTGCAACTTGCTCCAAGCAGAAAATTCTATTCAGGATTCCAACCACCTCTTGCCTCTTAGCAGAATATTTGATTCTTTACTCTTAAGCTTTGCTTTTCTACGTGTCATGATAAATAATTCATCTATTAAACATATTCAATCTTTACCGGCCTGAGCTTGGGTAATGATTTTTCAGGGTTTTGCAAACGTTGATGTTCTCCCAGGCAAAATGTTCTTTCTCTCCCTTCCTTTTAAAAAAAAGATTGAATTCGCGCCAATCAAACCGATTGAATGGAAGCGGATTGTGACTTTTATCTCTGCCTGTCAACATGACAACTGTCCTAAGAACCTAAGTAAAACAGGATCATATTTGGTATACATCTATATTGGAAGGTAGCAAAAGAAAGACTGAGTTTGAAAATAGGCTAGATCAGTGTTTCTCAACCTTGGCAACTTGAAGATGTCCGGACTTCAACTCCCAGAATTCCCCAGCCAGCGAATGCTGGCTGGGGAATTCTGGGAGTTAAAGTCCAGACATCTTCAAGTTGCCAAGGTTGAGAAACGTTGGGCTAGATTCAATGGAAGAGAATTGAATTCCCCATGCAGGGTGGATAGAATAAGTTACGGTGGTGATGGTGGTACCATTGGAAGCCTGAAAAAACAGGTTAGTGATAGATCCCATGGATTGGCTTGGAAATGACTTGATGGCACATAATCATAATCAACCATGCCAGGAGAACTCAATGATAGCGGTTCAGAATGCGGCTGGCTGCTCCCGTCCAAGGAGCCCTTCCGCCTCCTTTCTAGTCATGTTCCCAGAATGGAGTCTATTCAGCCAATCCTGTGCTTCCCAGTACACACTGCCAACAAGCAAGAAAAAGACAGCAAAGATAAGAACACACACAGACATGTAGTATGTTATTCTGTTACATGAAAAAAGACGTCTAATGGCTACTTCTGATGAAGAAATGGGAAAGAATTTCATTGCATATTCTCAGTGGATAAAGAAGCCTTTTGATGCATCCCTACGGGAGAGACACTTGGACCACAACTTGCAGTATTACTAACAATACTCCTGTCCCTCCTTCCTTTTTTGTAATATGAACTTGAGTAGAGGATATGCAGGCTACCTGTGCATGTCAGGACAAACGTACCTATAAAAATATGCCTATAAAGCACAAGGGGAAAGCTTCTGCTTTGATTAGAACTTGATCCACGCACACAGAGAGGCAACGCTTATATATCCACTCTGATTAGATCCCCACTTACAAGACAAAATGTATACACACACTCTGATTAGTCCCTGGGGAAAAATACACACATACATAAAAATATGACGCATTTTATTGCCCAGAAGAAAACACAGATACCTACTATGATCGCCGCTGCTAAAGCGATTGAGAATAATTCTTGCGTTTCCTGCATGGTTGATTTATTTATTATTTTTAATAATGGTCTTCCTTTGGTTAGAGTTTTCACAGCACTGAGTTCTCTGTTAGACGATATGATGTCCCACTCTTTGAATTAGAATTCATTTGGTTGAGGAATGAAGACAAAGCAAAGCAAATTTGTCAAAACAAATGCAATCCTAGGTGGCATTAACAGAGGGATAGAATCAAGATCACCTGAAGCATTAAATGCCACTTCATAATAATTCCTTGGTCAGACCAAGACTTGGAATATTGCATCCAATTTTGGTCACCAAGATATATATATATATATAAAATATTGAGACTGTAGACAGGGGTGTCAAACCTGCGGCATCACTTTGTTATCATGTGACGTATCGCGACTTTTCCCCCTTTCAGTAAAATGGGTGAGGGGTGGCCAGCACATGATGCATCCAGGCCATGGGATCCAAGTTTGACACCCCTGATCTAGAAAGAGTGCAGAGAAGAGCAAGAAAGATTATTAGAGGACTGGAGGTTAAAACATACAAAGGATGGTTGCAGAAATTGGGTGTGTCTACTATTGTAAACTCATGTTGTGAGTGTGGGTTGTTGTTGTGAGGGATTGACACGCAGGAGCCATGTATGCAAGACAGATCTTTATTAGTCCCAGATGACAAGCGATTCAAAGATTTCCCTGCAACTGTCAGGGTATTTATACTAGCCAGAAGCAACTGTCAAGCCCAACTGTCACGAGGCCAGCCAATCAGATGCTGTGCCTTGACCAACCAATTAGAATGCAACACAGGTTGTTGCTGGGTTATAACATCTACTTTAATGAAAAGAAGAACTGGAGGTGACATGATATCAGTGTTCCAATATTTAAGGAGGTGTCACAAAGAAATAGGTCAACCTACTCTCCAAAAGACCTGAAGGTAGGACAAGAAACAATGGATGGAAGCTAATCAAGGACAGAACCAACCTAGAATTAAGGAGAGATTTCCTGACAGTTAGAACAATTAATCAGCCTAACTTCTGCGTCCAGAACGATCCAACCTTGGAAGTTTTTAAGATGAGATTGGACAACCATTTGTCTGAAATGCTATAGGGTTTCCTGCCTAAGCAGAGGGTTGGACTAGAAGACCTCCAAGGTCCCTTTCAACTCTCTTGTTTTGTTAAATTTGATAGTAACCCTAAACCTTCACACAAGCTCACAAATCAAGGCTTGGGAGGAAATGGTTCTACACAAATTAGAAACAGAAAACAACAACTTTATGATTTCCTTCTTCATTTCTCTTTATAAAATGAACCAGGATCATTGTGGATTTACACAATTTTATATTTTTACCATTAAATATGGAATGTAATGATGTTGATGAATAATCAACAAGGTAGTTAAGTTAAAACTTGTGATTATAGATAAGACAGCCCTTCCCAAAATGAAGCTCTGTAGGTGTGTTGGACTTCAACACTCAGAATTTTCAGATAGACACATTTTCAGATTTATAAACCCAATCATCTGCATTCTTGTCTATTTCCACCTCATGCTAACATTAGCTTTGCTAGTGAAGGATTAAGCTAATAGCACTAACGAAGTCATGATGGCATTTACATTTTAAATTTCTTTTGATGCTTATAATGCAGGTATCCCTGTCTTTTCTGAAGCTAGGCAGCCCTTCTTATGAATATTTTCAACACTGCTCACAAGATATATAATGGACAGAGTGTACTTTTAAAGTAATCCCCTTTCTTGCTCATAATCTTTGGCAACTTTTTTTTCCAGAAGAGTCTCAGAGAAATCCCAGAGTGGTGCTAGGATGATTTCATAATATTTGCTTCATTACCATTTGTGATAAGTCCCATTCCATTGAGTCAGGTTGCCAGATTATTTCCGCCATCAAAGTTATTTTTTCTTTCTTCCCTTTCAGAGGATTGAAAATTATGGAGATCAAATAGTCACAAAAGGTATTTTACCTAATCAAAACAAAAGAAAATAATTCCTTAGATCCTACAATACTCAGCCTAAACAGAAACTTACAAAAATACCTTATAGCAAATTGCACCTATATTTTCCACAATAAGAAGAAAACTTTTATCTGTGGACTTTTTCCCATCAAGCATTGCTCCATCCTAAGTCCCCCAAAGCTATATAACATTTTATTTATTTAATTTATTCAATTTCTGTAGCCATACAACTCAACCAAGTAACTCTTGGTGGCTTACAATTCTAAAACAGTTCTAGAACAAGTTATAAGATATTAAAACAATTGAAACATCTACAATAAATAAATAAATAAATATAAACAGCAGCCATGATACCTAATAGAAAAGGGAAGCCCTTCACACATTCCAAGCCCCAGTTCCAGGTACATAGCCAAGTTTTTAAAGTTTTGCAAAAAGCCAACAGGATTGGGATCATTATAATCCCCGAGGAGAGGGTATGCCATAAGGCAGGGGCTACAGCAGAAAAATCCCTTGTTTTAGTTCTTGTCAGATGGCAGTTTTTGATTAATGGAAATTCTTGGAAAAACACAGCCTCTCTGGTATATTTCAACCCTCCACTATATTGTGAAATCAATGAACATAGGAATCTGTCTTTCACTGATTTGCTTACTTCTGGCCACACTGAATGGACTGCAAAACATCAATATAACCATTAGGTGGCAGCAAAGGGACTGAGTGAAGGTAACTCTTTACTGCCATCTAACCATCTTTTGGATTTTTTCAGTCCAGATCTGGTAACCCTACTTGAGAAACTCCAATGAGAAAATTGTCTTGGGAATTGCTACAGAGTGCAGAGTAATTTGTAGTTTTCAGGAAGAATTTACTAGCATACCTTTTACGCCTGAAGTCCGTATAGAAAATTAATTGCCTGTTCTTGGCTCACTAAGTTTTTCTAAAGCTCAGAAAATAAATGCAATATCCCTCGGCTTAATGAATCTTAGCTTTAATGAAGTCTATTTATTTAGCATATTTGTTAATATTTTTTTAAAAAAGTTTTATTAAGCATTACAATTAAAGAGATTAAAAATAAACTAGGAAAAAGAAAAATAGGGAACATCGAAAATAAAAGAATAGAAAAGAAAAAAGGTTATGATAACAAAATATATAAAATGACTTACCCCTTTATTGTAATAAGTATAAATAATTTTAGTATTTTATCATTGTCTCTTAAAGTAAAACAGATGATCACTTCCTGTCATACGTCTTCTTATACCTATAAACAAATCCTTAAAACCTCATTATTTTGTCCTTATCAGCAGAAGTTCATTAGGTTACTAAGGATAACAATGTCTCTATTTTAATCTTGATTAAATAGATCAACTTTAAATTTCCTTTTACTTTTGACAATCCTGAACGTAGGTCTCTTGAAACAATGTCTCGGAACTTAAATTATTTTTATTTATTCCTTGTACCTTCTAACAAAATTCTTTAACAGTTTATTTTATAAATCCAATATAGGAAAATTATCCAGGTCATTCTTTGAATTTTTTATCTGTATATATCTTTTAATCAGCGAGTTTTATTTGTATAATCCGTGTTGCATCTTTTTCTGTATCATTTTGTAGTCTTATCTTCTTTAAATACACTTTCAAACCAGTCTCAGTTTTATCCAGTAAAAGTTATCCCTAGTGAAAGGATTCTTTTAATTTCAAAATCTTATTTCAAATTCATTGGGACCTTTAGTTCATTTGTAAATTTCTAATCACACTTTTACTTTTATTTCCAAAAAGGAGAGGGTTTTTTTAAGCCTCTAAGTCTGTATTTAAAATTTATTTCACATAGGATCAAAGGAAGCACATCTGGCATTGTAAGAAAAAAAAACTTGTCATTCTGAAGTTAAGAAGCTATTTCTAAAGGGTTTTAAAAAGGAAATATGCAAATGCTGTACCCATCAATCACAGTTTGGACTAAGATGGTGTTCTACAGCTCCCAGATCTCTACCCACTGGAGATTGAGAGCAACACTCTCTGGAACCCTTGTAGCCAATCCCAAGTCTTCTGCTTGTTTGGCGAGAAATCCTGAAGAACCAGTCCTTTCACTGGCACTTCCATTCCATCATGATCGTTGGCTTCATCTTCACCATTTCTTCTCTGGAAGCCATATATTTGTGGAACATTCTGATGGAAAATTCAAACATATTATTCATTAAATTTCTTTTGATTACTGTTTTGGAGAAGAAATCTTTTGGAGAAGAAGTCAACGGCACAACACATCTCTTGCATCCATGAGGTCCTTATTATCTCCAATTGCCTTTTTGAAATTCTAGAAGTTCTTTACTACATAGGATGAAGTAAAATAATGTGTATTTATAACAGTTTTTAAAAGAAAGTCCATATACAGCTCACCAACCTTTAAATCTATAATGATTCCATATGATATGAGTGACTAGTAAGAATCAGTAATGTCACATCCATAGGGAAACCTGGGTTTACATTCCTATTGAATGATCAATTATCATTCCGGAACCTACTACAGTACTCGGATTGGAGTATAAAATGGCTTATAATTGATTGATACACCCCTTTGCCCCTGGTACTGGGACGCCGCTTTAACTTTAACTTTTAATAAATTTATATGCTGCCCAATCCCGTAGGACTCCGGGCGGCTTACAGAAACAAGTTAAAATAAGGAGTTAAAATAAAGAAACATTTTAAAAAGAAACAATTTAAAAAACAATGCACCATACACTCAATCTTCGTGAAGTCAACAGCCCCAGGCCTGCCGGAATAGCCAGGTTTTAGTGGCTTTTCGGAAGGCCGAGAGAGTGGGGAGGGTCCGGATCTCTACGGGTAGATCGTTCCACAAGGTCAGAGCAGCTACAGAGAAGGCCCTCTTCCGAGGAGCCACTAGCTGGCATTGTCTGGTCGACGGCACCCGGAGAAGGCCCAGTCTGTGAGTTCTTATCGGCCGTTGGGAGGTATGTGATAGGAGGCAGTCTCTCAGATATCCAGGTCCTAGGCCATGTAGGGCTTTAAAGGTGATGACCAGCACCTTAAAGTGTGTGCGGAGACTGATCGGAAGCCAGTGCAGCTCACGGAGGATAGGTGTAATATGGGTGCATCTAGGTACACCCAAAATCGCTCGCGCGGCTGCATTCTGGACTAACTGTAGTCTCCGAACACTTTTCAAGGGCAGCCCCATGTAAAGCGCATTACAGTAATCGAGCCCTGAGGGCCCGGCAGAATATATCCTGGCTAGAAGCAGCAGCACTCCAGACCACGGATCCTCATCAGAGCTGCGGGCTGGAACTGTGCAAGAAGCCTGCTTGGGTCTGGGGGAAGAGAAGATCGGGCCTGCCCGTCTTTGCCATCGTCACCCCTTCACCCCCTGTAGCAGCAGATGTTGCACTGCCACTTACAGCCGGGATATATTCTGACAGACCCTCAGCGGCATCTTTATGTGGGTAGTTCGCCTCCCTGCCAGAAACTCCTCCGCTAGCATCCTGGCTGGAAGCAGAAGCGCAACAGCCACTGTTGAGGAAGGGACAAAGGGTGGCTGTCACCGTTCTCAGCATCACCACCTCTTTGTCACTGGTAACGGCGACTGTTGTGCTGCTGCACACCCCATTTTCCACCTGTTCCAGATGGCAGGGATTGGAATGGGCAGAAAATGGTGCACATGGAGGCCAAAAACGGGATGTGGAGGCTGAAAATGGGCCCCACGGAGGCAGCAATAGTCTATGTCAATCCCTGCAGCCTGAAACAGCTGATAGTCAGGAGGCCGATCCAACTGACAATCAGCTGCTTGTGCTAATCAGGTTGTTCTGAAGCTGAAACTGAAACAGACTGTTGGCTCTTTGCTGCAAGGAGGCAAATTACTGGGATGCAGAGACCAAATGGCAGGGACCAGTGGGGGTGGGGGGCCTACATTTGGTGTATGAGACGCACCCACATTTTCACCCTCTTTTAGGGGGAAAAAGTATGTCTTATACTCTGAACAATATGGTACTTTACAAGACATTTACTATACATTTGATCATAGTGACACTCAGAATGTAATCTGGCTCATGATGAGTGTAACAGATATTGATAAAATTCACCTATGATTAAACAGCTTAGAATTTTCACTCTCATTTATACTAGTGTACTCATAAGCTAACTTCCCAACTTTCAGTTTCAGTTCTTCCATTGCTACAGTAAAGTTGACACACAAATGGATCAGGATTTAAATGCCACCAAATTCTAGTGGGAGCAAGGAACGTTGTGTTGTGAGACTCTCTTGTGAGTTTGTGAGGGGCGGGAACTAAGTGATATACTTCCATCTCAGGATCTGATGGCTTTGGTGCATACCTTGCTCTAGATGGATGAAGCAGGAATGCGCCTCCTCTTATGAGAAAGGCTGCATGGAAATGTTACATTTTGCAAAGGTTTTAAGTGGTGTTGCTCATGTCATAATACATTCTCAAGCCCGTCTTTCAAAGTCTCACCATTTCATCTTCTGACAAGCCGCCCTCCTAGATGGCATGCATCTCTTCATTTGAATTCAAGGAAAGCACCATTACACTGTGAAATTAAGTAATAATTGAAATGGGATGCTTGCTGCTTTGGCACAAAACACTCTTATTTGGCTGTATTTTCACACACTGGTAGGCCATGTTAACATTATGCCATGAGAAAACAAAGCAGCCATGTAGCAGGGATGGGAAAATGGAGAAGGGAAGAATAAAGGAACAAAGGGGGACTTCCCCCCCCCCCAGTTGCATGCAAATGGAAATGACCCTTAAGATTTCAAAAGTGTTGCCTTTCACCTGACAATGAAGGTTTTCCTGCAGCGAAATCCATTTCGAAGGCTCATTAGCAAATACTCTGATCTTGCTTATTTTCTGTAGCAGTGCCTGGTTTATTTCAAATTGATTAGGAAGACTCTGATGTGGGAGCAGCGGATCACAGAGTTTCTCCAGGTATCGCGGTAATTGGTTATCATGCTTAATTACAAATGTTCAGCACAGTCAATTTATTCCGAAGTACATTTTTCACAGCTTCTCTGAGTTGTTACTTTTGGGGTGGAGTAAAAGTAAATGGTGTTTAGAGAGGGCAGTTGGATTCTCTTTTAAAAGAGGAACTCCCCCCCCCCCCTTTCATTGTAGATAGGAGCTTTTGACTCCAAAAGAGGTGGGCTCTTTAGTAGATTGAAGAGGCTAATTTCAGATGCGGTGCCAATGGCTGATAAAAGTAACAGAAAGGATACTTGTTGAATATCTATGTACTTAAAGACAGCACAAGTGTACAATTCTAATTTTTTTTAGCTTAATTAAGCTGTGATCCTAATTCTGCCTGTGAAAGGGAAATCGGCGCTGAAACAATGAATCAATCATTTATCAACAATTTTGTAAACAGGCTTCAAAATAGCAAACGCTACTCATTGCAACGAAGTGAAAATGACGCACATTAGTGATTTAAAAAAAAAAGAAATCTGAAACTTGCATATGTATAAGTGGAGTTTGATCTGGCAGTGATTGACTCGGAAAGAAAGTGACGGTGGTTAGCATCATGAAACTGTCCACCCAGTTTATGGCTGTTGGAAAACAAAGAAACAAACCAACAATTATGAACATCACGCTGGGAATGTGAGGAAAAGGCAAGAAAATAACACTGTCAGTGTAATAATGGCTTCAGACAAATTTAGGGTACAACAGCATCTGGAATGCCAAGGACAAACTTGGTCTCAAGAAGGATACTGTAGAACTGGAGAAGGTACGGGGAAAGATCACCAAAGTATGTAAGGAATAGCAATAGCAATAGCAGTTAGACTTCTATACCGCTTCATAGGGCTTTCAGCCCTCTCTAAGCGGTTTACAGAGTCAGCATATCACCCCCAACAACAATCCGGGTCCTCATTTCACCCACCTCGGAAGGATGGAAGGCTGAGTCAACCCTGAGCCGGTGAGATTAGAACAGCCGAACTGCAGATAGCAGTCAGCTGAAGTGGCCTGCAGTGCTGCACCCTAACCACTGCGCCACCTCGGCTCTTCTCAAGTAGATGCCTTGCAAAGACAGCTTTCAGCATCATGGGACTGAGAATTTCAGAATGAGAAGGTTGGGAGTAAAAAATATTAGAGGCGTCACGTATAGTGGAGAATGTGCATGAATATATTTCTTCCCAATATGAAAACTTTTGAATCACAGATTAAGCTTGCGATACTTTCACATGCCACCACATCTCCAAGTTGCTTTGAAGCTGGTTGTGGGATTTCTCTTTCTTCTTATAGACCTCAGATCACAGGTGAGGCCGGGTGGTGGAAGAAGAGACAATTTGTACGGGAATCCTCAACTAAGGACCACAACTGAGCCCAAAACTTCTGTTATTCTGTGAGTTTTGACACAGTTTACGACTTTTCTTTTCTTGATATTGGGAGACACAGCAACAGTCATAGATATGAATCAGTTGCCAAGAATCTGAATTTTGATCACATAATAACCACGAGGATGTAACTCTTGGAATCACTAATACTTTTACCTCTTGAAGTAATTTCTCCTCAAGAATGTGTGGAATAGAATCATTTAAAAAATGATGCAAAAGGAGGGACAGAATAAAACATGAATGACAAACATTTTTATTATTTTATTTCACATAATTAAATTGAATTATTAAATAGTCCTTCAGTGAGTTGTCATTTGGCAAGTTGGCCGTGGTGAATTGACTGCAGTGAATTGGCTGGGGGCAAGTTGTCCAATTCCACCCTGCAAAAAAGACCTGAACAATTGTTATAAGGGATAACTGCGATGCTACCAAGCCCCCCATTCCTCCGATTCATTTAAAAGTCTGTTGCTTTGTGTGGAGGTGCTGACAAACCAGCATGCCAGGAAATTTGCAATATGTCCATCCTCTCCAGTAACTATAACCATATTATACACTATTGCAGTGGCTGGGAAGGAAGGGAGGGGAAATGCATTCCAAGCTACCCTGGGAATTAGGCTGGAAACAACTAATCCAAAGGAATGAGAACTCAAGAACTCTAATGAATTGTATTTAATAGAAGAATTCCAGCATGTTCAACTTTCACAGGAGATACCTGCCTCTGGGCAATTTCTGAAGGCAAATCTCTTGCTTTCCTACTTTTTAATGCAGAGGAGGAGGAAAAAAATCTGAGTGAAAAAAACTGCCTATAGACAGATATTATGAATGGATTGCCTGGATATATTTTGTCCAAGCTTGGGACAGCAACAAAATTCATCCCAGTTTCTCTTCTACAAAAATGATGGGGGGGGGGGGAGGAGGAGGAGGTGCTGCACTCTTATCCCTTTCTGAAGGCAGTCATTTCAAAATTAATGTATGCCAAAAAAAAATGGGGAAAACAAAGAAACCGAGCAGCACTGGGATATGGACAGAATTCTTGTCAATTTCAGCCCAGCTCCATAATCTCAAAAGTTTCCCCCACTTATCAAGTATAAAGGTAGTCCTTGATTTATGGCACAATTATTGAACCCAAATGTTCTTTTGCTAAGGAAGACATTTGTTGATTGAATTTTGCTCCATTTTATGACATTCCTTGCCACGGTTGTTAACTGGATCTCTACAGTGATTAAATTAGTAACACGGCTGTTAAATTAATCTGGATCCCCCATTGACTTTGCTTGCCAGAAGGTTGCAAAAGGTGGACGCATGATCCTGGGACACTGCAACTATCATAAGTCCGTTTCCATGTGTCTGAATCTTGACCATGTGTATGTTTATATTGATTTTATTTATATGCCGCCCTTTTCCCCCGAAGGGGACTCAGGGCGGCTCACAACTCATGTGACCATGGGGATGCTGCAAGGGTCATAAGTCAGGTTTTTTAGAGCCATCGTAACTCCTAACAATCATCTAAACGAACTACTATTAATTGAGGACTACT
The DNA here is from genome assembly GCF_051295495.1 of Thamnophis sirtalis. NCBI lineage: Eukaryota > Metazoa > Chordata > Lepidosauria > Squamata > Natricidae > Thamnophis > Thamnophis sirtalis. Next base: position 177,580,288 of record NW_028261382.1, read on the forward strand.
TGTGATATGCTGCACTGTGGCTGCTCTGAAGGAGGAAGGACATGAAATCTTCAAGCCACTTTTCCCTTTTATAATTCTAGGAACATGACTTCATTGCTACAAATAAATGGAGGTCGAAGATTATGTGATCACATCTTCCTATTTTGTATATAATGTACCTGAGCTACATTGATGAGTTCACTTGACACAAATAGAAGAGATATATGAATACATTGCCCTGATTCTGGAATGGTACAAGGACTTAGGATGAAAATGTTCTAAATTTAGATTCAAGAGAGGCACAACACAAGAAATTCAATTCCCCACCATTAGGTTGTTTTAAACGAGTTCTACTTGTAGATAAATTTATAGAGGAAAGGACAATAGCCAAAACACTGCACCATCTCCAGTGTCCAAGTTGACATGCCATAAATACCAGGTCTATCACCCTGAAAATCTCTTCGTAAATTTCCAAGATGCATTTGGTTAGTCACTGTGTGACTCAGAATAGTGGACTTCCTGAACCTTTTGCCAAATCCCATCCCACTCCTCTTCATGTTTGATTATCATGTCCCTTCCTGATTTTCTTGCTTCCATTTCTATTTCTCCAAACAGCAAAGTACTTTAGCTACCAAATACCAAATAAATTAGGTATTTATCATTGAAAGTAAGGAAAGTTTCATCTTCTATTTATAGCCCACTGAGTTTGAACCTGGAGAAATTCCAGAGAGGTTTAGAATATTCCTCTCTGTTCTGCACTCATGTCTACTTTCTTGGCTAACTTTCAGTTCAAAGCAGAAAAGAGTCGGCATAGGAGGGAAGATGTCTCCTGAAACTGATCTTTGTCTATGTGTGTGTGAGAGAGAGACCTTCACAAAATCCGAAAGCATGCAAGTTTCTTCTTGAAAGGAACAGCTGCTGGAGGACTCCTGGAGGAGCGTTCAGATTTTCCAACTAGGAACACTCTTAGAAGAAACAACAAAGTGTTAACACGAAAACTCAGTCCTGAAAACAGAAACACTAGTTTTACTTTCAAGTCTGAAAATCATGTTTCCAGATGGTGGCTTAAAGAAAAGTACTTATGGTAAGGATTATGGTGGATTTTAACTTTGTAGCACTAAGATTTAAACAGCGTAGGCTTACTTAAGTTGAGAGAAACTTAATATCCCATTCCTTTCAAGTAAGTGTCCGTAGGATAACCATCACAGGTTTATGTGTGAATTGGTGTATTTGAAAGTTAAAATTCCAAAGAAGCTACAATAAGCTGCAGTAAATGGATGCTTTAAGGAACTCCCAAACCACTATTTCAAGAGTTATGATGTAAAAGCTCTGCTGATGGAAAAGAAGTAGAAAAACAAGCTGAACAGATTTGCACAAAAATACTTTTCATAATTAAATTGCCCTCTCTATGAAATCTATGAGGAAAGTCCTCTGCCTACGTTATCTTTCACAAAGATCTGACATCCAGAAATTATACTAGTTTGTGGAGAAAAGACACAGTTGTAGGTTGGAAAATGTACATTCTAGCCATCTTAAGGCTGTGTGTCAGAGGTGGCATTCAGCCGGTTCTGACCAGTTATGAAGAACCAGTAGCAGAAATTTTGAGTAGTTCAGAGGAGCAGAAAATACCACCTCTGGCTGGCCCCACCCCATCTATTTGCTGCCTCCGAGTTCCAGCTGATTGGCTGGGTCTTCTTTTGTTGCCTTGCACAGCAGAACAGACCTGGAAAGCAGATTAGTATCGTTCCCCTGCCATGCCCATCAAGCCATGCCCAAAGAACCAGTAGTAGAAAATTTCAAATCCCACCACTGGAAGCACCAAGCCTGAAGAAGCCTGAAGATGACGAATGAGACTTTGTCGAAACATCGCCAAGACATCTCCAATTTTACGCGGGAGAAAACCCGAATAACTAGACACAGACACAGACACACAGACACACAGACACACACACACATATGTGTGGTTGTATCATGATTGGTAGATTAGTGCTGGTTGGTGCTGGCTGGGTGTCCGTTGTTGTTTTGTGTTGTAACAGCCTGGGTGGTGGGTGGGGCTCGTTTGTTGGCTAGGGCTGGTTTCCAGGTGTCTGGTAGGCGGGAGGTATCGTCACATTTATTCATGTTGTGGGAGTGTTTCTCTATTTCAATAGCTTCCATAATTACTCTCTTGTTGAAGTGTTCAGTTCTGGAGATTAACCTGGTTCCTTCAAAATTAATTTCATGTCCTGTAGCTTTAAGGTGATGGAAAAGGGAGGAAGTTTTTTTCTTTTTTTCTTACTGCGTTCTTGTGTTCTGCGATGGGTGCATTTATTCTCCTGTTCGTTTGTCCTATGTATGTTGCAGGGCAGATTTTGCATGGACAAATGAACATACATACATACATACATACATACATACATACATATATATACACACATACACACATACATATGATATAGATAGCTATAGATATATAGATATATAGATACATGCACGGACACACACAAACATCCTTCCTTCTCCTATTTTCCCCAGAACAACAAACCTTTGAAGTGGTTTGGGCCGGGCGAGACTGTTGGCTTTAATGACTAAGGCTGGTTTTGAACTAGGTCGGTATCTTAACAACTACACCAAAATTGCTCTTCAACTGATAGGATTTGTTGCAACATGATGTGGTGACAACATCTGCTAGTATCCAATAGTTTGTGAAAGATTAGACATATTCATGATTATTGATAAATCTTTCACTATTTCCCAGCAATGACAGCTAAGTGAAAAAGAGATCTCTGTATGTATGGCATTAGATGCCACTTGCTGGAGAGCAACAGTGAAGATGGCGAAATCCCTCGTGGGCTTCATTTAGTTTGTCTGGAAATAGGATGCTGGAGAAGATGGGTCGTATGTCTTTCCTTTTGGGGGTGGCCGCCTTTGAAAAGGGTTCTGACTGGGCCCTTTCAAAGAGTTCAACCATATCAATATTTGTTCATGCAGATTGTTCGGCTTTGGTGTGGGGAAGAAGCAGCCTGTGATGATAACGAGCCTTCACAACTTCCCCAGCGCCAGTGAGCCCAGAATCTTTAAAAATGAATCAAAACAGTGTAAGGCAGCCTAATGAAGGCTTTGAAGAGTAAAGGCAAGCTCAGAAGTCCTTTCCCTTTTAGCATGGATATCTGCTCTTGTTGACTGAGAATACCCCCTATCAGCACTTTCAGTCTACAGCCTTCTCTGCAATTTAAGTCTGCAGTAGGTTTAAAACTGCCCACCAGCAGCCCACTTGGGTGTGCGAAGAAGCATGCAGACCCCAGAAAAGTCTCGGTCCAGACTCCTGACTGCGGTAATTTGGATCAAATTCAGTAATAATTATTAGAGGGGGGAAAAATCAATCAGTGAAGTAGAGAAGAGTGGAAAATGTACTGTGAAACTGATTTTTGGCTCAGTTACAATTATTAGCTCAAAATGGACCTTTTTCTTTATGGAAAATTAAAACCGACTCCTCTTCTTCTAAAACAAGTAGTTCTTACACTTTCTGCTCTTACTGCACCTTACTCTGTTTTCTATGGAATTGCTGGATGCTGCTAAGGATGCTTGGCTGTAAGATGCACAGGCTCAAAATGGTGAATCTCTCTGTTATATCCCCTCATCCACAAATAATGTGAGGCTGCAGTACTGTGCTATGCAACACATTGCAGACCGTAACATCACAGCGTCGTCTGAACAGCATTGATGGGAAGGAAATGTGGAGATAATTTAGTCCAGGCCTGTCAAACTGGTGGCCCGTGGGCCAGATGTGTCACTTGCAGGCCACGCCCACCCCAACTACGCAAAGGCTAAAAAAAAGGCCTTAATACATCATGATATGTCACGGGATGCGATCGAGTTTAACACCCATGATCGAGTCTAAGGATGAGCAACATTTCTGAATGATGTAAATGTATCACCACAGAAGGAAGGGCAGTTTTCAATTGTTGAGAGAGGGGAGTTAAGCTAAATTAGATTGATTAATTTACTGGAGCCTCAATGCCCCTGTGCCACTTGTTACTTCCTTAAAAATGATTAGAAATTGGGTTGATTAATTGATTAATGACTGGTTTTTTATTATTTAGTTTCCTGGAGAAACTAACAACCATTAAAAAAAAAGACTTCATTACTACATGTGACCCAAAAGGTACAAATTGTCCACCTTAACTTTAATCTTTTGTTTAGTGTAGCTTTTTTTAAAAGAGCCATGCTGTCTTTAAACCAGGCAGTTCTGTTTTTGAACAGCTGTTAAGATTGAACTTCTTACTGTTAGGAAGAGCCTCCTAATCTTAATGAGAAATTTGGTGGCCATTTCTATCCTTTGGTTTTAGTCTCGCCATCTAAAAGCAAAACACAAAGCCTGCACCACTTTTGGGAAAGTCAATTCTTTTGATCTTTTAAAGACTTCCACCATGTCTGTCTTTAGTCTTTTCTTTTTATTGAGGAAGTCCAAATAAATTATAAATGTATCCCAAGAGTAGGCAATGAAAACCCCATGATAAAAAAGAATGCTTTTTTTTAAATCTGACCAGACATAATTGAAAATAATGTGCTCTGAACATTGATTTCTGCTCTTGGTATCTGTCTGCAGGAAGACCTTGCTCTAACCAGAAGGATCTCTTTCAGCTGACTATTCTCTCTGCTAGGTCTGTTCGCTGCCTTGATAAGCGTAACTCCTATAAATGTGAATGGGGGTTTGGAGGGCAGCAGAAGAGCCTGGCATGTGGGGACTACAAACCATGCTAATGAAAGAGACAAATCTGGACTGAATGGGGCCTGTGTAAAACAGACAGTTTAGAGCAGTGTTTCTCAACCTTGGCAACTTGGAAGATGTCTGGACTTCAACTCCCAGAATTCCCCAGCAGGTGAATGCTGGCTGGGGAATTCTGGGAGTTGCAGTCCAGACATCTTCAAGTTGACAAGGTTGAGAAACACTGGTTTAGAGATCCAGCAGAGACACTGGTGACCCATAAGGGGATGCTGGATTAGAATGGAAATGAAAGGCTGAATTGGGAGGATGTCTTGGCAATAACTTAGACACTGAAGAGGTTGGATGGGATTGTTGTTAGTCACTCAAAACGGGAGAAGTCGATCTGTGCTCTTCCCACAGAATTACCTTTGGTTGTAATCTTAGTTGAATCCCAATTTGTCCTTGTTACAATGTGGAATGCCACCCTTAGGTCAGATCTGCATGTCATTTCCAAAAAGTGCGGAAACCCCCTCCCCCTCCCTAATTTTATCTATCTGTTTTCACCAATCTTTCCTCTTCCCAACTGAGAACAGCATATGTGGTCCTGATTGGGGTAGATTGCAGGGGTGATACAGAAATATAATTTCATGTAATTTTATTCTATTTTACATATCTATGTATTAAATTATTATAGTTTATCCTATAACTATTGTATTTTACCCTTCTCTCATTTTAAATTGTTTGTTTAGAATTTTATTGGTAATATATGTTTGAACCTGTACATTGATATGGCCTATATGCTAATCAATCAATCAATATGTTTTCATCAACTTTTCCTCTTTCTGACAATTATTATTTCCTCAAGCCACACCTGTGAGGCAAAATAGACCAGCACTAGCAATTTACAATGTCTTCTGGAGACATTGAACTGCATTGTACCAAAGTAACATTAAGAAGAAGAGATTTTATATAATCTCACTACTGGTTGGTAATGTTGTGGAGGCCCCCATTAGTCACCATTAAGAAATTGGCTTCAGACACGCTCATTGACTAATCAAATCTGACACTTTATTTGTTCAGTTTCCCTGGGTCTCATCATCAAGAATTCTCTTCAAGGTCATCGCTTTGGGCTTGGTGGCAATTTTTGTCTCAGAGACAAACTCAGAAATCGTGTCACTGTGCCCTGAAGAAGTAGGGAAGGTAAATGGTTCTGTTTCCATAATGCTTTAAAAAGACTAGTAAGATAAGAAGCCTTTTAAAATACTTTTGTTGTTTTCTCTTGAAACTGAAAAAGGGTTCTTTCTCACTAACTTGAAATTTGGCAGTAAATAAGTCCCGTGGTCTAGATTGTGTCAAATTTTCCAACTTTTGATTTCCAAACATTAAAAAGTTAAAGGTTCCCCTCACACATATAGGATAGTCGTTCCCGACTCCAGGGGGCGGTGCTCATCTCCATTTCAAAGCTGAAGAGCCCGCACTGTCTGAAGATGTTTCTGTGGTCATATGTGGCTGGCATGACTAAATGCCTAAGGCACATGGAATGCTGTTACCTTCCCACCAAAGGTGGTTCCTATTTTTCTACTTGCATTTTTACATGCTTTCGAACTGCTCGGTTGGCAGAAGCTGGGACAAATAACAGGAGCTTACTCTGTTATGCGGTGCTAGGATTCGAACCGCCAAACTGCAGTTCTGACCTTTCTGATTGACAAGCTCAGTGTCTTAGCCACTGAACCACCGTGTCCCTCTTCAAACATTAGGGGTGCTCAGAAGTTGTGACATGCCTTGGGGATTGCAAAGATATTTTATCTACTTTAATATAATTTAGGTGTGCTTGGTAAGTAACTACCTAAATATAACTTTTTAACGTTTTGCTTCTTTCATACACACCCTCTCGATATTATTAATTTGTACAGAGCCAAAATTTGCTCTGTGAGGGAGAGTGTTCTGTGAGAGGCTCCGGTTTCTAAATGTGATAAAAAATAAATGTGCCCCAAACCAAGTTAGAAAATACACAACGTACAATTTGGAATCACTTTATAGAAGTCTCTGTGGAGACTCTCAGTCATCCAGGCCATAGTGGTCCAAAAGGGCTCTTTCAAGTGGCAACTGGACTTGTAAGAAAGTCCAGTTGCCTCTTGAAAAAGCACCTTTGGGATGCTTTATAGGCGCTTCTTTAGAGATTTTTGGACCATAAAGCAGCACTAAAGACACTTTTGCTGCTAGCTCCTTCTGCTTCAACCAAAATCAACAGGTTTGTTCATATTTAATACAGTCTTTGAACAGATCTGTAGTGGAGGGGAGGAGGTTCCATTAAAAAAAAAGAACACCTTTTCAGCTTCTCAGTTTCAATATTAATGTTACAGATGTTGGCAGGCAGAGCAGAATATGGGGATAATATATGCAATATTCTCTTGGTTACCAAATTATCAGCTGCATACATTTTTAATTAACAGGAGCAGGAGTAGCCGTTTGGCTGTCAACAGCCATCGGTATTGATGTGAAGCACTGCAAAAACAGCAAAGATCAAAGGGGGAACAATGACTGGGAGGCAACAAACAGCCAGAGGCCATGAGTCAGCATTTTCTTTTGACACCCACCGGATTTGGAAGCATAAAAAACGCTTCCCACCAGGTGGCTGGAATGGGGGGAAAAAGAGGGAAAGAAGGAACCACTAAGGGGAGATAAATATGTTCTGTATAGTAAAGTCTTTCCACTTTTACTTTTTAAAATATCAGAAGATGAAACAGGAGAAAGAGTCACCAGATATATTTAAAAACAAGGTTCAGATTCATCTTGCACAAAGTTGTTCATAAAATAGAAAGGATATCTTTTCAAATCAGCTTTCATTTCAAGCATCAGGATGACAAGGACCATGAGAAAGATTCCAAATTGTATAAAAAGCCAAGTTCTCATTCAGTCAAAGATGAATCTGCCTAACTGTTTCTATGAGAAAGCTCTAGCCGTCAGGTGTGGGTTGCTGACGGTTTTACTACCAGTTCGCAACCCGCGCACCAGATGTGTGCTGCACGCCTGCTATTCAATATAAATTGTTCTTCGTGCATGTGCAGAACAATTTACCGTGAACTGTAAATTGAAACTCAAAAGAAATTTGCTTCAATTTTGGTAAATATAAGATAGGTCTGACAGGCTTTCAGGATTCCGTTGTTCTATCTTTGCTCAATAATTCTGAAAATCCATACTGGTTTCTTGACGTGGCCTACCTCAAAGGGCTGACACTCTTCTTATGGTTCCCCACAACAGCTCTGTGGAGTAGTTAGGGCTGAAGACAGGGCCTGGCTGAAGTTCCTCCACGGAGCTTCTGTTCTTGATGTTGACTAGAACTTGGGTCTTCCCTCTCTTGGTCTAGCACCTTAACCACTACACCGCACTGCTTCTCATGCATGGCGACTCCAATTAGAATGCTCGCTTAACGAGATCAAAAAGGATTGCTTTGGCTCCAAGAATGTGCTCAGATGGTGGGTTCTAGATGACCTTGAAAAGCTAAGCAGTGCTGGATGGCAGTCCATCAGAAAATTCCAGAGCTCTTAGCTAAACTGGGAAGCAATCAACAACAACCACTTGGAAAACCCAAATAAGTTGATTAAAACTATTTCTGTATTGTTGCCAAGAAAACTACACTTTTGACACTTAATGACGTCAGAAACGAGACTCAAGGGACTATTTTCTTCGATGGTGCAGGGGTTACAGTGCAATACTGCAGGCTATTTCTCCTGACTGCAGGCTGCCTGCAATTTGGCAGTTCAAATCCCAACAGGCTCAAGGTTGACTCAGCCTTCCATCCTTTTGAAGTAGGTAAAATGAGGACCCAGATTGTTGGGGGCAATAGGCTGACTCTGTAAAACTGCTTAGACAGGGCTGTAAAAGCACTCTGAAGAGGTATATAAATCTAAGTGCTATTGCTACTCTAATTAAAAAAGGTGGACAGTACATAAGTTCTGAAGTGACCCCATTTATTTTATTTGTCGCTTATTTAAGAGAATGAATTCAAGAGCCCATGTGTCACAACTTTTTAAGATAATGTTCTGACCGAGGCTGCCCCAAAAAGCAGGAGGCAGAGTCCTGGTCCCAACAAAACCCCTTTTATTAAACGAATGTGAATTCCTCTCATTCACATTCAGCAAAGGCCTGTCAAACAGTCTTCAAAGGAGCATTTATGACTACAGACCTTATCTATCTTGGAAAGCTGCCATGTCAATATTTTCCAAATGAAGTGCTGTGCAAGGAAAGACTCTGGGCACAGAGTCTCTGAGATTCACGGACAGATCTTCACACTCCTGAAATGAATCTAACTGAACGAATTGTTTCCTGCAAAAGCCCCCTCCCCTTTCACTCCTCTTTTTTCCCCTTTGGACGGAGCCAATCACCTTCCACCTGTGACTTTACTCCCAAGTCTATCCTGATTTCTGAGTTGCTCTTTGCTTCTGGCAGCTCTGTGCATGCGCACACTGGGAACAGGATCTAGCTGTCCCTCTGCCTCACTGCTGTCTAGCTCCGTGGGGACCTGATCACTGCCAGATGGCCTCGGCCCCGTCTCTGCCTCCGATGTAGAACCCTCGTCTGAGCCTTCCCCAGCCTCCAGGACGCCTCCCCAGGCTCCTCACTGTCCGACTCTGCTGCCTCAACAGATAAGGGAGGAAGAAACCAAACCAAACCAAAATGGGGAAATGGCTGTTCAAATCCCTTCTACCCTGCTACATTACCAATTACAATTTGAGGAAATTACTGAGTGGTTCAAATGTAGTTGCACTTCCTTCTACTTCTCCCATTGTTGCAGAAACATTATTGTGCCAAGTTATATCTTCGTTGCATACTAATGGTAACTTTCGATCTGTTAATGAGGTCTATCAAAGCAGAAAGTACTCTGTGCCTGCTCTGCAAAAAATAATCCCTAGCCATTCTCATTCTTCTGCCTGCAATCAGCCAGTGGCACATCTGAAGAAAGCAGAAAAAACGAGGCTTCTCAGTAAAAACTGAAAAAGAAAACATTTAATCCCTGACAATTGCATTCCTCCAGAGGGTCAGATTCCTGCCATATCTCAACTCTTCCACTGAGGCTTGCATCTGCATACAGAAACAGATGAGAGCGAAGGAGAAGAAGAAGAATGGGTGGGTAGATTCCACTGGGGTTGTGCGTGGCAGGGCTCAAATAGCAGCACTTTCCCTGGCAGATCCCATTGTTGACTCAGCTTTTCTCACTCTTGCACTTTGCCTTGAGGGAAGTGGCCAACTTTCCCCCCTGCGCATTGGAAGGCCTGTTAGCTGTAGAAGGAAACTGTTCATCCAAAGGAGCAAGAACCTTAGAGCTCCGATTAACAGAATTTCTTAGATTAACACAAAGGTTTTAGAGAATGTTCTTCTTTCGAATGTGACACTATATGGAGCAGGGCTGTCAAAGTTGTGGCCCATGGGCCAGGATGCGCCATGCACACCCAGTTCAGCACCCTTTATCTTTGCATCCTTTAAGATAAAGCCTTAGTGGTTCAGATACCTGCCATTGACACCCAGGAACATTATTCCATGCTTTCACTTAAAACTACAAGGAGCTCTTGCATATTTTATTGGTTGTTTGACAATGCATTTTTCCCTCAAAAAAGAGGGTGGAAATCTGGGTGCATCTTATATACTGAATACATCATTTTTTGCCTCCTGAAACCTTGCTCCCTTCACCAAAATAGCCATGCAGAGTCTTTAGGAGGCATCCAGAGTGCTCCTGGGGGCTGGGGAGGGCAGAAATGAGCAAAAAACAGGCCGTGTTTATTCCTCCCCAGTAGCACTCCACAAGCCTCCTAAAGGCTATTCATGCCCTTTTTTCTTGAAAAAAAAGGGACCATTTTCAGGAGGTCTGCAGGGTGCAAAAACATTTTTTTTAAAATTTGCCTCTTCAAAATCTTGGTGCATCTTATACTCCAGTGCATCTTATACTCAAAAACATATGGTAGATATGAAATTACTATTAATGAAATTAAAGCTAACAAGGATGCCCATGGAGGTTTTAAAGAGGAGATTGAGCAACCATTTGTCTGAAATGGTATAGGGCAGGAGTGTCAAACTGGTGGGCTGTGGGCTATATCCATCAAGTGCCAGCCAAACCCACCCCAACTCCCCAAAGGGGAAAAACTCCGTAATAAGACTCATGAGGGCAACGTGATGCAGCGAGTTTGACTCCCATGGTAGAGAGTATCCCGCTTGAGCACAAGATTGGATGAGAAGACCTCCAATATCCCTTCTGTTATTCTTTTAGTCTATCAAGGTTTTTTAACTTTTCATTTGAACACTCTGAGAAGGGCGATAATGCTTTATACCTTTATTTGCAACCTGGTATATTGTAACAAAGGGATGCAGTGGCTCAGGGGCTAAGAGCTGGTCAATCAAACGTTGGCAGTTTGGAAGTTCGAATCCCTAGTGCCGCGTAACGGAGTGAGCTCCCATTACTTGTCCCAACTTTTGCCAACCTAGCAGTTTGTAAGCATGTAAAAATGCAAGTAAAAAAAATAGGAGCCACCTTTGGTGGGAGGGTAACACCCTTTCATGTGCCTTCAGCATTTAGTCATGCCGGCCACATGAGCACGGAGACGTCTTCAGACAGCGCTGGCTCTTTGGATTTGAAACAGAGATGAGTACCGCCCCCTAGAGTTGGGAACGACTAGCACATACATTTGAGGGGAACCTTTACTGTAACAAGCCAGTTTTGATGGCACTGAGAACAGCTCGTGAGTCACACAGTCTCCCAAACCAATTCAGTTCTAAGCATAGAGATGCTCAGATATTTTCCCTTTTCTATGTTGATCCTCATTGAGACCCTTAGCAACGCTCCAAAGAAAGAAAGAAAGACGGGGGGGGGGGGTTTACATTGTCCTCATCTTTGTTGCTATTTATAATAACAAATGCTTAAATCCCATCTACCATATTCTGTTTATAAATAATGCTAATGAGCTTGTTTTGTTTTCAGCTTCCATGACACAACAATCAGGATATTCAAAAGCCCATTAAAATGCCATTACTAAAACAAATAATCAACAATAATTAAAAGATCATAACATAAAGCAAAAGCAAATGAGGAATTTTAAAAAGTGACACCATTAATAATAGATCTAAGTGAACAGTTAGCAGCTAGTAACTTCCCACATTTTCTTTCATGCTATTTGTGGAGTTTATTTGCTGTGTAAAAGCCACAATTTGTGTGCCTGGATTAATTCAGGTGTTGCGTATTAAATTGTAGGGGGTATAATTCAGTGCTGTGATATAATTCAGTTAGTTAGTTAGTCTCTCTCTCTCTCTCTGTGTGTGTGTGTGTGTGTGTGAGAGAGAGAGAGAGAGAGAGAGAAAAGGTTGTATGTATTTCAATGGGTAAGAGAAATACTTGTGAAAGAAATGAAAAAAGAAGGAAAGGGTTTGGTTAAAGCACCAGGCTAGAAAGTGGGAGACCATGAGTTCATATCCCACTTCAACCATGAAACTAGGTGGGTTACTTTGGACCAGTCACTCTCAGACCAACCCACCTCACAAGGTTGTTGTTGTTGTGGGAAAAATAGGACAAGAGAAAAATATGTTGGATATGTTCTCCTGATTGAGTTATTTGTAAAAATACAGGAGGGATAGAAATGAATAAAAATGCTAAAACGCCTTTTGAACATTCTTTGATTTCTGTGAGGGCAAGTGATTTCTCTCTCTCTGTGTGTATGTGTGTATCTGTGTGTATGTGTGCTGTAAAGGTGTTGTGTTCCTCCAGAAAGCACCATTTTCCTCCACAATGATGGAATGATTTTAACTGTGGCTTCAGTTCTACAGAGAAGAAAAACAGCAGAGATTGGAAGGCAGGTGAGGGAAAGATTCCTACTTCCCAAATCTGCACAGCTCCAAAGATGCAGCACACAAAACATCGGTTCAAAGACGATCCTAGAACAGTGTAAATATTGTGCGTTGAACAATCCTGCTTCCCTCCCCTCCTCTTTTCTTCCTTCCTTCCCTTCCCCTCCCCTTCTTGTGAAGGGAAAAAGCCTTTCATCAGGCAGGACACAATGCTTTTAGCATCCTGTCTAATGTTACCTTCTCAGAGCTCCCTAACATCTCAAAATAAAACGGGAAAATTTCCTTTACGGCAACCTAAGATTCTACTTGTCCCATTTTTCACATAGGAAATGTTTGTAAAAAGGGAATTCATTGGGGTTTTCTTTCTAAATCCAAGCCCATTGAAATTTTCAACCTTTGTTTGTTACCCAGCTCATTTATTTTTTTAAAAAAAATTGATAGAAATCTATTTTTTTTTAAAAAAAGATGAAATCCCTTTCAAGAAGCAACATAGGGGAAAAAATCTTGTGTTTGATGCTGACTTCCTGCCATCTACCATCAGCAACAAGGTCATGTCAAAAGGTGTTCAGACTTTACTGAGGGACAGTCCTCCCTTCTCATAGTAGGCAATAAGTTGGGTTAATAGAGCAGCTTGTCTGGACCACTGCCCAGTGCACACGAGTTTGTGAATTGCTTCTGAGACTAAACGGTGTACCTAATGGAACACACAAACAGGAATTGTCCGAGCCTATCTCCCTGGTGTGAGTAGCAAAAAGTGCCAGAAGAACATTGCACAAATGTTGGACAGCCTGCAGCAATATGGAAAAGAGAACTTTACCTTTAATTTAAGATCCAAGTGCAGTTAGTCATTTTTAGTCACGGCTCACTGCAATGAAGCATTGTAGATCAAAGCCAGTCTGATTTTGGAAACTCAATTGCCTATTTTTAGATGTTTAAGTAATTTTTTTTAAAGAAAAGGCCAACAGTGAGCAGAAAGACTAAATCTATAGCTTACTCTCTCCCCCTCCCCTTTGTGTGTATTGGGATGACAACTGCCCTTCTCAAATTTTTAGAATACATGAACTATTGCTAGATTTGGTAATTTTGAAAGATCTGGACCATTTTCAACACAACCTTTTCTTCATGCCTGAATGATCTCTGGACCTCAGGAATAGAGGAACTGCCTTATACAAATATTTCTCACTATCACACTTTCCTAAATAAGTTGTCACTATCTGCATAACCTCTGAATTAAACTGAAACTACAGATGAGACCATTTTTGAGATTGCTTCTCCACATGGGAGCAAAGTTGATGCCTCTCATCCATCTGTCTAGATAAGGTTGATGGATGCAAAGCCTTCTGTTTCCTGTCTATTGACTTATCTTTTGTTGCACATAGTTTTGGGCATAAGATTTACTAATGTTGCTAGATTGCATTTTATTTTCGTATCATGAAAAATAACAATCTTTGGGTTTTTCTTCCTTTCTGCTATATTCAAGTAATTATCTGAAAAGCAATATAGAGATTTCTTATTGAAGCTGTTGTTGCAAGTCCTCTCGCCTTGGACAGCCTAAAGCTAGCCCTGAAGAGTAAAATTAATGAGTTGTTGTCATTCTGCTCTTAGTTGTTCAAAACCTCTTACATATTCCCCAGACCAGAACTTTAAGTGAAGGGGAAAAAATGCATTGGATGTTGTGTATATACGGTTCTGCTTTATGTGGCTCTGCAGATGATAGCGTTCTTGCTACCATTTCCTGCTTTGCATCATATTTAGCAGTCTGGAACTGTATAATTGAAGCCAGCCATACAAATCACACCGTAGCTGATTGTGAGCCTATCCGGAAGAAGAACAAGAATTAAATTGAGGGACAAATTAAATAATTGACTCCATCCTTGTTCCAAATTTTCAGACATAAGGAAGCATCTCCCATTATGCTCTCAAGCAGTGAGCTGGTTCCTGCACTTTGCTCACTTATTATTATGTGAACTTGAATGGGTCACAGCAGTCTTCAAATGTACCAGTCACAGGAGCTGACCCCTGTGGATATTCTGCATCTTTTATTTAGGTTACTGTATTATCCTGGCAATTGTGAAACTGCTATCATCTACTTTACTCACCCGGTATTCTGGCCCTCACTTACCTGCGAGCACAGCTACAACATGCATTTGCCTTTCAATATTCATTCCTTTCCTCGCAGGTGGTGAAATTCATAGCGACTGAGTGATTTTGTTTGGGCTAAAATAAGATGCAGCTTATGGTCGACCCAGGAAGTGCTGGGTCTTTCTGCTGTCACAACGATCTTGACTCTGTATATGTATCACCCGCCTTCTCTGGAGATTAAAAGGCAAATGATACTCCTTGGTTTGACATAAAAAAATGAGTTGGTCACAACAAAGCTAATGATGTTAGTTAGAGCAGGGTTTTTCAACCTTGGCAACTTGAAGTCCTGTGGACTTCAACTCCCAGAATTCCCCAGCCAGCTATGCTGGCTGGGGGATTCTGGGAGTTGAAGTCCACAGGACTTCAAGTTGACAAGGTTGAGAAACACTGAGTTAGAGGAGAAAAAGAAAAGAGGAAAAACATGGAATCCACTCTATCTGCAGAAATATGTTATATATAAACGTAAAGATTCCCCTCACGCTTATGTGCTAGTCATTCTCGACTCTAGAGGGCAGTGTTCATCTCTGTTTCTAAGCCGAAGGGCCAGCGCTGTCCAAAGACGTCTCCGTGGTCATGTGGCCGGCATGGCTAAATGCTGAAGGCACACGGAATGTTGCTACCTTCCCACCAAAGGTGGTTCCTATTTTTCTACTTGCATTTTTACATGCTTTCGAACTGCTAGGTTGGCAGAAGCTGGGACAAGTAATGGGAGCTCACTCCGTTACGCGGCACTAGGGGTTCGAACCACCAAACTGCTGACCTTTCTGATAGACAAGCTCAGCAACTTAGCCACTGAGCCACCGCATCCCTATGTTATATATAGAATGAGATGATTGTGTACTAGAGGTTATATGACGTTTTGTGTTTATATGGTTCTGTTCAAACCATACTTAGAGATCCAACAATGAATCTGATCCTCAACCTGTTTTCTAAAGAGTCTTTGCAAAGTTGTCTCTGTCCCAACAGAAAATGTAAACACAGTCAAGAGTTCACAACGGAGGAAGTGAGCAAGGAAAAGACTTTCACTAAATCTCCATTCATGTCTAATTCATGAATGGACATGGAGGCTTTTGTACCATAAAGGGATGGAGAGCCCTCTTTCCCCACACCATTATCCAGTTTATAGTTTTATCCCGAGCAAATGTTAATTGATTTGCCAATACTTTGCATTTCACATTTGCAAAAAAATGTATCATATTTATTACAGCCCAGCCATTTGGGGGGAGAGTTCTTGGCCCAATCTCACTTCCGAGTCTGCATCTTACTGTTTTGTAAACTGTCAATTGGCCTAATAAAATATTCATTTAGTCCGCATTTTTATCAATTCACACAGATTTTCAAATGAGTTAACTGCTTGATTACTAGTACGTTTAGGAAACGCTATAATGTCAGTGAAAACCTTGTTTTAAGAATTAAAGGATGGGGAAAATGTTTGCACCTCCTCTTGTTGCCTTTCAGGGCTACCAAGCCTTTAGCACTGAGATGATTGTGTACTAGAGGTTATATGACATTTTGTGTTGATATGGTTCTGTTCAAACCATGCTTAGAGATCTAACAATGAATCTGATCCTCAACCTGTTTTCTAAAGGGTCTTTTTCTAATAGGTAGAAAATGTCACCAAGTCTGCTCTCCTGTAATTGGCCCTACTCTAATCTACCCAGAATATGATAACCGAAACAGCTGGGAAAACAAAGAAGTGGGCCATTAAATCTTAGTGCCCTTGATTAAAATTTGTCCTTATCTTCTAAAACTGAGTAGTCAACAAAAGCCTTTGTTGATTAATCTACCAATTAAAGCTTGTAGCTCTGGTAGTTTCCTTTTCTGAAGAATGATTCTAACATTTATCTGAATCAATACGAAGAGACGGATGATCCAAACCAGGGCAGACTTTGAAGCAGGAGCTGCGCAAGTGAGTTGGAGTGCAGCTGCCCGTTGCATATTTCCAAATATGGAAGCAACTGCATCATCCAGGAGGTTTCAACAATTTTTGTAAAGGTACATCATCATCTGTTGAAAATATGTATCCATGATTGCATTTATGAGAATAATAGCAGTAGACTTATATACCGCTTCATAGGCCTTTCAGGCCGCTCTAAGCGGTTTACAGAGAGTCAGCATATTGCCCCCAACAATCTGGGTCCTCATTTTACCCACCTCGGAAGGATGGAAGGCTGAGTCAACCCTGAGCCGGTGAGATTTGAACCGCTGAACTGCTGATCTAGCAGTAGCCTGCAGTGCTGCATTTAACCACTGCGCCACCTTGGCTCTTACTTGGCTCTTAAATCCCTACTTTAAAAAAAAAAGGATTTTCAACTATGCCCCTCCCAATTTCTCCCTGTAAGACAAATGCTTCAACGTCTATAAATGCCTGGGCAATGCCAGGTCATCGGCTAGTTTCTAATAAATGGGTATATATCAGTATCCAGATGCCTAAACTATTTTGAAATACTTGAATGATCCAGTCCAAATTAAGAATATTTTCATTTAAATTATTTCCACGTGAAAGATCTAGCATGAGTAACAGGAAAAATAGGATTGTATACAGTAAGACCTACTGAGGTCAGTTGATTTATTTTTCAAACAAAAATACACCAAGATCATTAAAAGTACTTAACATTAGTTGGATTATTGCCAATTAGCTTGGGTTGCTGCACTCATCATCCCCTCTGCCATGAGATGCTTGTACATTCTCTCTCTCTCTCTCTCTCTCTCTCTCTCTCTCTCTCTCTCTCTCTCTCTCTCTCTCTCTCTCTCTCTCTCTCTCTCTCTCTCTCTCTCATATTCTGGAATATTCATTTTAGTACAATTAGCTAGCTACAAAGGAAAGAAGAGGAGAAGGAGCATTTTTTGTTAGCATGCTTTGTTTCCTGGACATGTTAAAAATTATTATTTCCCACCTTCACCACCTCCTTCTAATACCGCCTGAATTGAAAGGCCATTATTGATCGTGTTGGTTTGCTTTTCCAAAGGAAAGGGCTCTCCTAGAGTGTTGGCTGTCTCCTTTTTCCCCCTTGCCCTGTGCTGAAAGCTAATTAATTATACAAACATTAGTGCTGATGACCAGCGTGTGGCTGAACCTCGAAGGTGCTTCAACTTGCTTGCTCTTTTCTTGTCTTTGAAACAATCTCCAATTAACCAATGCATATTTATCAAGCTTCCAGAATCCCATATTATTGTCTGTACTTAGGATCATTACGGCTAGGCAGTAAATTAAGAGTAAGAGCCTTAGCATTAAGAAGGGCCTGTAATATATTTGTTTGCTTGGGAGAGCCGATCAATATGTTATATACGCAGGTGGAGAAGTGCTGTGGGAGGCTAATATTTCACTCTTTTGTAAAGCGGAGGCCGGCTCCTGCTTTCTGTTTATTTATGTAGGGTGCAGGACTGCGTCGAGGCAGCACTGGACTGAGAATAAGGAAGAAATCACTTTGAATAGGTGCTTGAACTGCAAAGGTTTACCATTAATTTTCTATTTTTGTACCCGGTAATGTAGCAAACATCGGTAGGAGAGGTCCCTAGAAGGCAGAGGATGAAGGCTTAGTTTGAGTTCATCCCCATGCTAAGGACTATAATGAAATATAATTAATGGCTTGGCAGAGGATTTAGGCTCTTTGAGACCAGTTGTTTGACCGAGAACAGAGAAACTGGCCTTAAATCCTTCTTAATCCACCCAATTTCTTATAATCCCAAAGCTAATGATCTTCGAAGCAAGGGCAGACAAAAGCAACTGAATCTAAGGACACCTAGGTGTTAACTATTAAGGGTGCCGAAGACCAGTGTGTTTTTAACAGATCATTTACTGTAAGTACAAACAAACCTGTATGATTTTTTAAATTTTGTTTTCAAAGCTCTTTCACTTTCAGTCTCTGTTATTTTGTTTCAGGCTCTTTGTTTGGATTGTACTTTCCCATGTCTTTATCAACATACTATTAAAGTATATTACCTGCATGAGTCAACTGTGTTTTTAATGATGGAGTGTAGGTGTGTAGTCTGGGGTCTGAGCATGCTCATTGAGTAGTGAAAATTGCAGATACCAAAGATATATTTTTTTCTTGGTAGAGACTCTACTCATAGCAAGAGAGAAAATAGGAATTTACTTGCAGTAAATCTCCCTAACTTGAAAGATAGGAATTAGATCTACTTCTAAATAGAATGTGAAAATGCATCGTTCAGCAAACAAGGAAATTAATGAGAGAATCCTATCCCAGTTCTGAAAAGGACAAGTGAAAGTGGGATTGTTTTTCAGGGAATGTTACACATCCTGGGCACTGTGGTGGACCCTTCTCCAGATATGAATTCAGAGGAGGAGGGTGAGTTTGAGCTTGCAGAGGAAAGCGTGGAGCCAAGGATTGGTCAGGAGTGCTACCTGATGGAGCAGAATGAGTGACAGGCTGAGGCTGAGGGAGGGAAGCCACAGTTAAAATAAGTTGGGCAAGGGGCTCCATGCTAAGACTGGACACAGCTCTGCCCCTTAGTTATAAAGAGGAGGAGGTGGAAGCCAGACCTCCTCCTGATCCAAGGACAGGTAGAACAGAGAGGAGACATGCACAATGCTGGTCTGTTAGACTACTCGTGACATTGCCTACTTAACCCCAACCTGAGGACTTGAGTGTTGCTGGAAGAACATTCCCATTCTGTGCCTGGTATCCAGGCTGTTGACTGTGCCCATTGGTTACCCAGCGGCTCTTTCTGTACTGAGCTTGGAATCCAGAACTGCGCAACAGGGGTGTTTTCCGAAGATCTGTTTGTGGGGTTTGAATAAACACCTGTAGAACTCCTGCCATACATGTGGGGGAGGAAGTGGGGTAGCACACATACATTTACTCAAAAGTATGGTGTGCTCTATTCAGTGGTGCTTATGCCCAAGAAAGATTGCTAACTAATGCTTATAATTTTACACAGATTTCTAATGGCTTACTTTCAAGTAAATCAGATTGATTGATTGATTCATTTATCAAATATATATGACTGACCATATCTCAAAATGCAACTCTGGGTGTTGTACAATAAAACTAATAATGAAAACATAAACCATTTAAAACATTTAAATAATTAAACACACACACACAAACACACACACACACACACACACAGAGAGACATATATACCACAAAAATAAAATCCAGTTTTTAAAAATAAAATTAGAAGAGGCCCAAGTCCATGTTACTGTGATGGATCCACCCCTGGAGCCTTTTCCAGAGGTGAATTCAGAGGAGGAGGGTGAGTTTGAGTCTGCAGAGGAACACATGGAGCCAAGTATTGGTCAGAATCGGGGCTCAGTGAAAGAGTTTAGTCTTTAGATCTTCCTGAGGACAACCAGGGAGGACCCGGCCTGATCCCTGTTGGGGATGATTCCATGGAACCAAAGCCTCTTCATTTGTCTATGGCAGTCCCGGAGGCAGTTCTACCTTCAACAATTGGGCGGAGCGGGAGAGAAACTTCAAACCATAAAGAGAATATAATTTTATGAGAATAGTAAGTGAATTAATCATTCTCTGCATTATTCTGTCAAAGATAAATCTTACCAAATTAACTATTTCATTTTTTTTTTGTATTAATAGATTGGTAGAATGCTTTTATGCACCAGAAAAATGAGTGGCTCACCCTTCAGCAGCATCCAAGAACTGCCTCCTTCCACCGAAACTGCCTTGCAAAATGTGCATTGCAACTGGGAAGGTTTATAGCCAGCAATAATCTGACCACCTGCACAAAGCACCAGCTTGTCTCCCCACTGAAAGTATTGCCTATTTATGTACTTGCACAGAACATGCTTTCAAAATGCTAAGTGGGCAGAAGGTGAGGAAAATGAAGCTCACATCATCATGCGCAGGGCTCAAACCACTGAACCACCGCACCTCATTTTCATTATATCCTGTCTATATTATATCTAACACATATTCCTCCTCCTATTCACCCCACAACAACCTTGTGAGGTGGGTTGGGCTGAGAGAGGCTGATTGGACCAAAATTGCCCACCTGGCTTTCATAACTAAGATAGGACTGGCACCCATGGCCTCTTTTCTAGCCTCGTGGCTTAAATGCAAGACCAAACTCTAAATAGCATACTGGATGGATATGGCTGAAATAATTTTATAATACCAATGACCTTTCCAGCTTTGACATTCAAAAGGAAAAACACTGGGCTCAGATAATATCTATGTAAAACTTCCAAGGAAACACAACTGTATAATCGCTAATCTTTTTACAAAATTATATCAAAATATGCCATAAGAATATTGTAAATAATCAGTATAATTCTTGTTATGTAAAAAGAGTTTCATGGAGAAACCAGCAAGTACAGAGCAGTTACATTAATAGCTGATCTGTGTTAAAGATAAAGACATGAAAGAAAAAATCTTCCTGGATGAAAATTAAATAGCTTTTCCAAAGCAATATAGCCTTGATAATCTTTTAGATATTCTGCCAGTGTCAACAAATTCTTAACGTAACTGGACTAAAATCTGCAAAATTAATTGCCAGATCTAAATATATCCTCTTACAGACAGCTAACAGTTAAAGAAAGAAAGCAAAAAAAAAATTACAGTATAGTTCAAGGTAGATATCACAGGGCCCTAATCTTTGTCCCTTATCCAGCCTAGCTGGATCGATTTCTTCAAATGTATTCATTTATATATATTTTTAAATGGCTACACAACTTAGAATACTACTCTCGATGGCCCACAGTAACAATAAAAACCATTAAAAACTATAAAAGCTCTAAAAACAAAGTCCTAAAATCTGCCACATCAGTCAACTTGTTGGGATGCACCAGAGGTCAGCCAATATGGGCACCCAGAAAAGTTGGATCTGATAGCATTTGCTATGCAGTGAGTGTGAATCAGTGGTGGGATTCACTTAACTTCCCTACCGGTTCACAAATGTGGGTGCATGCATGCCACATCTGCACATCTGCACTGTCTTCTGTGCATGCGCAGAAGGTCACGCATAATGTCAGAGTGGGTGGGCAGAACCTCCTGCAGCCGCCACTGCTGGTTCACCCAACCCGTAGAGAACCGGCTTAATACCAACTCTGGTGCGAATGCTTCAGAAATAAGGATGAAGGCATGCTTTGAACCTTGGGCACTACAGCTGCCTGTTCCTCACTCAAGCACACACGGTTTTGTTCAGTCGTGTGTATGAATGTTAAGAAAGATGTCAGCAGGTTAAGAGCTGCATTACAGAGGTGCAGTTTTAATGATCTGGTTTATTAAAGTAGCTACTTTTTTTCCCCAGACAACAGCGAGAAAAAATGTCCTGAAAGCTGGAATGAAAAGACGAGAGGTGAAGCTCTCCCTTTGCCTGAAATCCCAGGCATCTCTTCCTTTTTATTTCTGAAGCTCTTTTAAGTATTTTAAAGTACGAACAGGTTGCTGCATAACAATTTGGAGTTTCCTGGAATGGGGAGGGGGGGAGGCAGAATACGGCATTGACATGAGCTTTTGAAAAGTAAAACAATTTGCAGAAGGCAGGAAAAAGCTGCCAAGATTACACAAAGACAACACGAAGCACAATAAGATTTTTGTCATCATTCTGCAGTTAATGCCTTTACATAAAAAGCCTACAAGATCAAGATGGATAAACTGTACGTTTGTCTTTGTCTAGATCTCTCTGGTTTGCCAAGCAGATATTTGTTGCTTGAGCAAATGTTCCTTTCCAGGTGCTAATAGGGGGGGGGGGGGAAGCAACCCCCACCCCATATCTTTCTGTGTTCTACTTATAATTTTAACAATAATCATTAAAAGGAAAAGCAATGCTACCTCGTGACTTTGGAATGTTGTTTTTTCTATCCAGAGAATATGCAATTACTCTGAAAAGAGAGAAGTGTCAAGCTATCTTTGAAAATTATAATTTATTCTCTTGCTGGCATGAGGACAAATTAAAACATGCTTCATCAAATCAACACATGTTCCATACGAGTCCATGGCTTGGAGCAGAAAAGATGACCTATCTTTTTCTTCCTTCTCTCTAGAAATCAAGAAAGGGGTTCAGAATTTTGTTTTGATTTGGGAATTACACAATGTTTGAGTGCGGCTAATGATATCTCCTTGAAAAAATAAAATGTGAAAAATCCTCCTTGAAAATCCACTTTTATTATTTCAAATGAATTAGGCTGCATGTGAGAACCGGTTACTCTGCTTGTGTCTATCCTACTTATGACTTTGGTTGTTGTTTTCTCCTCTTCCACTGGCAATCTGGCTATAAACCTTTTCTCTCCTGCTCCCACCTATCTCTTCCCTCTCCCTTCCCATCTTTCAAGTTCCCATTGGCACTTCTGTTTTCACTCGGCCTTTATTATATTAAAGGTTTTTAGTTTTGTGATTTTATCTCTTTTAACTGTCTTTAAAAAGCCTGTGAATGAATGCAATTTCATTTCAAAATTGTTGTGGTAAGATCCTGTCTAGTTTGGGAAAATCTGAATTGAAAGCCTGAACATCTTGACTCAGGAGTCTGCCTCCTTCTGCATTTTGTTTTCATTGTATGCAACTGCTTGGTGAAATGGAGATATCATGTGTCATTGCTTTAATCACAGAATATATCGAGATAATTCCACTGGGCAGTGAGTGCAAGAAACTTTGTTGTTGTTAGTTGCAAAGTCATGTCCAACCCATCATGACGCCATGGACAATATTCCTCCAGGCTTTCCTTTCCTCTACCATCCTCTGGAGTCCATTTAAGCTCACACCGACTGCTTCAGTGACTCCATCCAGCCAACTCATTCTCTGTGGGTCCCCTTCTTCTTTTGACCTCAATCGTTCCCAGCATTAGCTCTTCTCCAGTGAATCTGTCCTTCTCAATAGGTGGCCAAAGTATTTGAGTTTCATTTTCAGGATCTGGCTTTCTAAAGAGAAGTAATGGTTGATCTCCTCTAGGTCTGACCGGATTGATTGCCTTGCAGTCCAAGGGACTCGCAGGAGTCTTCTCCAGCACCAGAGTTCAAAGGCCTCAATTCTTTGGCGCTCAGCCAAAGATCTTGTTGCTTCTTACTAAAAGCATAAGGTAACTGTTATATTAACTTGAGATTTCTGGAGCTGTAATTTTGCTGTGTTTTACTGTATCACTCCCTATATTAGACTTTCAATTATACTGTAGTATCAGCGATATTTATTGTCTGAGACTCCATCCAGGTAGTCATCAACTTACAGCCACTACTGTCTGAAGTGCCAATTCATTACATACTGGAATTTGGTTGATTGGTTTATTTGAAAGAATATTTTAGACATGTGATGCAACCCCCAGAAAAATACAGCATACTTCACTTAACCCCCCAGGGAAAGATTGAATTCAAATGAGTGCAGGCAGAAGAAGAACATCATGGCTTCAAAATATAAAGAACTGATTTGGACAAAACTCAGCAGCACTTTTTTGTGCAGCTGTTGATAAAAAATAGGATCGCCAACATGATTACAAATGTCTGATGATGGATATGGAAGGAGGAGGTGGAGGAGGAGGAGAAGATGATTTTATTTTGCAAAATATTTATCATGTGAAACTCCCTGCTAACTCTGAAACGGTGACTATATAGCAATAGCACTTATATACTGCTTCATAGTGCTTTTACAGCACTCTCTAAGCAGTTTACAGAGTCAGCCTCTTGCCCCCAACAATCTGGGTCTCATTTCACCCACCTCGGAAGGATGGAAAGCTGAGTCAACCTTGAGCCGGTGAGATTTGTACAGCTGACTGGCAGCTAGCAGTCAGCTGAAGTAGCCTGCAATACTGCACCCTACCTAACCACTGCACCACCTTGGCCGAAGCTTTATCTTCTCCCTTCCCTTTTGAGTGCTTCGTCTGAGAGCATCTATCTTATTGGAAATGCAAGGAGAAGGCCTGTGAGAAGAAGGGAGAGTTAGGCTTCAGAATAGGTATTGTTGGATACCAATGCTCCAGTAACATCTAGGTTCCATTGGTTCTCACTAGGACAACTACTACTAACATCTGGGATCCATTAATGCTGTGTGTGTGTGTGTGTGTGTAGTTTAGCAAGACTAAGATGGTAGATTGGAGCTCTTTATCTGTTTTTTTTTCATTAGGGCCAAAGGAAAAAGGCAAATGAATGAATGAGAAGTGATGGTGACCCACAAATTAGACCCACTTAGTGTACCACAGTGAACAATCATGTAGTCAAAAGTGAAAGGAGATAATGGCTCCATAGCAAAATAAGGGCTTTTTCCTCAGTCAAAAAGCTATATGAGCTCAGGTTGTATGGTGTCCCTGGACTTGTTTGCAGGACCACTTGTATGCAAATTTATCTTTATCCTTAGCTATATTTTTTATAAAATAATATATTTAATTGTCATGCAACCTATTACTCTTGTGAACCCATTAAATACATTCTGGATTCAGATTGGTCTCTGCCCATTTTCCTCTGAAGAAACATCCTGAAGCAGCCTTCCCTACTTCAAGAAAAAGCATGGAAGAGTTGCCCCACATTAATTTTTAAAAAACCGAACTGATGTTCTGGGGGAGAGAAGCCCATCACATCAATGATGTGGCACCATCTCAAGATTCCATTCTGGAATGAATTTACTCTTTGGGCTAAGGAAAGTTTTGAAAAAATAAATCTAATCTTGCAAATCATTCTATTTTATTCATGAAACCGAAAGAAAAAAAAAGAAAATAATTCAGCCACATTTGTTTCGATCTGGTTTGCTTCAATAATATTTCATTTAAGTGCACCTTAAATTTAACATGCAAGTTGGCCCTGTCAGATTGACTGCTTGTTTATTTAAAATATTTATTCTGGCCTTTACTGCAAATAATCTCGAGTCAGTTTATAAATTAAGATGAAAACAAATAGGATAAGTAATATAATTAAAACGTATAAACAATAGCTGAAAGGATTGTTGCATCTTTTTAATCCTTTATAATCAAGCTGGATAGAAAGGATAATTCTTTAGTTCCTGATATCAGAGGGGAGAAAAATTTCAGACAGCAGAAAAGGTATGTCCTGATGGAGAACTTAACTCCAAAATATTTATTTGAATCAATCAAGTTCTCCGTGTCATTTGTGTTAAACATTTTTTTTTCATAATCTTAGCATTCATAAAGGTATACTTGACTAACGCAGACCATGTATATTGGAAGGGATAATTCAAATGCATTTCCTGCAAAAAGCATGAAATCTCTTTTACCTTGGTTGATTCCAAATTTTTAAGCCATTAGGACATTATGCTTATAGACAACGATAAGGCTAATATTGCACAGATCTTTGGATGCTGTCCAATGATGCCTTTTATTGCATGAATGGACATGAGTGAGAAGCAGTTTGGTGCAGTGGTTAGTCACAAGGAGAACAAAAGTTCTAGCTCCACCTTAAGCACAAAGCCAGATCTCTCAGTCCTAAGAAGAGTGACAAGCCACTTCTAAAAAATCATTCAAAGAAACCCACAGGGACTAGTCCATACAATCATTAGGAGTCAAAAACTGACTTGAAGGCAGGCACACAAAACTACACTTACATCTTTGCGGCATACAATTTGTATAAATGAAAATTGTCTGAATTTCGGAACTAATTCTATAGCTACGACCAATGGTTTCTACATGTTTGAGCAGAGTGGGTTTGCCCCACGCCTCGTTAATTAAGTATTGTCACCTTGTGGGACAAAGGACACAATGGCTCAGTGATAAGACGCTGAGCTTGTCGATCAGAAAGGTCAGCAGTTTGGCAGTTCGAATCCCTAGGGCCGCATAATGGCTCCTGTTACTTGTCCCAGCTTCTGCCAACCTAGCAGTTCGAAAGCATGTAAAAATGCAAGTAGAAAAAAAAGGAATCACCTTTGGTGGGAAGGTAACAGCATTTAGTCATGCCGGCCACATGACCATGGTGACGTCTTCGGACAGTTCTGGCTCTTCGGCTTTGAAACAGAGATGAGCATCACCCCCTAGAGTAGGGAACGACTAGCACATATGTGCCAGGGAAACCTTTACCTTAGCTTGTGGGACTGAGGTAATTCTGTTGATACCCTTGCCCTCTGGAATAGTATTTGTATGGCACCCACTCTCCAGGATGCACGGAAGGCTCTTAATATTTGACTCTGTTCTCAGCTGTGGGGTAAGTTTATGAAGACCCTGTCATATTTTTTATTGTTGTTTACTCTAGGTTGCTATGTTTTGTTGTCATATTTTTAACTGTCCATTTAATTGTTTATTCCAATATAACCCACTCAGAGTCTTTTGGAGGGGTAACCATAATAAATCTGAGCCATCAGATATATCAGCAGCAACAACAAAATGTTCTAAAATGTTGGAAAACACCATGAGAGCAGATCCAGTATTTCCAGATTAATTAAGGTGTTTTGCAATTACAGAACTCCTCTTATATCTCAGAAGTTTTGAACATTGATATATATATATATATATATATATATATATATATATATATATATATATATATATATATATATATATATATATATATATATATATATATATATATATATATATATATATATATTCTTGAAACCTGATGCCAGAAATCCTGTAGCAGAGGAACAAAAGAGAAGCATCTATTCAAAGGCAAACGAAAAGAAAATACAGAATCTTCTTTCACTTCTCAGTCTTTTCATTCACTTTCAAAAAGATGCTTAGTGGAATTTCCAATGAGGCCATGGTGAGCTAGTCATCCCTGTCTAAGCAAGATGGCATTTACAGTGGAGACTGTGGCCAGATATTGGATCATGGCTGGCAAAAATCTCTCCAGAGAAAGGAGAGATGATGAGATTGTCCACATACACAGACAGCCACTCCTTGTAAATATACTGCAGAAACCAAAGTTTTTGTGGCTTATGAGTCTTGTGTCTGGGAGTCAAGGAAATCCGACTAAGACACAGTTGTAATTCAGCCTTTATAAACAAAATGCTTGATTGAACCTCATTACTTTGGAATTATTTTTTATTGTTATGAAACATGAAAACCCTTCAGAGCAGCAAGTTTAATTGTGTTCATTGGGTGAGCTTCCTTCTTCTTTTCAAAAGAAGTTAAGGATTTAGAAAAATGTTATTTTTTGGGAATAAACAGGAAAAGGGTATTTTGAGTTGCTTTTGGAAAGTTAAAAAATGATCTAAGAGTCCATATGAATTTAAAACAAAAAGCTGAAATTAACAATAAGAATCATTCCCATGGAAAACTATAATTGTTTTGATTTTTTGAGGGAGAACCATGATATGATGGAGATTCTCACTTATCACTGAATTTTGGACATGAGAGGAAACAATAAAAAAAACCCTAAAGATTACAATTAAAGAAGAATATTGAGATTTAACATCAATGTACAGAATGATGCAAAACACTCTAATCATGTATATTTTTGGAGAGATTTGTGAACTATGGATTCAGCAATAATTTTAAGAATATCTAATATTATAGATAGATGGTGTGCAATTGTTTTAATAAAAGACAAATAAGCTATACTGAGACTAAAGTTGATTTGAATATGAATTTAAATATGCCAAATTATAAGAATAATATGGGGAAATATGTATACATGACACTGGTTGAAGTTTTAATATTTTAAAAGAACATACAAGTATCAGATCACAAGAGTGGTTTGGATAATTTTCTTATACTGAATTTACAAAAGAGGTTTTTTAAAGTTTTGAAAGATCTGCTAAGATAAATACAGTGAAGATGAAAGGAATCAAGTTTGAAGATAATATTTAAAGGGATTAAAAGCAAGGTAGTTAAAAGTATATGCAAGGAATATAGAGTTGGCTTATTTGATCAAAATAAAAATAGATATGTAGTTATCTCTAGCAGATCTTAATGGGCTTTTGTTGGCTAGGAATGAATGAAGGTATTTTAAGATTGTCTTTATAGTTAAGAGGTGATTTGTAGAAAGTAGAGAACATTTGCTATATTTTAAGAGATTGGGATATTCCCAAAATTGTTTGTACTTCTCAAGCTAAAGGGGGAAGATACTTTTATGTTTTTTTCTTTTTCTATTACTTTCTGCAATTTCTAGTTTTCTATTTTTTATAGTTTGTATTTTTTTTCTAATTGTAACCTTTAATATTTTTTTTTCCAAAGAGAACAGCTTAGTCTTTGCTAAATTTAGGGAGAAGATAGGAGCAAAACTTTCAGTGGACCAATTGATTCTTTGAACACTGAAGATCTTCATTTTGTATGAGATTACTGGGAATGTGGGAGGGTCAGCAGTGACAAGCTTTGGGTTGAATGTGACTGGGCAATCAAAATCCCTCTTCCATGTTGCAATGTGTCTCACATGTATTAGAATACATATTAAAAAGGAGCAGAGTTTTAAATGCTTGCTTGCCATATTGTAAGCAGAGGTTGCTGTTTCAGATGTGCAAGTGGAAAAATAGACGGAATGGTACCACCCATTTTTGCTTACAAATTTTCTGATTTGTTTTCCAAAGTCTGCCATAAAAAAGGATGAAGTAGCAGTAGATGAGAAAGCATTCAGGCTGATAATCTGGGAAACTGTACCCATGGTAAGAATGCTGATAAGAACATTTCCCCACCTTACTAAAACCTTCCAAATTCTATGATTTTTTTAAAAGCATGGCATGATACAAACTGGGAGGAAAACAGATTGTGGCAGGCACCAAATGGTTAATGATTACAGCATCAATCATTCTGTGCTCTAATTCTGAGCCCTGTTTTTAGGGATGTTTCCCAGCTGTCTTGAAGTCATACCTTGCTATGCCTGCAACTATCTCACTTTTTACATTTGGATGGTTTCATTTGGATGGTTTGTGGAAGGCCAGGTGATGTATCTTTGTGGATGACCAACAAAGAGATGTATGTTTACTTGTTTTGTCTGTCATACCGAGAGACCAATGGTATATTAGAAGCATTAGTATCACTGTTTTGGTAGAAATACAAAGGAAATATAGGTGGAATATTTATATTTACTGATACTGCAGCAATAAGGAACATACTCATTGTTCTAAAGATACAGATGATATTTTTTTAACTTGTGGAAGACTTGTTTATATTTTAAATTATTCTTTTCTACAAGTCACCTCTTAACTATAAACACAAGAAAGAATATACATTTGATATCTCACGTATCTTTATGAGCATTGAAAAACAAGTATTATAATAGTGAAATCTCTTTGAGGTTATTCCAATGAATCCATAATAATATTATCTTCCCTCACCTAGGAAGCAAGAAAAGAATCCCATAGCAAGCCAACTTTGCCAATTCATCTTATTTATTCACTGTGTACTCAATTAGAATAAGTGCTTCAATAGAATTCCTCATACGGGCAGCGAGGTAATGTTTAGTGACTGATGTACATGAGCCCTTGTTATAGCCTCTTTCAGGATATGTTAGAAGACGACATGGCAGATGTAGGATTGATGTAGAGTGATAAGCTGATGATTCCCGAAAAGATCAGTCTAGTCCCCGGAGAGTGATATATTAGCCACAAAAGACAGATGAAAGGAAAGAATATAATTCTTCAAAGAATTATATTCATGAAGACTAAATCTAATTACCTATGATTAGTCCCCAAAGCACGTCAATCTTTTGGTCTGCTCAACTGGCTCCCAGTAAATGCCGTAATCCTGTATTTAATACAGTGTGCAAACAACGGTTGGGACATACTAAATATGAGTATTAAATATGAACAAGCAGAAGGCAAGGCCAGTAGAATATTTAACAATGGGGGCATGTTTTGTAATAAAGCATGTAATGGTAATTAAATCAGGATGACTGTATGCATCAGATACAGGAGGGTTTTAATTTCAAAAGTTAAATATAGGCCTTGTGCTTCAGTGCATATGCTAAAACACTTTGATGCACCTTTACCAGACTTGGTAAGTCCTGATGTAACAGCGTAAGGGGGTGTTTTTTCCTTAAATTTTGTCCAGAGTTTCTAAAGAAATGTCTATAGTTTGGATGACTACATACAGGACATGTTTGTATTTGTATTTGTATTTTATTATTTGTATGCCGGCCTTCTCCGGGAGGACTCAGGGCGGCAAACAATTCAAGGGGGAAAAAAAGGGGGAACATAAAAGACAAAAGACAAATAATAAAAGTAGACAACAGTCGCACAACTATACATGTCGAGAGGGGAGGGAACTCATCACCCCCAGGCCTGCCGGCACAGCCAGGTTTTGACAGCTTTTCGGAAGGCCTGGAGAGAGGTGAGGGTCCGAATCCCTGCGGGGAGTCCATTCCAGAGGGCCGGAGCTGCCACAGAGAAGGCCCTCCCCCGGGTAATAGCCAGGTGGCATTGGCTGGTAGATGGCACCCGGAGGAGGCCAACCCTGTGAGATCTAATGGGTCTGTGGGAGGTAATTGGCAGCAGGTGGTCTCTCAAGTACCCAGATCCAATACCATGTCTGGATGGTCTCTTGTGACGAGCCGATGGACAGAGAATGGAAGCAGTGGACTTCCTCCCATGTTTGGGCATACCAGGGGTTGTGACACTAAATACATACCTACTTCCCTGGCTCAGCTGATAAGGAGGAGAACCTTGTGGCTTAGTGGTTAACACAACTGCTTAATATGTAATACGGCACAGGTTCGAATCCCAGTAAGGGTATGGCTAGCTGGTGAGAGCTAAATAGCTTGAAATAGATCTATACTAGTCTCCCTTTATTTATAAGGTCTCTCAATGTTGCATTCAAAGGAGTCAGGCCTAGTGGCTTCATCTGAAAGTGAAAAAAAGGTTCACAGCAAGACTAGACAAACTAATGATTGGTTGCTGGGTTTGAACAACAGTTGTCATAATTGCTTTATCTGGAAAAAAAATGATGGTCTTCTATTCCAATATATCACAAACTATGACTAAAACGAGCTTGGGATTAGTATGACACATGAACACAGCTTCCCATAAAGCAGCTTCCCTCCTTCTGAATTGTTTTGTCTTAAAACCTAGTCTTCCAAGTAGGTTTATGGTTCCAATCCTACTATGGAATAAGAGAAATGGCCAAGACCTTGGAACTCACTCTTTATAAATAATTTGAGATTTTCAGCCTCAGCACCTTCTCTGAGCAAAGCAGAAGAGCAAGAACAAATGTCTTTGTTTCTTTATGACAACCGTCACGTTTATAGCAAATTAAGGAACGAGAAAGCCTTTTTGTGTGAAAGGAGATGATGTTGCCTTCTTCACTTGACTGCAGCTGATTTTCTGAAATACATTGGGTTCATAAATGGCAATTTTATTGCTAATAGGAAGCCCGGCCTATTCTCCCTTCTTGAATAGCTTTCCGGCTAACTTCAAAGGCGCCCGTTAGAACGAAACTTGAATAGAGCCACAAAGAACAAATTACTCTGTCTTTGGTTAAATTAGTGATGAAACTATAACAACAGAAGGGTATGTGACCTGATCAGCCGGAAGGAATGACGAGAGGAATAATGAAAGGGAGGAAAAAAAACAACAAGTAATGCCTCTAATTTCAACTGTCAGAAAGTGTTTTTCTCATAGTCCACATGTTGGTATGGACATAAACTTATGCTGGCGAGATAAGAATAAACAAACTACTACAATTGGTACCCCAACTCAATATTCTGCAATCCCAGTAGTCCAACATTTCTCAACCTTGGCGACTTTAAGTCCCGTGGACTTCAACTCCCAGAATTCCCCCAGCCAGCTCTGCTGGCTGGGGGATTCTGGGAGTTGAAGTCCACGGGACTTAAAGTCGCCAAGGTTGAGAAACACTGCAGTAGTCATTATTATGGTGTTTCACACAGTCAGCCAGATGTTCAGACTGGATTTGGCATTTTTATCCAGCCATCGAGTTCTCCCCAAGGACCTGAGATAGGCAGATGTGGATGTTTGATGGTGTTAAAGGTATCATTGCAGGATGTCAGCTATTCCGAGTAAAGCTGCCTTTTGAAATTGACTGATGGTGATTTTGTCAATGACCGTGGAGTTCAAGGGGCACTTCAGTTTTGGGATTGCATCCAAGCTGCCTTTTACCTTAGCTTCTTTTCCCACTGTCATTCTATTTCTATTTGCTTTTTACCTTTATTTTAGCGTTTTATTGAGTTGTAAGATAAAATAAGATATGAAATGTGAAAGTAATTAGGAAAGCAATGGGGGGGAGGAAGTGGGGATAAATAAAAAGAAGTGTTGACTTCTGACTCTCTCTACCACAACTTTTTGTTTTTTCATAATAACACAAACTATCCATTTTTATGAGGATCTATCAATCTAATAGATAAAACCCCAAATCAAAGTTTCATTCTTTTCCACTTCAAGCACAAAGTTCAGAAGCTGTCTCCATGTGGCAACAAAAGCTATTCTCTTTCTATTTGTTGATCTTTGTATTTTGCTACCTTCTTCAGTTCTTTCTCTTCTCTTCTGCTGTTTCCAAATATTGCAATATTGCAATACTATCCAGATTATATTTGTCTTTTTTTAATCAACAATTGTTAAGTCTGGGGTATTATGTGGCAGGTGCCTGTCAGTTTGAATTCTAAAGACCCAGAGTACTTTAGCTTCTTCATTTTCTGTTTCTTTCTCTATTTTGTGCCCGCACCAGTTATTGTTTGCAGGCCAATGGCATTTCTTGCGGATCTTCCAATGCACCATTGTTGCTACTTTGTTGTGCCGTTGTTTGTCATTGGTCTGGGCAATCTTTTTGCAGTGGATATAACCAGATGGCCCACTTCAGCATTTTTGCAGAGACGGCACGTGTCTATCAATGTCTTTTCAATTCTGCACTTGTATGAATTGGTTCTGAGGGCTTGGTCAAGAGCCGAGGTTGCGCAGTGATTAGGGTGCAGCACTGCAGGCCACTTCAGCTGACTGTTATCTGCAGTTCAGTGGTTCAAATCTCACCGGCTCAAGGTTGACTCAGCCTTCCATCCTTCCAAGGTGGGTGAAATGAGGACCCAGACTGTGGGGGCGATATACTGACTCTGTAAACCGCTTAGAGAGGCCTGACAGCCCTATGAAGCGGTATATAAGTCTAACTGCTATTGCGATTGGTCTTATGCAGGCACAATTAGCCTTTCTGACTCTTTCTTTAATTTTAACTTTCTTTTTTTAAAACAGTCAGTAATCCAGAGTCCTGTAGCCCAGTTTTCCCAAATGTCCAGGAATTCCAATACCTAGCATGATCTATATTGACCCAAGTGATGACTGAGCCAGTATAAGCTTCTGAAATTTACATCTCACCATATTTTTTGTGGGAGAGAAACTCCTTATCTGACTCCTCTGATGAGATCTGTCCAGTGGTGGCATAGCTTTCATCTTCCTCAGAGCACACAAAGCCCCTCACCAATGTCAAGTTGATGCTTCACTGGGGTTGATGATGATGATGATTAATTTGGTGTGTTCAAGTCAGCTTTGTCTATTGAATTAATGCATAGTAATTTTCACGTAATTTTCTTGTCAAGGCATCAAATATATGGGGGAGGGAGCCAGAGGTGGTATTTGCTGGTTCTCCAAAGTACTCAAAATTTCCCCTATCGGTTTGCCAGAACCAGTCAAAACCGGTTGAATACCATCTCTGGTTCCAATGCTATATTACAATATTTTTGATATGTGATTCTGATCAAAATACTTTTTATCATGAACATTTTATATAGACTTTAAGGTAGCTATCGTAAAAATATGCAAAAATGTGATCTGTACAAAATAGGTTGGTTTGTACAAGTTTCTTTCAGCTAGAATGATGAAAGCCAGCAGATGTGGTTCAATGCTACAGTTCATGCTGTTGTCAGAATCCTGACATTTTGGAGTAAAAGATGTATGTGCAGATTATTAGAATGTACAAGCATGGATTTTGAGATCTGAGTCTACTGAAATAGCAGTGTGCTGAACAGTTTGACATTTGTTGTGCTCTTGTTCTGTTAAGTGGAAGAATTACCATGGGTGGAACATGGTATTATGCATTTATTTAGTCACAAGAAGGCTAAAATACATCCCATCTTCCATTAATTGTCTCTCCAGCCATAGCCATTGGTTATGGTGGAATGCGCATCACACTGTGATGATAAAAATTCTGCCTTACTAATGGTGCAAGACAAATACAAAGGGTGGGGATTTCACAGTGGCAATATATACACATTTCATCATCTTGACATTGTTATGGTTAGGAATGGACATCTGTATCTCCAGGAGCTGATAGGCTCTTTGGCTTCCCCCACATCTGTTAAAATCCCACAATTGGGAAAAGCGGACAATTAAAGAGGCTTCAAAGCTTGTTGCTTGCAATGATAAAATGAGCTTAAATACACCACAAGACTTTCCTCAGAGACTCTTTCACTCCTTTTTTTTCTTCCCAAGAAGTTTTCTAGCTATTATGGTTAAGTTGGGGAGGAAAAAAACCAGACAATTTGAGTATTGTACAATGGGGAGTTTCAGAAACTGGTTCTTGTCAAGCTAAAAGGCTCAGAATAAACAGTGCAAAAATGAAGAGCATGCATATGTAAGTATGTTCCAGTTGAATAACTTTGGAATAACTTGCAGAGACTGGATACTGTGAATTTAATGTGGAATACATTCATTGTTCTGAGGTTTGTCAGTAATTTGATAAAGCATGGCTGCCCGAGACCTGTTGGGCAGGGCAGAAAAAGCAGCGGGACTTGGCCACAGGATGTGACGGCCTTGGCAATTTTTGAAAGATGACATCCCTGAGATGTAAAATATGGACACGTTGCCTCAGAGGTATGAAAATGAAACCAGAGAGCTGGAGGTTCAGGAAAGAATGAAACATGTGCCTTTTTTTTCATTTGGCATGGAATATAAATTTGTTAAACAAATATAAATAGTATACATTAGATAAATAAAATAAAAAGAAATATTCAAAGCTTATTGTTTAATATTAACAGTCATTGATAACAGAACAGAACAGAATCGTTTTCAAACGATAGATATGATTATTTCTGCTATTATGGCTATTTTTAAGAAGGATTCTATATTTTAACAACTAAATTGATACCTTGTTCACTGAGCAGTCACTTTAGGAATAGAGAAAGGTGAAAATGACATTTATTACCGTTTCATTAGCATTATAACTAAGGGCTCAAAATGGAAGTTATGTTAGAATTCTTTGGGGTAATATCAATTTTTCCCAGTATATGCAAATTTACATGGAAGAGCTAGAGAAAAATTTGAGTTAGAAAGAAGCCAATTTAATTTTAAAATGTACGATCATCATATGACATTCCTTCTAAACCAACAAAACTTCCCATGGAGTTGGAATGAAATCAGAATGGTGAAATCAGTTGCAGAAAAAGGGGAAAGAATCAATTCAATTATCTTAAATCTTATAGGTATATTTATTATCCTTCTTCCAACTGTTTTTTTTATTTCACTTCAGTGTTTTCTTTAACTGAAGAAAGCTCTTTTTGCTTTCAAAGACTGATGATTGGGGCCTCTACTGATGCCTTTGAATTTTTGTGCAGTTTCTGTATTAAAATTCAACAGGTAGCAGTGCAAAGTAGCGGAAGATAAATTCCATGTTAAAGGATCTAATATTTGCTTTTGTCCATTTCATACTGGGGGGAAAAAAGAAAAGGGTAATAAAAATCTAGATTTTTTTAAAAAAGAATGAAAATGCCAGTACTCTTTGATTGGGTAATTAAATTAATAAGTTTTACTTAATTAAATCAAATTAATTGAAAGGATAAATTCACTTCACTGAGTAAAGGACTTGTGTATAGTTAATGTGTCACAGCTTAATTAATAGTGGAGCAATATCCTTAGATGGATGCTATAAGATGCCTACAATTGTCCATTTTCTTTAGAAAGAGAAAGAAGTGTTTGAAAGAGGAAGAGAAAAGGCGATATCAGAAAACAGAGAGCAAAAGCCGAAAGGCAAGGGAAATGGAATACCAATCATATGTCCTTCACTTTGCTTTCTGTGCTGTTCTCCAGCTTCTCTTCTACTGATTTCCAGCAATTGATACCCAGCCCCTAAGACCCTTGAGAAAAGAAAGTTCCCATTTTTGGTGCACAGACTATAATCACATATCATTTACCAGTTGATAACCAGATGTTGCCTGGGTATTTATTTATAGGGTGAAAATGTCCAGACCAACATAATTTATAATGTTGTATTTTCTCCCTTACCAGAGAAAGCCCCCTTGTGGAGTACTGTGAAGCCACTATCATGGCAACTCCACTGCACTGTACAGTAGAAGCCATTTTAAGGCACAACAGGCTGTATCTTAACAGAACACACACACTCACCGAGGAGTTTCAGGGGTGTCTTAGCCCCACAGTATTTGTTTCCAGAGAGTAAGTCATCTGACACACATGTAGAGTGTCATCAGTTCCCGGGATCAAAAACCAAATTCTACGCAGAAGGAGTGATTTGCCATATCTCTCTAGCTTAACGTTCTCCTAAGGTAGCTAATTTTGCTGCATCTCCACCAGAAATGTGGCAGAACTGAATGATTCAATCACATTTGGTGGAAAAGGACAGCGGAATGAGCTGCCCATTGGGTCTCTGCATGAGTGACTGTTCTAGGCACTAGAGGACACCTACTGTAGAGTTCCAATGGAAGGTGGTGTTTTCAGTTACATAAATGGCACATGATATACATTGTAAAAGAACAGAAAATTCTCTCCCCTCAAGCAGTTGGTGGAGGTAGAAGTCATACACAGGGACATGACTTAATGTAACATTCGCATCTTTCTCTTCTGAGAGCTTAAGGCAAGATAGTCTCTATTCTGATCTTTCTATTGGAATGGAAAACTGAGGTTCAAAAGTAGCTACAACTGCAGCATTCAATTATTTCTGCTCTCAAGTAGTTGATTAATCTTTACAATGCCAGGACATTGTAGTTTTCTCTCAAGAGACAAGTCCAGAGCAAAAATTCATGTTGAAATAGGGAAGGGTCATGTATTATCTACTAATTAAAAGGTTAAGGAGTTCTTTCTCTTAAACTGGCCGAAGAACATGTTCACTTCATTTTGGAAAAGAAACCTGGGGTTTTAAATGTACCTACCAGAGGTTTAAGAAACAGGTCAATTTATAAAAAACGCTTGGCTCGGTTGCTTTTATCAGGGTTGGAGAGGAAGAGAAGAGACAAACCCCTTCTCACAAACACACTTTCTACATTTTTAGTTGTTTTGCAACATTACAAATGAAACAGCAACAGTTTTCAGATGTATAAGGACAATTGTATCATTTGATCTGCCAAACATATTCTAAAAGGCAGGCTGTTAATCCGAAACAGAAGCATCGAAGTTTTGCCTGGTCTGTCTACCAATACAACTTCATTCACTCAGAGATGTCTAGATGTCTCATCTCCAGGGACTGAAGTCTGGAGCTCAAACTCTGTTCAATTCGTTTGTTTGATTTTCATGGTAGGTACAAACTCCAAATTGTGTTGTCCCTGAGAAAAATGGCTCTGTGGTTGAGTTAATCTAGTTCATGGGTCCTCAAACTACAGCCCGTAGGCCACATACGGCCCACTGAAGCCATTAATCTGGCCCGCACAGGACCATGAGGCTGCCCTGCCCACATAGCCCTGCCCAGCCTTTGGCCAAGCACAGGACTTACCTTTGGGAGCCTCGCGGGCTGGAACTGAAAGGTAAACCCAACAATTTTGGCCTGCAAAGACCAAAAACATGAGTTATTTTTGCCTGTTTTTGGCCTTCAAAATGCTTCTGGAGGTCTGTGTGGAGGGGAGGTGAAAACAGGTTGCACGGACACCCAGGAGGCCAAACAAATGGACAAAAACAGCCCATTTTTCACTTCCTGCACCTCCAGAAGATAGAAAGAGAGTGTATGTGAGAGAGAGAGAGACAGAGGGAGAGACAGAGAGAGCCGGGGTGAGAGGGAAAGAAAGAGAGAGAGAAAGAGAGAGCGAAAGAGAGGGAGAAATAGAGGGAGAGACAAAGAAAGAGAGAAGTGGGAGAGAGAGAGAAAGGGAAAGAGAGGGAGAGAGAGACAGAGACAGAAGAGATTTTTCAAGCTCCTTGGGGCTGAGAAGAATTGTGGCAAAACCGAGTTTCCACTAGACTCCTCAACTACTGAAAAGAAAATGATCTGGGAAGAAGAAAAAGCAGCCAAAAGAGCAACATGCAAACAAAAGCGAATAAAACACTCCCAGGAGCAAGACAAATTAATGTTTAATTTGTGTGCATTGTTCAATGGGCTATTAAATTGGCCACGCCCCTAGTCACATGACCACCTAGCCACACCCACCCAGTCACATGGTCCACCCCCCCCCCAACAGTCTGAGGGGCCATGAATTGGCCCCCTGTTTAAAAAGTTTGATGATCCCTGATCTAGTGTTTCTCAACCTGAAGATGTATGGACCCTTGCTCCCATAATTCTAGGATCCTCATGGCGGTTGGGAATTCTGGGAGTTGAAGTCCGCATATCTGAAAATGGCTGAAGTTGAGAAACACTGTTTCAAGCTACTCAGATTTATTTAAAGGTACAGTTTTTCCATGAGGCCCTTGAAGGAGGCTTCTTCATAGAAACCCATTTATCACGGCAAAAGGATTTCTCTTGCGATGCCCCAAATTTGATG
The DNA here is from genome assembly GCF_051295495.1 of Thamnophis sirtalis. Classification (NCBI taxonomy): domain Eukaryota; kingdom Metazoa; phylum Chordata; class Lepidosauria; order Squamata; family Natricidae; genus Thamnophis; species Thamnophis sirtalis. The sequence continues at coordinate 177,619,344 of NW_028261382.1, forward strand.
CTATCTCCTCTCTCCAGAACAGATTTCAATTTCCAGTTAAGTTTAATATTTTGGAATGCCTCATATTTATAAGGAGAGGTTATCATTTGGCTTGATCACTATTAGGGAGACCAATTTAAAAAAAATTATTTATTCATGAAGGTGATTGGCTTTCTTGGCTCAAGACCATCTCTCAGGTACATGTTTCTCTTCAAATAACTTCAATAAAAGCTCACTAAATTAGCATACATAAGCCCCGGGTATAATTTTTCACTCTTTAATACGAGCGAACCTTCCAGTGGTGGGTATTTATAGAACATCTGGTGGCTTGACTCATTCAGTGTTTTGCCATTTTCACATTCAGTGTTCAAAACAGTATCAAAAGGCAGAATGAGAACCAAGGCTTAGAACGTTACTCAGGCTTAATTCCCCCTGGCACTTAAGGGAGATAGTTTAATTAATTCTTCTGAAAGCCTTCGGAGTCTGACAAACAAGCTACATGCTGGGATATGCAATGGGGATGATGAAGAAATCTCTTCAAGCCCAAAGAAGCCCCATGGCTCTCCTGCTGGGACTTGACTCTGCTCTGCCTCTCCAGTTTCTAGGGAAAGTCTAATTTTTAACCAAGCTTGAGACGATTTGCAGACGAGGAATTTAGTCATGCTTGGCAAGATGGTCTCAGGAGCCTCTGCTTTAATTTAAGTTGATTGAGCAGCATTCTCTGGGCTCGAAACGCGGCTCCAGCTTGCAACGGAATAACACTGGAGCTGTGGGTTGTGAATCTTTTGTGGCCTTCTCCATTCCCTCCGTAAGGAGATGCCGAGCCTTTTCCTTGTGTTTTCAGTTTTCACTAATAAAGTCAGGCTCCATTTTGTTGTTTACAGCATAAACCATTCTGTCCCAAGAGATCACGCTTGGGAACAAGAGGACTTTTGCTCTCTTTTGCTCAGTCTTACATTTCAAATATTTGAGGCAAACTTGATGAAGAGCAGCATTAAAAAAAAACCACAATGTTTTTAAAAGTCTACAGGAGGGAAGAGAATTTTGAAGCTGAGGTACAGCAACTGAAGATCACGTCCTTTGAGTTCTTGTACTCCTGGCAGTTGGAGAGGTATAAGATAGGGCACTTTATAAATCTTTCAGCAAGAAAAGTTGAGGCGAGGATGGACAAAGATCATTAGCTCTCATTAGCTGAGACTGTTTACTGGTTTATTCTGATCTTGGCTGATCAGGGAAAAGCTTAGCCAGGATCATGGCTAGCAGTTGGAAGGAAGACCATTAGGAAGTTCCACAACAGAACTGGGAAGTAAATTAATAAAAGCAGTCAGGGAGGGAGGGAGGTTGTGGCAAACCACTTTTGTATTGCTGTAATAACCATGTGGTCACTTGTAGAGACTTTCCTTTTACTAAATCGGTCAGTGGTGACGTAGAGCTCTTTTTAAAAAAAAATAAAGGAAGGTGATGAATAATTTCTCCAAATTAATTACAGAGAAGTATACTCAATATTATTGTTGCTTTATTGTCTCTTCAGACAGATTAGCCATATATTAGGCTTTTAATTAAACCATATAACATTTTTTTTCAACCAAGAGCAGCCTTTTAGGAACATTTTGGGACTCTTAAAAGCCTCGTCCACAGGATTTAGCTTTGTGAGTATTCCCACAAGAGAAAGAAGAAACGTCTGAATGGTGGATATGCTGAATGGACACTATCGATGAATGATTTTGCAAGACAATGAGTGTGAGAAAATTATAAACTTATCATATGTCCCGTTTTCAGTCTGCCAAAATCATCACTTCCCTATACATTTTGGTTTTTGAGTACCTTTCAATAATCTTGTCTCAAAGATGCTCTTTCAAAAGGCAACTTTTCATTTCTCACCCAAAAAGTTTCTTCAGTTCTTCAGTTCAGAAGTGGATGAGAAGTGAAATGTATTCAAGGAAAAACAAAGTCCAGTTGCCTTTTGAAAAAGCACCTTTGGGGCAACCATGTCCTAGAAGGCGGAGGAGGAGGAGGAGGTGGTGGTGGTGGTGGTGGAGGAGGAGGAGGAGGAAGAAGAAGTAGGAGGAGGAGGAGGAGGAGAAGGAAGAGAAGAATAGATCACATAGATTAGGCCTCCTCCGAGTTCCATCTGCCAGTCAGTGTCGACTGGCAACTACGCAGAGGAGAGCCTTCTCGGTAGCAGCTCCGACCCTTTGGAACGATCTCCCCGTGGAGATTCGGACCCTCACCACCCTCCAGACCTTCCGCATAGCACTTAAAATCTGGCTATCCCGTCAGGCCTGGGACTAAGATTGTAACCCACCCGAATGGTATGAATGTTGCGCTTTTTAATTATGTATTGTTCTTATGTGTTAAATGTTTGTTTCCCCCTTCCCTCGAGTTGTAAGCCGCCCTGAGTCCCCCCAGGGAAAAGGGCGGCATATAAATAAACTTTCATAACTCATAACTCATAAGAGAAGAAGAAGAAGAAGAAGAAGAAGAAGAAGAAGAAGAAGAAGAAGAAGAAGAAGAAGAAGAAGAAGAAGAAGAAGAAGAAGAAGAGGAGTTTCATTATAAATTGAGTCAGTATTATACTCAATATTAATCTATTATTATAAATTTCAACTTTAAAGGAAAATATTCCTGCCCCCAGACCCTGGTCTGAATGCACCATTTTCTGAATGGGTTGGTATTTCATACAGCCCTGGATCTGGACAAAGTCCATGAAAAAATTAGAAGAGATTTAGAATACAGTTCTCAGCAAATAAACTGAATGAGCCTCTTCTCCCTCTCTCCCCCCCTCTCTCCTCCCTCCTGTCTCCTCCTCCCCCCCCTCTCTCTCACACAGTTACCTAAAGGATGAACAACCTGCCCCCTGATAGACTGGAACCTGAGGGAGAAGCTCTGTAATGGCTCATTCCAACATGCTAAAGATCCTTTTACCTATCATCTCACAATAGAACTCAGATAGATTGATCTGATTCTTTATATCTAACGTGAATCTTAATATTCTTCAAAGAAGTTTCATGAGACATAGTGTATATAACTCACTGCTTTTCTTCCCAAGGCCAAGTTTTTCCACAATATCATATTGACTCTCTCTCTCTCTCTCTCTCTCTCTCTCTCTCTCTCTCTCTCTCTCTCTCTCTCTCTCTCTCTCTCTCTCTCTCTCTCTCTCTCTCTCTCTCTCTCTCTCACACACACACACACACACACACACACACACACACACACACACACACACGATATTGTAGCAAAAAGTGAAATAAACTGAATAGACAAGTTACAAGGTGATCGTTTTAGATTTAATGATAGTAACAATTTATTAAACTAAATTGTATGCCACAAAATAGAACCCTGGGATCTACGGAATTAAAGCAAGTGTGAATGAACTTTTTGAGAAAGCTAAAATTGAATTCATTTTCCGCGTGCGAATCTACTACTTCAGGGAGGACTGCAAATTTATTTAATTTTAGTAGGTTAATTTAGAGCAAGATAAATTGTTTTACTGATGCTTCTGCTAAACAATTAGTTAGAAGTCCTTGCTGATTTGTTCCAAGTTGTGTAGCAAATAAGATCCATCTTCTGCTCATCCCTGGGCCAGACAACCTATCTCTGTAATGACCAAGATTACTTTTTCAGAAATACCATTTTTAAAGCTGCGGGGTATGAAAGGTGGGCCACAAAAATGGTTTTATATTGATTACCTAAATATCCTTGCTAGCATTTCTAAATATCTCATGCCTGCACAAGGTGAAAAGCCATTAGTAATGCTTAACACTTGCTCTCTCTGCTCAAACAGTATTTCTGGAAGGCCTGCAAGCCTGATAGACGCTTGAAGGAGCTTTTGGAATACGAATGAATGGCATTAATGAGCTAGTTAGTGATGCTACAATGGCTAATCAGGTTTAGACTGCGTGGAACCTCTGCATATGTGGAAGCTGAGGAAATTCATTTTTATGGCATGAAGGAGACAGGTTACATATACTGTCTCTCTTAATTGGCCTAATGGAAACTGAGATCTCTTGCTAAAAAGACCGCACCAATTTAACTTTTCTTTTGGCATCTGGTGGACTGGAGGCAGATATTTGCAAGCCATAGATGTATTTCCCATGGGGATTTATAATTATGAACAGACCTCCTCTGATTTCTCTGTGTCTTGATTTTTTGTCTTTTTAAAAAAAAAGGTAAAATGACTCTTGCATTATATTTGGAAAGGTACAGTGTAGCAATAGCAATAGCAGTGGACTTATATACCGCTTCATAGGGCTTTCAGCCCTCTCTAAGCGGTTTACAGAGAGTCAGCATATTGCCCCCAACAATCTGGGTCCTCATTTTACCTACCTCGGAAGGATGGAAGGCTGAGTCAACCCTGAGCCGGTGAGATTTGAACTGCTGAACTGCTGATCTAGCAGTAGCCTGCAGTGCTGCATTTAACCACTGCACCACCTTGGCTCTAGTGTATGCCCTGCCCTGCCCGCCTGCCTGCAATTTACATCCAAAGTGAAGCAATGATATGATTTGTATAGTATCATTTGTCTTTCCTGCCTCCTACAATTAACCAACTACTTCTTTTTAATGACCATTGATGCTGGTTACTTCCAAAAGCAGTGACCATTTGTTATAATGGAATGAATGGGATGCATTCTGTGTCAAATGCATGAGAAAGATGCTGCCTTGGGTGTTAATAACTGTCAGCATACTACTAATGACAATAGAAGGAATCAAAATTCAAATCAAAATTTAAATCAAAATTTAAAAGAAATAGACCAAATAAAAAAGGAGGTGGAGTTGCACTATGTATAAGAAATTTTATTTGTCTTGATTTTATTTGTCTTGTATGCCACCCACTCCCGAAGGACTCCGGGTGGCTCACAATAGACAAAGGAAAGGGGGAAAACTAGACAAAGACAACACTTTAAAAACAAAACCACAACATTCACAATTAATTAATTACCTCTCTACAGAAATAGAGCACAACAATGTGAGAACTATCTTGAATGAATTTGGGTCAATATTAAAGAGGTGGGGGAGAATGACATTGCCATAGGTCTATACTACAGGCCACCCAACCAAGCAGAGGAAGTAGATGAACTTTTTGCTAGTCAGCTAACTAAGGTATGCAGAAAGCACACCACAATAGTAATGGGGGATTTTAACTACCCTGACATCAACTGGGAAACAAACTCTGCACCAAGTGGAAGATCTAACAGGTTCCTAGTGAACCTTGCAGACAACTTTGTTTCCCAAAAAGTAGAGAAGGGAACAAGGGAATCAGCCATATTAGACTTGATTCTCACTAACAGAGAGGAAATGATGGAAGGTGTTGAAGTCATAGGAACCCTGAGGGCAAGTGACCATGCAATATTGGAATTGAAGATTATGCAAACACAAGTAGTAGAACAAAGTCAAACTAGAGTCTTGGATTTTAAGAGAGACAATTTCAATAAACATGGAGAGAGCTTGGGAAGAATTCCATGGATAAGAATCCTCAAGGTGTAAACAACTCAAGAAGCTTGGGAAATTTTGAAAAATGAGGTTTAAAAAGCCCAGTCTAGCACAATACCAATGAAGAAGAAAAATAACAGCTCCCAAAAGAAACCAGCATGGCTGCATAAAGAGCTCTCTGACAAATTGAAAGACAAAAAAGTTAAATATAAAAAGTGGAAAGAGGGGGACATAACTAAAGCAGAATATCAGCAAATAGCCCGAGCCTGTAAAGATGAAATAAGGAAAGCTAAGGCTCACAATGGAGAAAGGCTTGCCACAAAAGTAAAAAAATAACAAAAAAACTTCTTCCAACATGTTATAAACAAGAAAAAGGTTAAGGAAACAATCGGTCCATTGCTGGGAAAAAGTGGCAAGAAGGTGACAAGCAACAGGGAGAAAGCAGAACTATTTAACTCATTTTTTGCATCTGTCTTTACACAAAGGGATAAAACAGTCCAACTATCAAAAACAGCACCACAAAAATCAGCCGTGTGGAGCAGCTGCCAAAAAAGCCAACACAGTTCTAGGCTACATAAACCGAGGGATAGAATCAAGATCATGTGAAGGGTTAATACCACTTTGTAATGTCTTGGTAAAGCCACACTTAGAATCCTGCATTCAGTGTTGGTCCCCAGGATGTAGAAAAGATGTGGAGACTCTGGAAAGAGTGCAGAGAAGAGCAACAAAGAGGATTAGGGGATTGGAGACTAAAACATATGAAGAATGGTTGCAGGAACTGGGTATGTCTAGTTTAATGGGAAGAAGGACTAGGGGAGACATGATAGCAGTCTTCCAATATCTCAGGGGTTGCCACAAAGAAGAGGGAGTCAAACTATTTTCCAAGGCACCCAAAGGTAGAACAAGAAGCAATGGGTGGAAACTAATCAAGGAGAGAAGCAATTTAGAACTGAGGAGAAATTTCCAGACAGTCAGTACAATTAATCAGTGGAAAGAAGTTGCCTCCAGAAGTTGTGAATGCCCCAACACTGGAAGTCTTTAAGAAGATGTTGGATAGCCATTTGTCTGGATCGGTATAGGGTTTCCTGCCCAGGCAGGGGGTTGGACTAGAAGACCTCCAAGGTCCTTCCAACTCTGCTATTGTATTGTAAAATGACCAAATAATCTTGTAAAAGAAGAAGATCATTGGTGTGATTTCCAATGAAACATTTGTCTGTGTGGATTATTATCTGCAGCATGCCATTGTTCATATAGTATTTCTCACTGCTCAAAACTTCTTTTGCAAAAATGTTATCTCTCTCTTGATAGCACAATTCTTGCTATTAAGATCAAAATACAGACTCTAGATGTAAATGTATCTTGACCTTATTGGATAGTTGTTGTCAAGAACTGATGAAAATAGTATCTTTATGAAGATAATTTCCAGCATATGTGTGTGTGTGTGTGTGTGTGTGTGTGTGTGTGTGAATTGTGCAGTCTTCAGGTAGCATAATTACTCTCTTGAGTATATTTTTAAACTGCTTTTGATCTCACTGCCGATTCCACCCACAGTCTCCTGATTTCTAGAGCAGCACCTTAACCACTGTACCAAACTGACTCTATATATTATAATAAATTACATATCTAGCATTTATAATTTCTCTATCAAAGATATTCTATATTAAGAAACTCTAGGATAATATTGGCCCTAAATAATAATATTGCTACCCCCATGCATTTCTTACAGGATTTCTGCAAATTAAAACAATTCTGGACTAGATAATGGCCCCCTGTTTGAATTCAGAAAGGCAACTGGGTTTATATTCCTCATTGCTTCCTGTGATTTAAAAGAAGAGAGAACTTGGTGTATGAATTAATGACTATATTTAACATTATCATAATCACTCATCAGCATCACCAGCATCCTTCATAACCATTGTCTCTTTTCCAAATCTTAGCCTGTTTACAGGTTGCATTATGCCCCAAAGAAGACTGAAGATTGCAAGTGGGATGTAAGATAAATAGTTCCTTTTGAAAACATCTCTCTCTCTCTCAGGCTACCAAACTGCAGCTCTTCTTACTGTGTGTTTCAAAGGGTAAGCAGTTGTACCAGCTCATTTTTCAGTTTCAAGCTGTGCTTTTCTGATGGTTTCACCCAGCAAGGGAGCTTTCAACATTGAAGGGAATTGGGGGTGGGGAGATGGAGGAAGAAGGATTGGAATAGAATGTATTCTAGAGCATAATTAACAACACCCTTTTATCCAAATACCTTTCCCCCTTTTTGCTTAAAAGAAGAGGGGAATTAAATGACAATTTTGGTTGACTAATCTGTTCCATTCATGTTGCTCATTTGAGCTTTTAAAAGTGTGCACTTTGGCCGTTGGTCTTTAAACATCAGCACAGAATGCATAGTCTTCTAAGTAAAAAATATAAAACAACAACAAGCACAAAAAAGACATCACAACCTCTATCATCATCATCATCATCATCATCATCATCATCATCATCATCATCATCATTGTTTTGGGACTGCACCCAAAGTGCCTATTACAAAGGCAAGCAAGAGTAGTACCAATAGTAAGAGGTGCCTTGGGTACAGTCCCAGAACAACTGGAGCACTGGAAGGAACAAACATACAAAGACCCTCCTTTGCAACAACTTGAAAGTGTAAGTGATCTAGCAAAAATGATGAAAGAAAAAACTGAAAACCCCATCAAAGGAAATGTAGAAAGAAAAAGACTTCCTACCATTCACAAAGTGCATAGCAAACGAGTGGAAGATGTGTTAACTGCCGTGAACAACATTTTAACTTCCATCCCATCCAACACACTATAGGAAACCATCCAATTAATGTATAGCACAGCGGCCGTTAGAACTGCAGAACTAGGGTATAAAATGTGGAAAAAGAAACCCAGTGGAACACCAAGGTGGAAAATTCGACTTGAAGATAAAATTTAAAAAAACTACGAGGGGATATCAGCAATCTGAAGTACTTGAAAGAAGGAAAACTAAAGAACAAAAAGCTGAAAAATAGTTTACACAAAAAATACAACCTGGAGGAAAAAAAAAACCAATAACAGAAATTATGGAAGAACTAAAACAACGTGCAATAGCAACAGCAAGGAGAATTGAAAGATACGGAGGACGAATAAAACAATATCGTGAAAATGTCCAGTTCAGAAGAAACCAACACCTCTTCTACCCTTGATGAAAATTGAATCCAAACTAATGTTCACCCATGTAAAGAAAAAACTTTGAACTTTTGAAAAGAACTGTGGGAGAACCCAGTGGCACACAACAACACTGCCTCCTGGATCAAAGATATTCAACAACAAACAACACAAAACAAGATGGAAAATATTGTAATAAAAACTGACATGGTGGCAAAACAAGCAAAAAAGGTCAAGAACTGGAGTGTACCTGGCCTGGATGAACTCCATGGATACTGGCTAACACACCTGACCAGCCTCCATCATCACATGGCTATTCCATTTGATCAAATGCTTCAAAATGCAATAAGCAGAGAATGATTAACAGCTGGTCAAACATACTTGATAATGAAAGATCCAGAACCAGGCAAAGAACCAAGCAATTATCACCCAATTACTCGTCTGCCAACAACGTTCAAACTTTCTACATGGATTCTGGCAAATTCAGTATTCAGTCATCTGATGGAAAACAGTTTGTATCCAGTAGAACGAAAAGGGAATTATAAAAAATCAAGAGAAAGAAAAGATCAGTTGCTCATAGACAAAATGGTACTAAGAATGCAAAACGAAGAAAAACAAATTTAAATACAGCATGGATTGATTACAAGAAGGCATTTGACTCATTACCCCACAGCTGGATTAACACCTGTATTTTCATATATGTGTATAGATAGCTGCATCCTTCCATACTCTAGTGTAGATCCTCTATTTTACCCACTTAGCAACTAACTCAAAAACACATGTTCACATATTTCTTCTACAGAAAGCTAACAAACTTGCCCAAGGCCTCTTCTTGCCATATCTGAAATTAAGAAGGTGATAGATTGGAAATGGAAACTATGAATTAGCATAAACCTAACTCTTCTTTTTGCCATGCATGTACCTTTATATTTTGCTTTTACCATTTTTACTTACACCTTGCAGTTTTACGCTGAAGGGCAGAATACAACGTATTCAGATATATAAATTCTGCCTTTATAAAAGCATGACTTGGGAAGATTTGAAGAACTTGTCATTCTCCCTCAGCAGACTCAGCAACAAATATGAGGTGGCTACAATTTACAGAATTCTAGTAATATCTCCATGCTAAGAAGGAATTACAGTCCCAAGACATTAAGGGCCTAAAGTCTACAAAGGCTAAAGCCATGTGATGAAGGCATTAGCTCAGAGGGGGTAGCTCACATCTTCATTAGCTTAGAGCCAGTTCTGACAGGCTTTGGAGAACCTGTAGCAGAAATTTTGAGTAGTTCAGAGAACCAGAAAATAGGCTGGCCCCACCCCCACTGCCTCCCAGCTGATCTTCTTCTGTTGCCCTGAACAGGAGAACGGAACTGGAAAGCAAGTTAGTGGGATGGGGAGGGAATGAGGTTTTTGCAGTATCCTTCTCTCCACAAATCCACGCCATGCCCACAGAACCGGTAGTAAAAAAATTGAATCCCACCACTGCTAGCTCCTTCTCCTTGACCTCTGAGATTACGGAGTATTTCTGCAGGAATAGACCTATTTATACTTGTTCTCATGATGCTTCTCAGCTTCATCAGCTTTAAGATGTGTGGACTTCAACACCCAGAATTTCCCAGCCAACAACTTAAAGTTGCTGAGATTGGAAAACATTCTTCTAGAACACTAATATGCATAAGTTAAATCTGATTTTATTAAAATCAAACTCAACATGATTGCTTCTTATGCATTTAATAACTTTCCCTTTTCTATCGTGTTAAGTAATAGTTTGTCAGCCATTTTGGAGGGCTAAGGTGTTAGCTTTCTGAGACTGACAAAGCCCCATGGCCATGGATTTTTTTTGTGTGTGCTAACACTGAGAAAAGTCTTGTCTCCATCAATCATGGTATCTTTGATGTGAGAAAAAGGATGACTTGTTTTCATATTCAGCTTGTCATTCCATAGCAATGGGCTAGTTCCTCACCATCTGTAAGGCCTCATGTACCCTGGTGCTTTGAGAAAGCAAGTGGATGACATAAACTCTTCAATTTCACCCAGATGTGTCTTTGCAAGTAAAAGGAAAAAAAAGAGAGAAAGCAGATGATCGAAATCCACATTGTCATAGAGAATAAAACATGCCGTCGTGGATAAAACATCAGGGGTGGAGGTGGGTGGGAAGGAAACAGAGCCTATAGTTTTGCAGTTCTGTGATTCTTTTTTTAAAAAAAATCAGGGGTTCACAAGCTAGGATGATGGTTCTACTTTACTAGTTACTGCATAGGATCATGAGAAGTCTGCTTGTAAATGGTAACTGTGTGTGTTTGTGCACAGGTATGTGTATGTCTGATGTTTGTTTGTTGATTTGCTTAGTGCCTTCAAGACAGCTTTGACTTCTAATGACTGTCTGGATGAGATCCTGCTTTTTATTCCTAAGAGTTTTGGGAGGGATTTGTGAAGTCCTCTTTCCCATTGCTGATTGACTGACCCATAGTCACCCAGCTGGCTTTTCTGCCTCAGGGCAGGGCTGGAACCCAAAGTCTCTGTCTCTTCAACCACTACATCAAATTATTTCTCATATGTGTGTGTGTGGATAATGTTATGCAAAAGGGGGAAAGACTTAAATGGATGCTTCTATGACCTCTGGGAATAGGTTCTCCTTCTCCCTCCCTGCCCCTTTCCCTCAGCAAGCTACATCTGAAGAAGTCCTCAGGTGTCATCTGCAAGTCACGTCGAGAATTGGGATTGTCTTTGGGTTGCCTTCAAGGCACAATAAACACATATGCACCTGTGTTGAGGTGAGACATGCATCTTTGTGTAACAAAATTCTCCGTGTTAACTCAGCAACCTGGGGAGCCCTCAGGCCTCAATGGTTTTTCCAGGCCGTTGTAGACATCTTTCCAAGAAAGGTTATGGAGATATTCTTTCTGATTAATAAGTCTCAAATTAAACATCGTTTGAATTAATTTTATCTTGGTCTGCAATTTGGCAAACTGCTTTGTGGCTGAGCCAGAGTAGCCGCCTACGAGGGTGGGGTTTACTGGGAAATTAAACGTGGGAGTTGAGAGATGAGAAAGTATTGCATGAATGCCCTTTCTAGGATGATAATTAAAAGCCAAAAATATACTTATGGAGGCAACACTATTGTCCCAGGCAATCAATAGTGCTAACTTGGGGCAAAGATATTTCACTGAAGCTAGTGATATTTTTTTAAAAGCAAAGAGTTCTTCTGTTTGATTCTTTTTTATAAATATTTTGCCTCAGAAACATTATAGATCATTTCAGCTTTATAGACTCTGTTGGATTTGGCATCTGCAGTTTAGATTCTTCCATATTATATCCTCCTTACAGACTGGGTTTTCTGTCTCAGAGCCACCATTAAAATTCTGGTTAAACAAAACATCAGAAAACTTTCCTCAAAAGACTGTGGGGTGTTTTTTTGGGGGGGGGAGGTGGACACTTTAATAAGCTCAAGGGCCAAATGTTCCTTTGAGTTCCTTATCCTGCTTTCATTGCACTGTATGTCAAGTACATTTTCCCTCTCAGTTAGAAAAATCCTCTGAAAATCCATATAATCCCCTTAGAAGCCCTCTGTGTTTGACATCCAAAGCAGTTTGTTAAGAATTTATGGATTTTCTGTGAAACTGAAAGACAACAATGTTATTACATTGAGATTCATTTGCAATGTCCAGCATTTTTCCAGTCCTTCTGTATAGGTCATCCTCTTTTCATGCAGTGAAAATCGACATAAACCTCCCTAATGTTAAAGGCAAACTTTATACCAACAATATTTATTTTCACTACTTTTAGACCATCCCAGTCAATCTACTGCATGGAAGGTTAACAATAAAAATATCAAATAAAGAATCCATGAATGAAAATACAATCATCAATAGTCTTCCTAATGTAACACCATCAACTTAAATACCGACTGCCTTTCAATAATGCCAAACGGAAAGGGATCAACCTATTTTTTTCCTGAGGAAAGTTTGTTTTGTGGTACTAGTAACCATCATTTAGTAGATGTTATTATGTGCTTTAAAGTAATTGTTTGTAAACTACTAGGAGTCGATCTGATTCTGGATTCTGCACTTTCTAGATTTGTTGGGCTTCAAGTCCCCTAAAACCCCCACCCAATTTGGTCAACTATTAGGGGTGGTGAGTTCATGTGCAGCAAACCAAATTGGGAAAGGCTGTTAGAGGAAGAACTGATAATTTGGCAGAATTGTAGCATTTTTGAGCATGCTTAATTTTTTAAAAGAGAGGATAATTTGCAGAATGCCCACTTCTGCACAATTTTTAAATGGGCAGAGTAAATGGCACAAAGTTATAGCATCAATTTGGAACCGTTTTAACTTTATCGTAAATGGTTTTAAACATTATCCTGTGTATCTCATCTCCGCCACATGCTTCAAGAGAAGCAAATGGAATAAAAACCTGAAGGTAGAAAATCTTTGTCTACCCCCTTTTCATGGTTTTGAGAATCGTCCAGTTTTTCCAGCAAGTTACTCACAACTTCTCTGTAATCACACAAATGTGCATCTCCAGTTTCATTTGAAATCTGATTACTAGGACTGAAGTAATGCGCTCTCTGCACAAACAAAAGGCTGGCATCACACTATGTACTAGATGTTGCATCTTGTTCATTAAGCTTGGTGAACTCCAACCAGAGGGCTTCTGTAAAACTGCTGGCAAATGTGGCGATGCTAATCTAACAGTAATATTGCTGCAGTTCTATCACGTGAGGTTGTTCAGGCACAAGGACCAGATAATTTGGGATACTCCAGGAGGATGTTGCCAATTTGGGAACAATGGCCTTTCCCAGACACTGGTGTGAAGGGACATGTGTACGTGAGAAAAGTCTTTATTTAATGGTCCTGAAAAACAAAGGCATCCCGTTTCTATCAATTAATCAGAATGGAGCTGGAAGGGACCTTGGAGATCTTCTAGTCCAACCCCCTGGTCAAGCAGGAGACCTTATACTATTTCAGACAAGTGACTGTCCAGCCTCTTCTTAAAAACCTCCGGTGATGAAGCACCTACAACTTCTGATGGCAAACTGATCCATTAAATAATTGTCCTTCCTTGTGAGGAAGTTTCTCCTTAGTTCCAGATTGTTTCTCTCCTTGATTAGTTTCCATCCATTGTTTCTTGTCCAGGCGCTTTGGTGAATAAGTTGACCTCCTCCTCTTTGTGGCAACCTCTCAAATAAAGGAATATACCCCTTGTCCTTCTTTTCTCTAAACTACTTTTTTTACTGTTCATTGTGTGAGCTGCCCAGGGCTGTAGTCCAAGTTACTCATTCCTGGCGACACAAATCGATCAATCAATCTGCAAGCAAATTACTTCAAAGAATCATTAACATCAATGGGTGACAAATTCTTAACTTGCATTTTCTTGGGTCTTCCTCAAGCATTTCTTCATTATGGAGGATTGTGATGTTGAATTGAATTGAATTGAATTGAATTGAATTGAATTGAAAGTTTATTTATATGCCGCCCTTTTCCCTGGGGGGACTCAGGGCGGCTTACAACTCAAGGGGGGGGGGGGACAAACATTTAACACGTGAAAACAATACATAATTAAAAGCACAACATTCATACCATTTGGGTGGGTTACAGTCTTAGCCCCAGGCCTGATGGGATAGCCAGTTCTTAAGGGCTGTGCGGAAGGTCTGGAGGGTGGTGAGGGTACGAATCTCCACGGGGAGATCGTTCCATAGGGTCGGAGCTACTACCGAAAAGGCTCTCCTCCACGTAGTTGCCAGCCGGCATTGACTGGCAGATGGAACTCAGAGGAACTAATCTATGCGATCTAATTGGTCGTGTGGAGGTAATTGGCAGTAGGCGGTCTCTCAAGTACCCAGATCCACTACCATTCTCTTTGTGTCTGCAGATATGACCAAGCCACTGTAATACTCTTCACTGCATTGTCTTCCTACCCTTCATGCATGGAATGTTAAGGCAACCTTTTTTTGTTTTTGTTTTAGAAAGGGCAAGAAGTACAGATTCAATGCCTTTCTTCATTTTCACAAGTTTATCTTTCAATGCTAAACACTTGCTCCATCTTGAAGGTTTTTTTCCTATACACTACCGCTCTAGTGGGCTCAGTGTATTATTATACTGCAGCAGCCTGAGTTGGCTTCTATTAATCTTGGCTCTCCTTCTTAAAATCCTTAGAATCCATTTTTCTTTTGTCCCTAAATATTGTCATTGAAAAAGCCATCTCTATCTTTTTCCTTCCCTCAACAAAATACGTAGGGTTAGTCTTTTCTTTGAACATTCTTTGGCACAGAATGTTTTATTCTTCTGAGAGCTTTTATATCACATTCAGGAGGAATGTCTTGCAAGGTTCAAAACTTGAATTTTATGGGATTCCTTGATATGGGTGCCCAACAGTAAAATTAAAGTGGGGAAGCATCCTGAAGGAATACAGTCGTTAGAGAGGAGAGGAAAACGTAAGCTTAAACTTTAAGTGACATGCCAGATCTGAATCAAAAGAGCAGGCATGGTTTAGAACCAAAAGTGGAAGAGACCAGAATTTATTTATTTTTTTTTTAAAAAAAACCTAATTTAATGCAGTGAAAATAGAAAAGAAATTCAATTAAAATAATAAATTGCAGCTCATATGACTCCTCCCTATGTACTTAATAATTTACCTCTCCTGTTATGTTACAATTTGGCAGGAACTTTGGAATGGCTTTAATAGCTTCAGGTTATAAATCTCTGCTGTTCAGAAATAAATCTGTTTCCTGCACTACAAGCTGAGAGTCGGTTTGGTGCAATGGTTAAGGCACCAGGCTAGAGACTGGGAGGCTGGCTGGGAGTTTGAGTCCCATTTCAGCTGCATTGCCAGCTGGGTGACCTTGGATCAGTCACTCATTCTCAGTCCTAGGAAGGAGACAATGGGAAGGCACTTCTTAAAACCCTTGCCAAAAACTCTGCAGGGACATGTCCAGCCAGGTGCCGGGAAGTATACACACATACCCATCACCTGGAGGCACGCACACATGCCCACTCTACTAGTCATTTCCCCTTACTTTCTGAAGCGCCTATGTGGCTCATGCAGTTGTGGTGTGAAAGAACTTACTGGAAGAGATGGTGAATACATTTTCTGGTCTACCCTCATGACAGATAGAAGGAATATGGCATCCCATGTCTAATCATTATGCTCTTCCACCTTCTTAACTGTTTCCTGTAGGCACAGCAGCTGTATTTCCCCCACCCCAAATAAGTAAGGATGCCATCTTTCTAACAGCAGTAGCTAAGATCAAGACATGAAGGAGGAAAAGAACAGAATAATTCAGCCATCTTCCTATCTGTGTTTTACATATTAAGATTTTATTGCACTGTGAGTGTACACATTTATCAGGTTTGATTGGGATGCCATTAAGCGCAAAGAAATCAATGAGTGAAAAGGCCCCCTACTCTTCTCAGCCCCTTACAGAAAACACTGTACATTGGGTTCACAAAACCTGGCTCAACCAAATCACTCCTTTCCTGCCCCACCTGTGCTTTTGCTGAAGTTGAAAACTACCAGGTAGGGACTTAACCACACCTCAACTATTAATACGGGATTGAGGGCTGTTTATAAATATAAGGAAGTTAACTGCAAACATCAAAGCTGTACAGACTAAGGACAAAAAGTGTGCTGATTCTCATGAGCGTGGATAAACAAAAGGAGGGATGAGATCAATTATTTTTCAAAGCTTCAATATGCTTAAGTGAATACAGGAATAAACATGTCCTTGTACTTTGTAAACGGCAGTGAGGCTGATTTGCTTACTATAACTTCATCAAGGACAAAATATAAAGAGGGGAGATAAGTGAATCAGTTTGCCTCGTAGGATAAAATGCTCCTGAAATGACTTCTGTGGCAGGAGGCAGATAATAAAAGAAGGGTAAGAGGAGGTGGCCTCTGAATGACCAAATGCCAAGGGATGGCCAGCCTGCCCCACCATTCAATTTGTAATTAACCTATTAAAAAGTATTAATTATGAGAACAACCTCAAGAATCCCTGAAATTAATCATAAGAAACAACAGATCAATTATGAATCAGCTCTATTGCTGAGCCCTAAACTAAAATCACTTTGCATTAGTGTCCTGCTTCAGTCTAATTGAAACTTGGCATTGGTGCAATACCACTTTCTGTTGTGTTTGTATGCAGATACATTGGGGGAAGGAGGAGGTAGAAGAGGATTGCAATTTTCATTAAGTTAACTCATTCTTGGAAAAAAAAAATTTGCACGCATTGTCCTGGCTTGTTCAAGATTGATAGCGTGTCTCATTAAGAATCCTTGTTAATCACCTAATATGTAATCTTTTTTTCAGGGATGGCCAACTCACAGCTAATTAGCTCAATCTGGTTCTCAAAACATTCTTTTTCTGGTTCTTGATAGACTTCCCAGCTTTTAAGTCGAATATATTCAAATGTTTTCTTGTCTTAGGTGCTTAACTTTCAAGTTACAAGAAGCAGATGTTCACATTAAGTTTGTCTTTTCAGCCTCACAAAGGTAATATATGAAATGCTGTATCTGAATGTATAAAGTCCATACTGGTAAAACTCTTACTGTAGCCTGGTAGCAGCTGTAGGCTACTCAATTTCTACGGCAACACGTGTCTTTCTTCTTCCGTGATTCCTTTCCCAGTTATAGACATTTTTGATCTTTGCTCTTCTGATGGGTATGATCCACTTGCCTTCAGTCAATCATTCTGAATGAAGTGTTCCCTTCCACGAATGTTGCTTTGGAAGCCACCAGAGAATCTGAATTCTGGTATCTTTTATGACATTATTGGAGCAGCAAAACATTAGCTGCTAAAGGAGAGGTCTTCAAACTTGACAATTTTAAGACTTGTGGACTTCAGCTCCCTAAATTCTCCAGCCAGCTCTGGTCTCTGGAGTTGAAGTTTACAGTCTTAAAGTTGCCAAGTTTGGGGAGCCCTGTGCTAAAGTCATAATGAATAAAAGATATTCTGATCTTGGCCCACATGAATTTATTCACAAAACTGTCATTAACATTGAATGGATTTACACTAGTTGCCTTTGTTTTCCACTTCCGGGTGCTTCAGTAAGAGCTGTGGTGAAATCCTATGCCATTGTCTAGCCATTTTTATTTTCAACATTGTAAAGGGATGTTTCTTTCTACACAAAGTCAGCTAATTCCGCTGTCTAACCACCTGCAGGGAGGAGTAAAAAGAATTAAGGTTTCTTTCTTGGCTCACCTCTTAGCAGCCATTAAATTCCTTTCCATTTAATAATGAGAAATGAACTAGCGCAATAAATAAGGCAGGAGAATCTGACAGTAATTGGCTTTCTAGTATAAGAACACCCACCTCAATCTCTCTCTCTCTCTTTTAAACAAAAATGTAACTACAAGCTTAAACTCACAAGGCTGCTTTAGGCAAGCTGTCATCTTAAGTTTATATCTGTCAGTATATAATTTAATAATAATAATAATAATTTAACACCATCAAACAACAACATCTGCCTACCCCAGGTCCCTGGGAAGGCCTCGATATGTGGATAAAAATGCCAGATCCAGTCTAAACGTCTGACTCTGTGATGAGCCATGATAATAATGACGATGTAAATGAAGTTAAACGTCTTTGAATTTATTCCAGGCAGAGAATTTTCATGACACACCAGTTCCCATTTCATCCCATTCCTACCAGTTCACATTAGCTGGATAACAAAAGAACGTTCATCAGAAATACTTTTTAAAAAAGTAGAGAATTCAGTGAAACTCTCAGAGTGGGACGTGATGTTTTTGCATTTACAATTAGACCTTGCTTAACAACTTAGCAGCTGTTTGAAGCTACAGGTTCCCCCAAAGCTACAGTAGAAAGTTAGTACCCACCCCTCTCCTGGAAGAATGAAATATTTTAGGAAATCTTAAAAAAAGGCAGAATATTATATTTCCCTAAAGGGAGAAACATGCTCTTGGAAAGAGCCCCCACCTTTCTTAACAGACCTCAACAGATGTCAGCACTTAAAAGATAAAGAGATAGCTAGCTCTATTCATAAGACAATTCCCTGTCTGAACAAAGGTAGGATTAACCCTTAGCCATAATAGGAATTGCCCAATACCCTTTCAGAACACAAGCTGATTTAGGGTATCATCTCAGTTGGACCACCCCCAACAAACCTCAACCAAACTTATCTCAGGCAACCTGCAGAGCCAGCTATGAACCTCTACAACAGCCAACAGAATACATGTTCTTGCACAGGAACAGGACGTTCAAGTTCAAAGCCCAAGAGAAGGTATATATACCCCTCACTCCCAACTCCAGATGGTCAGCCACAAATACGTGGCCCTGTTCATCAATAAATGGACCCTTTTCCCAATCAGCCTCCATTTTGTCTCCAGTGTCTCCATCTTGGAACTGAACCCGATGGATCCGTCTTCCAACACTATTTAAGGCTTGGTTCTGGAATTCCGATGGCCGCAAAACACTCACAATCCCTTGAATACATTTCAGGCACATGACAACCTGTTTATCTTTATGGCTGCATTCTATAGTCCCAGGAGATATGGTATTTTCTATAGTTCTATAGTCATATGACTTGATAGCAGTGTTCTATAGTCATATGTGATTTATGACACTTTTTGTCAGTTTCCAGCATAAAAGGAATACATTTAGTTGCTTAACAGTGATCATTATGCTCATTTAATGGCCAAGGTGTTTGCTTAATAACCAGTGGGGAAAAAAAATGGATCCGGTCACACGGGTGCTTTAACTTATTCCCATTATAGCTTCAGATGCAAATTTTTGGGTTGATCGTGGTTGTAGGTTGAGGACTAGCTGTACTAAGGAAATTGACAAAACATATAGGGGAATATCCTGTCTTTTATTGCTACAATTGAAGCAGACTCCAGCTTCCCTTGCTTTGGAAAGGGAACTCAGTACTTAGCAAGGGACAGCCTCCAAGCAGCTTTTCCAGTCGTAGTGCTAGGATCACCGTTTAAAGAAATCTAACTCTTGAAAAGCTGTTGGAGAATTTCTCTTTTTTCCCCCCCATGAAATCCAGAGAAAACGTGTTCACAAATTGATTGAAGAACTTCAAAAGGCCCTTTGAAGATCAGCTCTTAAAATGGCCTTGGTGGCTCCCCAGCTCAGTTTCCCACCCAGAAATTTCATAAGATCCTAACATTTCACAAGTCTTTAATTCCACGCACGTGTCTCCCCTGCTTTTGTCTAACATTTCAATAAACTTTGGCTACCAAAGAGGTGTTTTTTTTTTTTTGTTTTTTTTTTTGCAAATGAAACGATAGTAATGCTAAATGTTATGGTAGGTATTTAAGTGGCATTGGACACGGCTGCATCAACATCAGCAATTGTTTACAAACTCCTGATAAAAATGCCTACAGTGTTACTGGTTTACCAGGTGCTTATTTGTAAACAATTGCTGATGTTGATACAGAGATGTCCAATGCCACTTAGTGACTAAACATGACAACACCACTATCCACGGCCTGCATATCTATTTTTCTGATATCAGTTAAAAAAAACTTTAATGCAGCTGAATGCTGAAATTAGGAGTTTTGCAAATTCTTATTTCTGAAGTTATTTAAACTCTTGGATATTGTGTTTCATTATTTTAATTGCTTGTTTGGTTTCAGAGTGGAATTTTATTGTACATTTTTATTGTATAATGTTCCAAGAATTTTCCTCTGGTGCAACCTAAAAAGAAAAAGAAAATTATCTAACTTACTAAGTCTGTGTGTTTTTATTACTGGCACAGAGATGCGTGCGGTAGATCACTGCTTTTCAAAACACAGTTTGGGTGACCCCGAGTGGCTCATGGAACGTTCTTCAGTGAGAAGATCAATAATGGAAGATAAGCTTACATTTTATTAACAGCTACAATATATAATATTGGCTATGTGGTTAGAGGATAATCTCGGTGTTTACTTTATGTTCCTGGATCTTTTGAACACTTTCTCAAAGCAAGGGATGAATGCAAAATTAATCCCGTCCAAACAAGTAGCCTTCAACTTACAACCACGATTGACTTTGTAATTAAGTTGTGCTGGTCATTAAGTGAGTCACCACATGACTGTGTCCAAATTTACAAACATTTTTATGACAGCTGATAAGCAAACAAGAAAGTAATCATTTCGTTCAAAATTGTTCTGGTTGCATCACAAGGCTAGTTGTTCAACCTCCCGTCTGTATGCAGATTCATCATTGTCTCAAATGAGACCAAACACTGTTGTATCATCTGCAAACTTCAGCACTTTAACAGAGGGATCTTTTGAGATGCAGTCATTGGTATATAGAGAGAAGAAAAGTGGAGAGAGAGCACACAGCCCTGGGGGGTGGGGGGGTTCCTGTGCTAATTGTACAGGTATCAGATGTGATTTTGTCTAGCTTCAACTGCTGCTTCCTGTCTGTTAAGAAGTTTGTGATCCATTTAGAAATGTGGTCAGGTACAGTTAGCTGATTTAGTTTAGTTAGAAGACTATCTGGAATGATGGTATTGAATGCTGAGCTGAAGTCTACAAAGAGGACCCTTGCATAGGTCTTTGGAGATTCAAGATGTTGTAGGATGTAGTGCAGAGTCATCATCTGTCAGCTTAGAGATTACAACGCTGATTTCCAGTTGGCATCATGCACTACGCAGCCCTGTGTACTGTAATGTAGCAGAGCTGTAGTAACCACATATGGCAGCCTCCGTGTTTCAAACCAGATTGTTCTCCAGATGCACCTTTATTTGTGGCACTTCTGAGTTAATATGTTCATAAAGGGCTTGCACAATTTCAGTCTGATGATTCGTTTTAAAAGACTTTCAATCAAATCACTCCTTCAAATTGAATCCTCGGAACGACTTACTAAACCCATTTCGGTACATTAAATCAATTCAAGTTCTTTCAAGCCTCTTTGAAAATGCAATGGATTCTTATCAATGTGCAGAAACCTTTTTGTTTAATCAGTTTGATTTACCAATTTAAATTATTCAAATCAAATTGATCCCACTCTTCAGTTCAAATTGCAATTTAAAACGGAATCAAATCCATTTTTTCAAATCAAGTTAATGATGTAAATTAGATCTTGTCCGATTTGCACATTACTAATGTTTATCGTCTTTATGCAATATCAAAATAGAATAGAATAGAATAGAATAGAATAGAATAGAATAGAATTCTTTATTGCCCAAGTGTGATTGGACACACAAGGAATTTGTCTTTGGTGCAGATGCTCTCAGTGTACATAATGAAAAAATAAAATAAAATGTATTTGTCAAGAATCCTAAGATACAACACTTAGCGATAGTCAAAGGATACCAATAAGCAATCAAATCCCACTAGGAAACAATAAAAACAATATAATTTGTAAAGAGACAAGCAGCATGGATATAGCCATAAATGGGAAGAGATAGCTACTAGTAACGATAAGAAGAACAATAGTAATGCAGATAATAGTAGATAATTTCACATATTCACATCACTAATGTTTATTGTCTTTATGCAATATCATAGAGTTACCAAATACTGCAGGGAAGGCATATTACGGAGTTTAAGCTTGTATTTAATGCATCATCAAAGCGCTTCACAGAGTTTCACAACCAGTAGTGATTCTAATCTAAAACCCAAAAAGGCAAGGATAGTGGGAGAAGGTATCAAGGGGACAATGGAAATAAACAATGAAGGTGATTAAAATTAACTTTGGATACCTTTTTTTCTGTTATTACTTGCATCAACTTTATATGTTATAACAGTGTTTCTCAACCTTGGCAACTTGAAGATGTCCGGACTTCAACTCCCAGAATTCCCCAGCCAGCGAATGCTGGCTGGGGAATTCTGGGAGTTGAAGTCCGGACATCTTCAAGTTGCCAAGGTTGAGAAAGACTGTGTTATAATGATTTCTGAGTGTCTCATATCATATGTGCTCTTTCATTCCAGTCATTTATAAACCTTATAAGTCATACTCCGGGTCGAATGACCGCCAACACTGGACTTGCCACTTTTCTTCCAATTGAGGAGGATCCTTTGATGAGGACTCTTGGAAGACATTATGCAGGTAGTCCTCTACTTACGACCACAACTGAGCCCAACATTTTTCATTGCTAAATGAGACATTTGTTAAGTGAACTTGCCCCATTTTATCACCTTCCTTGCCATGGTTATTAAGTGAATCACTGCAGTTGTTAAATTAGTAACATGGCTGTTAAGTGAATCGGGCTTCCCCGTTGACTTTGCTTGTCAGAAGGTCACAAAAGGCGATCAGATCACCCTGGACACTGCAACGGTTATAAATGTGAGTCAGGTGTCAACCATCTGAACTTTGGTCATGTGACCACGGGGATGCGGCGATGGTAGTAAGTGAGAAAAATTGTTTGTTGTTTGTATGTTTTATTAGTTTTGTATGCCACCCACTCCCGAAGGACTCCGGGTGGCTTACAATAAAACAGGAAAGGGGATAAATAAGACGATACAACAAATTAAAATACACAACATTCACAATTGAAGAGGGGCTGGGTGCTTTAACAGCCCCCGGCCTGCTGGAGCAGCCAGGTCTTAAGTTGCTTTGTGGAAGGCCGGGAGGGTAGTAAGGGTCCGGATCTCCACGGGGAGGTCATTCCAGAGGGCCGGAGCAGCAACAGAGAAGGCTCTCCCCCGGGGGGTCGCCAGCGGACATTGGCTGGCAGATGGAACCCGGAGAAGGCCGAGCCTGTGCGATCGAATCGGTCTTTGTCATTTTTCAGTGCTGTTATAACAGTTACTTGAGTACTGTTGTAACTTAGAATGGCATTTCTCAGTTCCTTGGAACGGTAACTTCATGAACTGTTGTTGAATCAAGGACTCCCTGTAATAGTAATCATAAAAGTAGTACTGTCTAGCTTACAATTGTTAAGAAGAATACTGCTCCCTGTGCGTTATGAATATGCATGATGTTGTAGCCTCGCAAGTCCTCGGACTTATGAATGACAGCTCGGCAGCAGCCAGGCGCGTCTTAGCCAATCAGACACGCCTGCCGGTTGCCGGGCTGTCTTACGTGAGGCTATTGGTTGAACTATTTGACAGCCGAGTATAAAAGGCTGTCAGTTGAAGGAGAGGTGCCGGTCTACTCACAGTTGATGTTCTAGTCGTTCTTGTTTGAATAAACGGTTCAAGGTTACCTCAGACGCCTCCTCGTAATTTCTACCGCCAATTTAACACATGAGGTATTGTCTTTATGCACAATGCAGTGTTAGAGACTGTCAGGAGATCTTTTTCAATGGTTACTGAACTACCAACTCAGCCTCTCAAGGTTTAACACTTGGCTTCTCTCTCCCCCCTCCCACCCCCAACTATGAATGGCAGATATTCACTTCTATGAGGAAAACACCAAGAGGAGAACTGGACTTACTGCAAGAAAGTCTTAGCAACTCCTGCCAGTCATCATCAAGTCTGCAGTAGCCGTTATCTTTCACTGGTGAAATTCTGTTCCTTGTTCTGTGTCTTTGATATGTTAATGAACATATAAGCAGGAAGTGCTTCTGTTCCAGATTCCAGTTATGACCTTAGGCAAACGTGCGTGCATGCACACACACACACACACACACACACACACACCATACACACACATTCTCAGTTTTTGTAAGATTTCTGAAAATGTCTAGTTATCACTGTGCCCCCTTGCAAATCCCCCTGATGTTTTCTTGTTTGTACTTTGGGACGAAAAATTAGGCATTTCAAATAGCACATTGTGCACATGTGTATCCCTTTGTTTCTTTAAGCAGTGGTCCAGGCGGAACCTTGGAAACAGAAAACATGTGTGTACTCAAATATTCACACATAGTTCCGAGTGAAAAAAGTGGAAATGAATCCTTCTTGGTTGTCCATACTCTGCCTTTGTATTTTAACTGCAAACAGTGTGTTGCTAGTTATCCCTTTGTCTTAGCATAATTCCCATTCTAATAGCAAGGTTAAACCCCTACTATAAAGCTGAAAGATCTGAGACCAGGAATTCTGGCTTTCTGGTATTTTTTACATTTCTTGGGGGGTGGGGGTGGAAATGTGGTGGTGGGGGAGTCTAGACTTGCAAATCACAATTGTAAGACATGAAGAGAGCTGCCAGCTAAGTCAGACTTGTTAGGAAGTCACAGCCTCAGAGCATCTATTAGTGTCACTTCTTTCTAGCAGGAAGGGTGACTTCTTCTCTCTTATGAGACAGGAAATCAATAACCCCATGACCAGCCTCCACCTAAATGGGCCATGGCAAGGCATATATATTTATAGCCAACTACATGGAGTTGAGCTCTTTCGCTCTCTCTCTCTCGGTGCGTGAGTGTGTGGGAGCATTTTTCAACTTAGCCGACAAGTGTGATGGGGAGGCACTTTTACAAGGGGAAGCTAATTGCAGCTGGCAGATTGCGTGCACTTGTGTGCATGACACCCGACCCTCCGAGCAGGTGCTGAAACTGCTGGGAAAGCATTAAGTAGATTATGGTGATTCAATGGCCAAGGGGGACTGACATCAGAATAAATGGGAACTATGATTATCTTTTGCAGACAGAGAGCTGGGCATTGCATAACTCAATTCCTAGGAGAAACACTGATAGAGTCACCAATGTTTTATATTGGCACAATGGAACGGAGCATCCAGATTATTTGCAGTGCTTCGCTCTTATTGATGAAATTGGAAATTAATAAACAAGGCTTAGCCCGTATTATTCTTGTTTACATGTTGCCAAAGACCATTATAAGAAGCAGTACCATATTTTTCGGAATATAAGACACACCAACGTTTTGAAGAGGGAATTTTTAAAAAGTTTTTGCACTCTGCAAACCTCCCCAAAATGGCCTGTTTTTGTGAAAATGGGCCCATTCCCCCCCCCCCAAAAGGGCATGAATAGCCCTTAGGAGGCTTGTAGAGTGTTCTGGGGGGGGGAGCAAAAATGGTCCATTTTTTTGCAAAAACAGCCCCATTTTTTTTTCCAAAAAAAAAGGGCATTAGGAAGCTTAAAGAGTGCTCCTGGGGGCTGGTGGGGGGAAAATTGAGCAAAGAATGGCCCATTTTTTGCTCATTTCTGCCCTCCGCAGACCCCGGGAGCTCTCTGAAAGTCTTCTACAGACTCTGCACGGCCATTTTGGTGAATGGGTTTCAGGAGGCAAAGAAATGCTGTATTCAGTGTATAAGACGCAGCCAGATTTTCAGCCTCTTTTTTGAGGGGAAAAGGTGTGTCTTATACTCCAGAAAATACGGCATTTGAATCAAATTAAAACTCTTCACTTCACCAACAACATGGCCTGTGGAGTTTGACTAGCTAATCTTGTCTGGAATATGGAGGCTACTCTCTTAATAAAAAATGTGGTCCCTTCTTCACACCTGCATCAGTGGTGGGATTCAATTTCTTTACTACTGAATCTGTGGGCATGGCTGCGTAGTCATATGAGTGAGTGGGCATAGACAACTCAATGTCACTCCCCCCCAGTCACATGATTCCCCCCCCCCCAGTCACACCGACCCAGGTTTTGTGGTTCCCTGTGTTTTCTGAGGGAAACGGGTCATGTGACTGGGTGGGCATGGCCAACTTGATTGGTTTCACTCTTAGGAAATTTCTCACACTTTATTTTTAACTGGTTCTCTGAACTGCATATGCAATTAACTAACGGTTTGGGCAAACCGGTGAGAACCGGTTGAACCCCACCTGTGATATGTATCCCCCTTTCAGCTGCCTGTAGCTATTGAGCCCATTCTTGAAATCAACCTTTTGGGGCAGGAGATTCCAAGAACCAAGAAAGACACATGGAATTGCTTATAAGCAGTTGTTCCTCCCATTGTTCCTCACCAATAGGCAGAAATCTTGTCAACTAAAGAAACTATTCGAATTACTGTAGATCTACTGTAGAATTGCTAGGAAGGCACTTTTTAAACTTCCTTTCACCTGACCAAACTATCTAAACTTTGTTGCCTTTTTGCCTTCTGGAATGCAATCCCAGAATAAAGTTATAGTATATTACCCCAGAGGACCCCTGCAGCAGATACAGCAGAAGTCGGCAGAGTAAAATTTGCTGCAAATAGAAGTGATTTATGAATTCAGAATAATTGTCTGCTGAAGTCAGTAGATTTTGATCAGAGGAGAACCAATGCTCTGAAAATCTAGGATGAAAGCAAAATCTCAGTAGAGATACACAGAAAGACACAATGCTAGTCCGTAAGACTGATAGGATGTCTTTTAAAATGTACTGGCTTAGAGGCCTTTTTATAAGTGGACAGGAAAGTTATCTGCATTTCATATCCTGAAAGTGGGGGGAAACCCTTGGACTTTCACATTCTGTCAGAAAATCAGAACCACAATATTTGTGGCTACTGAACAATCCTCATTGTCTTTTCTTTAAATGCAGAGATGGCCTTTGATTATTTGAACTTGTTCTTACTTGTTCAAGATTTTAGAAGATATCGATTTTGGAGATAACTTTATAAAAGAGTAAGTTTGATTTACAAATAATCAAAATTTATAACAGTATTCATTACATTAATATTAATTGTCTAATTTTACAATACTAATATTGAACATTATAAACATGTTTACTTCTCCCTCTTAACATATCTTCTAATAATATAATAGTAGTATTAACATAATAATCCTAATAATAATAATGTTTATGTCTCTCTTAACATATTTTCTATATTTTGCTGATCATCTTCTTTTATTCCCCTCTTTCTAACTTCTGTTTTTTCCTCAAACCATCGATAAAATAATTCCCATATCATGTAATATTCAGTTTGTTCTTTCTCATTAATTGCAAGTGTTAATCTATTCATTTCTGCACATTCTAATATTTTCCTAATCACATTCTCATCAGTAGGGATTTCTTCACTTTTCCAGTTTTGTGCGAATACAATTCTAGCTGCAGTTAATACATGAATATGCATATGTTGCTGAAAAATAGAAGCATTTTTGCATAACATAAACCGAGATTTGGGTGGCATGGATATTTGTGGTATGATCAAGTCAAAGTTAATACCGATTTTCAAAATCATTATGTTATATATTTTGTATTGAGAATATGGAATAGATATAAACCAAGGCTGTATCTAAAAACAATTTTACAGCTCTCATCTTAAGAAATATTTAAAGACAAGACCTAATGGGAAACACAAATGGTTAACATCATTAGATATTAAAATTTGATCAAGGGGAAATTAAAATAAAATCAAGAGAACTGGTGACAGAGAAGTATACCTGTCAATGCTTATCTTATTTACATTTATTAGAAAGATTTAAAATGTGATTAAAACATTGTTTGAAATAGAATTGTATACAAATGATGAATATGTAGTTGCTAAAATGTATATAATCTTTTATTGAATTTTGAAACAGAAAAGGAAATGAAGATTGTATGATAAAGTGGACTAATAAATGTGGTTATAATATACAGATGGAACAAGAGAAAAATAAATGGCTGAAAGGATTGAAATATATATTATGATACAATCTTAATGTGTGTGTATGTATATATATATAATGAGGTATTGTTATATGTCATCTGAGAAATTGCTTAGAATGTGTAAAGGAACTTTAAAGTTAGTCTAGAAGCATGAAGAACAAAGAGAGACATTTTATCATGTTTGGTGGATGTACAAAATATTAGAAAGTTCTAAGTTCAAATCAATACACTGATTCAGAGATTTAAAGATGAATATACAACTGAAACCATGGTTAGCAGATGAGTCATTGTAGGATAAGCCTGGCCATAACATTTATTGCTTGTGCCTTCATTTGTTTACCTGGAATTAGAAACGAGCAATTTAAGTGGACTGTGATATGTAAATGAAAACTGGAAACAAAAGCGATGAGATTTTTTAATTCCCTGGGTCAGCCAACTCTGATTGAAGCATGGTGGCGATTTAGACAAATGAAAGGTCTGTAGCTATTTATTTGGCCCCTCTGCAAATGTAATGTCAGGGACAGATGTTTTATCTGTTTAATGTTTGGGTTGGCCTTGCTTATTTGTCAGTGATTGGTTGTAACTATTCAGTCATCTGTAAAGGAAGCAAATATGGCCTTTGATCAGAGTTACTTTTCATTCTGTGGTAGCCTTGAGAAAAGAGGTTCCTTCACCCCTGTTTAATCCTGATATTGTGAGTTTTATCTTTTCACAGGAGAACACAGGAATATATATTTAATGTACTGATGCCTTCCAAAGTGAATGAAAATGCCTTACATTGGTTTTCTTGAATCTACAGTTGTTACTCTACAATGTGAAGAATGCCATCTTAAAACCTGTCAGTCAAACTCTTCTGAGAAAACACTGCAATAATGACCCAGAATAAGCATACAAAAGAGAAAATGATGTAGGCTTATTGCTAATGTATCATGGATATCGCCAAATGAATCTCCCTTTCCAAACTGCAGGATGAATATTCCATGTACAGACTGTAGATATAGTCTACCATTCATTTCCATCTAGGATAGTATGTAAGCATTATATTGAAAGATAGTTACAAATCTTTACCGAAATCTTATTAATATTGTTAAGAGCAATTTATCTACCTCTCCTCTACTATCTATCTTACATACACTAGAGTAATTTGAAAATAACACTTCAGTTGATATATATTTCATAGTGGTTATTGTCATTTTCCAATATTCATCCTCCATACCACTGATATATTTATGATTAAAAAGATAATAAGGAAACATATCCTCATGTTACATTGCTGAAAATATGACATTACAAAGATGTTCCAGTTTCTAGGCATTTGGCTGAGTAAGAGATACCTCTTATTCTGAAATATGGAAGCTCTTATGCCCAATATAATTGGAATAGATGATGATGATGATGATGATGATGATGATGATGATGATGATCATCATCATCATCATCATCATCATCATCATCATCATCATCATCATCACTGAATTTCTTCACCCTTTAAATAAGATGCTTTTAAATTACAGGTTTAGATGAATCATTTTGCCTCTGGCAGATCACTTCATTCTTTAGGTCCAGTTTTGTACAATATATTTGTTTTCCAAGTGAAATTCCAAGTGAATTTTTCCCTTTTACATTAGGAGATGGGCTTTTTATTAGTTGTTTTTAGTATTCCTGGAAAACCCAAAAATTCTTTGACTATGATAATATATTGCTTTTGTTTTCCATTTTGTTGTATTGACTTGTATTTTCTTGATACAATATAGTCTGTATTTCATACTATAGGTTATTTCTTCAACGTTAAGATTCCATTGTTATTCTTTGGTACCACTCAAGTATCTTTACCTAAGAAGTGAATTGAAAAATCTCAAAATGAAGGATTAAAATTGGAATGGAAATATTCAAATCTTTGAAATACTAGAAAAGATCTAACATCTGAAGTTCATTAAAAGTTTCACACTGAGCTTGAGTGAAAGTTTGAGTTTGGTGCTATGATAGTAAAATGGGTGGCTGTGAATCCCAGAAGCCAAAAATATCATCTTTTGAAATCCTTCATAAGCTACAAACTGGTTAGTTGGGGGATGGGGAAGGGAAAATATAGACAAGTATTGAGGCCATATCAGATGGAGTGCTATGAAAAGATTTAACCTGAATAAGTTTGAAGGTGCTTCAATTAAATCATCACATTGAATTACATCATTGAATTGCTGCATTGATTCAATGCATCATATCAATTCAGTGATTTGATGTGCACTTGATCATGCATGAATGCATCTTTGTTATGAATAGATGAGCCAATTCAAATCAAATGGATTTGACTTATTCAATTAAATTGACAATTTGGATCAAGTCTTGAATGATTCATAGATCCTTAATCAGGTGTCTAATACAAGAAATCAGTGTAGGAAAGTCAGCCTATTTGTTCCTGTTTGCCAATATTGTTTAGGACTCGCACAAACCCTTTCTCCAATTAGCTGCTATCTGAACCTTTGCTGGATGAGTTGTGATGGAAGTGGATAGATTTATTTAATTGATTTGGTTTCTCATACTGGGTCCAAAACAAAACCACTAAGGCAGCTGAGTTGTATATTCTGTACAATCTACTCAAAAACAATTGAGTAAAACTTTGTAGAAAACTTGTGAACTTGAACAGAGTAATTTAGAATGTATAACAAGGGTCGGAAAACCAGCAGCTGGTTGAAGTAGAGAAGTAATTAGCAATATAGCTAGTGAACATGAGGGTAAGTCAATATTGCACCCTGACCACATTATTCATTTAGATGTTTATTTCAGTTGTACTAGATCTATGAAAAAAAGTCTCTATTAGTAATAAATGATTTGCATTGGAAAGATTGGATGGCATGTAAATTATAACATGTATTCTTAGGTTCATAAATAGAAGATGCCATTTAAGCCACTGAATCCAATTCCCTGCTCAATGCAAACATCTAAATTCAAGTATCTAGTCTCCACCTGAACATATTTAATCAAGGAAGCTCATCAGAGGAGTCTTCAGGTTGCAAAGCTTTTATAAAAATGACAAAAGGAATGTTACCCAAATGCTGTTTTTATTATTCCCTTCCTCTTTGACCTCCTCTTGTAGATCTTTGGATTCAACCATCCTCTGGGGTAATCTTGTCCACTGCCTAATTGCTTTTATTGTTAAAATAATTATTCAGAACTTATTAAAACCCAATTTCCCAAAAATTAAATTTGTTTTTTGTGTCCTGTACTTGGAATACAAATCTTGACCTTCTAATAGGTATCATTCTTTCAAGTATTTAAAGTTTGCTGCAATATCTTTTCTTAATTAGTTCTTCAAAAAGGTAAAACTATCTATAGATCAACCTCTGATCATCCTCACTGCCTTTTTCTGACTATCTTTGAATCCTTGTGAGACCCAGAAAATGACATATTTGGATTCTCTATAAGCAATAAATAAAGTGAAGATCAAGTATTAAAGAGATCAGGTTATGTATGCATAAAAGAGAAAGGCCTATTGAAAATTAGTATTCTCAGGATTGGTAGAAAATGGAAGAGGTGAAAATGAAGACTTATCACATTAAAAATCAATCTCCAGTTAATCCACTGGGGATTTTTTTAGAAAATTTTTATTAACATAAACGTTCCCCTTCAAATATTGCAGAAAGGTCCACTGCAAAGTTTTTGGGCCCTTCTTGCCCAGTCGTTGCTCGTCTCATCTGGGTTGTTTCCATATCTGAGTAGTTTCCATATCAGATCATATTAGATCCGGTAAGGAGGCACACAAAGTCTCCAGTAACAACAGCTCTTTATTGCAAGTCAGGTAAACATCCAGCTGAAGACAGGTTGGGTAGCATCCCCTTTTAAAGGGATCTGTCAGACCTCTTGACCAATGGGATTCGACCTCTATTCCCGCTGGAACAGAGGACCTTGGTGGAAACCTCTGTCAGTGAGGGGGATATCCAACACCCCTCCCCTCTAGGATAGATGAACCCAGCTGGTGACCTAGTCACACAGAGAGGCGGGCTTTTGCGTAGCTTTGCCTGACCTGCACAGTTCAGTGCGAGTGGTTCCTTCGGAGAAGTCGATGGACTTGTTTGCTCTGCGGTTCTGCCTGAGGGAAACTCCTGGAACTTTCCACGGCTGCAGCTTCCTGAGCTAACTCACTCGGAGCTCGCTACGGGCCTGCATCAAAGTCAGATAAGTCTTCTGAAATTCTCGGGCTTGAGTTGGACGTGGAGGGATTTTGTTATTTTGTTTCCTGTGGCTTTAACTATCTCGTGCAGGAGTTACTGTTGGCTGTCTAAGTTTGGAGTTGGAAATCCGGCTATGGAGTTGGTCAATGTGCCTTTCCAATTTCTACCGTCCTTGAGCTCTACTGTATACGATCGAGGACCAGTAATTCCAATTACCGTGGCAGGAATCCTCAATGTTCCCCCTGTGTAGTTGTGTGAGTATACCGAATCACCTATGGAGAAGGATCAAGCTTCCTTGTGGAGTCAGGGAGTGATGTGGTAGAATAATTTGGATGTAGCTGGTCTAGGTGAGACCTTAGGCGGCAACCCATGAGAAGCTCAGAGGGGCTTCTTCCAGTGGTAGCACTGGGTGTGATGTGTTGGATCAATAGGTAGTGGTTGATTCATGCTTGCCAATCCCCGGGGCCCATCCTAGCAAGGGTCTCCTTTGCAGATCTCACCATTCTTTCTGCCTGACTATTGGAGGCCGGATGGAATGATGCGACCTGGGCATGCCTGATTCCCAGAGATGCTAGGAAGGTCTCGAATGGCATGGCCATGAATTGGGGGACGTTGTCAGAGACAATGCATGGAGAAAAGTCTCTGTAGTACTTTCATTACTGCTTCCGCTGTGTGGAAGTCATCAGGACTACTTCCAACCATTTTGAGTAAGCATCCACAACTATGAAGAATGTTTGGCCATGTACCGGTCCTGGACCATGGTGCTTGTGGTCTTTCCCACTCCTTAGCAGGCGATTCTGGGGGAGCCGGTCTGGATTCCTGACAGGGTGTGCATGTGGCCACCCATTCTTCGATCTCCCTGCCCTTGCCAGAGACTTCATCCTGACTATCCCAGGATGCCCTACATGTAATGCTTCTAGTACTGTGATGCGCAGTTTGTTGGGAATAATTACTTGGTCCCCCCCCCCCACAACAAACACCTGTTAATAACCGACAATTCAGGGAAGCCTCCGGAGGGTGAAAAATGGGAAAAAATGAAGGTCAAAGTCAGCTGGCCAGCGTGCACATGAATCCTGGAGCTGACAGGGCAATGCCTCATGTGCCCTAACAAATGGCTCCGTGTGCCACCTGTGGCACACGTACCATAGGTTCACCATCATGGGTCCAGATCTTACTTAGCATCTGTGAACCACACTCACTGCCAATAACTTTCCAGTGGGACTGTTGATTTTTATACTATCACAAGATCAGATTTATTACTAAAAATAATTAAATAAAGGAAAGCTGCAGGGAATTAACAAACCTTTCAAAAATGACCTGTGAGATATCAGCAGAATAAGAGATGCCTGCGTGTTTAGGGGCCTTGATGTATGCGGTATTAGTTCTAAGCTCCAAACATATTTACGGAGGCTTTAAAGATGTCAGGACATTTCTCATGTTTATGCCACCACAGAACAGCTATAATTCCACAGCTCTTTAGTACCCAGCAGGCTTCTGGTTTCCTTCACAGTGCTCTTCTATCAAGCACTAAAGGGTTCCTGTCTGATTTTGCTGCCACATATGAATGGCTCCTGAAGCACAATCAGGGAAGCCTCTTTGCAACAAAATATGTATTTATGGTGCAGGCTTCAAGGGAATAATAATCTATGATTCACGCACATGGTAAAGGCTTTGATTTGGAGATCTCTGATTTCCCAGGACTTAAGAGGTATCCGCCTCCATCAACTTTTTGATTGCAACATCATTAACTGTGGGGCAAAGTATCATATGCAAAAAAAAACCCAGGCCCTTGTAAGTTATTTTCTTTCTTAAAGCAGGAGCAATTTCAACTTCTTTGTCCATTAAACCAAATCGCAAAAGAATAATTAAGTTAGAAGGTTTTTTTTTAAAGAATTAATAACCAAGTAACTAAATAACATTCTTTAGGACAGGTACCAATTATAAAGCAAGTAGTTTATTGTATATATTATAATTTGGACATCTAATTTAATTTAATTTGGGTTGATTTAGGCACCGTTCACCTCTAAGAGACTGTGGGTGGTATACAATTAAAGTAACACCCTAGCAAAAGAATAAATAGTTTAAAAAGAGTAAATAAATAAGAACTGATGGCGGATCTAGTCAACCATATTCTCCCACAATCCAGCAAATGCACCCACCACCTAACCCAAAGGCTGGGAATGGTGTGGCCTTTAAGGCTTTTTGGAATGCCAGTGGGGTGCAAGTCACATGGGGATCAGCGGGGACCAGACGGCAGACATTATGATGGAGAAGCTTCTGGGGTTCTGATAGATGACTTTGTTTAATTCAGGGGACGAAAGAGGATACAAACGCTGTTGGGTGGAACCAGCTGGGCTGATAGGAGATAGTCCTGTTAGTATGTAGGCCTTTTTATGTCTAATGGCAGAAAGTGAAGAGGAACTAAAGAGCCTCTTGATGCTGGTGAAGAAGGAGAGTGCAAAAGTTGGCTGGAAACTCAATATTAAGAAAACTAATGGCAACTCCTGGCAAATAGATGGGGAAGAAATGGAGGTAGTGACAGATTTTATTTTCCTGGGCTCCAAAATCACTGCAGATGGGGACTGCAGCCAAGAAATTAAAAGATGCTTGCTCCTGGGGTGGAAAGCTATGGCAAATTTAGACAGCACACTAAAAAGCAGAGACATCAACCAGCCAACAAAAGTGCATATAGTCAAGGCTACGGTTTCCCCAGTTGCAATCTGTGGCTCTGAAAGTTGGACCATAAGGAAGGCTGAGCACCAAAGAATTGAGGCCTTTGCACTATGGTGCTGGAGAAGACTTCTGCGAGCCCCTTGGACTGCAAGACGATCAAACCGGTCAGTCTTAGAAGAGACTGACTGCCTTCTTTAGAAGGCCAGATCCTGAAGATGAAACCACTTAATGAGACCATTTGGCCACCTAATGAGAAGGAAGGACTCACTGGAGAAGAGCCTAATGCTGGGAAAGATTGAGGGCAAAAGAAGAAAGGGATTATGGAGAATGAGGTGGCTGGATGGAGTCACCGTAGCAGTAGGCGTGAACTTAAATGGACTCCAGAGGATGGCAGAGGACAGGAAAGCATGGAGGAACGTTGTCCATGGGGGTCACAATGACTTCACAACTAGCAACAAATATGTCATAATCACCATCTTGAATCACATCCAGACACAAACTGGGAACCAGTGCAGCTCATGATGCAGAGGTGCACAGGAGCACATTGAGGCACACCCATCCCTCCCGATGTTGCTGTATTACAGGCCAGTTGAAACCTCTGGGATGCCCTTCAAGGGCAATAATTCCCTGACATGAGAGAGGGGAGATATCCCAAAAATGCAGCCATGGAAATTGGGAGGGAAGCCCCACATCCATCCAAGAACAGATGGCGTTGTGCCTTTTAATAAATTGATTACCTTTGCATCTTGTCCTTCTTCGTAGGAATATGAGAGTGAGGCTGGATATAATCTCAAAGGCTCAGATCAAAGTAGGGTTCTTTTAACAAGTGATGCCTTCATAAGAAATCCTAACCTGTTGCTAGAGCCCAATCTCTAAATTCCATCTTCATCTGCAATAATGCACAAATATTTTTTGAAGCTTTATTCACTAATGGTATAAACCTAGCAACTCCAGAGTCATTATTAATGATATGTTTTTGCAATTAGTAGTGCGTAACTCAACTGCACCAAAGTTTCTACTGATTTCTGTGGGATGATTCCAATGACAACCATCTCTTTATTTCTGTTAGTATCTATTCTAAAATAGGATGCAGATTTCATTAATTAGATCTGAGACTCTGGGACAGAAATTTCCCTGACATGAGAGGGGAGATATCCCAAAAATGCAGTCATGGAAATTCAGTTCCAAGGCTCCCGTAGGCTTAGCAAGGGGTCACACATAGCTAGCATCTCCTTTGAAATTCTAACAATGAATGAGCAAAATCAAATCAGATGGTTAGAAGTAAATGCATCTGAATAGAAATCTGCATCCCCTTTCTCCTGCGAGAGCAAGCAAGCAATCAGCATTTGAGTTTACTCCAGTGAATAAAGAGCAAAGTGTTGCATACTTTTGAGGCATTTTGAGTGTAGGAGAGCATTTTGAATGTGGGAAAGAGAGAGATGGAGGTGAGGAAGTGCAAAGAACTTATGCTTCTTTTCTTGAATATCTGATGTCATTCACAGCTATTCAGACAAGGCATTATTGTCTTAAGGTTACTGAGCAGAAAGTAAGTCATATGAGTTGTTATGCTCTAAGCAGAGAAGCTTAGGAGAATTTTGCAGAATATCACTTAAGAAAGGAAATGGGGATTCAGAGTAAATGGGGGGGGGATTTTCTAATCCAAATAAATAAATAAATAAAAACTGGCTGCATGGAGGCTGATGCTACATTGGCAGAAAAAAAAAAGAAAATAGAACAAATACAGAACAAATGCATATTCCTTCAGAAATGAAAAACATTGAATTATTTTTGGCCGAGAACGTAGGCTTCCCAAGTCTTCCTCCCTCCCTCCCTCCCTTCTGTTCTTCCTTCCATCCTTCCCTCCCTTCGATAGTATTTTGCTGTGTGTTTATATTTTTAGGATATTTAGTGACCTACATATGGCCCGACCAGTGTTTCATCTCCACTTAATACAGTGTCGTAATTGGAGAGCAAAAGAACTCAAAGAACCGAGATCTGTCAATACACAACCCTTGTTTCTGAAGTTGGTTTTGGCAGCTTCCCAATCGTGCTGCATTTTAAAAATGCACCATTCAAATGGCTGTAATAAAGTTAAAAAGAAGAAGACCATCGTTGGGATAAGGGAAGATGCATTTTAATGCCTACTCATGCATGGATTGGATCCAGGTAGCTTCTTCTGAAAGTATAAATGACTATAAATAGATAATTATCTATTCTTTGTAGGGATTGATCTGAAGTGGAGGAACCTTAATTTCTCTAAGTCCTACCAGAGTTGAACATCAGGTGAGTATTACTGAATTTAACCCTGGAGAGCTGAGTTATCTTCCTTTATCATGATTTCTATAATACCTTTGACTCCTAATCCATCACAAAACAATATGAAGCAAACCGGTGGTGACCTTCACTTCTGCCTCCATTGTGACCTGAGGATTGAGAAGTTTGTGAGAATTTCTTCAAACTACTGCTGATCCTAGAGGAACCAAAAACTCCTCCCTAGAACAAACCTCCTGTGTACATTTTCAGTGCGACTAGTGTGCGTTTTTCTAGATAACAGAAAATCTAAGAGTTTAACATGATAGCTAGTAGTACAACCGTAAACCCATTCACACTCTGTTGCGTGTAAGATGCCCTGTGAGGTCTGTGGTGAAAAGAGAGCACGCCAGAATATTTGCAAACAGGCACTTTTCCTTTATAGCTGTACTACTGGTGGTTCGTAGTTGTTGGAGAGAGAAAGAGAGAGAGAGGGAGAGAGAGAGGGAGGGAGGGAGGGAGGGAGGGAGGGAGGGAGAGGGAGAAATGGGTTTTAAATATCAGGCAATGAGAACAGAATGCTCAAGCTGGAGAAGCGAAGCAAAAGAAAGCTTGACTTAGTAATGGTTTGAAGTTACGACGGAACTGAAAAAAATGATTTTATGACTGTTGCAGCATCCCTATGATCATGTGATCAAAATCCGGGCATTACTAGCATATATTTATGCCACCCTCCCTGGGTGATGTGATTTGTAACCTTCCCAGCCATGTCTGACAAGCAGAGCCAATGGGGGAAGCCAAACCGCACAATTTGCTTAACAACTGCGGTGGTTCACTCAACGATTGGGACAAAATATGCCATAAAATGGGGCAAAACTCATTCAACAAGTTGTTTATAAGGTGCCTTTTGGAAGTTCTATCACTAGCTATTGGAGGGAAGACAACATAATAAATAAACCTGTTTGAAGCTTATTAAAATTGCCTTGAACCCTTTAGTGGCAGTGTCTGCAAAACTGAAAGAATGATTCAGCGGGAAAAAGAAACGATAACATTGCAAATTATTATGTTTGAAATTCAAAATCTATTAGTTGTGACAGAGAGAATTGAAAAGAGATTGGAGAATATGGAATACAAAACAGAAATATCTGATGGAGAAACTGAGGATGTTTATCAAATGAAGAAAGTGGAGGACAGAGTTCAAAAGATGGAGGAAAAAAATGAGTAAAGAGATAAGAAAACTGTGGATATTGACAACAAAGTGAGTGTAGTTGGTAATGGCAAGAGCGTAATATGGAAAGGGGAGATGGATGGATTGAAACTCTACTCCAGACATCAAAGCACAGAAGAAGAAAAGAGAGAAAATTTGACGGAGATAAGGACAGAAATCTTGACAGAAACACTAGTGATAACCAAAGATAAGATGATGGAAAGAACAGATGTTGGGTTTCAAGCTTTTATGAGATACAAAAGGAATAACATGTTGCCAAGAGAAGTTTATACACAATTTATTAAGAAAGTAACTAGAACAATGTTATAAATGGCATGAGATATAAGACCGTACTATTACTGATACAGGTTGATACAATGAAAATGTATAATAAAAAATTAAGCTAAATTTAGTTTACTAGTAGTATGTATAAAATGAAGCGACAATAGCTATAGTTAAATAATGATTAATAATGATAACAGTACATATAGATATATTAGTTTGATAATATGAAATTTTATTTATATAAACAACACATGGAGATTATGAGAGGAAGTTTAAAATTTTTATCTAGAATATGTTATAAAGATGTATTGTAATTGGATGATTTTAGGATGATTTAATGGAATGTTATCATATAATCCTAGTCTAGATTTTGAATATTATATATAAAAGGATGTAAAAACAATTATAGTCAAATTAAGGTTGAGATATAATAATTGTGAAATACATGAATATAGGTGAATTTAAAATATGCCATTTGATATGAAAAGCAGGTGGTGACTATGGAAGAGATGCATGGAAATACTGTAACCAACCGACACACTTTCTACAATTTGTAATGGAAGATGGTTTTTTATTTTTATGTTTGCTTGTCCTTGTTCAAAAACAAATAAAATTGTTTTTAAAAAAGAATATTTGGCTAGACTGCTATGTAAATTAAACATAGATTTTCTGCCAGTTTTTACTCCATGTTTTATAAACTTATAAACATATCTATCATGCACGCTTGGGTGTTACTCTAGAAGAATTTATGAATTAGACCAATATATCTCAATTTAATTTTCATTACAGGTTTATTTTGAGAATAAAAGGCTGTGTTCTGCTCTGTGCTTATTGGAGAGAGATGGGAAGGAATTAGTTGGAACATCTCTTGTACAGATTCTGGAATGGCTGAGAAGGGAAACGTTTGAGAAAAAGGGAAAAGAAGAATCATTGTACCAGCTGTGGAATTCTGAAAGAATAATTCAGAATTAAGAATTATATAAATGATTAGCTTCTTTTTGTCTAAGCCTAATATTCATATTTAGGGTCCAGGAAACCTTTTTGTGATTTCTGTTTTCTAGGGGAAAGTATTCCATGGAGGAAAGACATCAATTTGCCATGTGATATGTGAGACTCCTGAGAACAAACCACAGAGGTAGCTCTTTGTTTCTATTGATTTATAAATATTAAAATGTTGCTGATAACCCCAAATGCCGCTGCAGCATCAGTTTAATAAATGCATATTCCAGAGCAGTAGGTCTGTTTTTGGATGGCTAAGGGTTTGGAAAGGAATAAATTATATTTCTCCCAGGAGGAGGGCTAACAATGATTTGTGCCTGTCATTGCAATTCCCTATTTACCTGACCTATTAATGGAGGGCAAAATTCCAAAGAAATGTTTAATTAACATTTGTAAGTAGACTTACAAAATCCCTGCCGCCCCCATCCAGCTTTAAGGCCTGAAGTGAAGGTCCTAGAAAGAGAATCTCTCCACCCTGTAATTATGATTACTGCTCCCAGTGGGGCTTTCCTTCATCTCATTAACGTCACAGTCAGATGCTGCTGCTCGGGGTAACTTGTGGGTGTCTAAATAATTTTACTCCTGGGCAAAGCAAGCAGAGATGTCTCCTTTTCTTTTTCTAAAGCTTCCAATAGGTTTAGCAAAACCTCACTGAAGCTTTTTGGCATCTCAGCAAGACGGCAAACAAAACTTGAATAGGGAAGAAACTGAATGAAATCCAGTTGGGGAGAGGATCTTTTTTGTCCAAATTTAAATCAAATTAAGCTTTAAACCTCCTGCCGTGAGCTCAGCAGGTACCTGTGGTAGGTGTAGCACAAATGTGTGATAAAATGGTTTTCCTGGATTGCTTTTTCCTCCTCAGGGAACTGCACCTTCTGTGTATGAGGCAGTGGTGAGAAGATGGTGCTTACTCCATACCCCAAGACATTTGTTAACATGTAAACTTGGCATTAAAACATAAGTATAGATGAACGTTCCTTTAAAAATGCCCCTAAATTACACCCCCCCACTCTTTCTTCAGGAGAAAAAGCAGTCAACTTGGAACAGATCCTCACTCTTGGCTAATGTCTAAATATATGGCATTTTTGCAGGAAATCTCTCTCCATGCTCTGCCTGCCACAAAGGGACTCTGAGGTTAATAATATCTGCATTCTTCAGGGAAAAGAAAGAATCAGTATGGCAATTTTTTGGCCAGTGAACTGATACGAGGCCTCAATTTGGTTTCTGAGTGTATTTCAGATTTGAGCTAAATGGCTGCTTTAACTTCTAATTATACATGCATGCATGCATGCATGCATACATACATACATACATACATACATACATACATACATACATACATACACCAACTTCAATGGAGAGCTAAAAGGTATATTATTTATTTGTTTCTTTTATATTCTACCGTTCCTCGAGTAGCTAATTTACATGAAGCTTTCTCATTTTTAACCCCCAAAACAACTCTGATGGGAATCTTGTACTGATAAATCGTGACTTTTTCAGGTAGTCCTTGGATTATGACAGCAAATGAGATCAGGGTTTCCGTCTCTAAGGGTGCATTTATAAAGTGCAATGTTACACGATCACATCACACAGCAATCCCAGCAGTCCCTGTTGTCATCATAGCCCCAAGTTACACGGACTGTTAACAGGGAGGAGGTGGAAATGGCAGGTAAGCGGTCTGGTGGGTGAGAGCTATAAGGGGGTGGTCTGCCATGTGATATAAAGCACAGGAGGTGGGATGCAGGTGCCTAAGTGGGCAGGGAAGTGCTGTAGGTAAACATTATGGGCATAAAAGAAGTGGGAACAATTTCTGACTTCCTGCTAGCTTCCCAATTGGCTTTGATTTTGGAATGCTGGCAGGAAATGTTGGGAATCCTGATCACATGACCATGGCTCACTGAAATATAATGGCAAGCTGGGCACTAAACACCCAGAGCATGCTCAC
The DNA here is from genome assembly GCF_051295495.1 of Thamnophis sirtalis. NCBI lineage: Eukaryota > Metazoa > Chordata > Lepidosauria > Squamata > Natricidae > Thamnophis > Thamnophis sirtalis. The sequence goes on from NW_028261382.1 coordinate 177,660,782, forward strand.
ATGACTGCTCAGGCATAGCAATAGCCAATGTAAGATCTTGCCTCAGGACTCTTGAAAATGCAGTTGTTCCAAAAGGAGCTTTTATTGAAAGGTTTGTGATAACAAGACATCTAGGAAAGAACTGAAGCTTCTCACTTAAAACCAGCTATTTAAAGCAAAGCTAACCAAGCCCCTCCCACACTACATCATTGCAGGGAAACAGAAACTTCATATAGAGATTAACACAGTAAGGCAGGAAACAGAAACGTCATATACAGACCACTCCATTCCTCCCACCGAAATGCCAGTGACCCTGTAGAAACATCTGGGACACCTGACAGCCAATCACTTTGCAGTTATAAGCCCCCCCTTGTTTGGCTTTGTCATAATGTTGAATGGTTGGTTGCCAAATGAGTGGTTGTAACCTATTGGCTACTGGTAATGTGCAGTTCAGCTATAGCCAAATGCCTTCTCAAGTTGGATTTTGCATTCCTGTGATTCCCAGCCTGGAGACTATTTGGTAATATTGGCTGGTGATTATGGAACTGAAGATCAGCACAGGCCAAGAATTAATAGGCAATATTTATAATATACATACATAGCATTATAATGTGAAAATGCCATGTAACCTATAGTGGTTGGGGAACTTTTGGGAGTTGAAGTCTGCACATCTTTCAAAGGCCAAGGTTGAGAAAGACTGGTCTAGAGCTACATCTGTTCCGCATCTTCTTTGGGGAGGAGTTTGAGTTCTTCCTGACTATATGTTGTTTTTTACTCATATCAAGACAGAAAATGTGTCTGCCTAAAATAGGTCCAATACGATTAAACAAGCAACAAAACATATCCTACATGAAGCCAGAAAATTAATCATTGGTGTCCAGCCACATAAAAATATGCTCTTAGCCGTTTTGCATCTTTGTTCCACCAACTAAGTCTCACCAAAATGCACAAACGGTAGCTTTTTATTTCCACCAAACTTGCTTTTAATGTGATCAGTTTTGTTACATCCTGGTAAATAATGTTGTATTTGTAGAACATTTTGCATGTATTTTCACTGATTGTTCAACCCCATAGTCAGCTAGCAATATCGATGCTTATGAATCAGTGAAAGAGCCGTGCTTTGTCTAAGGTCACAGAGCACATTTCTGGCTTGAGATGAATTTTGCATCACTGACTTTTTCCCTCCGTTTTTCATAGCCACCAAAGATGCACCATCTGGTTCTTATAAATTGCTTCAGTTGAAGTTGTTATGGAGCTTGAATTGCTTCAACTGGTTACAATAACCCTATAATTCCTTTTCATCACTATCCACTTGCAAATAAGCAGGCTTGTTTTAAACGATATATAACAAATCCACAGAGCTGTCTCCTCTCCCCCCCCCCCAATATTTTGTCCTCCAGCAGAATGAAATGCTATGAAAATAATCTGCCAGCTAGCCGTGTCCTGTAATGATTTTTAACAGAGCTTCTTCCACCAGAAAGGCACTGATTTTATGTGTGATATGAGTTGTGTCAGAAATGTGCACTCTGGCTAAAAATAACAAAGCATAATGGGTCAAAGAAGTCTCTGGCGATGGCCTCTATTTGCACTTTGTAGATGAGGGGAAACATGATTTCTTTTCAGATGAATCAAGTGGGAAGTGAATGTCTTCTTTCATTTAGACAGGCAAAAAGAATTAGGCAAATAGGAAGTTTCATGGAAGCAAGCACAAAGACCTTTAAACTCGCAAACATGATAGGAATCAGCATTTGGATATGGAAAAAAAAGAGCTATAGCTTTGCTTCAAGGTCTGATCAGCAGACGATCCACTCCCTCTGCATGTAAGTTTTTGTCAAGGCTTAGGAAATAAACATGATGCTTTTCTGATATATGGTTGTTGAGACTCTTGGGCCATGTTAACTAAAAATTCTGGGAATGGAGTCCAAACTTACATAAAAGATGCTCAACTAAAAAAAATCTAGAGCAACAGTTTTTTTGATCCTTGAGTGGGAACGTTAGTGCAGTTTCCTTTGTTTCTGTATCATGGCAAGATGGAAGATAACAAAAGACAACTGGGAAAATGGCTAACACAAGCCACAATCAGCTTCAGGACTTGCAGTTGAATGTGAGAATGTGGAAGTAATGTAAGTGGATATACACAAAAGGTAGTTTCACAATGGGTCTTAGAATACTGTAGACATGACTAATCCTATGGCAAGTGATAGTTATGTATAGGCAAATAAGATTATTGCTGTCTCATCACATTATTACAGTAACGGTGTTGTGTGTTTAAGGTGGTGGTGGGGATATATGGACTGTTTCTAAACTAAGCAAAGAGAGCCTTTTTCCTCCCCAAAATTGATGTTTACCTTTCTTAAAAAGAAAGAAAAAAATTAACAAGACCCATTTTCTTCTGATTCACAAGTCATTTCTTTAAGTAGCCTGAAAGTAGCTGTGTACATGTCCACAATTAATCTTCAGTAATAACAGCTAATGGAAAATCTCTTTACAGACCAATGAACTGTTGATAATAGTGTGGATATTACATTTCCCACAGAATGCTATTCCTATAACTGATTTAGCTGTTTCATACAATCGTTGGAATGGAAACGAACCATTTCAGCCTCCTTTATCAAGTCAAGACACAATATACCAGAACATTTTCAACAGATGCTTCTCAACCTTTTTCTTAACCACTTGTCTCCGCAAGCCGTCTTATCAGCAGACTGACAAAAGTTTCAGAAATCCTCACAAATTTTCCCTTGGTATTTTAGGTCCATGGCAAAATTTCTCCCTATTTCAAAATAAATATTTTTCCCCTAGTCTTACCAGAAAAAAACAATATACTACTTAACAATATACTATTTATACTGTTTGCAGTCTGGATGAGGTCACTGAAGCCATTCAAAGGAAAATATGGGAAATATATTGATCTATTTATTTATTTAATTAATTAATTTGTATGCCACCCACTCTCAAAGAGACTCTCAACCAGATACTCTGGTTCACATATTGCGCTGAAATTTTGAGTAGTTCAGAGAACCGGCAAATGGCATGGCCCCGTCCCTGCTGCCTCCCAGCTGATCTTCTTTTATTATCCTGAAGAGGAGAACCGAGCTGGAAAGCAGGTTAGTGGGGTGGGGAGGGAATGGGAATCTTCCGCTGCCACGCTCACAAAGCCACGCCCACAAAGCCACGCCCACAGAACCAGTAGCAAAAACTTTTGAATCCCACCACTGACTAGGAGATGCAGTATACTGAATTCTTGACCATATCTGTGATGGGTAAATGATTTTGAAATTAATATGTGTTTATCTAAAATGAGTGTTAAGAACAAACACACTTGAAAATCCTATTTAAAGATGATCAGTGGAGAAAAATATCTGTGCAGGTCTATAAGTAGAAAGACATTTCTTTGGAAATTTTCTTTAAAATAATTAGAATGCACCTTCAGTGCACATATGAAACTCATCCTTTGGTGTTTATATTTTCTGCTCCGGCTATTTTACACATACACACACGCACACACTCTCTCTCTTCACTTTCTTTCCTTAATTTTTTCCTAATAGACCATAATTCCCATAAGATATTAAACAAGATTGATGTTTTGTGAAAAGATGTTGTGGTGTGAAAATAATTTTCTTCAGTTGATGCTAATCAGTCACTTTTATCTATGATTTGCTATGTATTTTATCAAATCAAAGAGGTGAAGATTTTTGTACAAAATCCAATGGTTCTTCTTTCATTAAAAAATGAAATGAATATAGTAAACATATTTATGCATGGCACTTTTCTAAAATGCTAATGCGTTAATTTTTAACAAAGTGTATGAAAGCTGAATCCTCTTAATACAGATAATTCATTTAATAACTTTAAAAAAAATAAGTCCTATTTCAGGGAGAGTGAAATCTCTACTGCAATCTGATGGTGCAGGAATATGTACATAATTTTCAACTGCAAATGACAGCTTGAACAGCCATTGTAAGTAACTACTGCTTGTGTGAAAAATTAAAGTCAGCCTCTGGACATGAGTTTGCATGAACAAATATCCTCCTTAGTTCTCCTTAGCGATTCGTATAAACCAGGGATGTCAAACTCACAGCATCATAGCGTCATCACTTGAGCAAATCATTATAGAAAATAAGGGGGAAAACTACTCCTTTTAATGGAGGAGACCTTGGTTTTGTACATTAAAACTTCTTTATTAAATCCAGTTTGCAAATGATTTGTTTGAAATCCACACTGTGAAGTAATATACTTCAATATACTTGGAATATACAGTATTCTCTGGCATATTCTGGAAATGTTATTTATTTAAAACTTTTAAGCTCTTTTGGAGAGGCAGATTCTCTTCGTTTGCATTTGATAAATATTATTGAAAAGAAGTTTTTATCTGTTTATTTATTCAGATTCAGATCTTAATTATAGATTAGATTCTTGAAATAATTAAATGGAATGTCATTTAAAGGCTAACAAATTATTGAGGTATTCAACAGATGGATGCCAGGGTATACGGAGACTATACAAAGCTCATTTGTACCTGAGCTTCTTGTAAATTGAAATTAATGAAATTAGAAGGAATGGCTATACAAAGGAATAAATGCTGATATTTATTGAAAGAGGACAGAAGACTTGCCCTGAACACGAGAACGGAGCTGGAAAACAGATTAGTGGGGTGGGGAGGGAATGGGGGTTTCGCAGTAACATTTGTCCACCATTCCCACAAAGCCACGCCCACAAATACATGCCATGACCACAAAGCCACGCCCACAGAACCGGTAGTAAAAAATTTTGAATCCCACCAATGTATGGTACCAAAGACAGGCTCTCCAAGCCTCTTGTATTTGTGGTTGTTTCAAACAAATTGTGGTTTTTTTCAATGAATACCATTTGAAGGAGATGAGCATCATTTTATATTTTATTCCCTTTATTGTACTGTAGCCAAGAAAGAAGATATGTGTTATGTGCTCATCTAAAACGGTTCCATTTCTAAATTTAACAAGGAAGAGGCAAAGTCAAACAAAGGGGTTTTGTTTGAAGTAACAGTTGCCTATCCACCATCATGCATTGTTCCAAGGACAAATTTGCAAAGATAAATAAATTTTATTAAAATTGTGAAAATTTGGAATACAAATTTTATAGTGAAAGTTACACCAAATGGATCTCTTGCTGCAGGATTTAGGTAAATATGAATCTTACTTCTACAAACTTGAAATAACACTCTGGGTTTTAATTTACATGCCTTGAGCGTCTTGTTCTATAGTTCTAGTAAGAATAATCTGAAGTAAGATAAATGTGAAGTGAAGCCATTATAAAGCAACTTAATCATGCCATATAGTACAATTATTTTAAGAATAAAGGGAAGATTAGCTAATAACTTCAAATAATGACAGTTGCTGAATAGATGTATATTTCAATTCGTTAGAAAAAGAACATAGTTAATCTCCATGATGGCAGGTGGATTTTGAATAAGCTAATAAAATGCTGTTTTTAAAAGGCTAATTTGCTCAAATGATCTGTCCTTTCACAATACTCAGGGGAAACAAATCCATAACATAACATAATTTAATGGTCTAGGATTATTTTTTCTTTTCCAATATATATCTATATATCTATATCTCTATATCTCTATATCTCTATATCTCTATATCTCTATATCTCTGTATCTCTGTATCTCTGTATCTCTATCTCTATCTCTATCTCTATCTATCTCTATCTCTATCTCTATCTCTATCTCTATCTCTATCTCTATCTCTATCTCTATCTCTATCTCTATCTCTATCTCTATCTCTATCTATATCTATATCTATATCTATATGCCTATACCTATACCTATACCTATACCTATACCTATACCTATACATATTGACCTAAACTGATTTGAGTGGCTTTTACACAACCCATAGTTACTCTTCCTTCTTTCCCTTCCTCCCTCCTAAATTTTTATGTATCTACTCTGAAAAACACATACAGAGACATTCTTTTGGCTCAGATGCACTCACATTTGGGGAAAAAAATACAACCTTTAGAAGAAGCATATTTAATATGGTAGAGCATTGTGGAAATTTTATAATTTCTCTACTTCTTTCCTATTGTTATGAAACAGAATGAAAATAATGGAAGAACATATGCAAGAGAGTCATGGGCTATAATAGGGCTGCCAGATCTGTACTGCAAAATTCAGATAACCACAGAAACCTGCTGTCTGCAAAATTCCTGAAATTTTGCAGTCCAAATCTGGTATGCAGGCTGGTATAGTCAGTGGTGGATTAAGGCTCACTGGTCCCCCAAGCATCTTGGTGCCCCCTCTTGTACAACTTTTAGAGATCAAACAAATGAGCTGGTAACAAATTAATTGGTCCATCTATTACGCTGTGTGATTGTTGAAAAATGATATTTTATCAACCTTTCTCACTGCCTTTGTCTGCTTTACAATCCATGCATAAAGTGTTTGTGTGTTTGTGTGTTTGTGTGTGTGTGTGTGGGTGTGGGTGTGGGTGTGTGTGAAAAGCCTGTTAATTATGCTGACTTCCCTCCCACTTTTTCTTTTCTTTTTTTCTTCCTTTTTTCCTTCCTCATGAGTCCCTTACCTGGACAAAGGCAAAAAAGGCTTTAGCTCTGTAATGGGCAATTCTATAATTGATCTGGAGAGAAAAGAATGAAAGCACAAGAGTTCAGAGAAAAAATAATATCCAATGTCTTGAGAGATAAGAGCTGACTTGGAAAACACCGAGGTGTGAAGTAGCTGTACAAGAAGTCCTCTGCAACTTAGCAGCTATGATGATTCTTTTATTTACATGATCACAAGGGGAAAACTATACAGCTGCATTAATAGTAAAGGGAAATGATGGGGAGAAATTCTATGGAAGGCAAACAGTGCTATCTACGAAACAATATTTAAAGCTGTTTTCATCAGCATATATTGAACACAAGTAATAAAGGGAAATCTACACAAAGCATTAATAATTTTAGTAAAGGTGCTATCGACTGTAATTACCAACTATAATTGTGTAATGTTCAGGTTAATCTCACTATACTATTAATGGTTTTTTTCCCCATCTCTTTTTCCAACAGATGCTTCATTCGATCTCATAACCTTGAGATGAATGTCTCAAACAGTAATCATGTTGCTTTCCGTTTTTCCCTTCTTAATATTTTTGTCATTAAAGGAAGGGGTATTTGCTTGCTATTTAAGCCTCAGGAGCAGACAGAGTAATAAGAATTAAATTCATGCTGGTGAATTTTTCTAGACTCTATGCCAGACCGAGACAATTGAATTCTCTGTTAATTAGGACTTAAATGGAATTGTCCTTACTTGATATTGATATCAAATCTACCCCTTCCGAGAGTCACAGCAGTGAGATAGCTGGTGAATGTCAATAACCATAATCCTATTTTCAAAGTTTCCTTTTTTCTTATTTACTGTTTTCAGTAAAACAACATAGGTTTCATGACTTAATAGTAGTAGTTACTAGTAGAATAGTGCTTCATCCAATTGAGTGTAAATGCTTTGCAAGGCTCAGGCTGTTTTTCAAACAAAACATGCCATTAATATACCATATAAATGTCTTTGAATATTAATTGTATACCGGTTACACACCTACACACACACCCACACATCTGCACCCACATTTTTAGAGATTCCATAGAGTATCAAGTCATTTACTCAGTCATGTAACTGAGTAATAATTCCTTCTTTTGTGATTCTGTGATTATGTTATTAAAAATTTATTCCTTAAAAACATGAAAAAGCATTTTTACTTTACATTTCAAAACATATTAAAATTTTGACTGAGAATGTGCCTTCAGGTAGGTGTCAGCAACCACATAAATACAATAGATTTTCCCCATGACAATCTGTCTGTAACGGCTCCTGAACTTCATTGCCAGTATACCCAAGTCTGTCTTTTTTTGTTATATGGTAATCCTCTTCTTTCTTCAAATGTCCCCATCATTCCAACCTTCTACAGAAAACTGTGACTTCTACCTAATGTGTCAGATGTATCGAAGGATAATTTGACTATGGTTATTTGTGCCTTGAGTGAGAACTCTGGGTTGACTGATTTGATGATTTGATTTGTTTGCTTTCTCCTCTGTCTATGGTTCTCTCAAAAGTAGTTTTTAATTCTGCTTCTTCAAACTCCAACTTTTTCTTCCATTGAGCGTCATGAGGAGTATCCTTCCTTGCATTCTTCTAATCTTTGTACTCCTTATTTAGAGACTGCCTCCTTTAACAGTCATTCATATTTATAGTGGTGATGAGAAAGTAACTTTGCAACCTATCCTTGTATTTATGACTTTTGCAGGCCAGTAAAGCAAAAGGAAGCTGCAGGAAGATCATAGGAACAGTCACAGTTTCATGTAGCAACTGTTTCACTTAACCAGGTTGCCAATCCCAATTGTGGTCGTTGAACAAAGATTGCCTATCATGGGCACATCACGGAAATAGAGTATCTTCTCTCAGGCATTCTTGACTACTTGTACCTTTATGATCAAAAGTTATCTAGGTTGTCGGTTCTGAAGCTCATTTTTGTACATGTTATCATTAGCTTAGGCATCTTTATATTTAATTTACTTCCATTTTTCATAGTGCTCCCCAATTTTTATTATGAGAATTTGCAGAGCCTTTTATTTGGATTGTCAGAATAATGTCATCAACATAGGGAAGGGTATTGCTGGGTTTGCTACCATGACAAATTAACAATAGTCTTTTTTTTTTTTCTATTGGGATGTAGATTGACCTTCCCAGAATGTTCCCACCAGTTTGTTAAATCTTTTCCGAGTCTTCTTTTGACATCTTTTGGAATATTTTTCTTGTTTTTCATGCCTATTTTTCATCCTCAACGTCTTTACAGATGTTGTGATGCTACTTTGTGTCTCTGCTGTCTGAAACTCTTACATTAAGTTCTTTCCTGAGATTTTTCTCTTTGTGGGCTTCGGCTTTGCTTCTCTTCTTGTAAATTTCCATGGTTTATTCTAACTTTCTGATCGCTTTGTTCTGTTTTTTCATCTTCACATTTATCTGTAATGACTTAAGACTTAAGTTCCTTCCATAATTCCTCTGATTTTCTATCAATGACATTCAGAACTTCAAAGCAATTCCTGATCCTGATGTCCCCTTTAAAATGGTGGGTAGATGCTCAAGTTTTTACTTGTGGAAACTGAACCACTTCTTCCTGCTCCTCCTCCTCCTCTTTGTGATCTCTTCTACACTCAGTATGAACTATATTGAGTATGTAGCACAACCTGGCTCAATTGCTTTTGGCAATAGTGTAGTAAATTTAATTTTTATGCAGTCCATCTGTTGATATGCCTATGATAGAGTCATGACTTTGATTGTTTGGAAACAAGAGTTGTCTATAAAGAAATCTCTGCAGTAACAGAAATTGATAAGCCGTTCTCTTGCTTCATTTCAATTACCTAAAACATGCAATCCAAATATATTTTCTTCTTTAATATTCCCAACTTTGGCGTTCCAATCCGCAATTAGAATTGCATATTCCATCAATGTCAAATTTAACTTGATTATAAAGCTCATTAACCTCTTCTCCTGTATTAGTGGTTGGAACATAAACTTGGATGACTAGAAGTTTAATTGATAATAATGTGATCATTGATTGCATTTTACTGTTTTTGCAATACACTTCCTAACTATAAAAGCAACTATAAAAGCAATTTCTCCACTTTCATGTCCTGTGCAATAAACAGAGTTATCTTATGACTGAATATCCAATTCATCTCAAATCACTGATGCATAAGATAAACCATCAAATTGTAGTTGTTTAATTTCATCTGTGGCTGAATTGGGATTCCCCATGTTCATGTGTCTTCTGTTCCCATTGCAATTTTGCCTTTGGATTTTCTTTCCCTTTATGGCAACATCAGCATCTAGATGTCCCAAAAGCTTTAATTTAGCATGTCCTAAACATAATTAGTTTGCCAAAAGATCATCAGCGTTTCCTCTGTAGTATGTTGATTGCCATCTGACCTGAGGGACCCTTGTCAATCATTTTATATCTTTGCCATGTGGTTTTCTTAGCAAATGTACAGGATGTTTTCTCCTGAACAATGTGAACTGGTGCCATTGGCATTGACCTTCCATCTCTAACATCTTCTAATATGAAGGCCTGCTTGCTTTAGTTGGGCTACTGGAATAACCTTTATACCCTGATCCTGCTGGGAAGTTCTATACAGTAGTGGCCAAAATTGTGGAAACGTTTTGGGAAAAGTGTGTTTTTGAGGTTTGATTGCTAATAACACCCCCTTTTTTTAGTAGTACCATAAAATTATATATCAATGGAAAGATAATGTAATCAACAATGTGATGCAACAAACGTTGTTCAATTAACTTTATTCTATGAAAATAACCAGAAAAAGGAAGCACAATTGGCTTAGGTTGATATCAGGTAGTTTCCCTTCATCTGATTGTAGCCAATGAGCATGAGAGTTTAGAGAGCCAATCAGGTGACATCTTGTTTTGACAATGAGCCAATCAGATCATAGTAGGATTCAGTTATTGGTGTCATGTATTGGAGCTGAGAGGAGGACATTTGCCAGTGTGTTATGTGATCAAGTTGGTTGGGTTTTTTTATGTTCTTTCATTGAGCTTGTAAAGTGTAATAAAATTAAAGTAATGGTGCAAAGAGTTGCCTGGTCACCCAGAAAGCGATGTAAAATAGTATTACTAGGTGAACAAGGCCTACAGTTATAAAGAAATTAGAAGAAAAATCGTTAGAAACGTAACCAAAGGTGTCATTTCTAAGTTTTTGAAGCGGTATAAGGAGACTCAGTCACTACAAAACCACACTGTAAAGGAAGAAAAAGGTGCATAACAGCAAGTGATGATAGAGGAATGAAGAGGCTGTGCCTACGTGACAGAAGAAAAACATCTGGGTGTATACAAGATGAAATGGCACAATACAATGTGAGGTTGAGTGTAAGGACTGTTCGGCACAAACTGCGGGAGTTTGGCCTAAAATCTAGAATTCTACCAAAAAAAGGCCACTTTTATCTCTCAAACAAAGGTTGAAAAGACTAAACTGGGCTAAAAAGCCATGATACCTGGACAGAGGAGCAATGGGACAGTCTTATTTGGAGTGATGAGAGCAGTGTTATTATTACCCATTCAACCTCAAAAACACTGTACACTTTTTTCCAAAAGGTTTCCACAATTTTGGCCACTACTGTACTTGCCAGAACCTCTGGTAGTTCTTCAGTCATATTCCCTGGAATATCCCTGTGCCATGAGGAAGCCACACAGAGTTTCTTGAAGATAGCGGTGTTTAGCTTTTCTTAGCAAAATCATTTTTTGCATATAGGCACTGCCAAAAATATGCTGTTGGGTCCTTTATTGTGCAAACTGTATAAATTCAGGCTGCCAACTTAAGCATACGTTAATAGAAATAAGCTCTGAACAAACCACTAACATTTACTTTGAAGTGAAAATTAAGCTTCTAAGTTTGTGCTTTACACATTACTGCACCCAGTGCTTAATGCAAGCAGCAGGTTCTTCATGGAAGTGATTACAAGCAGCATTTTACCCACTATTTTAGTGATTTCCAAAGCAGCGTTCTTGTTAGCCTGTTCCAGTTTTAAGGGGAAATTATGCAGCCCTTACCCTCTGCCCATCATTGCTGCTGCCCAAGATGAAGTTGTTGCATTCTGTATATTCACTAGCCTTCTTCAAGTCAGTCAGGCACAATGGCATAGTCTTTTAAGGATTTGTTTTATACAGCAATATTGCATTCTGAACTAGCAACTCCAAATATTGGGACTGAATGTTATTACTTGCAATCAGTTGAGCTAGGATTCACATATGGTCAAAGTGGCACAATAGCATTAAAATGTACTCAGTTTGAAGGCAGTTACTTATATACTTAAACTTCTGTGCTACCCTGAGCCAGATCTGCCATTGTAACAGATAACTGGATTGTTATATGGTATGGACCAGAATTGTTCGGAATAGATAAATCTATTGGGAATAGATCATCTTTTGATAAACAAAATAGAGGCAGCTACGTAACGCATGACACTTTCAGTTATGTGATTTTTGTAGGATGTTACTTCCTAATCTTTCTTGGCTAAGAGGTTAAATCAGTTCCCTATTGTGCCACACTGTTCTCCAAATATTGTCTTTACTGAAATCTTAACTCAATACGTTTTATAACTTATATTCAATCTATTATTCCAATATTCTCCCAACCCGCATGTAATCCTATCTAATGGGGAGAAAAGTTATAGTATGTTATACAGGCTAAGTAAGGGCAAATTTATTTTTATTTGATTGTTTTATCCCACCTTTCCTTTTTTAAGTAACTGAAGATGGAGAGCATACCTGATGCTCCTTCCTCCTTCTATTTTAATACAAAAATAACCCTGTGAGGTGAATTGGGATGAGGGAGACAAATTGGCCCCAAACCATCCAACTGGCCTTCATGCCTAAGATGGACGTTCACAGTCTCCTGGTTTGTACACCAGCACTTTCACCACAACAGCAGACACCCGACTCTCTTTCTTTCATATATTCCATTTTAAAAAAGTTGTCAATAAAAAGGCCAAGGATACGGTAGATAATAGTCCATGAAGGCTAAAAATGTATCAATCTACGAGATGCTGCAACACTCATTCCGGATTTATCATTTCTGCAAAATGGAAGCCACCTTTTCCTAACACCTGAGGTCCATGCAAGAAGGAAGGCCTATGCAGTTATTATGGCACTCAACATTGTTCATGTTGATTCCTCTAATACAGAGGCCACCAACCTTTCCAGACATCACACAGTAGAGCAAAATATAGGAACCTCCCAGGCATCAAATACAGTCACATAAATGTCATTAGTTTTCTGCATTCAAAAGAGTTTTTATTAATTTATAATATGTATAATATGACATACAAAGAGAATACAAAAGTAAATATTAGGGAAAATAGGGAAGGAGAAAGGGAAGTGGATAATGGGGGAAAGGAAGGGGGGAAAAAGAAAGGCATTGACTTCTGACTCCTTTGTTGCGGTAAAAGAAGGCATTAACATCTACCCTCAACTTTTTCTTTTTCATAATAATATAAACTAGCCATTTCTATAACAACAAATCTATCTAAGAAGGTTTCATTTTCAAATTAGGAAAAAAATAGCTTTAGATGTGTCTATAGGTGTTACAGATGCCTTCAACAACCAAGGAGAAGCTTGTGATCTAAGTGGTAGTGTTTACTTTCTCTACTGAAATGGCATTTTTATTCAGCTGTTTTGATTCCCCAACTCTCCACCTCACCGTCTGTTAAACTTTATCCACAAAATGCCATTTTTCCTTGATTTCTTAAAACAATAAACTATGACATTTCTTCTATTACTTTTGGCTTGTAATTTTAATTTGGTAAAACATACATTTAAATATTTTTATTCTCATATTTTAGGAACCTGAGCTCTGTGAGTTTTGCATGCCAGACTGATTTTAATTTTAAAAAAAGATAGTTTAATTTTCATGAGTGTCTATTATTATACAAAAATGCAAATAAAGGGAAATGCTTAGTTTTTCTATCAAACAGGGACAAAGGTTCAGTATTTTGCTCCGAAAAATAAGCAGGGTAATACTCAATTTTTTCACAATTATATTATCATATATTAAAGCAAATTGAGAAATATACTTACCATCTGAAAAGGAGAAGGATTTAGAGCCCAGAGTCCCTAGGGAGTGGGCGGCATACAAATTTTATTAAAGTTACAAAGTTACAAAGAGCTTCCTCAACTGACTTTAAATCCTACCTAATTATTGAGAAAGCCTACTTTCAGTCATTTATGCTCTAATAACTTATCAGTTGGATTGTTGAAATGCACTGTAACTAAGACTACCCTTAAAGATATTCCAGAAACTCAGCTTGTGCATGTTGTTGCTCCCCAGTTGGGAGTGGCTAAATATATTTCTAAATGCAAGGCATTTAGCTGAGCTACTGGGCTGAACATAAAATAATGGCATTAGGTTTTAAAGTCTGAATTCTCTACTGTAATGCTCTCTCTCTCTCCCTAAAACTAATTAATGAATTACTATGATACCCCCATGGTTGATGTTGATGATAATAGTTGCCAAAAGAATTTGATTTTTCTACAATTGTGTGGTGCTTTCTGCACTGAGCAATTCTTGTGCAAGCCATTAAGCATACCAAGCTGCACATTTCTCAGAACATGAGCTGGCCTTCGGTTAGACAAGTTTTATTCTTGACCATTCATTATGACTGCATTGGTACAGGGGGGTCCTGGACTTCTGAAATTTCTCAAGCCATTCAGTTTCTTCCCCAGTCTGCCTGTAGTCACTAGCTGGCCTTTCTTCAGTGGTTTTCTCCTTCTTTCTCTCTTAAGGTAGAGCAGCAGCTGAGGTCTTCAGGCTATCAGGTTGGCTTCTGCTTTTTCTGTGGTTGCATCACATTGTTGGCTCATGTTCATCTATCAAGACACCCAGATAATTTTCACTAATGCCCCTCCCCCTCAATCCGCTACAGCAGAAGAACAAGTCCATCATCCCAGGTTTTAATCAGCCAACTTTCACACTTTTATGCGGGACCATTCACTCATCTTTAATTTTAAAGAAGCCCACTTCTGCAGCATTCAGCTGGAGCCAGGCATTTCTCACGTTTCCATTGTAAATGAACGGTGCTTTAATAATAATTTGAGCTGTCATCCTTCTCACAAAATTGAATTAATTTTAAGTCGTTCAATAAAATCCAGATACCCAACCTTTTATATATATATATGGGGGGTGGGTATACAAGAGGCTCCAACTATGAAAATATGTGTGATTGATGATTTTGTATATTCTACCATTTTTCCATAAGGGTTTTAAAATCCAATATTTCACTGTTTGATTGCTATGGAAGGATATATCTATATTCTATTGCACACAGTTATTTGCACAGCCCCTTGAAGTTTTGCAGTCCTATTACCAAGGACATTTTCAAAACAGTTTCCAGGAAGCAGATGGTAAATCATTGCAAATGGTGTCAGAATATTGCTTTCTGAAGGAAAATCCATACTGTGGTTCTAGAACAAGATTTGTGTTTCAATCTATTTTATAAATTTCCTCCTTTCCTCAACAATAATTTCTTGCTCCACATGCATTGCAAGCCTATCTGTATTCTCCCCATTTTCTTGTGCAGTTCTCTACGAATACTTGAATGAATTTTCAGAAATATGGTACAGCACGCTATATAATGTTGGGCAGCCTGAACTTATATAAGTGTCCCATACATGGGGAAGTTGGCAGAATGAGTTAAGTAGTAGTTAAATCATATCTCAGTGAAGCAGTGAAGGCAACAGTGGTACTGTCCAAGTCTAATGATTTGGATTTTGTTGCTAGTTGTTGTCTTTCTTACAATTATTATAACAAGACACTGAGGTTGAAACAAATTTTGTTTAAGCTTCTCATTTTACTAATTTTTAAGAGACACAAAAAAATCACATATTTTCCCAGAGAGGATAGGGAAACATACTGATTTTGGCCACCAGCAGTGTATTCTGTCTCTTTCCCTCAAAAATATAACTCACTGACTTCTTTAAAGGTTTTTTCCCCTGCTTGTTTTCCTCAAGATATAACTTAAGGAGGAACAAAGTTAGCTTCCTAAGGATGCTGGCTCCTTCCCTGATGCGAGTGATTTTGTCCCCTCCATGGCTACTAACAAAATTTCCTGCTCATATGAAATCCTTGAAGATGAAATAGCAGTGGGTGTGTTCTAAAACCGTGGCTTCTCCCTAGGAATGCTTTTGATTCTTTCTGAAATAACATTGTTATCTACAGCATGTCTCTGTTCCTGAACCTTTTCCTTATGTGTTGGTAATAGTGAAATGATTCAGCCACACATCTTTTCTGCTGAGAAATGATGGGAAGATGCACTTTGGAGGAAATATCTTCTATTCTGAGTTTTGAAGCTGCTCTGCCACCTTTTTGAAGTAGCCCTTCCTTTTGGTATCTGGAAAATTATCAGAAACTTTCTCTAGTTTATGAAGTTGAATTGTTCCTTTTTACCTTATAGCTTATCTGCTGTCAAAACGGGGACATCTTCCCTTCTCACAGCCCTGCTGAAGCCTGCAGAGTGCTTCTGGGGAGTGGGGGGAGGCAAAACACCCCCATTTTGGTGAAAAATAGCCCGTTTTTTGCCCAATGTGATGTGGGGGTGGGTCTTTGGGAGGCTGAAAAGGGCTGTATTCAGGATGTAAGACGCACCAACATTTCTATGCTCTTTTGGGGGAGAAGGTGCATCTTATACTTTGAAAAGTATTTGTTTCCAGTATTTATGAGAGGTTTGTTTTTACATAACTACCACATATGGCAAAATGTTCCTTCTTGTTACAGCAGTTCCAACAATGTTTCCATATGCTTTATCTATCTTGATAATTATTGACAGAGTTATATAACTCAAATTATAGCTTGGAGTGAATGTTATTTTTCCACAACATTTCTCATTGTTCTACTACAATTACTTTGAAGTTTTCCACCCACTTTATCATGGAGTTATTAATTTGCTCTATTTCCATACCATATTTCAATAACAATTAATATATATACCTGTACATCCTAGATGTATCCCTTCTCCTTCCCCCTCTCACTTTTTATTATTCCACCTATTTCTAAATACATCATCTGTGGTAAATTCTTACCTTCACTGAATAATTTTGCTTTCTGAGTCTTGCTACACCTTACTGGCAATAGATTACATCTTTCTTATCTCGTTTTCTCTACACTAAGTGTAGAGGAGTGTACTAAAAGACATTTAACAGTGAAGATAATGATGAAGTCACAATATTTAATCTGTTTTTTGGGGGAAATTCTGTATCAAACATTTTCTTTTATTATATCCATTTAAGTTCTTTTTTCCCCTTATCTTTCTTTATACTATAAATATTTATGAAATACTTTAGCCTGCTCCTCTGATTGATATTCTATGATTTGGGGATTTTATACATTTGATTATCACAATAAACAGCTTGCACAATAATATAATTTAAAATTAAAATAACATCTTTTGAATCTTCCTAAACTTCAAATATTTCATTTTTCCTCTTCCTTATGTATCTGTTTGCTATTCTTTACCAATTTTCTTTCAAATCAGTGTACATAACATTTGAAGATTTTATTAGATAATATATTCATTTTGACTATTGCAATGAATTCTAGCCAGGAAAAAATTAATTCTTCAACCTTTCTTAATTGTTTACTTCTTTCCTTTATTTATTAAAATTGTTTTGAAATATGCATTTGTTTCATCCTGTTAGGGAACTAAATATTCCAATTTTTTTTCTTCTCTCAAAGCCAGTTTTTTTTTCTCCACAAAGTTGTCTTCTTCTGAGGTTAAATTTCTCATTATCTCTGGTTTTTGTTTTGCTTTGCTTTGTATCTAAAGAATTCACTGGTCTTTGATTATTTTTCTCAACTATCTGTGGTTGCATACTAATCTTTACCACCTGAATAACATTCCAACTTGTGTTTCTCTCTTTGAATTGAAATACCAGATATTTGTTTGTGTTCAAGAGTGTTCTCTGCCAAATATAAAGCTATTACAAATAACAATGAAGAGAGTGGACACCTTGGCTACAGCCTTTGCTTAGGGGAAATTTTTTTTTTTTTTTTTTTTTTTTTTTTTTTTTTAGAATTTTATTAGAATTTGTAGGCCGCCCTTTTCCCTGAGGGGACTCAGGGCGGCTCACACAAAAACTAGGAAGGGGGAATACAAACATTAGGACAAAACATGTAATAAAATAGCAAGCAACATACATTCATCATTCGGGAGGGGTAACTATCCTATCCCCAGGCCTGACGGGCGAGCCAGTTCTTCAAGGCTATGGGTTTGTGAAGAGTATTCCATTTCCTGAATTGTTTTGCTATTTGCTAGTGAAATATACTTTCCAGCTACTTACATTCTTCTCCTGGGTTCATTTTGTTTAAAACTGCTAGTTAGAAAAAGGCCACTCCAAATTGTCAAAAGCTTTTTTTGTAAGAAATATAAGTGCTGCCTTCTTTTTGCACCTTCTTTTAATATATTCTGATGCATTTATTGAAAATCTTCTGTGGGGTCTTTGGTACTCTCTGAATTTGCTTGTTTTCTTGCAGGTGGAAACATGTTTGGTGCTAGTAAGGGGGGAGGTTTTGCTTTCATTTTATGCACAAATGGCTTGTGTGTCTGGTTTGGTAGTTTCATAATGGTGGTATTCTTCGCTTCTTGATTGTTCCTCTGGTATTAATATTGGGGTTAATCTCTGCTTATCTGGGTGTTGATTGCTGATGAGATTGAGTTTAGGTCTTGTTGTTTCCTTTTTGGCTTTTTGAGTGTCTCTTTTGAGTGGTATTAAGGATGTTGGTGCAGAAACAGCTACAAAAAAACCAACCAAGCTCAGAGTATCAAGGACTCCATAGTTCAGCCCTGATAAAACAAATATTCTCTTCTGTCCAGTATAAATCTTCTGTTGGCCTTCATTTTCATTCCAGGTTGAGATGGGCAACAAACAAATCTAATAAATAAAGGTAGATAGCTTGTTTGGGCTGTATGTATTTTTTTCTTAAAATAGACTTCTAAATACACTTCTAGATATTTCTACAATATGCCTCCTCTGCAATGATGGCTTAATTGAAGATTTGTACCAAGGCTGTAATTTCCCAGCTCCCAGTTTTCTGTTACAGCACCTATATAAGGACTAGGTTATATAGAAATCCAATAATTCTACTTTATTTTTTATCTTACCAAACTGATTAAGCAAAAACAGTAACTGAAACCATTTTCAAAAAAGGTTATGAAATTGCGAAGTCCGGATAACTTTCTCAGAATGGTTCAATGAAGTAAGCATTTGTTGAGACAAAGAGTTACATAATTTATTGAATCGAAGGGTAAATGGGATGAGAAAAATGATCTGGTGTTAATGCTAGTCTATTGTGTGCCTACCAATATAAATATAAAATATAAATATAAAACTTGGTAAGAGTCTAGAGCAACTATAGGATAACAAAATATGGACCAAAGATTTAGTAACCCTGAGACACATGGACAGAGTTTTTCTAAGAGCCGAGGTGGTGCAGTGGTTAGGGTGCAATACTGCAGGCCACTTCAGCTGACTGTTATCTGCAGTTCAGGGGTTCTAATCTCACGGGCTCAAGGTTGACTCAGCCTTCCATCCTTCCGAGGTGGGTGAAATGAGGACCCAAACTGTGGGGGCGATATGCTGACTCTGTAAACCGCTTAGAGAGGGCTGAAAGCTCTATGAAGCGGTATATAAGTCTAACTGCTATTCTACTTGGGGCACCTTCTTGTATTTGTTTTTGAGTACTGTTGATGAAAACGTGTTAAATCAGACTAAAGTCAACAATTGTTAGCTGGTCTTAACTTTTCACTGGTGTGGTGGGCACTGTGTGGCTTTATAACACTGATTTCCGAGTAGTTTGCTATTCTCTATATGAGCTTCTACCTCAAGGAAGTATATTGTGAATATTAATATGACCTGATTTGGGCACAGAACCAATGGGGCTCCTTAGAGAAAAGCTACAGTGGTGAATTTTGTCTTCAATGCCTTACCTCCAGAGAAGTGAAGGTTGTCCCTGAGTACGAGCAAAGCCAATTTCTGCATTTGACATGTCAATTGCATCTAGTATGTAAAAAAACTGTTATCTGTTTTAATCAATCCAGCTTCTGTGTCTAACTGGAGAAGATATAAGTAGTGATGAATATGTGTTAACTCATAAGGGGTATAGAAATTGAAAGAAGGATATTGATAATTTTTCTGGTCTAAAGTTGCATAGCAGAAATACAGCATTGTGGGTTGGGAGATTACAGAAAAATAGACGAGCAAGATTAAGTTTTAGCCTAGATATTCATAAATAATTTACAGAGGCAAATAGAGATTCCATGGTTTCTCTTGGAGAAATTTGGTTCCCCCCCCCCCCCACCTCTAGCAACATTTTATACCCTTCACCTGAAATTACAGATAGATCTTTCCTATCTGCTCTGGGTAAGTACAAATCACCTGGACCAGATGGTTTATACCCCAGGTATTTGAAAGAGCTGTCAGATGTAATATTGCAACCACTGAATGTAATCTTCCAGGGCTAATGTAGCGCAGGGGAAATACTAGAGGACTGGAACTGATGTGGTCCCAATCTACAAAGGAGGGTGGAGAATAGATCCAGGAAATCACAGGCCAATCAGCTTGATATAAATGCCTGAGAAAATTGTGGAAAAGATAATCAAACAAAGGATTTGTGAGCACCTAGAAACAAGGTGATTACTAAAAGCCACCATGGGCTTATTAAAAATGGATCATGCCAGACAAATCTATTGCCTTTTTTTAAATAAAGTAACTAAAGTAGTGGACCAGCAAGCTGCTATGGAGATAATATATTTAGACTTCAGCAAGGCATTTGACAAAGTAGACCATAAGCTACTTCTTGGTAAGATGGAACAATGGATAGTGTCACAAGATGTATTTGCATTTGGTTGATCAATCGCACTCAGCGGGTATTCCTACAGGGAGGGAAACATACTCTCAGTATTCTTTTTAACATATTTATAAATGATCTCAATGAGGGGATAGAAGGGGAACTCATCAGGTTTGCAGACATTACCAAGCTGCTGGGAATAATTAATACACTAGAAGATAAGCTCAAGAGCCAGAAGGCTCTTAAAATACTCAATCATCGAGCTCTATCCAACAAGATTCAGTTCACCGGTGAGAAAAATAAGGTCCTATACTTGAAAAAAATCAAACACATAGGTATAGAATAGGCTCAACAGTAATAACTGTGACAGGGATCTAAGTGTCCTAATGGACTCCCATAAGGAGCCAGCAGTGTTCTACAGCTGCCAAAATAATCAATGCAGTCCTAGGATAGTGTTAAGACAATAAGAAGTGATAGTACTGGTGTACATCATGCTGGTAGGCCACACTTGGAATATTATATCCAGTTCTGGCCAGCATGGCAGATGTTGAAAAAGATGTTGAAATCCTGGAGTGTGTGCAGAGAAGAGCAAAAAAGATGATACATTATATAACAAATAGTTGAGGGACCTAGGTATGTCTAGCCTATCAAAGAGAAGGATCAGAGGGGGAGGGGCATGATACCTCTTTTCCAGTATTTTAGGGTCTGCCACAAAGAACTGGGGATTGATTTATTCTATAGGGTACCAGAGGGCAGAATAAGAAGTAAGAGCTAGAAGCTTGCCAAAGAGAGATACAACTTAGATGTGAGGAGAAAGTTTATGACAGTAAGAGCAATTAATCAATGGAATAGCTTGTCTTCTGGGTTGTGGGTAGTCCATCACTGGAGGTTTTCAAAAATAGACTGGGATGGTGTGAGACTCCAGCCTTAAACAGGGGGTTGGACTAGAAAACCTCCGAGGTCTCTACCAGCCCTATGATTCTATGAGTCTAAGAACTTGGGGAAAAAGGCCAAAGCCATTATATTGTAACAGAGCTTACCTCTTAGATTAAGTGAGTGGCCATTCCATTCTCCTAAGTGGTGTGCAAACACATTTTTAAAAAGAAGCACCATAGCTATTAATGTAGATGTTTACAATCAAAGGATGAACTTCGCAATTGTGGGGGCCTGTAAAAACAAGAGACATTGTAATTTCATTCCTCTTTTTCAAAAACCATGTGTGTTTACATCACATTTCACAGAATTGTAAAAGAAATTGGGAGCAGAATTAATAAAGAAATCATCAATGCAGAAACTGCACATGCCTGATTGCATAATGCTTCACTGTTAATTTAATGCTCACAATAATTTTATTGGTTGTAAATATAATCAGTAATGAATAATTCTGAAATAAGTGGAGAGGAAAATGGTATTTTAAACCAGAGAGCTTTTAAAATTGTCTTTCATCTGAATCTTTTTAGTGAAGAGCTTCTTGAACGTCTTGAAGTGGTATGAGAGCTGACTTGCAGAAGTCAGATTTTTGTGTGCTTTAAGTTTGCTTCCTTATTAATTCCTCAACTGATAAATGGCAGACTTTCACGAGGAAAATTTCCTCAAAACTGTGACTGGAGAAGAAAATTGCATACACAAGCAAACCATAGGAAAGAGAATCCACCGTATGGTCCCATATTTTTAACTTATAGTATTTTGAAACCTAACAGAGGAGTACTTCAAAACAAAGTACTTCAAAAAAGCATAATTTTAAAGTTAAATGGTTTGTTCTTGCTTATTGTGATATTGTCAATGAACTGATGTAGGAGAAAATTCCCAAAAGCCCCATGAATCCAAAATGCCGTTACAGGAACAGTCCGAGAAACACAGACCATTTTTGAGACATAATAATAATAATAATAAGGATGAATTTAAAACAAAATTGGTACTATCTACAAAGGTTGTAGATGAATGAATGTGTGAAGGAGGAATAAAAAGAAATTAGAAGAATGAACCAAGTACTTCATCTGTGCCAAATATTGTAAATGTTTTTCAGTGATTTTCTCATTTGTGTGCTATTATATCAGCATATCTGTCAAACCAGGCTATAAATGGACATTTTCGTGTCTTCATCAAATTAAGACCTTTTAGCAGAACACAAAAAATGATGGATGAAACATGAAGCATTGCATATTAGCGGTAGGAAAAGGCAAAGCAGAAGAGCTCTCAAAATTTCTTAAATCTGAAGAAATGGCTAAATATTTTACAAAATTGGTGAATTCAGATTCTTAAGATATTTAATTGTGCATTTGCCTTCATTCTCCTCTTTCTTACTTGATCAAACCAATCAGATACTTTGATCAGTCAGTCAGACCTAGGAAAAACAAAACTACGTCTACATTTTCTTACTTGGCAAGAAATTTCATATATTTTTTCTTCAGTTTGCTCTGCTTCCTTTCATTGACACTTCATATATTCCTGGATGTGTCTGGGCTAGCTAAGAATTAAACAACTACATTTTTCAAAGAAATCCATTGCTATTGTGTTTTGTTGTATTCTTTACATAAAATATTTAGATAAAATTTTTGTTTTTAAGTAGTTTGCTTCTGTGTATGATGCCACTCAAATTCACTTGAAGGACTTTCAACAAATAACTTTTTAGAATGAGAATTTGCTCATCCTAAAATTCACTAGGTCCCCACTTTACACACATGGCATAAAAATTTCTGGAGCTTTCACAGCAAGCAGAGATGGCCGGTTCTAAGTCATTTGAAGCAACTTCATACCAATTAGTTCCATAGGATAAAATTCATAGGTAAAAAGACCTTCTGAATTCTTGCAGAAAAATAGGATTTAGTTTTCAATATGCAAAATTACATTTTGGGATAATTGTTTGCAAAATATTAAGCAGGGGTGCTGAATGTTTCCAGTTTGGGCACATTAGGGTTATCCTTGTTATTCTAAGGAAAAGCTAGGTGTTTTTTTTTTTTTACTTAAAAAAAAAAGAAGTACAGGAAGGAAAGGGAGACTATGCGAAAACAATTTGTGTGATTTCTGCCCATGCTTTTGTTATGCTTATAGGTTAATCCATACATGTTTACTCTTGCTTATTACCAGAGATTATTTTCCATCTTATATGTTTTGAGAAAAAGATCTGAGTAAGTATAATACCACTGGGTAATCTAAAGCCAACAATTTAAATATTTTAATCTTCTCTGTTAAATCCAATCTGTTATTTTACCAGTTGTCATTCAATACAGATTTGTTACTACATTAGTGAGTATAGTTGTATTTCAATAGATAGAAAGAAACAATGTGGGTGAACTAAAGTCATATAAGTAATCCTACTACTTGATATTATATTGTATGTACCTGCGTGCGTGTGATCCCCTGCCAATGGTACTGCAGACATGAATGAAGAAATGCCACATCAAGGCAGTAATTGGTGTTTTAAAACTCATACCTGCAGCATCAGTGACTGCTGCTTGAAGGAACAGTCCTCTCACCCAGTTAAATTCCTGGCTCACCTTACCTCCAATTTTCAATCCTGTGGGGCTGCCATGATTAAGAAAAGAAACCCAAATGCAGAACTGATGACAAATTAGCATTATGAATTTGGGAGACAGTGGAGATTAGACACCTTGTTGCATGTGGAAGTGTGGAGAAGCATTAACAATTTATTCCTTTTTATTTTTGAATGGAAGATTAACATTTGTTTGAGCACTGATAAGATGAAGAAGGTCAAGGAACTAAGGATACTAAATAAGCAGAGATTAGCTGGCAGTTCTAAACTATTATCCAAAATTAGTAATAGTAATAGCAGTTAGATACCTCTCCCCAGTACTTTACAGTCCCTCTAAGTGGTTTAAAGAGTTGGCATATTGTCCCCAAGAATCTGGGTCCTCATTTTACTAATCTTGGAAGGATGGGACGCCGAGTCAACCTTGAGCTAGTCAGGATCGAACTCCTAGCAGTGAGTAGTCAGCTAGCCTGGAATACTGCATTCTAATCACTGCACCACTATGGCTGACTGTCTATGTGTTCAAGACCTGCAAATCAAGCTCACATTCAGAGCATTTGTTTTTATTAATCTAAAACCAGAAAATAATTGAAGCTTTTTAAACTGAATCCTAACTTTGCGTTTATATTTAATGCACATATTTATATTTGCATTTGCATTTGCACACTTGAGTTATTATACATCATAATTGCTTCAATGCCATAACTGCTTCAATGTTACACTTACTTGGTTTTCTCTAAATAACTATGGTTCATAATTTTTTAAAAAAATCCTCTAATTAAAGTGTCCTTTAGCTGAGAAACTAAAGCTCCAAGTCCAGTTTAAAAACAAAAAACTGCAAGAATTGTGACCATGGCTGTACAGGTCATTTGGTTAAAGAGTTCTTCACAATCCTGAAATGAAATATGGCATTTATATTTAAAGAATGATAATCATTTCTAAATAAATATCCATGCATATAAATTAACATCTCCGGTATTATGCAAATTTGTATCCTCTGTCCTTTATTTTAGCTATGCTTCAGTGATTACTATACTCTTCTCCGTTTAATATGTTCATGGCTGAGCTTGATTTCCTCTGTTGTCCCTTCTCTATTCTTTTTGTGGGTGCTTTCAGACTGATGACATCATTGTCATTATTACTGATAGCAGAGAGTGCAGATAATTTAGAAACCTGTCTAGCTGAAATATAGTTAATGTGTTTTAACTATAAAAAGGTTGACTCAGCCTTCCATCCTTCTGAGGTGGGTAAAATGAGGACCCGGATTGTTGGGGGCAATATGCTGACTCAGAGGGCTGAAAGCCCTATGAAGCAGTATATAAGTCTAACTGCTATTGCTAAATCACTGTTTTTAATTAATATACTGTAAGTCAATGCTGACTGAGGAATCCTGAGAATTGAAATCATTCAAAGTCGTCAAAAACAAATTTAAATGAACAAAACAATAAATGTACTTTTGTAAGGACAAAAAATAATGTGGTGGCATGCCTTCCTTTCTCTGCTTCTGGATCTAGACTAATAATTATTAGTCTTCTTTATGAGTGATCCAATGCAGAGGTGATATTCAGCAGGTTCTGACCAGTTCTAGAGAACCGATAGCATGAAATTTGAGTACCGTATATACTCGAGTATAGGCCGACCCGAATATAAGCCGAGGCACCTAATTTTACCACAAAAAACTGGAAAAGTTATTGACTCGAGTATAAGCCTAGGGTGGGAAATGCAGCAGCTACCGGTAAATTTCAAAAATAAAAATAGATACCAATAATGTTTTTGAATATTTATTTCAAAGAAAAACAGTAAACTAGCGGTGTATTCAATGAAATACTTCACTCACCTCATGATGCTGATGTCCCGCTGTGATGATGATGTCCCGTGCAGCCGCGGGAGCGATGTCCCGCCTCCTATGACACACGGCACAGTGATTCCTATCATTGGATCACTGTACCAGAGGAGGTGGGACATCGCTATGTGGCTGCTTGCCATAACAAGGAGGAGGTGGGACATCGTTGCAGAGCGGCAGGAGGGGGAGGAAGGGGAATCGTAAGACAGCCCTGCATTACATTAGAACGTGAGGAGGGGGGATGGTGCGGTGCGCGCTGCGCGGCAAACTGACACAGAGGGAGGGGAAACTCACAGGGGCACTGGGCCATTCACGAGTGTCACCCAGCGGCATGGCCCCGCCCCTGTTTCTCCTCCATTTCGGGCAAATTTTTCACTGACTCGAGTATAAGCCGAGGCGGCTTTTTTCAGCCCAAAAAGTGGGCTGAAAAACTAGGCTTATACTCGAGTATATACAGTAGTTTGGAAAACAGGTAAATAAGACTTTCGACTGGCCCCGCCCCCATCTATTCTCTGCCTTCCAAGTCCCAGCTGAATGGGAGATTTTGTAGTAACTTCCCCTGGAGTGGGGAAGGAGTGGAGTTTTACAGTATCCTTCCCCTGCCACGCCCACCAAGCCACACCACACCACGCCTACAAATCCACGACCACAGAACCCCACCACTGATCCAATGGTATCCATAGGGGGAGGTTCAAAGAAGTCCAGATGTCGATCAAAGTATTGTAATCAAAATTCTACTCTTTAAGATATTGACATCATACATATGCCTATATAGGTAGTCCTCAACCACAATTGAGCCCAAAATTTCTGCTGCTAAATAAGACATTTGTTAAGTGAATTTTGCTCTATGTTATCCATTTTTTGCAACAGTTTTTATGTGAATCCCTACAGTTTTTAAGTTAATAACACGGTTTTTAAGTGAATCTGGCTTCCCCATTGACTCTGCTTGTCAGCAGTTCGCAAAAGCTGATCACATGACCTTGGGGCACTGCAACCATTAAAAATATGAGTCAGTCACCATGTGTCTGAGTTTTCATCACACGACCGTGGGAATGGCACAATGGTCGCGCGAAAAATGTCATAATCCAGCTTTTTCAGTGCAATAGCAACTTCAAAGGGTCAAGGATTAGCTGTATTTAGGTAGAGTTTCAAACTGTTGGTTACAACTGCCATCTTGTGTTTTTTAGACCTCCCACCCATCAGCTGCTCATGAACAGATAAACAGGATACCCATATCCCTTCAGGGCTTATTCAAAATAGCACCAGAACTGACAAGCAGAAGTGTTTTAATTCCTTATTTATCACGCCAAGTTCTGCCACTTTGATTTCTTACTGGCTGCTGAAACTGGAGGTGGAATGCTGTGATGGAACCAGTGACTGTAATTTATAGCATTTGTGTCAGTTTACATCATGTGTGTAATGTGGGCTAATCGGATCCATTAAAACCAAATGTCCATTAAAACAAATTGGCAAAATGTGAGTTATATCCACTGCACCAATTTATGTAATTTGTAGAAATGTCATAAATAGACACAAGTGATGTGAATTGTATCAATTGCTTAATTATGCAAATAATGTAAATTTACAGAAATGATGTCAGTTGAAACTATTTTGCTTTAATGAACACTTGTTTTTAATGAAAGTTCCCTTTCGCCAAATTGGATTGTAAAAATGGGAATGGAAAGGAGGGGAAGAATCCTGCTGTTAGAAAGTCATTCTGCTTGCCGTATGATTGAACATGAGACGAAACTCAGTCATTAACCAAAGCTGGGGTTCAAATAATACCTTAGCAGACTCCAATATTATTTGTTTCCAAAGTTAGAAGAGCATTAGGGTAAGAGTGACCAGCATAAAAGAAAAGGAATCACTGTGATCCAATGATTTATGATCATAGCCTTTGTTAGTAGCAATTAAATCTAATCCCTACACCCTTTCTTGTTGATCATATTGTGGGAATGGGAGAGTAGTTAGGAGAAGACACCTTTATTTTTTTATTTTTTGCTACTAAGTGAAGATAATGTCTAATTATAGCTCTGGATTTCTTTTGCTCTTCTTTTACAAAAGTAGTAGCGCTGCTTACTGCATTTCTGTATTCTGCTTGCAATATAATAGAGTTGCAGAATCACTTCTGTTTAAAATGAAGAGGCACGGTAGACGTCTTCGTTAATTTCCCTCTGATTTGAGCAACTGCTTGTTATGCTGCAGTCATGCTGCAGAAATCAGATTTTCCCACTAATAGAATGCCATGAATTAAGTCATGATATCCACCCCCTCCTCCAATTCAGTGGTGCTGGCACCGCAGAGTTCCTTGCTTAACCTGGTGGGAGTTCAATCAAAGAAATTGAGGGATTAGATGAAGAGATAAAGCTTTCTTGATAAGTACAGACTGTCTGCAATTGCTATCCCAGATAACTGGGCATGCAACTTATTATCATCGAATAAATATGAATCAAGAAATTGTATTAATGCTTCATTTTCCAAATGCATTAATACATTATTTCACTGTGAAATATTAGAATGCAGAAGTAAATTATACTGATTCAGAAGAACTACAGAGTTACTTCCATGAAATAAATATATACAAACATCACTCAGGTATAGATAAATATGCCACTATATATACTGCATGTGTGTGTTTGCATGCATGCACATGAGCAATGTATAACTCTAGCCATACTCTGTGTGTGTGTGTGTGTGTGTGTGTGTGTGTATGTATATGTGTGTATGTATGTATGTATGTATGTGGAGATATATATATATATATATATATATATATATATATATATATATATATATATATATATATACACATACATACATACATACATACATACATACATACATACATACATACATACATACATACATACATACATATATATATATATATATATATATATATATATATATATATATATATATCCTTATGTATAACTTTGTTGCTTTATCTTATGGTTTATATTGTTTACTTAGTATCCTAGTTTGATTTATGTTGATTGCTTATTTAGTATCCATGTCCATCACTAATGTATCTAATGTTTTGTGATGAATGTATTAATAAATGTATGCATTCTAGTACATTTGTGAATTTCCAGTTTTCAAATATATTCCAATCAACTTTGACCATCACGTTCAATGATTAAATGAATTCCTTCAGGTTATCTTCATTTGCTCATTCATTTCAATTGCCCACAATTGCATAATTGTACAATTTTATAATTCACTGCAATATTTAAGTATTAAGAACAAGGAAGTCTATTGAAAGCTTTCTCCAAACAGTCCTGAGATTCTTCATTCACTCCAGTGATTTTTTGCTCCCTTCAGACAGAGCCAATTTAGGAATTAATCAACTCTTTCCTTTCTTTGCAAGAGGCCATCAATGTCTATGAAACGGTTTGAATGTCTAGGGATGAAAAACATATCCAAAAGGGACCAGAAGATTCACAAACATGAATTTTAAGTAGCATTTCTGATCGGTTGTCCACACTCCACACTCATCTATGCTTTGTGGTAAGTAGTCTGTCAACATCACTGCTTGAATTCCTCACAATTATTTTTATTTTATTCTTATCCAGACTGTTAATTCAACCTGAGTCCAGTCCACGATTCCAGCTGTTTATCTAATGACTGGAAGTGCCCAAGTGGTAATTGCCATGATGGTATTTCCTGCACTGACTTTGGACTTTAAGAGCTTCATTGCCATGAAGTATTCACTTCTAGTCTGTTCTTAACTTCCCTGTGTTTGATATAGTCAGCTTGAAGGATGCCCAGGTATTTGTAACGATCATCTTCATGCAGACTCTTGATCTTCCCCCGTCCAAAGGCCATCTTTATTCTTTCAGTTTTCATTACTTTTCCCCTGCTGAAAGTGAATGTGGCACATTCATCCAGTCCAAATTCCATTGCAATATCTTGGTAAGGCAGTATATGTTTGTTTCTGTTTCCTTCCGAAATTAGATTAGGCTGAGAAAGTGATTGACAGAAAGTCATCCTTTTCAACCCAATCTGTGATTGAAGATGGAGTAGACATTGAGTTTTTCCTTTACGAGTCCAACATCTTAACTATTGCACACAATGCCTCTCAGTAGAGGATCTCTAGTTACTGGGAGTTTTCTAGTAATCCCATTAAAGTAATCATTAAACTCAGTGTGATTACAGCCAAAGAATCCATTCCTTTCTTTCACACATTATGATCATAAAATACCATTTACCAGAACAAACAACACCTCATCTCTAAGTTATCCTTTGTTCTCCTTTCCCATCTCTTCATTCCTCCACTTTTGACATTTAGACACTGAGCTTTTTCAGCAAATAAACTCTCTTCTGTTTGTGTTTGCATGCACATATATTCACCCACTTGCCTTGTTATGTACAGTAGAAAAGAATGAATGAGATAACCAGTACATAATATAAACACACATCATGTGAATAAATCTGATGATTTCTGAGTTTGTTGACAAAAGCAGAATAATAATAATGGTTTGCAGAATGAAACTAAAGAAATACCAGTTTTCCTCTTTTCACGTCAGCAGCTGAAAATGCAAGATCTGGGTAGCTCTTATGAATTACGCCTCCCTCACTTTTAATAGAATTTGCTTAACATAAACAATTTCTTTTTTTAAATCTTAGTTTACTAAATAAATAATTGAGTAAATTGCTACGCTTGCTGAATTAAACAGCGCAGTAAAACCTGAGACAAATACTTGAAATATGGGTTGAGGGAACAGAAAAGAATATGTTAGAAAACAGATATTTTTTATCTGTAACCTGTATCACATACATTGTTTGATCCCGATGAGCAGAAGGAAAAATACAGTGAGATTTCCGAAATCAAATATTTTATATTTTGTTCCATGATTGAGCATGGAACAAAAAATAAACATAACATTTCTAATAATTACATTTTACATCTTGCACAGACAAAAATGTAGAGCAAGACCCAGAATAAGCATTAAAAGTTGCTTAGTTATTCTTGATCAGGTTATAATGAAAAAAAATGTGAACTCCCTCCAGGTTGCTTACAGTTTGAAAACTTGTGCTTAGGGTTATTAGCAAATGTGGTTTTAAATCCGTGGAGGGGAAAAAATGATGTCCCTGCTGATCTGTTGATTAATCTCAGATTTTGGTTTCTTCCTGCGAAGATGGCAGGGTTACACAGTACACTATATCCACAGCAGGAAATATAAAATTTCACTTCTCATATTTAACTAGTTACAATTGCTACAAGGTTATAACATATATTGCCTTAATTTATAAATTTTACAGTACATTATGATAACTTTATCTTAGACTATTTTCCAAGAGAGAAAAATATTTTTGAGGTGGGTAAAATTTTAAAAATCTCTCACTAAAGACAAATAAATTTACTAAGAAGATCCTATTGTACAGAGAAAACTGTGGCATGGATACATTTCAAAAATTTGATACTGCAGATTCCATGATAAACTGACCTAATCTTCAGTTTTTGGCTTAAACACATGTTTGAAATTGATTTATTCAGGAGCTTTTGTACCTCTTGAACAATTTGGCACCATTCACAAAAACCCATAAATGTTATTTTATAGGTTCATACAATGAGAGACCACATGATTAAAAAATGCCTCTTAGGACAGCAACATGTCCTTACAATTTGCTATATATTTTAATAAATTATTTTAGAATTATTATTTTTCATATTAAGAGAAAGTGAAAGTATGGATTTAGCAGAGGGCATGTGGAATAGTGGAATAATGACAGATTTTATTTTCCTGGGCTCCAAGATCACTGCAGATGGGGACTACAGCCAAGAAATTAAAAGACACTTGCTCCTGGGGAGGAAAGCTATGACAAATCTAGACAGCACACTAAAAAGCAGAGACATCACCCTGCCAACGAAAGTGCATATAGTCAAGGCTCTGGTTTCCCCAGTTGCAACCTGTGGTTCTGAAAGTTGGACCATAAGAAAGGCTGAGCACCAAAGAATGGAGGCCTTTGAACTATGGTGCTGGAGAAAACTCTGAGTCCCTTCAACTGCAAGGCAATCCAATCGGTCAGTCCTAGAGGAGATCAACCTTGCTCTTTAGAAGGCCAGATCCTGAAGATGAAACTCAAATACTTTGGCCACCTAATGAGAAGGAAAGACTCATTGGAGAAGAGCCTCATGCTGGGAAGATTGAGGGCAAAAGAAGAAGGGAATAACAGAGAATGAGGTGGCTGGATGGAGTCACTGAAGCAGTCAGTGTGAGCTTAAATGGACTCCAGAGGATGGTAGAGGACAGGAAGGCCTGGAGGAACATTGTCCATGGGGTCACAATGGGTCAGACATGACTTTGCAACTAACAACAACAATGTGGAATAGTAGCCCAAGCTAGAAATTTCACCCGTTTGTAGAAATGAAATCACTCAGGAATAATAAGTAGAAGAAAACACTAGCAGAGATATTTGAGGAACCTGACCAGAGTACAATTTCCTATATTAGAATACTGGAATAGATGCTTCAGTGAGAAAATATACAAAAAGAAGAACAATAGTATAGTTTGGAGTTGAAAAAAGAGTGAATAACCAACAGTGTCAAGTATCCCTGTGGGTCAAGGAGGAAATCATACAGCAGAACACATCTGAATTAGCAACAAGGAGCCCAGCCGTCATTTGACTGAGACAGTTCCAACGAAATGCAGATGGTCAGGGATGGGAAAGGGAGGATAATGGCATATTTGAATATGTAAGCCAGCCAAGGATAAGTCACAGAATTAGATTTCGGAGAAGATCGAAGTAGATAGAAGAATGGCAGAAGGCAACAAAGGGGCCATGGGACTCTGCATACAGGCAACTGGTTGCTGATTGCCACTGATGGAAAAGGAATCACCAGGGCATTGAAGAATCTGCGCTATAGAAAGAGATCAAAGTGTCAGACAGCCAGAAATCCTGAGAGAGGGAAATTGTCCTTGGCAGGACAGTGAGAGTTACATGGTGCAGTGAACTCAATTTGTTGGTGCGCATGGACCTTTACTTTCACTTAGTGAAGAGATCATGCAGTTAGGAGAGTTAGAGAGTTATCCAGCCATGAGATGCAGCAGCTGGAAATTACTTCCTACCATCTTAATATCTTCTCACTGGAGCTTTCCGGATCTCCAGTGGCCACAAGCAGGCCGCTTACTAGCCTTGTTGCTGTGTTTCTATGAAAAAATGTACAGAAAGAGTATTTAAAAGAAAAATGATAAATTTTGATGGGGGAAGAAAGAAGAAGCAAGCTTCCTCTAGGGTCTAGAACAAACTTTTCATAACCTAAACTCCAGTTTCTGTCCACAAAATGTCATAAATTGTAGTCATGTCACTGAGGCACACTGCAAACAGCTGGAAATGTGGGCTGATTGCCCAGGGCCCAAAATGCAACTGTGTGACAATGGTGGAAAAGGGGTTTGTCAGAACTTGGAATCTGGATCATAAGGACTATTTAGAGTGGGGGGAGCTCAGAACGTGGAATGGTGGCTGAGCAGACAGTTTTAAGTCAAGGATTTGACATAAATTTAAATGTGTTCTGAGATGTAAAATCGAAATAGCCAGTAAAAGGGATGCCTCGTTGGTCTTTCTTGGTTCATTTGTACCTACAAAAGCAATCTTTTCCATTGAAGAGTTATAAATGTACTCATGTATGCTTTTATTTACTTATCAAATTTACGTGGTTGCCCATCTCACTTTGGGTGGCCTACAATATCCACTTAAAACAGAAAATAAATAAGATAATTATTAGTTAAAACTATTACATCAGTGTTTCTCAACCTTAGCAACTTGAAGATGTCCGGACTTCAACTCCCAGAATTCCCCAGCCAGCGAATGCTTCTTTTTCAGCAGAAAAATAATATTCAACTAACTTTCAAACTTCGTTAACTCAGAGTTTGCTTCTACAGTTTGTTTCTGTAAGGAGAAAAGGTTTTTATTGCATTCTTAATCTGCCTGACATACATTTTCATTCTTCTTAAAACAGGGGAAGAATTGAATTGAATCTTAGAAATGAGTAAAAGGACTTAATTCTGCCTATCTCTCCGTCTGCCTGCCTAGCTCAGAAACAGAACAGAATGGAAGACAACTTGACATGATGGAAGAAAAGGACCAAAAAAAAAAAAAAAGCTCAGATTTGAAAATGGGATTATTCTGGTGGGCTGCAAAGAAAATATGTCACATGAATCTGGAGAATTGTCAACATCTTAATATGTCACATGAATCTGGAGAATTGTCAACATTTTAATTATCACAAAGGGTTACTTAATTTTAAGTAACCCTTTGTGATAATTATGCATATGGAATATGGGAGCATAATTGAATAAGCCTAACTACTACAGGTTATCCTAAATTTACAAGCATAATTGAGCCCAAAATTTATGTTGCTGTGAGAAATTTGTTAAGTGAATTTCTCCCCATTTTATGACTTTTCTTGCCACATTTGTTAAGTGAATCACTGTGTAACTAAATCTGGTTTCCCCGTTGACTTTGCTTGTGAGAAAGCTGCAAAAGATGATCACATGGTCTGCAGATACTGCAACCGTCATAAATGCGAGTCAGCTGTCAAGCATCTAAATATAAGTCACGTGATCATGGGGATGCGGCAACCATCATAAATCTGACAAATGGTCATAAGTCAATTTTTTCCAGTGTCATTGTAACTTTGAATGCTTGCTAAGTGGACTGTTGTAAATCAAGGACTACATGTATTTAATTTCTAATATGACTCAGAAGGTAAATACCAAGGCATATAATACATTAAAAATAACACAATACTTCTATGTATTCTGAACATCTTTCTGGTCCAAAGGTAACTTCAGAAACAAATAAGTTCACAACACTTTTTAAAAAAATTCTCAACATAGCATAAATACACAAGTTGCTATTCTGCAGGCTCTCATTAGAGAGAGATCAGCATTTAATTTTCTGGCTAGTGACATAAATGTAATGTTGAATACTCTCTTGTTTAGTTAGGGATTCTAGCTAATTATTCCTTGTGTCCCTTCAGGTTTGTTGGGTTATGAGAAGGAATTTTATGGTTTTCTTCAAAATATACCGGTAGATGAAGTTCTAGCTGTATGTTCTCACTGTGTCCATCAAAATATCAAATTATCTTAGATTAAACCACTGGGATCGCTGTTGAATGTGTTTATTGGGTGATTCTTTCATGTTTCCATTCTAACATTATTGGAATCTGAACTCACAAACACAAAGATTTAAATTCAATTAAGCACCTGTTACTGATAATCTCAGATTTGCTGGAGTTCAGTGCCCATAATTCCTAGGCTAGCCTATCCTTTGAATCATGGAGAGTTACGTACAGCAAGCTAACATAGACTTAGCTGTGCAATTTGCTTAAACTATGAACGGATGGTTCACATCTTCATGAAAAATCTCAAGGATGTGACATGACATGGGGCAGATATCCTTTTGCAGCAAAGAGCTGTACTTTTTGAAACTACGGTGCATTTTTAACTGCCAATGGCGGAGGAACATGTGATAATCACTGATGTATTGTCATTAGAAGAACTTCTGTCCATTGTGGAGATTTTTTGCTTTTGTTTTTTGGGAGTTTTGGTGAGATAAAATTTTACTCTTTAAATAAAAAGAAGTTATCGAGTAGGACATAGCAGTGGCTGCAAAAGCCGAGCTGGAGCCTCTTGCTCAGCTTGATTTTATATTATGTTTCCTAATGCAATGAATTTGGCTGAAATATTTAATTTGGCTGAATCTTGCATGTTCTTCCTTTGATTTATGTTTTGCTCTCATTTTAGGATTCAGCCTAATCACTTCCACGTGTAATTTCCCCACTCGTTGAATGAGTCTATGAGGTCCTGGAAATACTGCCAGCTCAACCTCCACTGACTGCCAAACAGCCGACTGGTGGGATAACTCCAGATCTACCGCTGGTCCTCCAGATGGTTTCCTTGGCAACTGTGGCAGGACCACTTCCTTGCCTGCACTTGGGGCAGATTCCTTCCATCACCCTCCCTTGGCCTGCCAACGGATTTCCATAATTCCCAGGAACGTGGTTCTAGTGGCCGACTCAAGTCCCTTTCAGTTATTACAACAGAGCCACTTACAATAGTTTGTTTTCATATGTGTTTTGTATTGTAGTATATGTGTTTGCACCAGTGGTGGAATTAAAATAATTTAACAACCAGTTCACCCAGGGTCAGGTTGGCTGTCATGGAGGGGGGGCCCATCCCTGACCTCTAACTCCGCCGCACATGTGGGACGAGCCTCCTGTGATAACCTGACCCTGGGCGAACCAGTTGCTAAATTTCCACCCTTTGCCAAAAGGCTGTTTCTGAACATTGGTCTCACAGCTGAACATGACTAAACATGACCAACCCTCTGTAGTTGAAAGGATGATTCCTTTATTATGATTCCTTTATCCTCAGCAGCCCCAGCAAAAAGTTTCTCTTTCACCGCAGGCCAACAAGTCTGTCTGGCAGGGAGATGAAGAGTTCTCTGCCACATCTATTCATCTCCACCCCCTGCTTTTCATCCTCAGAGCTTGGGTGGGGCTCCGCTAGTAGCAGTGGCTATCCATCCCAAGGACTGGCCCATAGATTTCCACTGCTCTCCTCTCCTCTGCCTTCTGTGCATCAGGCACTGGGCCCAGCTGTTCCTCCTCTTCCTCATCAGCCACCTCCAGACCTGGGGGCTGTTGACTCTCCATCTGAGGGCTGACGGACAGCCCAGGCTCCACCTCTGTCTCTCTCTCTGCTAGCTCCATTTATTCTTCCCTCTCGGAGCTCTCAGGTTGCCTTGATGATGACCCTCACTCCCACATCTACTTCTCATCTAATTCGGCTGCTGGAGGGGCTGGGGTTGACACGCCACAACATTCAGCTTTCTGGACGGCTCCTTTAAAAGGTGAGGTTTCCAAGGAATGAGGAGGCGGGTTACTATAGCGACAAGTAGTTGATGCTCCTGAGAGAAGGTGAAGAACTGTAGGGTGGGATTCCTCCCCTCCCCATGGAGCTGCATGCAGGGGGTGTTGGTCAGTCTGCAGGCCAAAGGAAGAGGGTTGAAGAATTAAGTTGTGGGCACGATCAAAGCTGAGCCCAATGTAGGGGAGACTGCAGGGTTAGTTTAGCCAGGAAAATTATTAAACATCCCCCCCTCCCATCAAAGTGGATCCTGGGTGCTGCCTGGCACTGCAATGGAGAAACAGACAATGGAATCGGAATGCCCAATGGCATGAGGGAAGGAGGAAGAGCAGGGAGAAGAAATAGGGAAAGCAGCTTTCTCCTTTCCTTGTGCCGGCCCCTCTGTTGCCCATTCTTCCATTGCAGCGCAGCACCCAGGATCCATTTTGATTGTGAGGGCTAGGTAATTTAACAACCAGTTCACCTGAACCAGCATGAGCTGGCTTAATTCCAACACTGGTTTGCACCATATAGTTGGGAGGGTGCAAAGTGAGATTGTCTGAGATATATTTTAGTCAATTCCCAGTTCTGTCTTGGAATTTTCAGAAAATACTGTTGCTAGAACTTGAATAGGAGCAAAGTAGCGGAACATTTATTGTATCAGCTGGACTGGTTTCCTTCTTTAGTGCAAGTCCTAAATGATATAGAATTTTGGGAAAAAAACTTGCTGGTTTTTTAGAATTGAATGTTGTTTTTCTCTTATGTGTATGGAACTCTGGGTCCAAATTATGAGGATGTTTTCTTTTTTTTTAACAGATTTTTCAAACAATCAAAGATTTGCCTTTCAGTGCAAATATTTGGTTTGGTTGTTGCTAAACTGTATGAAATTATCATTTTCTGTTGACAACAATGTGAAGTCACAGCTTCCAGTTCTTTAATTGAGGCTAGCGTTCATATGCATCAAGTTTTTTCTCAAAAACATAGAATGTCATAATGCATCAGTGTTGATTCGAGCATTGTGGCCTTTTACAATTGACAAGTGGACATTTGAGTCAAGGTGCAGATTTTCTAACCCAATTTTTTTGGTATGGCACTCAGTGTGCTGATAACCACTGGGACCACCACAGTCAGTTTATCCCACAATCTCTGAGCTTTGATTTTCAAAACTGACTTTGTTATCTCCATTTCATTTCTATTTTACTATTCCCCGGTATTGTTACATCAAGTACTCAGACTTTCTACTTTTCAACGCAGTTATATCTGGGGTGTTATGAGCCTATAATTTATTCCTCTATTTGGAAATGTCCACAATATTTTATTATTGCTGGTTATTATTAGTTGCTTTTGTTGTTTTGCTCCAGCTATTCATTTGTTAACATCTTTAGTGCTTTTGGTAAGCGACTTCCTGCAATATGTTTGAGACAAAAGCAAACATTTAAGATGAACCTGGAATCTTTAACAAGGAAGCATTTTGCTACAGACATTTGAGTTATTAATGGGCTTTTCCCCAATAACTATACTAGTGTTTTTTGTTTATTAGATGTAAACTCTTACTGTCTTTTAATCTAAAATGCATTTTATTGATGTTAATTGTTGACTTTGCTACACATAAATATTCATTACTTGCATAAGTACTAAACTAAGCTAAATCTTACTTTAATAACAGGAATATTAACCTACATATAAACTCTTGCTTTCATGAACTTTTAAAAATTGCTATTTTCTTTCTGAAATGTCCACCCTTGTAAATATAAACACCAAAAGCTAAATAAAAAGAATGGGCTTGCAAAGCAATACAGCAGCACCTAACATTGTACATCATACAAGTTATCTCTCCACAATAGTAACAGTTGGGTTTTCAAAATTTCACCCTGACCTATTTGTTTCATCTAAGCAGTTTTCAGTGAGTATTTCCTTCTCTCTTAATAAAATTAAATTAAGGACATTTAGAAGAGAAATGTTGTTCCAACCTGCATTCTTTCAATTTACGAAGATTGAATAACTATGGGGAAAATGAATATATATATTTTGAATTCACATCTTGCTTAGTAGCCAATTATTCAACATCCTATCCAATATTGTTTTCAAGTAGATTTATTTATTCTATTGGGTTGTCCTTAAATATTCTTTCCATTTGCTTCAAATCTGTCACAGCCCAGTAATTAATCAGTGATGAAGTGAATGCAGAGTAAAGAGCTGCTGGATAATTAGGGGCTCTTTATTCATCCATGCTGGTTCTTGCATAGACAATTGTAAACTTTAGGAATGATGAAGGCTTTTAATTGGTCATCTTGTTTAACCTCATTCTGATGTCCTGCATTAATTTGTGGATCAGTATGAAGTCATTGTTTTGAGTTTTACACCTCTGAATTTTACCATTTGTTTCTCATCCAAAAGAACTATCAGAATGCATTAAAATTAATGTGCCATATAAAACTCTATCCACAAATGCATTTAATGAAAGAGCATAGAAAAATAGGTCAGGTGAATCAATGTGATTCAAAAATATTTATTTTATGGGGAAATACATTAATTCACAAATATTTGTCTGTTTTCAAACAAAACAAAATGGGAGGAAAGAGATTTGTGGGTCAGTATTTACAAAATTGGACTAAATTGGCGATAAATGAATCTACCCACAATCAGAAAACACAGCAAATCCAAAATCTAGCCAGAACCTAGAGTCTGGTCAGAAAGAGAAACCATATGAAAGGTATATCAATCTTCCGTTTGTTCCCTAAAACAAACTCATGGGAGGAAATTCCTCAGATAGCTCTATGAATCCTCCTAGTATTTTCTTTCAAGTAGGAACCCAACTGAGGGGAGGAAATAGCTGAGACAAAATCACACAAGTACAGATTATAAAGAATAGTTCCCTTTCTTCATTCTGTTATTTTCCCAAGGAATAGTCATACTCATACTTCCTGACTCTGTTTGCTTATCCACACAATGAAACTGACCTTTCCTATGCATCTTTGCCCCCTCCTCCTCCTCCTCCTCCTCCTCCTCTTCCTCTTCTTCTTCTTCTTGGTGTAAAATATAGTACTTCAGGAGATGTTATGACAAACATTTAACAATGCTTTTATTGTTGCTAACCTCATTTAGATCAATATTAGAAACAAAGTTTGGTTCAGCCACAGTTTTGAATTAAAATGTCCCCTAAACATAACTATGTCAACAGGATAATCAGTTGCCTGAAGTGAATCTATGCAATAAATGTTCAAACTATTTGTCTACCATTGCATCAAATGGTCTTTTGACACTGAAATAATTTCATACTCTTTTAATAAACATGTTTTTAATATTGATCTAAATGAGGTTAGCAACAATAAATACATTGTTAATCATGACCAGTGCAAGAATGAAAAGTAATAAAGCCAAATGCTGCTTACGTTAAAAGAGGTCTGTGAAAAAAATGAAATCAGATCAACATTTGCACAGATACTCATTACAGCTAATGAAACCAAGCATTAAGCACATTAGATTGTTTTGAAGTCTGTCTGGGGTAGCACTTAACTCTGCAAACATTCTTATTTTAATCGAGTCAAGGTATAAGCTCTTTTTATATGCTGTTATTTTTTAAAAAACAAGATATGTTCTTTTACTTTTAAGCAGAATTTTGAAAGTCTTTGATAGTTTGTCAATTTGCCTATCATAAGATAGACAAGTTCTAAAAGATACTATTATAGTAAGTACCTAGAAGGTATCTGGTCTCCAGAATGGCAGATGGAGGAGACTATTAAACATTGCAAATCTCTGCAATGTGATAGCTAATCAGCATCTCTAACCAATTGAAAAGTTCGACAAATGGGATGGAGAAGGTCAATTTTGTTTCCCTGCTGTTTTGAGAAAGAGCAAGAACTGCAATGCAAAAGAGAGGGAACAAGTACAGAAGTAGGTATCAGGTGATGCAATATTTAATTTTTTTAATTTCTGAAAAACTGTAAATGACAAAATTAAATTCATTCATATATCACAATGCTTGTTGTTTGAAAATGAAATGTTGAAATTATAGCTTTAAAAGGGGCTATGAAAATTATTTCATCCAACTATTTTTTTCTTCCAAACCAAGATCTTGAATGCATTGAAATCCTTTCTGGCTGCTGGAGAAATCAGAGGAGATTCCCAAAATGATCCAAATCATTCTGACACAATCAATCGCATAACTGCTGTTCTTCATCAAGGTAAACTGTGCCTGCCTCACCTAGTCCTAAAATCTACTTCCTGCAGTTGTGTTGACCTTGGGAAGAAGTGAGAAATCTCTTGAACCTCTCATGAAAGGAAAAGGGTCGCATTTCGTTTAGCGCTTTCGACGCCGCAGATTAGCCCTTCGCGCTTATGTCGGCGCAGATAAGGGCTTCGCGGTATTGTCGGTGAACCAATGGATCTCATTCTGCAATCTAGAGGAGGAGCCACCCCTCCCCACCCCCAGTAGAATATGAATAATTACATTTGGGAAATGTACACATGCATAAGTATATATGTTTGGTGAATGATGTCTAGAAATAAAGAAATTGTTTAATATTACATAGTAGCAGATGGCATCTGTCTACATTTATGGCAGATTATGATGAATGATTATAAAAGAGTCAATTTGCCCTCAACGAATTTGGTCATAGTCCTCCAGATTGGATTGGATTGACAGCTGTGGCTTTCTATGCCCTGGAATGAATACCTTGAATTTTAACCACAGTAAAGCCTAGAAATTAATAATTTGCTTTTTACTTATTAAGTCAATTGATACATCCAGTTTAAATCCATTTTGTGCTATCTAAATCTCAGGCTGGCCAAAATGTGAAATAAAGCATTATGTTTCAATCACATTAAAATAAGTATATGCATTCATTAATATATGTCCCATTTATTTTGTTCTGCTCAAAGTGGTATACGTAACATTCTTTTCTTCTATTTTTCCCCACAACATCTCTCTTAGGTTTAAAAAGAGTTACCCAGCTGCTATGTTTAACATTTTCCCTTGCTACTACAAAACAAGA
Organism: Thamnophis sirtalis; assembly: GCF_051295495.1. Classification (NCBI taxonomy): domain Eukaryota; kingdom Metazoa; phylum Chordata; class Lepidosauria; order Squamata; family Natricidae; genus Thamnophis; species Thamnophis sirtalis. The sequence goes on from NW_028261382.1 coordinate 177,702,325, forward strand.
AACAAATAAACAGAATCTCTCCAGAAGATTCCTATGGTTAATTACTTCTTGATTCCAATTGGCCATTATGGACTTCTAATGACTCCTATTAAATAATCATCCACGGGGGCCACAGACTGATTCCAATTTCCCACTCTGTGATTGAAAACCAGGCCAAAACTCTAAGGATGAATTTGGCACTGAATCCTCTATCCTTCTTGGCCCTATTGCGGGAAATGCCACAAAGGGTACATAATACCACAAGACGAATAGAGAACAATTGAAAAATAAAACCTTTATTTCAATTGAAGCAGGGAAAATTCCACTGCTCTCATTTGCTGCCAGAATTTGGGGATCATAGAGGGAGAAGCAGGTAAGTTTTATCTTGTGAGCAAGGGCATTTTAGTGGTAAAGAAAACCATGGTTTTTAAAGGCATCAGCAATACTGGAAATAGTATTGTCTCTTATTAACAGGAAGAGGAATGTAGATGGAATTAGGTGCATGCCTTTAATTAACTATGGGATGTCTGCTTAGTTATGTCGCTGCATCTTCCTTATTAAATTTGCCTTAGCAATTGCAGAATCTGACATTGGCCATCTCTGGTCAATTTGATTCTGCCTTTATGACGATAAGCAATATTTTAACAAAGGAATGTTTGTGGACCCTTCTCTCTCTCTCTCTCTCTCTCCTTCTGTCTCTGTCTGTCTGTCTCTCTCTGTTTGTGTGTATATTCCGAAAAAAAGCACATTCCTGAGGTATGATGGGATAATGTACACAGAGAAGATGAACCTGGTCTCTGTCGTATCTTCAGGGAAATATGTCTTAAAAATAAATTCTCTTTCCCGAACTCAGTTTCACAAAATAATATCTTCCAGAAGTGTCAAGCAATTGTTCTTCCCATTCCTAACCCCTGGGACAGGACTCTTTCTGTATAAATGATGGGATTAGTCTTATAGTATCATACATTAGATGCCAGACTGAGGAAAGCTAAAATAAAGGTTTTTTTCATAGGTAGAAGTACTACTTCATCTGATTAAATCCGGGATTGCTTAATATTTGCCATTCTGCTCATGTTATCATCAATTCATGGAGGGGGCAAGCAGAGGCCAGTTCTGAATGTAGATATTCTAAATGCAATTTACAAGAATCTGGTAGACACTGCTGGAGAAATGAATCCATTTAATGAAAACAAACAGGAAACATCGCCCAATTTTAACAGACAAAATGAGAATCTAATTAAGTTGCCGAAATGACTGGTTTCCGTGTCACAGAGTTGAGTCTCAGGCATTTCTCTTCCCTTACGATCTTTGCCAGGAATGGAAACAAAATGTGGCATTTTACAGGCCCCAGAGCTCCCTGACCTCCATCAAACAAGAAATAACTTTAATATCGCTGAAGAAATGTTACTTGCTGGCAAATGGGATAAATGTATCAAGGAGAGTGAGGTGACTTTTCTCTCTCCTCCCCTGTTTCTGTCATGCTCTAATATCATTTGGTAATGTTGGCTGTCTGTTCATATTATCATGCGGAGACTCTGTTGTCTGAAATGTACGTCTTTAGTCTGGCTCACATAAACCACTAAGATAACCCACAAGTGTTCGGCTCACCTTAGAGCAAAATGCTCTGTTAAGAGACTGGGGCATTAGCAAGAAACTTGTCTGCAACAAGATAATTTTTGTCTTCCGCTGTCTTTGGAATAAAAAAGAAAGAACCAGGCGTTGCCAAAAATTGTAAGAATGAGCAAAATCCATCCATGGAGACTACCAATAAAGCATTCTTTGCATAAACCAGCTCCAATTACATCCAGTGCTGAATAGCAATAGCAGTTAGACTTATATACCGCTTCATAGGGCTTTCAGCCCTCTCTAAGCGGTTTACAGAGAGTCAGCATATTGCCCCCAACAATCTGGGTCCTCATTTTACCCACCTCGGAAGGATGGAAGGCTGAGTCGACCCTGAGCCGGTGAGATTTGAACCGCTGAACTGCTGATCTAGCAGTAGCCTGCAGTGCTGCATTTAACTACTGCGCCACCTCGGCTCTTAAGCAAGGCTTAAATATTTAATGCATGATTTAAAAGGGGAAAATAGGCTAAGTTTTATTTTAATAAACTTGTTTTAGATACAACAAAAACACACGGGCTCATACTTTGCAGCCATCTACAATAATGTGGTGTGTCTGGGTTTGACACCGTGAAATGTGTGAAACTAGCTGTAGTTGGTAAGTCACAATTTATTGCTTAGTGTCATTGTTTAATATTGAGAAACTGTGTTTCAACACAAAGCCTTCTTTGGTGCGTTGTGTGATACCTGTGAGAATATAAGTCTTGTTTATTGATCAGACACAGTAAAAGCATTTCATAGTAGTTAGCTAGCTGAGAGTAGATCAAGAGATTGGCATCAAAACATTTTATTCATTCGAATTACAGTTTTGGTAAAATCTATAATAGTGTTTCTATACCTACCCTGTCCTGCTTCCAGGGAATCAAAGGCAAACTATAAAGAGGGGAGTTGATGATCACTGTGGAAAACGGACTCAGTGATTGAACAGAGTCCTTGGACTCCTCGAGACTCCAGAAGATAACAACAGGAATAGCACTTAGCAATAGCAATATATTGCTTCCCGGTGCTTTACAGCCATCTCTAAGCAGAGTACAGAGTCAGCATATTTCACCCACCAATTTGTGTCCTCGTTTTACCCACCTCAGATGGATGGAAGGCTGAGTCAATCTTGAGCCCGGTGAGATTTGAACTGCCAAATTGCAGGCACACAGCAGTCAGCAGAAATAGGCTGCAGTACTGCGCTCTAACCACTGCACCACTGCAGAGGGTGAGGACTTGAGATTACCCACAGGGCTCCACAGAGACGTTCCCCAATGACAACATGATAAGCATAGCAATCTCCCCTGGGTTGAAGAGACCGGAGATTCCGGAGAGTGAGCTTTGCCAGAGCCACAGTCCGGAGCCTTCTCAGGGGTACTGGATTTGCTCATTTCCTTTCCTAATCATTGTGGGTTGCTTTTAGGATACTAAGAAGCTTTAGGATGGCGGGGGTTTTACTAGACTGTGTGATTCTCCTTGAACCAGCAGTGACAGAAATTTTATGTATGTTTAAAACTTACAGGAGGAAAAAAACTTTTTTAATTTGGAAAGAAGTAGCAAAAGGGTCTTTGGAATGTTAATGTTGGGATAGCTTTTTAACCGACTAAGACACCAGAGTGACTGATAATAAGATTTTAAAATAAGAAGATTACCTCTAGCTTGTTTAAAATATATAAATATTTCGAGTTTAGATGTAAGAAATCTCTTACATCCGTATGTTCTGGGTGAGAGAACACTTATGACAAGATGAGACCTTGAAGGCTCACTACTATGAACAATCCATAAGAATAAAAAATTACAAATAAAAGAGAAGATCCAGAATTACAGAATGGGGGGTAAAGTATTTTGTCTTTGGAAGAATTTAAGCATATTTGGCAACATAGAACTTTCTCCTTAGACTGTCTGATGCTATAGAAATAGCTTAAAAGAAGAGAAGATGATACAATAAAACTTCAGGCAGTTTGACAGGATACAAGAACAATACTGACAAAGCTGTTATGCAGGAACTATGAATGAAACCACCTGAAATTTCAATAGTTATAAGAGACGTACAAATAAGAACCCAGAAGAATCTCTTGGATGTATCGAGTTTGATTCAGAAAAGTGACTTCGACAGTTTTCTTACTTTTGTTCAACAACAAAGATGCATTGTGCTTATGAAGGGAAAAATAGAGAAAGAAGAAAAGAATCTTTTGGGAGATATATATATATACATACATACATACATACATACATACATACATACATACATACACACACACACACACACACACACACACACGTGTGTGTGTTGGCTTATATGACCAAGATTAAAAGGTATATGGATCTTTCTTCTAGTAGCTTTCAAAGTATTTTTCTTGACCTGAACAAGGCTTTAAAGATTTCTTTATAGATAAAATATGGGAAGAAGAGAATTTTTGCTGCATTTTTAAAGTATTAAAGTATTATAGCATTAAAATTAAAGAGAGGATGATAAGAAATTAATTTATGGGACATCATTTGAAGAGATTAAAGATTAAAAGTGTTAATATGTTGTTGTTTTGGGTGGCTTTTAATGGGTTTTTTATGACATTTGATGAGATTTTAAAGACTTATTTAGAAATAAGATATGGGGAGAAGATAATTTTTCCCTTTGTATTTTTAGCGCAAAATGATGAAGAACTGTATAAAGAGAAAATCTGTCTGTCTGTCTGTCTATCCATCCATCCATCCATCCATAAACACACAGACCAATTTTGAATGTGTTTACATTGGCAGAACAGTATAGGAATTTTATTATGTTTTTAAAAATAATAATTTGTATTAAAATGTTAAAAGTAAAAGGATAAAATCTAATAAAAACTAAATATATATATTAAAAAGGTAACATGCAGAGCTGAAAAGAAAAATTATATATGTGTGTGTGTGTGTGTGTGTGCGTGTGTGTGTATGTGTATATGTATGTACGATATATTCCAGTGGTGGGTTACGACTGGTGCATCCTGGTACAGGTGTACCAGTGTCTCCCGGGAGCAACAGGTACCAGTATGGTGCTCCAGAGCGCCCATCCGCCTTCCTGAGCTCCTTACTGGTATTTGTGCTCTTCAGAGCTTCTGTGCATGCACATGGAACATACAGTGCCTGTGTGGCGCTCTGCCGAGCAGGTGGAGCATTGCGGAGGCATCATGGAGCTTCGCTGGAGGTATGGACGCACGCGCCTGCTGTGCTCCTGTGCAATGCACGGTCATGTGGTGAACGCCATACTGGTTGCAATGGGATTCGGAACACACCGCTGATGTATCCCTCCCCTTTTTCTCTTCCTCTCCGTATTTGTTACCAATTTCAATATCTTTTGAATGTATATTTTTAGTTTTCTATCTTTGTACTTTTAAAATTTAAATACAAATTATTATTTTTTTAAATAATTGTCTTCCTGTATTGTCCTGGTCATCTAAAGACAGCAGTTTTCACTCAAAATTGGCAGAGTCTGCAGTGGAGCATCTGGTCAATGAGATGGAATTTCTATAGATCACAGCCACTGACCTTGCCATCCTTCAGTCTTAGCTGGTTCTCATTATGGAAGAAGCTGAGAAATAGAGCTGGGAGTTGCACTCTACCCTTTCTCTCAGTCAAGTCCCTGCGATATAAGTTAGTTTAGAGCTTCCATCTAGGATAATGTCCTGGATAATAGATATGTTACTAAAAGAGTGCAAAAAATGTGACCCAGATCATGTGTGGCCACCTTCATCTCTGTGGCTCACAGGACCTCTCAGAGTAATTGGTGACCTCAATTTGGGTCCTTTTTTTCATTTTAGGGGTGCTTTAAACCTTCCAAAAAGATAAATAGATCATCCCTTAAAACCCCAGCATTAGTTTTGGCACATAGAAAGTGAACAAAGAAACGGCGTAAAAATGCTGAGGATAGGTTGCAGGAGAAATTGTCTCTCTTAAGACTTTTTGTATCCTAAAAACTAGAATCTTTTTTTATAAATCACAATGTGTACTTTGAGATGCTTAATTTCACTCTGGCTGCATGTGGGACCACATAATACATTCAGTCTGTGTCATTAATGTAAGTATACTAATTCTCTGAATACTTACCTTGGAACAATTGAAATTGATCTTAGTGGGAATTACAGAGAATTTAAGTATAGGATTAGGCTGAAAGTCAATATAAAGTGCGAGATTTCTTTAATAGTGGTGTCTAGCAGTTGGAACAAGAAATCTTAAAGCAGGGCTATTACCAGACCTTGTTATAAACTCTATATTTCTTACCAATAAGACGGGATTGGCTTTGCCATAGTATGTCAAGTTTATTAAGACACCTTCACTCTAGTTATCAAATATCAGGAAGGCTAAACAAAGACACAAAGGGAATGGAGGTACATGAGATCAGACAAGTCGACAGGGGAAAAGCAGGTTAAGGATCTCTTGATATACACATACTGTATGTTGCAACTAAAAGAAATATCCCCACAATTTCAAAGAAAGGGAGGCCAAATGAAGTGGTTACACTTTATTCCAGGTGGGGCTATCTTATCTGAGTTGCAGTTCAGTACTTCACAATCTCTACACAGCAGCAAACTGAATGCATTCCTGCCATCTGGTAGACATCTGGATTTTGCAGCCCCAGAACCGATCGTTCTAAAGTGTTACCACTCCTGTTTGAGTTAATTTTTAATTCATTCTCTCTCATTGCTATAAAGTTCTGTAAGATGCATGGAATAAATCAGTAAATACAAATGGTGACTCTTATTTTATGGGATAATAACTCAAAATTATCTTACAGTTTTTGGACTTTAATATCATTCTGGGTGAGAATGATCAGCTGCATAGTATCTGACTTTTTTTAAAAAAAAATGACCAATGGGTTATTGGTTATATGCTGAGGCAAAGCCATTCCCTGCTTAAACAAGTTCAATTGCTCTTAATTATCCTTTGTGTAATTTTGAATGCCACTGAAAGAACCTGGCGATCTTACATACTATTTAAAGATCAGTATCAGGAAGTAGGAATTGTTTGTATTGCTGGTCACTTTGTCCAGTTTTACTAGCCAGGAGTGGCAAATGAAAACATTTCAGGATGCTGTGTGAAACTGGCAGTACAAAAGAACGTGTGCTTTTGTCTCTACATGTCCTGAGTCACAAAGGTATCCTCATAAAGGGTTTGGTGTCTTTTTGAAGGTAACGCATTACATCGGGCTAAGGTGAAGGACCTTCTCCAGTTGGGAATATTAAGATGTGTAAGATACGTGGCTATTGGTATTAGTATATAACTGTTAAGATAGGGCAATGCCACAGGAAGAACAGAGATGTTAACAATGCATAACTTCAAAAGCAGTTTGAGAAAGGATCTGTAGAAGCTCTCCCTTTTTAAACATGTGCTCTGCTGTCTCAATTAATTATGCTTCAAGATTTGAGAACCTGGATGCAAGCATTCAACAAGCCTCTTTTTTTTTGTTAGAAAAAAAAAACAAGGGCTTATAATGGAATCATTTTTCCCCATAAAGTAATGCTACTTGAAACCTTTGAGATTCTACAAAAGGAACATAATTTATCTAAAAAGGCTCAATGGCAATATATCGAGTTAAAACAGTTGTTATCTACAAGTTTGGCCCTAATGCTCTTGAGGCCTCTCAAGTGCCAGAGGCATTAAGTTTTCTGGAGAAGGTTTTATTAAAACTAAACTGACAGTTTATTACTACCAACATTTAAAAAGAATAGCAATAAATGTGTACAATGTAAAAGAAATTTGGAATGGAGAATTCTATAGTACGTAATAGCCTCAGGTTTTAAGGCAATTGAAAATTTGTTCCTTAGGATGTAAAATTTAGTTAATACAACAAAACACTTCCTTTAGGTATTATTAGAGCTCTCAGGGAATATTTTTAAATTGTTGGCTCTCATCATTGCTAAATTTGAAGGAATTATATAATACATAGATTATAAATATAATTCCTCATTGGTTAGATATTAAAGATGGTAATTAAAGATTGACTCATGGACTGTATTGTATCTTATTATCAGATGCCATCAGATGACATTTGCTGGTTGAACCCCTAGGAATTCTTTTGAAATAGACACAGTGATATTATCTCACCTCTTTTATCTGAGAATAATTTTAATCTGCAAAATAACTAGAGTAGAAATGGTGTTTTCCAGAAATCACACATTGCTATTATTATTGTGAAGTGTTAGGTTTATATACTACATTTTTTATTGGAGTTAAAGGTGCCGTACTTAATACTTCCTTCACTAATTATTCCCAGAATAACAATCCTACAAAGTAAACTGAGATGAGAGACAGTGACTGGTCCAAAATAATCGAATGAACTTCCATGGCACAGGAGTGCGATAGAGGTTTAAAATATATTCTCTTAGTCTATTCAGTCAATCACTTTACCATACTATCTCTAGACCCAGATGTATTTTGACTTGGAATGAGCAGAAGACTCATTCTTCCACAAAACCTGGAATATGAACACCGATGGGTCTGAACTTCTGTGGTTTAGTCTTCCTTGCTTGTGTAATGCTATTAACTTGCTTTCCTAAAACAGATGGGAATGAATCCCATACCACTCATGCACATAATATAGATCAAATAAAGATAACTGTCTGCATGGCTAGAGAGTTTCTGACAATGAGAGTATCAATTTCCATACAAATACTGTTAAGCAAATTAAAAAAAAAACAAAATAATACTCTTAATGAAACTTTTAATAGGGCACCATCTATTAATCTATATCTAATTTGGTACATATTAATTAATCAGAATTGATTTAGTAAGTGCTGTGGTTAGAGCTGAGCAAGTCCAAAAGCTGTAAGAGAAAGCCCTGGGTTAGAGGTTTCTGAGGCATGATGCCCCTTCTTACAGCATGTATAAAAACTAAGTTTCTAAAAAGAGAGAAGTTTAGAGAATATTAGGTTTTCTTTCATGATCTTCGTTCTTCTGGCTAGTGCTATTTTGAGGAGGATAGAAATAAGAGAGAGGCTGACTGACTCCTGCAGTTCTAGCCTAGATGATTTCCCAGTGTGTATACAGAATTAGATTTAATTAGATTTCAAATGCTATCAGTCCAAGAAAATCTTGGGCAATGTTAATGTTAAACCTTAAATGCCTATCAATGTCTTTCTTAAATGATTAAGGAAGAAATCTGCAGAGGTTGAAGTAGTTAACCTAATTGTCTTCATACTTCTGATTATTCCTTCAACAGGAGGAAAAGCAGACTTGGTAGGTGAGACTTGTATTTGATAAAAACAGATTGAATGACATGTAATTATTTCAAAATTTTCAAATGAATATGTATTAGGTATATTTTTTCATCTCTTTACTGTTGACAAGTTAATCAGTGGCTAATTATATCATATAACTTTTAAAAAAAACATTAATTTTACCAAATTTCATCTGTCATTTTATTATTCTACAGAACTTATTAAAATAGTGAAAACAAATTTATGCTTAGAAAAGCAGAACCTCAACTACTGTCTGTTACTTACAAACAAGTTCAAGGTGCAAACTGTCAGATGCAAACCCATTAAGTTTACCTGTGGCTTTATGTATAGTATTTGACATTCCTAAGACAAAAGGAACTGTGGATATCTAAGCATAAGAGTTGATCAAAAGAATAATTATACATCATTGAAAGGAAAGAACTATTCCTGACTTGCAGTTTAAGTCACTGATATATTTGGTCTGTCAACATTTGAATTATATTATCTTCATTTGTTTGTTAAAAGGGCAGAGAATTAGACTTTTGAGCAATCAAAATCAATTTTGGTGGAGTTCTGTTTAGATGATTCTTTCCCACTTGATTTGGATACTTCAATGTTTTAGAATTTTCTTCTTTTCTATATTGAAAAGGGGAAAAAAACACAGAACAAATTATTACCAGAATTTAATCTCTGACATACACCACCCAAAGCACAAATGTCCAGTACTAATCAAAGTTTTGTTGGTTTTGCAGGAGAAGGGAGACCAGGAGCTTTAGACGTGGAATTGATCCCTTTGCAAACACTCATAAAATGACAAGTAACTGTTTTTTTTCTCATTTTCTAGTATATTTGCCCCACCTTTCATCTGAATCCTGAACATCTTTTTCTTTGTTCTCCAAATCTTGATTCACTCCTGGCTCTCATGAATAAAACTTCCAGCTTGCCATGTTTTGTAGTGAACTATCAACCCATGCTCTGAAAAAGAAATCCCTTGTCCCATCTAGTCTTAGATTTTTTTTAAAAAAAGGTAAAGATTTTCCCTGTCCACTCATATCCAACTCTAGGGGCTGGTGCTTATCTCTGTTTCCTAACCGGGGGGAGCCAACATTGTCCAAAGATGCTTCAGTTGTCATGTGGCTAGCAAAACCATAAGCCAAGGGGAACATAATGCTGTTATCTTCCCACCAAAAGGTCTACATATTTAACTATTTGCATTTGCTTTTGAACCGTTAGGTTAGCAGCTGGGGCAAGAATGGAATATGGTACTTAGGTCTTGAACTGCCAACTTTCCAGTCGATTGTCAACTGCTAGGCCACCACCCTCCCTTTAGTCTGTATTTACCCTCAGGTTCTTTTTCTGCCAGTAGAAGGGACACTGCTGGTTCCAAATGTCCTTTTGCTTCCTCTTCTTTCTTGCCACTCACACCAAAATGCAAGACTTCCATACCCCACTGAGGTAACTCTGGGCCTATTCACAAAACTAATTTAACTTTCATCCTTTTTATTCTCCCTCCTATGACCTATTTCGGATGGGCGAACCTATAAATTGGAGCCACCAGGTCTGGATGAAGAGCAATTCAGCTAACCCAGTGGTCAGCAACCTGTGGCTCTGGAGCTGCATGTGGCTCTTTCATGCCTCTGCTGTGGCTCCCCGTCACCGGTCAGCTCCACAATTGGTAGGGCTTTTGGTCAGGACAGGAAGAGGAAAAAGGACACCGCACTAGGAGGAGACTCTGTGGTGGGAAAACCAGACTTTCTGGTTGGCTCCAGAATTGAATGGCGGGCTTCCGGTTTTGAGTGTTTAAGGTTGCCGACCCCTGATCTAATGTCTTATTTCCTCAACATTGTGCACTGTAGCTATTTTGCACTTCCCTGCATTGCACTGACTTCATGCTACCTACTGGGTGCACTACATTTGGATGGACATAACAGTCGCAATCTTGGAAATGTAGTAATGGAGGGAAGGAAACAGAAGAAAAGACTTCTGACATCTTTTCAAATACTCTGATAGCAGACAGAAGTTTGTGTGAAATGCAGCATTCCAGACAATAACTAAAGCAACCACATAAAGAAAACCTCTTTCAACTCTAAGATATAATCTAGGAGGCACCTGAAATATTTTGGGATGAGTTAGGAGCACTGTTGGCCTCCCGTCTTCTGTCAGATTTGAAACTTGAGGCTTCCTACCTAAACCATTTTTGTTCAGCTTTAATTTCTCCAGATTCTATGAATGAGAACTGCTATTCAAACTATGAAGTCGTGTATATCTACAGCATACAGACTTGTGTCCTTTTGTAACCATTGTAGAACATTTTTTGTGTGTGAAATCAGAAGGAAGTTATTTGACCTAGTTTTCTATTTGGCCATTTTTCCCAAGAGAAGATACGAGCCCAAAAGTGTATTTAATTTTTACCAGCAAATGTTTTTAGTTAAAGAGATCAAATTGAAATACTTTTATGTTTCTCCTTCTACAGGGGCAGAACGGCATCCATTTTCTAAACAACGTCCTGAGAGAACTTTAGTGGAAAAAAGGAAGGGATTTCAGAAATGTTATGGATATTTAGAAATGTAACATCTAAGGGATTCCATTATCTTTTACCTTTTTGTTTATGTGCCCATATTATAACTCTATATTCCCTATGTGGCCCTTAAAATGCTAGGAGATACATAACAAATAAATTTATAGGTAGAATGTTTTATCTGGACGAAGAAGAGAGAATTATGAAAAATAAGAAGATGTCTGTCACTTAAATGCTAGGGCATTCCTCTGCTTTTTATATTTGTTTTTATTTCTTTTTCCCTTGAGGAAAAATGCCTGGACCTTTGAAAGCAAAGCTTTTGAAGAAACATTTGAAAACATTTTAATCCTGTCAGTACATTTGATTCCAAGTCACAATGATCCCAAATTTAAGCATGGCTAATTTTAACTTCAGAGGAGCTAAATTGGCAATGAGGAAGACTCCATTGTTAGGGTGAATAAAGTCTCCTCATTTTTAAATCCCCAAACAGCCTTTTATCTTTTTGTTTACTCCTTCTTGCATACATTATATTGACTTTTATATGACGGTAAGCAACAGTATAAATTGTTGCTTAAAAAGATATTGGACAAACACACATTCACAGGAATCAAAAAAGTCAAGTTAGTACGTAAGTGTGATTGGGTAATAGAAGTCCTATTCCTTTATAATATTGCCATGTTAATCACACACACACACACACACACACGGAGTAAAGCTGTGATTACATGGACCTTTGATGCCATGTTGGACTTTTGTACAGACTCCACTGTGAAGAGCTAAACTCCTCTCTCTCCAGTGTCTCCAAGTTACCTGATTTATCTTGCCCTTATTTCTTGTTCATCTATTAGCAAGGATATCTGAGCCAACATCTCCTTGTGGACTCCTGCTTGGAGATTTCTGCAGCCCACAAGGCTCCCATTCTAATAAATGGACAATGACCCCAAAAAACTGGACCACAGCTAGAGAGGATGCTGACTTTCATTGAATGCGTGATTGTCTCTGGATTTGGGAGCTAAGTAGGATCCAGTCTGGTAGATCATTAAAGAATTAATCTGTTGGCATGAGTAGGAAGTAGCCGTCTGTCACTGTCTCTATTCTGTCACAGTATAATTGAATAAAATTATACTAATAGATCTGGAACGTCTGAAGGAATTGAGCTCAACTGGAAGGAACTTTTATCGAATGTGGAAAACAGACATACAATTAGTTTGGTCTACATATTAATAGGAAATGTAGGCATGTGGTGTTTTTTTTTCTTTTTAAATCAACAGATAGTTTTCTATTATATCACAAATTATCTCACTCTTAGTCCAACCTACCCAGGTAGAATTGATTTTATGGGGGGGGGGGAATGAACCTTAATCTCCACTGACCTCTTAAAGGAAAGATGGAATAGAAAACTCGCACACAAACAAAGAAATGTGATCTTCCATAAGATTTGATGAGGCAAGTCAAGGAAAGACCGTAATAACAATTCAGTAATCAGTTTTTTTTTTCATATATGGTGGACTTGCAAAAAGGTTAAGGCATTTTGGATATAAATATGGTGGAATATGCAAAATGTTCTTAAGAAAAGGATAAAGTTTACTCCTCAGTTATTTTTGTTGGGTATAATTACTGATTGTACAGCTGTAGAGATTAATTTGATTTTGCACTTAATAACTGCAGCTAGATTGTTGGTGGCGCAATACTGGAAGAAGGAAGACTTGCCTACAATTCAAGAATGGACATTGAAAGTCACAAATTTAGCCGAGATGGCTAAAATATCGGCATATCTTAAGCACCACTCAAACGAGCGATATAAACGAGACTGGAAAAAATGGATTGATTATATACAAAATAAATACAGGACTAAGAAATTCCAGATAGCTTACGATTAAGATCAAGAATGATATAAGTTGTTTAAAGTTAGCTTAGCAAGGAGGAGCTAAGTTCAATGTAAAGATGTTATCAATTTTTTATTCTTTTTTTTCAATATATTTTAGACTGTTTTTGTTAAAGATTTATACCGTGTATGGGTTCTGGGAAGTCGGGGGAGGGAAGGCTGGGGGGGTTGGGGGGAGGGTGGGAGGGAGGGATATGATGAGGGGTGTTAGATTTTAATGTATTATGATTGCACATGTATACTGTTTTCTCTTATTTTTTCTTCAAAACTAGGATATGTTAAGTATATTGATATGGAAGCATAAATACCATCAACATAGATTGGAGTTTGCTCAGAAGCTGAAATACACCAATGAGAGGAAGAGTGGGAAACAGAAGGGAGAAGAAAGATGGAAAGAGAGGGATAGGAGAAAGGGTAAGGGGGGAAGATGAGGAGGATAAGGAGGAGTGGAATGTAGAGAGAGGAGAAGGAGGAAGGAAGGGGAAGTAGAGTACAATTCAGTATGGGTTGATCTTCCAGAACTTATTTATTTTTTCCCCATTTAAAGTAGCTAAACCACAGAAGAATTTAAGTTTGTTCGTTTGACCAACTGATTAAAAATACCAAAGACAGACAATTAATTAATTAATTAATTATCAGTGGGAAAAACCCTTCAGTCCATTCAGCTGAAAAGGTTTTCTGGCAGTGAGCAGCTTCAGCATTAAAGGTTCTATCAGGTAGGCCACAGTCTCTTTTGAAGTCTTCAAAGACAAGCAGATGCTTCTGAAGTTTACCATCCCTGGTTAATTTTCACAGACCAGCCTCTGTGAGCCTGAATTCTGTTCTTATTTTTACTCTCCTTTTATGTATTAAGAGTACATTTCTTAGCATGCAGAACTCAAGGCAATAAGAGTCTTTTTCAAATGGTGAACATTTATGTTTGTGAAATGTGTATACGCACACTTCGCACACATACTCCCTCTCTCTCTCACACACACATGCACAAACACAGCAGTTTTTGCTTCCTTATTTATGCAGACTCCTGATATCAGTCAATAACATCTACTCTTAAATTTCATCCCAGACACTGCTAGATTATTTGCAAGGCTAGGCTAACATTTGCTTTCCTCCCCCATAAAGAGAATCAATAAATGGAGCAACATGACATTTTAAAATATAAAACCCTTGGAAAACAAAATTTGCTGATCCTTTCAAGGTGTACATGTCAATAAATACCATCTCTTCATTATCTGAGAATAGCAGATAATTATCACTTTTATAGAACTGTAGTATTGTACTTGCTGAGAATTTTCGCATGTTGTCATTGGGAGAATGGCAGTGAACTTCTGACCTGTTTGTTGCATTCTTGGAGGCAGGTGGCCCAATTTCTGGATTACCTGTCCTTGAGGTGCTAAGGTTAATGCTAGGTTGTTCTGCACTAGGATCACCTTCATTCATGACTTCTGAAATGGAAGACCTAGGTTCATAACCACAACCTGATTAGGCAAATTTGACAATGAAGCCTTGGGTACAATCTCCCCAGATGGATTTCATATCAAACCTGGATCTCAGAGATTTTTAACACTTCATTATGGGGAGGGGGATTGGCCCCAGTCTCGAAGGAGGCTGTGGTATGTCCATTTCTGAAACAATTCCTGGTCAGTTTTAACTATTGGCTGGTCTTCAACCTCTCTTTTCTTGGGAATACAGTTGATGCCATTGCGGTGGGTCACCAACCCAGCACCTCAGGAGAAACAGACTATCTGTGCCATGTTCAGCTAAAGATCAGGTCCAGGTATCAGACTGAGATAGCATAATATATTATTTTCAGGGGCAGTGCCCATGCTTTGGAACAGTCTTTCCAGGAAGATCAGAATAAACTCACCTTCAATGATTTCTAAAAGGAAACGTTGCCAAGATACTCTCAATCTTACACGGGAAAAGGCCCGAATACGCCAAGACCTGCATTCCTGTATCTGTAAAAATCTATGAAAACACATACATGCATGCATGCATGCATGCATGCATACATACATACATACATACATACATACATACTGTATATGTAGAAATAAGATCTGTTAGTTTTATAATTTCCACCTTTAATTTTAAAAAAGTTCATGGAATCTTATAATTTATCAAATTATAAATTTAAATATTATTGAATCATAGAACAGCAGTGTTGGAGGGCTTCCAGTTCAATATGTTGTACTCATGGTTTCTGGAGTTAGACTATTTTCCTGCTTAACAACTATCACAATCAGGACATTTCTCCTTAGTTTGAATTTGGTATTCCCTCTGTAAAAGCTTCGATCCATTTCTTCCTTATCCCCAGGAACTATGGAGAACACGTTGACATACTTCTGCCCATGGAAACCTTTCAATTATTTGAGGTCCACTATCCTGTCTCCCCTTCGCTTTCTCAGCACTTTAACATACATTGAGTTGTACTCCGATTTCACGTTGTACTAATGTTACCAGCATTATATTGAGCTCCAAGGTATCTTCAAAATTTACACTCAGTAATTATATCTGCAACTCCGGACTTAACTACCCTGAGGGGAAATGTATGGAAATAAGTCAAAAATTATTTTTTTGAATCTCTTTCATTGCTCCAAACGGTCAGTTTTAAGGATTAACCTGAATCCAAACCATATTAAAAATGTACACGTTGAAAACCATGTTGCAGAAAGTGCAGAACGTTAGTCACAAATGCAGAGGGTGGAGATGCCCTGTACGTTAACAGGTAATACAAAGCAATTAAATACAGTGAATGTGATTTACTTTGCCTGCTTTTACCAATTTGTTCTTAAAACTGCAATTTGGCCGTCAGCCTCGGAGATTCTATGGAGGTACAGCCAAGGATTTCGGATGAGATGGTTGTTGTACTATGAGTCCAAATTGGATATGGAAAGGAAACTAATCCCTTTGCTAAACCTACATACATTTAAGTTATTTCGAAAAGTGCACTAGACAGAAAACTGGCTTATATTTACAGAGAAAATATGTCACAAATTGAGCGAAGGGCCGACTCTCTCTGGCATGTTGACTGAGCAGCAGACACTTCATTTTGGACTCAGTAGGCTTTTAATGAGAGGATGCTATGGACATCCCTGAAAACAACCAGACTGGGAGTATCTCGTGGAAAATTAGGACTCCTTCTCTCATAACCACAGCTGATGTGACAGGGAGAAGCTCAAGACAGCAACTACTGATGGCAAAACTCTTGACCATTTTCTAGCTTTAGCTTCTGCTGCCACCTGTCAGTGAGGCCCCCAAGGTAATTCGCCAGAAAGCCACAGGAAGCCTCAAGGGAAATATGCAAGCCAGCCTGGATTTAATTTGAAGCAAGAGCCCAACAAGCCATGTTTAACTTTGTGGGTGTAAGAAAGAGGGAGACAGAAAGACAGCAGAAAAAAAGCATGCACATGGGTATGCAAACATCTACACATGCATATAAGTGTGTGGGGGGAGGGGGAAGGGAGGGAGAAAAGGAAGGAAGGAAGGAGAGAGATCTGCATCAGAACACACCAAACACACAAACACACATATTTACACACACACACACGTGCGCGCGCGCGCACACACACACACACACACACACACACACACTGGTACATTCCTACATACCAAATATGCATAACTGTAACAGAAGGTAGATAATAACACACACATACAAGCTCAAGATAGAGGAACTGAAAAGAGAGAAGAATTAAACATTGCTGCTATCTATGAATCACTGATGAATTTGGGCACAAAATTTGCAAATTTAATCATGATTTACTAAACATGGCTTAGTAAAAAAAAACCTGCCACCTTCTTGCATTTGATGGGAGAAGCCTGAATATGGGACAGAAGTTAACGCATGAAATAGAAGTTTGCATAAGGTATAATAAGCATGAAGGAGAAAAAATGGGTTATAATGAAATAACTATAAGGAAACTATAAGGAAACAACAAAAAGGAAAAAAAAGTGCTTTTGTATGTTTATGCATATATTTATGTGACCAAAGGGTTAGTAGAAGGAATGTGCCAGAGGAAAGTGTACTAAATATCATTTGAGGATTTTTTATTTTTATGATTACCAGATCATCTGAGAGCCCAATATCTGCCTATCTATTTTTATTTATTTGATTATTTATATCTCACTTTATTATTTTCACAAATAACTCAAGGTGGCGAACATATCCAACAAACCTTCCTCCTTCTATTGTCATCACAACAACAACCCTCTGAGGTGGTGTTGACTGAGAGAGAGTGATTGGCCCAATGTAACACATCTGGCTTTCATGGCTAAGGCAGGACTTGAACTCCAAACCTCTTGCTTTCTAGCCTGGTGCCTTACATTAAACTGGCTCTCCATCTACAAAATGGCTGAATTACATTGGCTACACAAAGCAGTATCCCATTCCATCCAGATAACAACCTATTTCAAAATTAAAAAAAGAACATTAAATATTTATAATTCTACAATGAATAAAGAGAATAGCACAGTGGTGGGTTTCCTTTTTTTAAACTACCGGTTCGCTTGTGCATGCTTGCTTGTGCAATGCTTCTGCGCATGTGCAGAAGTGTCCGGGAGGGTGGGCGGAGCCTTCCGCCGCTACCACTACCAGTTTACCTGATCTGGGCCGAACTGGGAACAACCCACTTCTGGAACAGCAGCCATGGTTATGTGGTATGTCTAGTTCTACAAATTAGTTCTTTGTTGTATATACATAAATGCATGTGAATGTTCACATGTATATGAAAAAGACTGTGATAGCTAAGGTATTACCTTGGTCCCAAGTGAACATCTTCTTTTAGTAAAAAGAATAGATAGATAGATAGATAGATAGATAGATAGATAGATAGATAGATAGATAGATAGATAGATAGATAGATAGATAGATAGAAGAGAGAGAGATGGCTGGGATAGATGAGAGAGGTAGATAGGTGGGTGGGTGGGTGGGTGGGTGGGTGGGTGGGTGGGTGGGTGGGTGGGTAGGTAGGTAGGTAGATAGATAGATAGATAGATAGATAGATAGATAGATAGATAGATAGATAGATAGATAGATAGATAGATAGATAGATGGATGTAGATAGATATAGATGTAGATGTAGATATCTTTTTATAGGAATTTGGCCCTTTGGTCCAGTGTAAAGTAAGAGTTATTTCCAATGCCTTTAATTGGAGACATTTTTGGTGCTGGCGTTTCCTTTGAGAAATGTCCTAGAGAAGGGACATAATAATAAAAGGGAGTCCTTGTCATTGGGTAAGTAAACTAGTGCACTTCACTTTTCTTTGGGCAACAAAGCCCATTATCTTTCAGGCATTTGCAATGTCGCCCAGGGAGTGCCGAAGTTAAGACAGAAAGACATTTATTGGCTAAGAGCTTGTCTAGCTCTGTTCTGGTTAGAGTTGGAGTAATTATACATTTGGATGCTTCCCAGTAATTTTCAAATCATGGAAAGAGAAAACAAAGCACTTACTGATAGGGAGACTGCCCAGCAATACAGTCAAGCAATGTCCGGATGTTAATTTGCAAGCCGCAGTGCTTTGCCATGACATCTGTATTCATAGACAATTGCAAATTACAATGAATAGCTATTGTTTGGTCTCAAGGGACTGTTGAACCATGAAGATGGGAGTAAAGTTGTAAAGCTGACTGCTAAGCAGACTTTCATGCATGCACTAAAGAAGAAGTTTTTTTGGGGGTGTGTGTGCAAAAATAACTAGTAAATTGACAGCAAAATATTAAGTTTTAATATTTTATATTAAAATATTAATATTAGTTTACTTTAGTTTAGTTTATTGGTCTTGTATGCCGCCCACTCCCGAATATTAGATTTCAGTTTCTTTCTTTCCTGTTACCTAATGGGCTTGTTGAACCCAAACCTCATACTGAGACCTCTAAACCATGGGTTCTGAAAGCCCAAAGCATGATGTGGGTGACTGGTTAGCAAAAACTATTTTGGTATAACAGACTTTGCTTTATGCTTCTGGTGTTTTTAGTGTAAGGAATTGTGAGTACTACTTTACATCAGCCATGGATGTATAGTCTTTTTTGTCTAAGCCTTAAAACCTACTGAAAATCAGTAATTTTGTGCTGAATTTCAACAACATTATTCTGGAGAATATGATCCAAATAATTAAAAAAAGAAAATGGAATTGGGAAATTTTTCCAGGTGAAACTATACTACCCGCCCTGAGATAGGTTGTTGAACTGGACGTTGGTTTTCAACTGGAATGGCATTTATGCTTTAGGAAATAACATAATTACATAATTTACTCACCAGAGCCATGATGCCAATTAATTCATATAAATCCAAATCAAATTATCAATTCAAACATTTGAATCAGATGTCGAGTAATGCATTCTATTTCCCTTTACAAATTCCAAGATTTCCAGTCCACTTGGTTGTTATGTTTCTTGAACAGGAATGCAGGTATTTGAACTCCCAACGCATTGGAAAGGCACCAGACTGGAGATGAATGCTTAACCTCATTTATATGATTCAGAAAACAAATGTCCTACTGATGAAAGTATAATGCTAAAACAATTTAGTGTGATTTAATCCGTGACTTCACTTCCAACCATGTCAGGGTCTTTGCAGCCTGGAAGAATGATTAAATGTTATCACAGGGCTATGAAACATCTCCAGTCACATTTTCTCCAGATATTTCACAATTGTAAGTGATAAACTGCACATATCACAGCAATGATCAGAAGCGTTGTGGCAGATCTTTTGGGGAACAGAAACATTTTTCTTTCCTCCTTTTTCTTTCCTTCCTATTTTATAAATTAAATTCTCTTGAACTTTAGCTAACTAGATTTTTTTTTTACTGATATTTACCAATGCTACATGATGATACATCACTGCTCCTTATATATTTTCAAGACTCCTGCTTTCCAGACAAACAGCTGCCCCAATTTTGTCTGATTAAAATGTTTTCCTATGTATAAACTATGCACTCGGTTACTGCTGGATTTAGCCCTCCATTTGTCTCTAGGATTTAAATTGAGCAGATGAATTTTATTTATTTTTGTTTTGTATTGTTGTGCTCATGCATTTATGCTCATATGTGAACTCTAGAGGCTTAATTACAAGAGGCTTTCTATGAGAATTTGGAAAAAAAAGATACATTTAGAGAACATTTGTTTTGAATTGGATCTACAGAATGCAGAATAGGGAGATTTAACTTTCCTCTGCTGCTGTGATATTGTCAAAAATCTTCCCCAGACCAAAATTAGCTTGTGAGAAAAAAAAACTTCAATTAGCTTAGTTTCTCAACAGAATTAAAAACTTCTGTTAGTTCAAGGACTAACTTTCCTCTGAACAAACACATGAGGGTTAATATGCCCTCAGTTGATGAGGTTATAATAAAGTAGGTGACATCAACACTTCACGCATTGCCTGGGTTTTGCACATTGGACTAAATCATACAACAGGTTGGTTTGGTTTGATTTAATGATATCAATGATACCAATCACTTCAATTTTGGAAACAAAGGTGCATGGCTTAATACTAGGTCTGAAATAAGCTCCAAGGCTCTTGTTGGCAAATTGTCTTTAAAATAAAGCCTGGCATTACGCAACGTGCACCTTCAGTCCATCTGTATGATTTTCACTTTTTAAAGTCTCATTTTCCTTTCGCTCAAGTCATAATTAAGAGTTATGGTAACATAAAAAAATGGTAATCAAGAAAATTTGGAGGTGTAAAGTCTGAAAGTAAAATTGATTCTCCAATGGTTGTGATAAATTCATTTAGAATTTTGTAACACATTAGACAACCGGTGTCCCATCGGGTCATTGTTTCAGAGAGATTTTTTTTTTACCTAAACAGAGAAACAGTCAGTTGGAGCAAGACTTACTTAAAACTTTCTTTTGGCTTACCTATTGAATTTTATTCTGGGAAGTTGGCAGTGAATGTCAGAAATTTTCCTTCCTTTTAATTTATTTTATTTGGTTTATTTTACTATATTTACACTGTCCCAGTCTATCCTGACTATGAGTACCTACACAAATTAACATTACTCCTTCCTTCCTTCCTTCCTTTTCCCTCCCCCCTCTCTCCAGTCAAATTTCATCCTGATCAGCAAAAGTCCATTTAAGGTTACCAAACATCTATTTTAACCTTGATCATATAAACCAACTTTATATTCTTTCTTTTTGCTTTTAATAATATTGCTCTTTAGTCCCGTCAAATAATGTCCTAGAACTTGATTTGTTTTCATTTTTTCTTTGTACTTTCTCACAGAAATCCTCAAAACTTATTACGGCGCATGCTCTGAAAAGCCCGATTGGGCTTATTAGCAGAGAATGTCTTACTTTCGGCGAAACACGGTATATGTATATACAAACTTTTCACCAGTCCTCAAAATATTCTAATGAAGGCATTGTGCAAACTTAATTACAAATGTAATACATCTCTATTCAAGTATATTCTATTACATAATGTATATTGTTCTAAACAGTGACCATAAAAAAGATGTCATCTTCCTGAGACTTAGCAAACTGTGAACAACCCAACCCCTCCCCCCCCAAATCCTCCTGCATCTTTAATAGATTTTGAGGACTATAACTTGGGATCATTTGAAAATTTCACAAAACCAACTCTAACTTGATCATTCATAAAATAGTGATACGTTTTATCCCATTATTTTACACACACACACACACACACACACACACACACACACACAAAGGGAGAGGGAGAGGGAAAGAGAGAGAGAAACCTTGTCCAATGGATCTCAATAGATGGTGATACAATAAAGGAAATTGAATGATGGGTTATGTGGTTGGCAGACATTTGGCAAGCTAAGCATAATTTTCATGAACAACCTCCCCCTATGCCTGAAGAGAAAAAAATTGTGATCAGGGTGTGCCACATGGGCACTATGTTAGCTGGTAAAACATGCACACTAGGCTCACAATTCATACAAAAGCTAGGAGTGGTGCAAAAGTCATGGGAAGATACATGCTCGGCTCACAAAACAAGATGGAAAGAACTGCACATGGATTAGAGAAAAAAATGAAAGTATACAATATTATCAAGAGAGTAAAAAAACTGAAATAGAAATGTGCTGATCACGTAGCAAGAAAAACTGGTGGCAGGTGGAGACATAATATGGATTCCACTTAATAAAAAGGGTCCAGGAAACAGACCTAAAACAAGATGGTTGGATGACACCATCTTGTTTTAGGTTTGTTTCATGGACCCTTTTTATTAAATGGAATCCATATTATGTCTCCACCTGCCATCAGCAAGTATCGCTGCCCACTTGGCAACAATTGGCAATAGAAAGCTCAGAAGCATACAGGAAAGATGTGGAAGAGGCCTTCATCCTGCTGTGTGTGTGTGTCCATGTTTGTGTAACCTTTTAGGTAAAGAGGATGCTGGTAGTGCTGGGTAAAAGATCTTTAGTCATATGACCATTAATATAGCCTCAGTAGCCATTGATAAATTAAAAAGAAGAAGAAAGGACCAACTTTGTTCTCTAAGTAAAAATAAAATAGGCAAATCAGAATGTTCATTTTGGTCAGAAATCCTTTCTTTTATTTATCCTCTATTTCAGTTTATAGATTTGGCAAACTCCGAGACTATTTGCTGTATTTGCATGGGTGTTTGTGTGCACTTTTCCTAACATACATGATTAAGCTCTTCTCCAAGTATGGACACAATAAAACCTCCTCCAGGTTGAACTTGATTTCTGCTGGCTTGTTCATTCAGTCTTAGCATCAGGATGGAAGAGGCTCACCCCTACTTTATTCTGACGTGGTATATTGTAATGGTGTGTTGGAATGACCTTGGAAGACAGGAGGAGAAGCTAAAGAGGGGACAAGCATCATGTAAAAGATATTTCAGTCCATAAAAGGAGAGGGGACATGGGAAGAATTTCAGAAGGAGCCTCCCTAGTTTTGCAGAGTATAAAAGCAAAGGAGGGGAAAACTGGGAGGAGACGGGTGATAGGAACGATGAGAAGACTAATAGTAATAGCAATGCAGCCTTGGTGAATAGTTTGACAGTGTTGAGGGAATTATTTGTTTAGCAGAGCGATGGCGTTTGGGAAAAATCTGTGCTTGTGTCTAGTTGTCTTGGTGTGCAGTGCTCTATAGTGTCGTTTTGAGTGTAGGAGTTGAAACAATTTATGTCCAGGATGCGAGGGGTCTGTAGATATTTTCATGGTCTTCTTTTTGACTTGGGCAGTGTGCAGGTCCTCAATGGAAGGCAGGTTGGCAGTCATTGTTTTTTCTGCAGTTCTGCAGTATATCCATTATAAGTCAGCTACATGCCCTGAACTGATAGTACAAAGAAACTTAACATAATTATAATGTAGAGAATGTACAGAATATTTGCTATAATGACTGTTTCATTTATCTTGAGCAAAACTTCATTCTGGATTAGAATAACCTCTTCTAGGCTGAAATTTTTACTATTTTGTTCAATTTACCTTTTTTTGTGACAATGCAGAACTGAGAGTCAAATGGTTTCCATTTTAGTCATCTGCTTATTCAAATACACTTTTTTTTCTCACCTTGACTCTTTAATTATGGTCTAATTATTACATCTTAGTAAGATCACACTACATGCATTCTTCGGTGTGAAACATTTTTCATTATAGAGCCGCTGAGCATAATGTTGGATTATCTCATTCTGCTATTTTGTTTCAGATGTAGAACTAGATATTGCTATAATAAATTATTCTTCAGCATTTGTAGTCTCAAGATTCACTGTTTGAAATACCAGGAGGGGAATAGGGCCCAATATATCAAACTTGCTCTCCTCATTATCAAAATGTGGTGAGAAAAGAAAAGAGGACTTCACCCTGGAGAAATCACTTCAACCTATTCATCTTTATGTGGTGGTAAGCAATAAAGAATAAGTGGATGTACATAGTATTTGATTCCAGATAGATAGCCAAATGAATTACTTTCTCTCATTTATCTGTATCAGAAGTTTTATATAAAAATAAGAGGAAACACTTTCCCCCGCATATTCCATTCTCAGGAAACCAGACGTGGCGAATGGGCATAGCTGCACATTTAGAACAAATGAAAGCCACACTCATACATACCAGATACGTACAATCAGAATCAGCTCTGAACATGCTTCACTCAATAGATGAGTTGTCTGAAGAGGAATCTATAGAAAGATCTCTCAATATGTGCGATTAAAAGTAGTGTTTCCATTGTCTGTTATTTTGTGTGACTGGACAAGTTGAATTGGATAGACCCAGAACTCTCAAATATTAGATGAATAAAGGCTCCTTCCCTCCTGCCACCTATTTATGTATTTATTCTGTGGAGTGGCTAAATTCACTCACATATGGGTATATCTAGCTATGCTTTATCCCGATAACCAGTTTGTGGACTGTATTTGGTTCTTTAATAGCCTTTGGAAAGTTGGTTTTTCCTCCAGGAAATAGAATTGCCTATTATATTTAATCTTAAATACTAAAAGTGAGTTTTCTGTTGCAGTCATTCAAGACTGGTGGATTCCATTTTCCAACCTGAATTTGATTTTGAATCTATCTATGTATAGGTTTTATACATCTCCCCATTCCCATACATATCTTTCAACTCGTTAGTTGGCGTTATCAGGAAACAGATTACATACATGTCATCGTTCCTTCTGTTAACTTTGGGGTATAATTTGTCATACTAGCAAAATCAAACCAGTACGATACGGTATGTGATTGCCATAAGAGGCATAGATTTCTTTCATAGCACACAAACTTACGAAATCAAATCGCAGAAGATAATTGTTCTGTTTTAATTAGAGTGTTATTAGAAGTGCTTCCACTTCAGAAACAATTATCAAATGAGATCTTACCATTTTTACTGATTTTATAATGTGTGTTTATGTGTGTGTTTGCTACTATCTATTTACATATTGAACATTTTTTTTTAGCATTAGGATGAAGTTTAATGATGTGGAGTTCCCCTTTAACATTTGTAAGAAAACTGAAACTTTCCTTACTAAGCCTTAATGTTATTTCAGTTTTGACTTAATATATGCTATAAAACTCTCTATTGTGGTATATAAACAATAGTTCATGACTTGTGAACCAACCAGTCCTGGGTTATTCAACAAATTATGATTAAATAAACTTCAACTTAATGCAGAGGGCAAATTCAGCCACTGTATGTCTGTGGGGTGTGTGTGTGTGTGTGTGTGTGTGTATGAGCACACATACAAAACTGACTTGGGAAGTATATTTAATGGAATAGGTATTATGAGATTTATATATGTGATAATAATTTTGAAATATGAAAAATGTATGAGATGGCAAACATTTTAATAAACAAAAACTATCATTCATTGCTGAAAAATAGCAATTTTTCCATTCATTTCTTTATAAGGAACTGAGCCAAAATAGCCTAACAACAGCATTTTTAATTCACAGAAACAATAATTACAACACATATGCCTGTAGTAAATCTATCTTATCAATTATTAGTAGAACTCTGATTTTAATCACCATAATGAAAGTTGGATTTTTAGGTTCTCAAGAAAAGAGGGAAGAAATATTGTCTGCTGAATTTTAAAATCACTGGATTTTAAAATTGATACACTTACATTTTGTTTAATACTAAATTTACACATTCCCCTATTTATTTATTTATCTATGTATTTATTTATAAGACATACAGTATATGACTGTCCATCTTATGAATCATAATTCTGAGTTCACAGAGACAGTAAAAACAATAACCAACATTCTAAAAAAAATACAGAAAATGAAAAAGAGTCTATTGAAGTTTGACAGCTAATAAATTCAAATAAATAATAATAATGAGAACTCTTGGCACCCTAAAGAAACAGTCCTTAATACATATAAACCACAATGATTGTGATTCAGCCTTACCCCAGCCCAAAGACTGGAGGAAAAGCCAGCTGTTTAAGGCTTTTGGAGTGGCTAAAAAGGATTGGGTCCTGCTGAATTTCAAGATCTCAAGATTGACATCAGCCCTGCAACGTAGACCAGACCAAATATCAGATGGTTATCTAGGCTGCAAGTCTTCCTCCTGTCTCTCAAGGTTATTCTCACATCCCATCATAGCCTCAAACCCCAATCCATTCCATCTGGCTAGGGTTGATTTAGATTAAGTTCTTCTACAACTGGATCCTCACAGTTTCCAGGCACTGAGCATCAGCACCTGCCACATGGGTGAGTATTGTGGAAATGTCCCTGGAGTTCTTCTCCTACGTTATCCTGATAAAACATGGAATCAAATTCCTGATCTGCCTTGAGAAGCTCTGGCGGGAGAAATAATATTCTAGGATTATTGTAACTCCACCCAATCCAAACATTCATATCATTCATGTCTCTCTGAAAGTTAGATATTGAGCAGGATTTTTAGGATAGCATGCATCCTTAGACCATTGCTGCAAGTGTGTGTGTGTGTGTGTGTGTGTGTGTGTGTGTGTGTGTGTATGTATGTATGTATGTATGTATGCATGCATGTATGTATGTTTGTGTGTATGTGTGTATAATGCTATCCAAAATATTAGCTATCCTAAATATTTTATGGTTATATTTATCACTTTCCCTATCACTTGATTTATATTAAAATAAATCTTATACAGTTGTTATATTTTTTATCATATTCAATACATGTTTATAAATAGCATGTTTATAAAGATTAGTTATCTGTGTCCCCTGAAGATCACTAATCCCCACAGAATCTTCAAATGTTTTTTATGATTTGGGATTGGTAGCACTAAAAATTTCATATTTCACTTGTTTGTGAGATGGGCGACCGTAGACATATGGCCAAACAAATAAATAAATTGTCTATCTACATTTACATTGTCTTGTGACTGAGATGTTTGATGATTTTTGCCAGTTTCCATTGTTTACTTCAGTTTCTGGCAAAAAAAAAAAAAAAGCCAGTGGAAGAAACTGGATTTGTTTAACAACCATTGTGTTTGCTTAACAACTGCCGCAGCTGCATAAAGACCATTGCAGAAAACATCATAAAATCAGTTATAGTTACATAGTGACACACTTAATGACTGACATAACTTACAACTATAATTCCAGGTTCAATGGCAGTCATAAATTGAGGAGTACCAGCACCAACCTAGGACGCAGCATGGTTAATTATATTATTTTGAACTTTTGCTTAGTTGACTAAATGATTCCCCCTCCCCCCTTTTTTTTTTTAGTTTTCTGGGAAACTGGGTTTCCTATTGCCTTCTTCTGGAATGGTTTTTCACTTTTCCAGTCCAGGCTCAGGTCTGGGATTTTCTGCCTATCTTATAGCCAAATCGTTAACCAGGTCTGAAATGCTAAGCTTTTAGGATCAAAGTTAAAGTCTTCATGCTTTAACTGTAATGCTAAAGCAAAGATGTCCCACTTAATTGTTTTCGCTCCAATTTTGTTTCAGACTAAAAAGGGTCCTCAGTGGATTGCATAAAACCCTAAGATACTTTTGGATGGATGGTATTCACATCAACTTATAAAAGTAGCATTAAGAAATGCAAATGGACATTCTAGAAAGAATCGCTTTGGAGCACAACACAACCTCCTTCTGCTCTTCATTAAAGAAACTTCATGTTTTTCAGGCTTCCATGGGAATTGAAAAGGAAATCTGCTGCTGTTTTAAGAGTCACCTTAATTTTAATTAATGAATAGATTCTCTGAAGCATCATCATCATTATTTCTCTTTTAGTTTTGCCTGGAAGCCTGAGTAAATATTGGATCTTTTAATGAATAGAATGAAGGGTGTTTTTGTGAAACTGGAAGCATTTGCTCCAAAACATTTTTGAAACTCTGACAGCCCTAGTACTGTATCTTCATTGTCTTCATTGGGTATTGAACCATTTTAGTTTCATATGTCCTCATTGTTTATTACTAGGGAAGAGTCAAGACAACAGCATTTGCACATGATATAACCAATCTTCTGCAATATTTACCTTCACTGGTAAAGATGTTTGTTGGTCTATGATATCTGACCTTGCTCAAATCAAAAGGATATATCTAATTGCAATATTTTGTGAGTGGCTAGCAAATACATTTCTTACTAAACATAAAATTAATTTTCTGAAATGGTTTTACAAGTCTTTTAATATAAATCTTCCTTCCTGATTCAGTACATTTAGTATGCAGACTCACCCCCACCCTGCATGCATCAAGTAAAGGAATAAATCTTCAAAAACAAGTTTGTTCATGCTTCCCACAGATCCTCGGACTTCACAGATACCAGAGAGCAAGGCTGGAATTTTGAAAAGGTCAATTTTCTTTTTACAAAAGAGGAAACATATCACACCAAAACTTAGCTGGATGCTGACTAAGATGCTCAATGGAAGATGAGTTGAAGGCCTTGGCTCTTCTGCCCCTACAATTTCATTACTCCCAAATTGCCAAATATTTAGGTTGTCAGTTTTGAATGAAATTGTTTTCTTTTTTTGCAGCTTTTCTTTCCTTTTTTTATGTACTGACCATTGTTTTTTACTGATGAGAACAAGTTAGCATGAGTGAAATGGGGTTGACTGTGCTTGGTATACAATTCCATTGTCCTGAAAAATACGTTATTAGGGAGCATCTGGGGGTGGACATTATGTGACTCCTTCCTCTTCTGGTCTTCCCAAGATCTGCTTTTAAGGCATCAGGGAGACTGCTTACCTTCCCCCCCACCCCCATTCCCCCCCCCTAGATTTAGGCATTTTGTAGGGACAATCAAGGGACTATTGTGCCAGCATTTATGTCTTACTTTTTCATTGAGAACATTATTGGAACAGTATATATCCTATGATGATATGTTTAACACCATCAAACACCATCTCACTATCCCAGATCCTTGGAAGGACTCAATAGGTGGGTAAAAATCCCAAATCTAGTCTAAACATCCAGATGACTGTGCAATGAACCATAATAAAAAGCAGTGCAAGTTTGTTTGAAATTGGAAACATTATGTGGAAGAGTTAGTCTTTTCCTTTATATTAGGGATGAATAACTTTTCAAACATATCTTGACATTTTGGGGACAGCCAAGGCTGGTATTGTAAAAGTACAAAGTATGTATGCACAAGAACATTTTTTTTTTGGCTTTGGGAAAGAGTTTGTTAGTTTATTTATGTGAACTTCATCAGTGTTTGCTTTTTGTCAGTTTTCAATAATTGTGGAGGATGGCTAAAAAGCGATGGTAAGGCCATAAGGGTCAGGCTCCTGCCGGTATCTTAAATCATTTCCCTGCTCAAATTACATATTGGGAAACTATTATTTGACTTGGCTCAGAGCAAACAAGCATGGTTATGTTTAGTGCTCAACCAAACTATTTGTTCCTCTTTAAGTTTGATGTTTGCAAAAGCTGAGTAAAGTGAAACATTTTATTTTTTAAAAAATTGCTTGATGAACGTGGCCTGGCTGTCTGATTATTGCAGGGCCAGGAATCAAATGGCATTTATTTAGCTAGGTGTCACTGTGGGTTTAGGTGACCACGTTTACAGGAAGAAAAAAGAGCGACTCTCTGCAACTACTATATGAGTGTCAACATTGAGGATTTGGAGAGACGAAGGTCATTTTTAAATTAAAGAGGCCACAAAATAATCAGAAAATGCCCCTGAATTCCTTAGGTGAGGAATTTAAAAAGCTCATGATTTCAAATCATGAGGATTCAAATCTATCAGCTTTCCAGGAGTCTGGGATCCATCTGGATTTTCAACCAAGTACTGAGCCCTGCAAATGTAAATGTTGAGTTGGTGGGATCTTGTGGTACTGTGATGATAGATGTGATCTTGAATGGGTTTGTAGATGATTTGCAATCTAATTTAAGCTTTAAGCTTCTATTGAAAAATTTAGTTTTCAAAATTAAAGAAAACAAGCAATACATTTTTTATTAAATTACATGGCAACTAAAAAGGAGATTTTTTTTAAAAAGTAGCAAAAAACCAATGCAGGAAATATTTAATCTCTCCTTTATTGTGGCTGCAACCTGCTTCAGAGAAGAGCTTTTTTTTAAAAAAAAAACACCTTTTTTATAACTGGCGGAACATGACAATTTAAAGATATTTTGCGATTCATATACTTAAAACCTAATATTTGGTATTGCAGCTGTTTCTCAAGAAGTAAAAGTCAATGTCTTTAAATATATCAGATCTGTAGAATTGCTAATCATGAAATGCATTTAATAACGTTACTTTTATGCATTAATATGCCAGCCATCTCACTATCAAGTGATTCTACGCAGCTTACAACATAATTTCAAATGACTTATCTGAAATGTTGTGAAACATAAGACTGAAAAGGCAAGAAAAATAGAAGGTTATGACAAATGCCCCAACACAATTATGCTGCAAATATGTGGACCACTTTTAAATGGCAGGAACTGGTAACCTGGTAAATGAGGGGTGGTGGTGGTGCAGTGGTTAGAGTACAGCATTGTAGGCTAATTCTGCCGACTGCCAGCATTTTCATCCTGACCAGCTCAAGGTTGACTCAGCCTTCCATCCTTCTGAGGTTGGTAAAATGAGGACCTAGAGCAGTGTTTCTCAACCTTGGCGACTTTAAGTCCTGTGGACTTCAACTCTCAATTCTGGGAGTTGAAGTCCAGAGGACTTAAAGTCGCCAAGGTTGAGAAACACTGACCTAGAGTGTTGAGGGCAATATGCGGACTCTGTAAACGGCTTACAGAGGGCTGTAAAGCACTGTGAAGTGGTATCTAAATCTTAGTGCTATTGCTAACCTAAATTTTTACATCCAAGATTTAGTATCCTTTTCCTACATTCATTCCATGTTAAGAGAATTAACCTATTGGGTACTGGTTACAATTACAAAATAAACACAAGAGTGTATAAACACTGAAGACGTTGGAGAAAGTCATACCTGAAAATAGGTTTTCCTGTGGAACAATTGTTTGCAAAAAGTGGTTCACCTAGACCAGCTACAACAAAAATTAGGGTTATATTAGGGAAAGACAACACAACCCAAACCACAAATATTTTGCAGACAATTTTCTGGAAATTTGTAAATAGTAGAAGCAAACAGCTCTTGCAAACGAGAAATTAAATAATTAAGAGGGGAAAAATTGTAGATTTATTCATCAGAAGATTTGTATCTTTTCACAATGACTCATAGATTATACTCCACAAACTTATTGCCTAAAGTTTTAAAGTTTGAGAATGAAAATGATATGCAATTTCTGTCACTCCTTCAAATAATACAGAATATTGGCACCAAATTTCTTTAATACAGTGAAATCATGCTGTCATTTCTAAGACATTTTCTTCCCTCAGTTGGAGAGAAATAAAAGATTTTATTTTAAAATGGACAATGCGGGGAAGCAACCTAATGAAAAAAGGACTCATCCTGTTCTAATAAACTTCAGTTCCTTACTGTTTTTTAAGCCATACATTCCAGCACTGAAATTTTGAGGGCCTCATAGATAATACATACAGCTTGCAGAAAATCTTCAAGATGAGTTCTTTATTAGTAGCAAGATTGAATCAGTCAGGGACCTTAATGATGTGGCCTATAATTTGAATCCACTGAAAATTGCTTGGAAGCATCCAGGAGAGCAGAGATCAATTTTGACTTATGACTTGAAATAATTCCTCTTGTAATACATTCTTAATTCTAACACTACTGTTCTACATAAGAGCTTAGAGAACTCCATTGGTATAGTTTGTGATTTGCTTGCTTGTAATGAAGAGAATCTCTGTCTGCCCCCCACCCCAATTCTTTCTCAAACTGGGTATCCACTTTCTCTGGATGACCATATCAGAGTCTCCCTGAATTGTCATCTTTGTTACTTCCCTTGATCTCTGCAACCATTGAACCTTGGATTCCCTTTCTCCTTTTCTTTAGTTCCAAACTTCTTTGGCTGCTTTTATCTGAGCAATTTTATCTCCATCAAGTCTGCAAGAAGCTTCTTCCATCGGCCCAAATTCTTGTTCCTACCTGCGCTTTATTTTTGCAGAAATAAAAAATCTCAGCTGAGCAAACTTTCTGCAAGAAGAGAACTGTTTCCTCTTTCCTATTTATTTGTTTATGCTTGAGTCACTTTTTCTTCCTTCAGCTTGTCTCCTGATTACAACCGTTTTTGCTTAAACTCTCTTCTCCTTATTTTTTCCCCTTTTTCTCCTTTTGGTCCTTAGCTATTTTTCTAACCTTTCTAACCTAAATAGGAGGAAGGTTTGCATTGAATGTGTTTGCTGCTTTGAGTTATTTATGAAAATAGTAAAGGCAGGATACGTGTGTGTGTGTGTGTGTGTGTGTGTGTGTGTGTGTGTGTGTGTGTAAATAAAAAGAAATATTGTGTCATTTCAGATGCTGCTGCATTACCACTTCCAGCATTCTTCATAATTGGTCGCACGGATGGGGGTTGCTAGAAACGGTAATTAAGCCCTAAATGAAAGCTGTCATGAGAAATACAATGAATTTAGGGAAACACAAGCTGTCAGCTGTTTTCAATATCATCAGGGGACATGACAGCCATCTTCAAATATCTGAAGGACAGTTACATTATAAAGAGTTTGGACTTATGTCTATGGAGATTCTCAGTCATCAAGGTCATGGTTGTCCCCAAAGTACTTTTACAAAAAGTACCGTATTTTTGCAGTATAAGACGCACCGGAGTATAAGCTGCACCAAGGCTTTGAAGAGGCAAATTTTAAAAAAAGTTTTTGCACTCTGCAAACCTCCCCAAAATGGCCTTTTTTCACGAAAACAGGCCCATTTTTTTTTTAAAAAAGGGGCATGAATAGCCATTAGGAGGCTTGTAGAGTGCTCCTGGGTCTGGTGGGGGGGGGAGTGGAATTGAGCAAAAAATGGCCTTTTTTTTGCTCATTTCTACCTTCCCCAGCCCCCAGGAGCTCTCTGAAAGCCTCCTAAAAGCTATGCACATCCATTTTGGTGAAGGGGGTGGGGTTTCGGGAGGCAAAAATTGCTGTATTCAGTGTATAAGATGCACCCAGATTTTCAGCCTCTTTTTTGAGGGAAAAAGATGCGTCTTATACTCCGAAAAATATGGTAACTGAACTTTCTTTGTTTTTCCTTGAAGATGTTTTGCTTCTCATCCAAGGAGCTTCTTATGTTCTTCTGAAGGGTGGAAGAAGTTTCTTGAATGCAAAATGGAACATCTTCAAGGAAAAAGAAAGAAAGTCCAGTTGCCTTATAAAAACATATTTGGGTGTTTGGACTTATTCTTGCTTGCTCTGGTTGGGATGAAACTTCAAAGGTACAAATTAGATATCAGGAAGAACTTTTTTGACAATTTAATCAGTCTAAGAGATTTATTTAGTTATCAAATTTAGGCTCTGCCCATCGCACTATTTAAGTTAGTCTGGGTCATTATTGCATGAAGACGCTTCCCTTCACTGACGGTTTTCAAGCAGAAGGTTGATAATCACCTATTGAGGATAATGTGGTATAACGAATTCTGCAGATTGCAAGGGAGCAATTGGGCTTGATGACCTCTTAGGACTTTTCCAATTCTGTGATTCTACATTTCTCCCCCAGTGGTGCAAAGAGATGCTGAGAAGTTTATTTTTCTTTTTTTATTTGCATAAATTGAAGGCGTGGCAGTCACAAAAGTTTGCTATTCCCTCTTCGCCACTTCATTGTTAATCTACCAAAGAATCTTAAAATTAAGATATGGGACACAATAGGAATCAGCATCAGATAATCTTTGGCTATTCTTACAAAGCTGTTGTGACTCAGCAGATGTCTTCTGTGAGTCTTTTCAGAATACAAGATTCAGTATGCAGCTGGGGCTTGTGGGAGGCACATTTGGAGATAAAAGGACGGATGCTGCCACGCCCTAGTCACCGGAGTCAACGTTCCTTCGTGTGTTCCGTGTTTGGTCCAACATTGCTTGATTATTAATCGTGATTTATGCTTGTTACACTTGGATAAGTGCTTTGGTGTTTCATGTAAACCTGATCTGTGGAGACTGTGGAAGAAGTGCAGTGCTTGTAAGGAGTTTTTGTTTTGCATTCTTGTCGGAGACTTGTATTTATGTTATTTTTGGGCTCAAAGCCAGTTTGAACTGAGAACTGATAAAAAAAGACTTCCTTTTAAGTTGCCTGCCCGCGTTTGTTAACGAGCCGTGAAGGGGGGGGGGGGACAGAACACAAAGCTAACTAGGATTAATACCCGATAGGAAACCCTAAGGAAATTGCTATTGACTAAACAGGAAGGTGCAAAGCAATGTAGAAGAAGGTAGTGGCAAAGTATTATTTTTTTAAATGTTGCCAAAAGAATGATATAAATATGCCCACGTTCTGCTGGACTTGCATGGCAAGTGACTTTTTTTAATTGTAATTTGAGTCTCCTTTGATATAGCTTCATTCTGTTCTGACAGTGCTAAGCATAATTTCAATGAACCCATTGGGTGAAAAGAAAGAAACTTGGTGAAAGACACCAGGAGCTGCGCTAAAAACAGCAGTCATTACCCAATGTTTGTTTGATTATCATTTTCTTTGTTCCAAGAAATTGAGATAAAGAAATGTTTTGTTCTTTCCTAGAAGTGTCACGTCATAGTACTAAATCTCATGAAAGAGCCGACATAAAATAATGGTTGACAATTGAAGAGTCCTTAATAAGGAAGGGTGAGCAGAGGGAAGGCTGACTTTTTGATGGGCAGCTTTAGACAGCAATTTATAGAATGACATACATCACACGAAGAGGTAATTTCAAGCTAGAAATATTTCATTACTTCTATATTTCTGAAACCATTAGCTGGGTCCACTTTGTGCACATTGAATTGTTTCACCTTCTCCTTTTATAATTGCCTTATTCAGATGTATGAGTTGAGGGAAGAAGAGGTTATTTTGGGCAATTTAATTTGAACTCGCTTGATTTATTTCTTAATTTTTAGAAGCTCTGCAATCTTCCAGGATGAAAATCCTAATCCTCCTCCTAGAGATTGTGGAAGTATTTGGTTTGTTTCCAGTTTACGGTCTTTATTTCCGACCTCAGCCTCATGTGCTCCGGATAATTTGAGCAGCTAAAGCCATCACTAGTGACCTTTAATATGCTGACCAGTCCTCCTTTGGCCTTTCGGGTTCAGATACATGAGGATCGCCATGCTATTATAGGCAGGGTCTCCAGTTCAAAATGGCACCAAAATTTTAACAACAGCTGATTAACGTATATAATAGAAATTTAACATGGACTACTGAAGTTAGGACACTTATTTATAATAATTCACACATAATTCACACATTCCTTTGTGCATAAGAAGAAACGTACAGGGGATAATGCATCCTAAATACAAGAAAGCCTATTTTGAGACTTATTAGAGGATCTAATCTTGTTAGATCCTGATGCTTATTAGAACCATTAATATAATGACTTGGACATTTATGAACATTGCAAATGAAAGTTCTTATTATATTTACAGCCTGAAACCAGAACGAGAAGAAATTGTTAACAATCCTGATGCCTACAGACATATGAAGCTAGCTATTCCAGCAGGCCTGGGGCTATTCTGGCAGGCCTGGGGCTGTTGACCTCATGATTGAGGTCCAGCCCCGACCAGATTGGGTGCATGATGAGGTTTTTAATCTGTCTCCTTCGTTTTTAACTCTTTACTTTTTTTAATGATTTGTTTTTTGCTCTAAGCCGCCTGGAGTCCTCCGGGATTGGGTGGCCTATAAATCTATTAAATACAATATAATACAATACAATCATTTGAAAAAACTTTGACTTGCTGCTATATAACTCAAACCCCCCAACTTTTGTTCAGGTGCTTGGATTTCTTGACCCTCGCTTGCACTGTGACCAGATATTTTGCTTGTTTCTTTAAGATATGGTCCTGTGGCATTTAATTAAGGAACTGAATGCATAGGATGCCCTTCTACTTTTGTTTCTGTGACCCTGCTTGGGATATTTGCCTTTCTTCCTTCCCTCCCTCTAGATTAAGTTGTAATTGGAGCCTTTCGTGTAGCATGAAAGTAGTGAGCGGAATCCTATATTTAAAAATATCACGACATGTTTCCTTAATATTTTGATCTGTCTAGTTTATTTTCATTTATTTAATTTCCTTAAATATAATCACGCTTCAAAATATACGTTTCCAGAACAGGTTCTGAAATTCACTTTAAGAGGGGGGAAAAAAACCAGTAAGAAAAAGATAAAAACAAACATAAGTAAATCAAAGTCAAGAAGCATTTTAAAAAAAACCCTACTGCTATTGCTTAAAAATACCCGATGGTTTTATGGAATGATTATTATTCCAGGCTAGACAGGTAGAAAATTACCAGTGTAAAATGCATTTATTCATTTGATATCTCAGCTATGATTTTGAAATGAGCAACAACTCTTTATTCCATTGAATATCGTGACTTATGAAAAAGGTGTCCTCTTGCTCTACTGACCAGCAAAATAAATAATAAATAAATAAAAGTGAGGAGGAGGAGGAGGGGAAGACACACAGAGCCAGAAGAACACAACGTCTCTGGATAAAAGTTTGGATGTGTGATTCACATTCATAGAGGAGCCAGCTGTTAGAAAATGATAGCGTGAAACAGTCCTATTTTTAAAAGGAGGAAATTGTAGCTAATGACATGTCTACTGAAAGCAGGTAATTTTAATTATATCTGATAGTTAAAAGCCATGAATAATTTATTACCCACAGAAGTGTGGTGCTCACTGTCTCTCTCTCTCTCTCTCTTTCACTCCCTCCCTCCCTCTCTCCTCTCTTGTCTTTTAATCTTGATGAAACTTGATAATTAAGATTGTAGCTCCCAAAGCTTTGTGTACGAACTATGACCTAGAGAGCTAATGGTGCATATACTACATTTATAGTTGGACTGCCCCCCCCCTCTTCAGAATTCTTAATCTGATCCCTCCTAACTCTCTTTTTTCTCAAACGTCTCCTCTATACTAACATCGTGTCCCTTGGCAGTCCAATTTTGTCTTCACTTGAAGGTGAGTCTTATTAATTCAACCAGTTTTACCTCCATGCAAAAGTGTAGACAAATTCCACACTTTGCTACAACTGCAATGAAGTTTTCACTATCTCTTATGAATTTTTCAACCTTTCCCTGAATAATTCAAGGTTCTTCTTTATAAATTCCTTGGTCTTTTTTCTCACTCTTATTTAGTTGCAATTGTAATTTTTTGACAGATAGACCCTGCCAAAGCTGTTTCACCATTATTAATGCTAGCCAATCAATTAGCAAAATCTGATTCATTGTTTGTCAGCTGAGTAAATGGTAAATTCATGATAAAAGTGACTTTAACTATGAATTAAAATGTTTCAGGCTGAGTTTTGCTGTGTACAGTTTTGGTTGCTGTAATAGAAAAGGTATCATAAAACAAGCTAGAAAAGAAAGAGAGTCCAGATGAAATTAGATTGACCACATTTCTATGTGTTTTAGTTAGTTTATTACATTCTTTTTAAATACTTCAGTCAAATGATTCTAAGCAACACAAAGCAGTATGACTGAAACAGTATCATAAAAACCAAATCAATGGAAAACATTTTTTCACAAGCAATATTAATAAAACAACATTATTATCCAAAGAAGAGAATATATGTACCCCATGATTGAACAGTAGAATCTGAGCTTGTTGTTTGCTTAGAGACCTTTTATTACCCAATTAGGTAGCGTTATCAGTGTGAGTGTGGTTTTGCTCACTGTTTATGTATAATAAACACGCCCTACCAGTTTTGCTGGTCATTTGCTTTTCTTCCTGGTAGTTACATGAATGAAAGTATTGCTTTCTGCCTATTTGTCTGGTCTTATTTCCTGCTTATCTGAGTGTTGGCTACTAAGGAAGATGTGTTTGGATTATTTATAATTATTTATATAAATATTGTATGTATGTATGTATGTATGTATGTACATACACATGTATATATTTAAAGTCACAACCCCTGGTATGCCCAAATATGGGAGGAAGATCACACTTCCATACATACACATGTATGTACGTACGTATTATTTCTATGTGTCTACAGAAAGCTGATTTGTCTGAATGCCAAGCTTCCAGGAATTCCCTAACGGTTTTGGGATATTGACAAGAAAATTGCCGGGATTGAGCCAGGTAGTTGCCTGGAGTCAAAACTCACCTGAAGGAACAAATATATATATATATATTATAATTGTGCAGTCATCATCCCCAACCACATTTCCTGGGGGGTGATGAGAATTGGAATGCATTGCATTCTGGAGAGCAAAAGGTTTTCCACTTTTGGTATACTGAAACATATAGAGTATGTATATATTATGAAAAATAATATGTATTTAGTACATATGCACACTTAAAATAGGTGAAATGCTTGGAAAAATGTCTAAGTATTCTTGCACCCACATAGGAATAGCAGTTACTTAGCATTTATTTTTCTTCTGAATTTATTTATCTGACTCCGGCTAGCAACTTATTTTAAAATGAATTGGAGAGAAGAACATCCGGAGAGACAGTGAAACTGCAGGCAGCCTTTTCATTCGGTGCGGTGGCTCCTGATGAATAACTAAATTGATCTCCATGCGCTTCCACTCGTTCTTGCTCTGAGCAACATTACCTTAAGTACTTCACCATCCCAATGTTTTGATTACGGAGACTTGACTCAGAAAGAAATAGAATTCTGGAAACAGAGACATAACTTTGTCAGCCAGGCTGGA
Source organism: Thamnophis sirtalis (assembly GCF_051295495.1). Lineage (NCBI taxonomy): Eukaryota > Metazoa > Chordata > Lepidosauria > Squamata > Natricidae > Thamnophis > Thamnophis sirtalis. The sequence goes on from NW_028261382.1 coordinate 177,741,037, forward strand.
TTTCATACAGGGCCAAAACCTGGTTGAAAGCTAAGTAGAACTGAATGCCCCCAATCATAATGGAGACATTTTTACTGAGAATGGCTTAGAATATGAATAGAAACAAAGCACAGAAGATGCTTTCCACTGAAGTCATTCTCCCTAGTTACTGACACTGTAGATGTATGTATGTATGTATGTATGTATGTATGTATGTATGTATGTAAGTATGTATGTGTGTTCTGACCCCCCTCTTCCCACACCAACACACTCCGAGTCAAAGATACTTTCCAGAATTTATTAACAGACAGACAGGTCCTTGGCAGAAAACCAGCACAGATAAGCCGTGGCAGCAATCCAGCCTGCCAAGCTCACAATAATGTTCTCCGACATTAGTTCCTGCATTGACTTCTGCAAGAGGGGCGTGTGCACAAGCAGTCCCTATTATATTCTGGAGAGGACCCTAATGACCACCAGCTGAGTGCAATTACCTCCTGTACTTGCGCAACTGTTCCTGATGCCTATTAGCTCTCCGGTGCCGGGCATCCAGGAACAACTCACTGCTGACATCCGGATCACTCTGCCTTGTCTCCTCCCCACTGGTCCAAGGCTCAGGCACCTCCTGGTGGCCAACCAGCCTCTCTGCGCCCTGCTCAGAGTCGGAACCCTGTCCAGGGTCCTCCAGAGCCGACTCATAGGGCCCCTCACTGTCGGAGTCTGGTGGCAGCTCCAATGGCTCCTGCTGGGCCACAACATATATGTACAGACACAGACACAGACACAGACACAGACACAGACACACACACACACACACACATATATAAACACACACATTCGTAGATTTTCAAGGGTGTAGGCATGGTGGTCTTGTATTCGGATCTTTTCCCATGTTAGATTGAGATTGTCTTGGCAATGTTTCGGCGTGGTCTCACTCACCATCTTCAGGCTGGGGTTTGGGCTTAAAGCGTGGTTGAGCTGCCGTCTTTCTATAAATCTTGGTGTGTGTGTGTGTGGCATGCTGATTTTGTTTCAGTGAGTGGAATGATTGGTTATGGGGTTGTATCATGATTGGTAGATTGGTGCTGATTCTTGCTGGCTGTGTGTCCATTGTTGTTTCTTGTTGTAATGGCCTGGGTGGTGTGTGGGGCTTGTATGTTGACTAGGGCTGGTTTCCAGATGTCTGGTAGGTGGGAGGTATCATCACATCTACCAGACATCTGGAAACCAGCCCTAGTCAACAAACAATTCCCACCCACCACCTAGGCCGTTACAACACAAAACAACAACGGATCTCAACAATCTCAATCTTACACAGGAAAAGACCTGAATACAACAAGTATATATGTATATGTATATGTATATGTATATGTATATGTATATGTATATGTATATGTATATGTATATGTATATGTATATGTATATGTATATGTATATACATATACATATACATATACATATACATATACATATACATATACATATACATATACATATACATATACATATACATATACATATACATATACATATACATATACATATACATATACATATACATATATATATATATATATATATATATATATATATATATATATATTCTGGGAAAGGAAGGGAGGGGGGAGGGAGGGAGGATCTGGGATTATAAATAGGATAAGACATCTCTAAATATGATAACAGCTGAGTTGGGACAGATGCTTGTGATTTTCTATTTAAGATGATTCTAATCGGCCTCTAAAGAATCTGAGGGCATTTTAAGAACTTGTTTAAAAACCACGGTCATATCTCTCTTGCTTAGAAATTATCATTTTGAGGGTGCTCCAGAAAATGGTTCAAATGACAGCTCAATCTGTCTACATACCAAGATACTTTCCTATTACAATCGCCTTTCGAAACCTCGGCAAATGGCGTTACAGGCTTCTACTCCAAGAAAACAGCAGGCCTTAGAAACGATCCAAGCCCTTCCCTCTCATCAAGGTCTTCGGCCCACAGACAAGTCCACCATCTGGCTCATGGCATCCATGCACATCCTCCTCAATGTGCCCAGTGAGAACGCCAGCAGTTATGAGTCACTGTTCAAGGAGAAGGCCGGAGGCAGAATGCAACAGTGAATAACATGATCCACGGGGGAAGAATAATAAAACAGAAGGATAATGGTGCAGCCACATAGCAGTGCAGACTGTATGCACAGATGACATCAGCAGGACATCTAGCCACAAACCAGCAAGAAGCCCATAAACTATATTTATGGTGGCTAGCTTACACGCAGCAGATGCAATCACAGCGCTTGTCTGTCTCTTAGTGCCGGGGGCTTTTGGCACCGGACTTTGGATGCTGCTTCAGAGAGCCAGTTGGTTCTTCCTCTGCCTGATCTTGCTCTTACTTTGCTCTGTGACTCTGATACCCTTTCAGCTTCAGCTTTGTGACATATGGAAACGATCCATATCATTTTTTATAGCTAAGCTACATTTCATACACACACACACATATACGTTCTGTCGCTCACAGACACACACACTACCAGTCTTTGTGAGGCATGTCAAAAGTAGGTTGGATCAGGATTTAACTTTGAAGGGCATTTCAAGAATCCTGTGGCTGTGTTCATGTCATCATCTAGAACAGGGGTGTCAAACTCGTGGCCCATGGCCCGGATGCATCATATGCTGGTCATGCGCACACCCAGTTTAGTGAAGGGGGGGAAAGTCACGATACGTCATGTGATGATGCTGTGATGACACGAGCTTGAAACCCCTGATCTAGAACCTGAACAACGTAACAGAATGCTAGCATAAATTATGCTGAACTGGTAGTGGTCAAACCCCATTCTTTTTCCGTAACTAGATTAATGAATGACACTTTCCTTAAAACTTTAATGTGATTGGTGGATTGTCCCAGCTCCATCTCCCTTCCACTGGTAAATTGGAAAAACTATCCCAATCATTCTGTTTAATGTGTGCTTGGCTGGAGTTTAGTGAGGGTATACAGAATGAATGAAAGCTACTTGAGAGAACTTTGTACATAGCTAAACGTCATCGGAAGACTGCAAAGCCCTGTCCTAATGGGTCACATTCACGTGGGGATTAAAGACAGGAAAACTTCGGTCTTCACGTTAGCACAGCTGACATTCATTAGTCCTAATCTCTAGCCTAGACTAATTCTAAGTAGTCTGCTATGGCTGGTGCTTTTCATTACAGCTGAGCTCGGTTTGCCAGCTTGGTTTGCTGATTCATCCCACAGAGCTATCCCACAGTTCGCCATAGGCTGGTTGGATGAGACTCTGGTTGATTTGTCAGAGTGAGAAGAGGTGAGGTTTGAAATGCACCTCCCCCCACTCCCCATTTCTCATTTTGCTCCTTTTCCTAATCTGAGGATGACTCTTCACAGAGGAACACAATACCAGGCCACCCCACTCTTTTCTTTCGTATAGGCAACGAGGCACATGCTCCTACAGAGACAAATTGAGCCGAAGAAGAATGCATTATGACTTTTCTCACTGTGGTTATTCAATGCACTGGAAACATTCCCCGAAGAGGCTCCCAGTACCTTGAAATGATGGTCTCCAAAAGAATTGACTTTACAGTCCCTCCCTTCCCTGCTGGGAAAGATAAGAGCCTAACAAGTCAAGTGAATCAATTGAAACAGCAGCTCAGTCGGAAGCCACCTTCACTCAGCCTTCGCCTCTTCTGAGTGGTTTTAGACGCTGACAAAGCCTGTCCTAATCAGGCATCGCTACTTGCACCAAATGTGCTTCTCAATAATGGGACCATCAAGGACGGTATCTGGAAGTTCTGCCAAAAATGTAAACCTATTCCAATTTAGGACTCCCAGATTTTGTCATGAAGATATTGCATTGCCCCATTAACAAAGCATGCATTATTACCTGTGCTTGCAAATAAATGTTCTTAATGAATTTAAGAAAAAGCTGAGCAGATAACACCTAATTCTTCTGCTCAGCTGCTATTACATCTCCCTCCAGAGACACTTAGCAAAAGGAGGTAATTAAAGGCCATTACTCCAGTTTTCCAATAGAAATCAATCGGTGATACATAGGGCTTCTCTTTCCATCTTACTTTGAAGTTATGATTTTCTCTAAATGACAAATTTTGGCTTGAAGGCCCCTTTAAGCAATATTGGAATCAGCTTAATGTTAATATAGGTATTTTAAAATTGGGTAATGCTATTAAAGGTATTAAAAGGCCTTGACAAAAGCCTGGTTCAGATTGGGATTCATTGCTCTGGCCATGCAGCCTCTTAACCACCTGCCAATGGTCGAGGCCGAGAGCTTCCTGCCCATAGAAGAGGGTTGGAATGAAATGAAAACTGTCTCAAACCTCCTAAAGGTGGAAGTATGTTTAATGTACAGTTTCAGAGCCCTTCACACATCTAATATGTGCCACTTTCTCTCCAATGGATGATTTGGGGATCAACAGAAATTAGGGGGAATAACCTCCTGTGCCCGGTGAAACCAGGAATAAACCTTGGGTACAAATGGCGGGTCTAACCTTAGTACCATCCTATCGCTGTGAAAGGTACAGAGATCTTCCCTTAGAGAGCCTGATGCTCTGAAATCCTCCTGGTGGAGATGATAGCTACCAGGAAGGCCACCTTTAAGGTGAGAAACTGTGAGGAGACACCGTGGAGGGGCTCGAACGGTGGACCAGTGAGAGCATTAAGCACTTTTGACAAATCTCAAGTGGGCTCCATGTGTACCATCAGTGGCCTCAGGTTCATTGCCCCTTTCAAAAACCATTGGACTATGGGGTGTTGAGATGTCCCTACCCCCAGGTCAACACAGTTGCCAATGCCTCTACTTGTCTTCTGATGGTTTTTAGGGCCAGACCCCTATTCAGTCCGTCCTGGGCAAAGTCCAGGACTTGGGGTACTGATGTGGGATTAATGTCTCTGGTTGAACACCAGGCACAAAAAGTCTGCCAGGTGACACTATATATACGGTCCATGGAGATCCTCTTGGAGGCCTAGATGGTGTCAATGACCCTGGTGGAGAAGTTGTCCTCACTCAGAGTGCCCCACTCATGCACCAGGCAGTCAACTGGAGCCACTGAGGTTCCGGGTGCTCTAACGACCCCTAACTGAGAGAGACTCTGTCCTGAGGGATCTTCCAGGGTCTGCCCACCAATAGGGTATGCAGATTGGCGAACCACGGGCTCCCTGGCCAGTGCGGAGCCAGAAGAATGACCTCTGCTCTGGTGCTTATGATCTTGCAAATGATTCAAGGAAGGAGGGGCAGAGGTGGGAATACACAGAGGAGTCCAGGTGACCAGGGGCATCGAAGAGGATCCACCCCCTTCTCCACTTCCATGGCGAACTTCATAAAATACCTGGGGAGCTGTGAGTTGGTTGGGATGGCAAAAAAGGTCCACGACTGATGTGCCAAAGTGCTCTGTGATCTCCCAGAAGAGATGAGGATGCAGGTGCCATTCGGCATGGTCGACTCTGGCCCGATTGAGCCAGTCTGCCTGAACATTTGCCACACCCGAGAGGTGCCCTGCCATAATTGAAAGTAGGTGCCTCTCTGCCCAGGGGCCCAGCTCTTTGGCCTCCAGCATGAGATGCTTGGATTTGGTCCCTCCCTGATGGTTTACATGGGCTTTGGTGGCCACGTTGTCCATCAGGATCAGGACATGCTGGCCAACTATAGTTTGCCTGAAGCTTTGCAGGGCCAGGTGCATCACTCTGAGTTCTGTCCACCTGGCTCCACTGTCCCTGGGCTATCTGAGACTGCAAATGGGCCCCCTAGCTGAATAGACTGGCATCAATAGTAATGGTCGGTCTGGTTGATACTTTGAAATGGCCAGTGATCTCCACCAGCGGAGGGAACACCGGACCTCCCAGGGAATGGTGAGGTGTGTGCCTCAACAATCTTCAAGCAGACTCAGTCCAATCTGGGAGCAGACAATGTCAACCCATGTCTGGATGCCATCTCCACCTCTATGGAGAAAAATATATGTCATAGCTCCAGATTACCCAGTGTAGTTACTAGTTTATAACTTTAGCCATGTCTTCTGAATATCTCTATGTATCAGCTTGGATTGTTATTCTATACACAATCAAGTATATCATTCATGCGCATAAACAGATTGCAAAGAATTGTGAAACAAGTTTATAACATCTATACCTATAACTGCAAGGAATTCTGAACAATAAGAGAACGGTGGCAGAATTTCCAATATCCTGAACAGGTTTCCAGTGGGATAATTGTGTTAAAAAGAAACTTGTACTAAAGGCCAGTATAGTTCAAAAAGCCTATGCTGTAATCTGGTACTTTTGTCAGTTCCACTGCAATTACCAGGATTCTCCGTGGTAAGCCCTGACAGTTAAACAGGAATAAAGCTTATATAAGTTCATAGTGAAAATGTAATCTTGTAGTTTGATCCATACATTAGTTAAGTATTCAGACTTAAGTCAGCCAGATTTTTTGTGTCAGTATACTATATATAAACTTTTGTTCTGTCTCCGTAGAAAACCGTGAAGAGGATCTTGAAGGGGATATTCAAAAACTGCTTCAATGGTAGAAGAAGCAATCCTGAAGCCTTGGGAAAGGAGGAAATATTGGGAAGATTCTCAGCCTGGCTCCTCCCTGTCTCGGTGATATATAAAAGGGGGGGGGGGAAGGTAAAGGAAGATCAACATGGAAACATCTGTTTATCTGCCTCCACAATCTTCCATAATTTGGTGAAATCATTTTAATATTGTATATCTTAATTTTCAAAAAGAATTTGACAAATTTCCTCACCAAAAACTTTCAAATAAATATCACATGCACAAGGGTGGGGGGTCTGTCTCCACGTTGAAAAAAGATCTTGGGGGTCACCGTGGGTAGCTCAGTGGAATCTCAACTCCATATACAACAGCTGTGAAAAACAAAAGAAAATAATTTCCATGCTAGGAATTACAAATGATTGACTGAAAGTGTAACTGCCAACATCATTATGCTTTTATAAAATTTAAAACGTGTCTATATACACGCAGTGGCGTGAACAGTTTTATTCACCGCATTTGAGAAAGGATATAATATAAGTGAAGGAAAGTGTAGAAGAGAGCAGTCAGGATGATTTTGAGTTTGAAGATTGCCTTAAAGCTTAGAATATTGTGGATTGTTTCATTAAAAAAAGATGATGGAAGGGGGATATGATTGTGGTATATAAAGCCATGCATAATATGAAGAAAGTAGATAAGAAGATTGAATTATTCTATAGAGTGCGTTGTTGAAATCAATTCAATAATACTGGAATGATCAAATCTCTTGTAGGATTAATACAACTCTTCTACACCAGCAAAACTAATTTTAGCATGATAAACATTTTTACTCTTTCATTTTAATTATCTGCTTTTAAATAATATCTTTGTAATGTATTATTTATCAGCAGTAGCCTATTTCAAAATCATCTTGGTATAATTACCTATTGCATTTCAGATTGATTTGTTGATAAATATGTAGGCTGACAGTTTTGTTAAAGAGGGAATATGATCATTTATTTCTGGCTTTTGGGTATTGGGGGGACTGATTTTAATCTTCATGGGTTATATTTTCCTTTTTTTCTTCATTCAAAACAGTAACAATAGCTCATTCAGCAGTTTGACTACAGTTGTTCATGCACAAGTCAGTATACAATACAGTTTCCTCTAAGTTTTCAAATATTTTCAAACTTTCAAATCCAAGCCGGCAAAACTTTTGTTAATTTGAACCCAACTATCAAACCAAAGCTCTCTGACAACTTAAAGTTATTAAAAGAAACCAGGTAGAGGAATTTAAAAAGGCTTCTAGGAAGAAGAAACCACATCAGTATTAAGTCACACTCATAAAGAATGATGGAAATGACCGTGACCCGTCAAAACCACGGTCCACTAAAGCGCGCCCGATTAAAGCGCGTACGTGACGTCATCAGCAGCGCGACGAAAAAAATTAAAAATAAATTAAATTAAAATTAAAATAAAATTAAAGCAAGCCGATTCACATAAAGGTAAGGGTTAGGTTTAGGTTTAGGTTTAGGTTTAGGTTTAGGTTTAGGGTTAGGTTAAGGGTTAAGGTTAGGTTTAGGGTTACGTTAAGCGTTAGGGTTAGGTTTAGGGTTAGGTTAAGGGTTAGCGTTAGGTTTAGCGTTAGGTTAAGGGTTAGGTTTAGGGTTAGGTTTAGGGTTAGGTTTGGGGGGGTTAGGGTAAGGTTTTCGCTTTAATTTTAAATTTACCGCTCACAGTGCGATGTTTTCATCGCGCTGTGATGACGTCACGTACGCGCTTTCGTCAAGCGCGCTTTATTCTACCGCGGTTTTGTGGTGGAACCGGAAATGACAGCAAATAGATTAGATTTTAAGAACTATGCAAGTTTCAGATTTCATCCAAATTTGTTGAGAGACTCGGACAAAGTAAAAGTTATTGGCTGACACCTAATTTTTGAAAATATAACACCTAGGAGTTGTTCCTCAAGTGAAACACACAGGTTTACTATTAGGCACAGAACAGAAGTAATGAGACACATGGCAGCTTTTATATTAGAAAAGCTAGAGATTAATTTTAGTTTGTGTAGATAGATCTAATGACAGGGGATAAGTCATTGTGTGTTTCTTTTGAGTGCTTCAGACTGTGGCTTTCTTGTGTTAATACATCAATGCTCTTCTGTTGTAAGTTACAAATGGAATTGCAATTGATTTTCCTCACTGTTATTGGTTTATTGTGCTTTTTCTTTATGTACATCCCATTATGTTTTGTCCACACCAGTGCTCTTAATACTATTACTTTATATTTTCTAAGAGGTGTGCTTTTAGGTGGGTGTTGATTGTTCAGAGCTGCAATTAATGCTATCTTTAATATCATACTTCACTGAAAGTGTATATTTAGCAAGTATTTCAATAGGTTTCCAGCTTGAATGGTTAAACTTAGCATGTGGAAATGATGATGAAATACTTCTTAAAACGAAGAACTAAATTCCAGTCAGTTTTTTCTGCAGTAATGGACCTTTTGAAAACTAGGGGCCTCATTTAAAATGGGACAGGAAACAGAAGGGGAGTGGTAGATCATACATAAAGCCAGAATTTTAAGTAGGGAATGATATTTTGAGGGCTTGTAGTTTGCAATTTTTAATTTTTTAATTGTGCTATGTCTGTTTTGGTATTCATATCTTTTTTTTGTTATATCCTAACACGGCATCTATTCTTGCCAGTAACTAATATGCATATAAAATGCATTGGAAACCCCCTCCCCCTCATTCACTGTTATTTTGCTATGATAATCATGACTGTGATAGCACTATAGTATAATACTAATGAAAGTCATTTCAGACAATACATTTGAAGCAGTAACCCCTTGCGAAATTGATAGTAAACACATGTTTTTGATAGTCTGGATTGGAATAAGCAAGCATTGGATAGATAGGAAAATTTAGGCCAGTTAGATAACGAGGCCTGGGAAACCAGAGAATTAACAAAATAAATCCTTCCACTCAGATTGCCCAGATTATTCAGGAAAACACCTGGAAGAAACCCAGATTGAAAAGCCAACTGGGCAGCCAAAATTCCTGATAGATTATAATCTTTATTATGATAGACTGCTCATATGAGTAGAAGCATAAAAACTGGTACCGAGGTAAAATGGGTCTTCCAGCTTCAATATTGTTTAATCTGAGGAGATGAATTTAGCATAAAATAAAATTGTGATCTTTCCTGGGGGAGCCAATTGGCATTTCCATTTTCTTTTCTTAAGTACTGTCATGATCCTTTTGGGGGGAGGGGGAGAAAGGAAGGTCATTTAAATGAAAGAGTGGCATAGTTTACCACTGCCTTTTGCCTGGGACTGTGAGAATCTCGGGGCTGGCTTTCATACTTACGGCAGGATAAGAACTCACGATCTCCTGATTTCCAACTCGGGGCCTTAACCACTATATATCAACACACAAAGTTGGCAATCCCACGTGGCAATGAACATGAAAAGAAAGTTAAATATTGCTCCATTATACAATTTCACTCAGTGATTTCATCCTCCTAATATTTCCCATAGAGTTGGGAAGAGTCTTCCAATGGCCCAACACTTGGCCTCACCTCGTTGCTTCATCATCTCACTTGGGATTTTCTCCCCTTGACAAGTGAGGGGATACAAAAATAGCTCCCAGCAGCCCATATGCCACATACTTTGTGTTGTCCTGTTGGTGTTTGCTGAACAAGGAAAAGAAAGAGCTTGAGACCCTTGGTTCAAGCCTGGACTCTGAGGGAGATGGGCGGTTTAGAAATGTGAAATAAAATTTTTAAAAAATGATATTTAGGTCAGCCAAGCTAGGAATAATGTTTTGCAGCTGTCCAAGACTGAAGTAAAGCAGGAGTAAACCTAAAAGTTTGTGAAGAAATGCCTGACATCATAGTGTTTCAGTTTGCAGGTATTCTGCCTTCATCTTTCTGGTTTAACCAAAATTACAGGAGCAGGACCTTTTCTGCAGTGGCTCCAGCTCTCTGGGACTTTCTGCCCTTTGAGGTGGGATCTCCCCCCCCCCCCCAACCTTTGGCTTTCCAAAGAAGTTCAAGACTTGGCTGTGCTGATTGGCCTGGGACTCTGATGTTCCACGCTGAAGTGGACTAGGATTAGAAAGAATATTCCATCCCATTGCATTCTGATTTCTTAGCTAATGTCTGATGATTTTAACATTTAACGTTTTGTGTTTTTGTTTTTATGACGTGGTAAGCTGTCTAGAATTGTCTGACAGTGAGATGAGTGGCATAAAAATATTATAAATAAAAATGAAGGCAGGGAGGGAGAGAGAGAGACAGACAGACTGACTAAAATGGACTTAATCCATTTGTTTAAAAACACACAAACACATAATAGCAACAGAGCCATAGATTAATTGAATAAGAACAATTAGGGGTGCTGAGTTAAATGTCACAATGATACTGACATGTTTTACTAGCCATGATTCTGGAATTTCCAAAACCTTGGCTACTTCCTGATTTGAGGGCCAGTTGACATTTTCCTGACCCATTTTAAATCTTGTCACTTCATCTACCAAGGTTACCTATTTATGTCCTTGGAAAGGCTGCCAATGAAATCTTACCATCGTTGCCCACGAGTGTCCCCAGAAAGGTTTAAAAAAGGGCCAAGATGGAGGCCACTATCATGTAATCAAATTTTCCATGACTTCAACTGAAAGGTTGTGCTTGTCTTTTTTTTTCCTTTTTCCTTTTTTGACTCCCTCCTTGTGGCTAAAACTAACACTTTCCATTAGATGCTGACTTTTATTTTGTGTATCTGCTTTTACTCTCTGCGTTGGGGAAAGCTAAACTTACTAGTGTATGAAAGGTAATGCACTGAGTGGCAGCATAGACAGAAAGAAGCATCTTCATAAATAAAAAGTGGCTTCAAATTGTTTTGCAGTCTATCCCACATTTGCCACTTGCATTCCCATTGTGGCAAATCATGCTTTATTTTGTCATCCTTGTCTTTGTTTCAAGAGAGATACCATCAGCAGAAGGCTCAGAAATGTCAACTGTAATTAAAAAAGTAATTTTCAAAGACATTTCACAGTTTATTCACAAGGAAAATGACTTTCTAGTCTATGAACTTTTAAGCTGCTTGGTGAGTCAAAGACCTAATTTTTTTCTTAGAACTCTTGCTTTACCTCACACACATAGCAAGGTGCTTGTCAAGTTTGCAGCAAAGAGTGTGCTAATAATTACGTGCACCTTAAAAAGGTGCAAAGTGTTTTGATTCCCTCCTCTCTGCTAGAATTTTCTCCCTAGTAAATTATGCAATGAAATTCCATATCAGCAATATTTTAAACTCTTTTTTCTTCCACCTTGACATTAGTTCAAATATTCTGCCTTCCCACATCCCAGCAAGTAAGCATGAAAGAATTGGACAAATAGATCACAAGTTGATTTAAAATAACTCAGGTTATACAAATAGAGCAAAAGCAGGAGCAAAGGGCAAGCGCTTCATTTTATGGTGCATTGCTGATAAAATCTTTTGATGGGCAATTTGTAAATGTGCAAAATGTTTAGTTTCCCCACAATAATCTCGTATCGGAATCTGACCCAAGCAAATTTTTAACCAATAGAATTAGAGGCCTTCATTTTACTAGAATTTATAGCAAAGTGATAATAGTCTTTAAAATTGTAGAAGGTGGATTTCTATTCAAAATACTGGTTATATCCTATTCAGTGCAAATAGTGACTAAAAGCCCTCCCTTATTGTCATAATGCTGTTACATTGAGGTCTAATGTTAATTAGCAATAGCAATAGCAGTTAGGCTTATCTACCGCTTCATGGGGCTTCCAGCCCTCTCTAAGCGATTTTACAGAGTCAGCATATTGCCCCCAACAACAATCCGGGTCCTCATTTTACCCACCTCGGAAGGATGGAAAGCTGAGTCAACCCTGAGCCGGTGAGATTTGAACCGCTGAACTGCTGATCTAGCAGTAGCCTGCAGAGCTGCATTTAACCACTGCACCACCTCGGCTCGGCTACATCACTGCTACCATAATCTCTTATTACCAATCATCTTTCAGGCAGACTAGTTTCCTATTTGCTCTATAGGTGCTGTAATCCTCGAATAACAACCATTTATTCAGAGATCATTCAAAGAAAGTAGGAAGTCAGACGTTGGTACTGCTCCCATCATTTTTTGTTTGCCCACACTCCATAGCTCTTTCCCATGCCGCCACATACTTGTGTCCTGAAATACCTATCTATGTGACTCCCTCAACCCTCGTAGTAGCCACACAACTGTCTATGATTTTTGCTTGCTCCTGCTTGGAGAACCTGCCCATGCTCCAGAGTGCCTGCTTGTGGCATCTGCCTGGTCCCCACAGCACCCACCAGTCTGCTTGCCTGGGACTCCCTCCTCTTGCTGCTTAATCACCTCTACAGTTCAGGGGCTACAATGACAATAAGAACTGTGGAACTGCCACTGTGATGCAGTCACATGATATCGCCTTTTATAGCTCCATCGTTTAGCAATGGAAGTTTCAGTCCCAATTGTAACCCAAGGGCTACCTTGTATCTACCACTGACCAACAGTCGGATTGGCAAAGATGACCTTCTCCACTATTCTTTCAAGCCACCTAGCAGTAAGATATAGGAAAACCCAACTTCTCTTCGGTATAAACTATTCTGATATCCTTAGCAGAGTCAATTTGCAAAGCTTGTACACTAGTTTTCGACTTGACCTACCAATCTTATTCTTCCATGATCTCTTCCCTCCTCCTTAGGGAAGAGATCTTGACATTGTCATTAGACTGATCAAAAGAAGTTACTGAATTCAGGGCAGGTCTGCCTTCTCTCTGCAAAGCTCTTCTTATGCATGGTGTAGCCATTTACACCACGTTGCAGCTCAAAAAAAACCAAACCAAAATAAAACAGATCAGGAGTGGAGTTTCATAGACCTGGAACAGGGCAGATTAGAACCACCAATTCTGAGTACATGCATGTCAGTACCAAATTATTCTTACCGGTATATTCTAATGACATTCTCTTATTAGAATCAGGCTTTGACTGAATCAGATGCAAAATCATACTAAGTGGCATGTCAACTCCCCATGCTTCCATGCCTAAGTAGATCTAGAGACACATCTAAATGGTGCTATTCCTTCCGTCCTTCGCAATCAATAGTTTAAACTAATAACATGCAATACATACAAGTAGAACACATGTTTATTGTATCTTATGCCAATTGGCTGGTTTGCTCATCCTTGAGAAGGCATTAAAATTGCGAGGACTGCTAGTTCCACATCCTTCTAAAATTAAATTTTTCCCTGTTATCAGGCTTGACTGAGCCATCACATTGTTCAGACACTACTAAATGCTCAGCAATTATGAGATTTAAAAGATCAATATTGTTTAAAAATCAAGCTATTACTTTCTCATTACAGAATTTGTTCTTGGAAGAGAGTTCTCCTGCTGAGAAGTGATTGCACTGGCTGAAGGCTCCTTTGGTTGGTTATGTGGTTTTATGCAGATGTCTCAATCGCTGTGGGAGGGGATAGACTTAAGAGAGAAACATAGGGAAACCATTAATGTAATTTAGTAAGAATGGCACTTTCTCCCCTTGGATTGTCCCTAAGCTTCATAGAACAATTCCATAAGAATTAATATGAATGAATGAATGAATGAATGAATGAATGAATGAATGAATGAATGAATGAATGAATGAATGACTAATCAGCAATTTATGGATATGGGCATTGTGTCACTTTCAATTGGGACATTCCTGAAGATGAAACTGTGTTTCCTGAACTTGTGTGGCATTGAGATGTTTAATATTGCGGGAACGTTAGTGGCGCCCCAGTCAGTGCACAGAGTAATGTGGGGTGTATTGATGGCAAAACTCAGGAATCATAATGTCTCTATACCATCCCGAATAGCCTAAATAAAATAAAATAATAAAAGTGAGAATTATAATGCATAGCTTTGAGGAAATATTTGAAATCCATACAATGAAATTCCAAGTTTGAGACAAAGGATCCTATCTAAAACACCATAACAGGAGCTTCCCCAACCTCCTGTCATCTAAGTATGAATTTCCCATTAAGGCAATTGAGTTGGCTAACTAGTAATGGGAGAGGATTGGAGAAGCTTCTGGAGCACTTTGGCAGCAGCCATTGATCTTTCACTGAAGAATGGAGAGATGGGAGAGCACCTTAACGATTCTTCCATTCCCCTTTGCTAGGAAGGATGAAGATTGTAAGCAATGTTTGCAGATATTTAATCTCATCATTTTGCTCATGTTTGTCTGCCACACATAACATACAGTATGAATGTTCCTTAGTAACATTACGGTTTAAATCCCATTAATCTCAGTGGAATTTGTAAATTTAGCTAGATAGCATCGCCTCAGGAAAACCAGCCAGGTCAGATAGCAAACTGCTAAGAAATCCTGTCACCTAGGCTACGAAACGGAAAACATGCCAGAAGAGATTCGTTCTTTTTAGGGAGGACTCAAGTCAATCTGAATATGATTGTTTTCTTCTATTTGGATTATTCTTTGAAAGTGGAAATCTATTTGTAAACTATATCACCGAGAATTTTTTTAATATATATATATATATTTTAAAGAACCTGTTTTTAAGAGATGTGTGATTTAACAGGGCCAGTGTGGTCGGTTATATCTTCTTGTCTGAATTGCTCCAGAAACCTTATTTTATTTTATGAAAAGCGGTCACTTTTATGACATGACAGTAACTATTGGGAAAGTACTGTGAATAAAAGACTCAGTATATTCATCACTGATTCTGTCTTTCACACAACCAAAATACAGGTCACATTTTCTATGGCCCTTTAGCTCCCAAGAATAATTGCACCTGACATGTTCTTTTTTCCCCCTCCAAGGAGCTTTCCAACTTGAAATACAATCTCACCAGTATCAACATGTTAAAAAATAAGTTGACTTATGAGATCTTTATCTGTTCCTTAAAGAGAGAAAGAGAGGGTCTCAGATAATCTACATCCCCCCCTCCCTGCCCAGGCTTCGGTACTGTGAGGAATGGATAATTTCCATTCTTCCATAAAAATGTCCTGTGTGCCCCAACTCATTTCAGTTTTGAAATTAGTTTCATATTGTTCTTCATTTTTTCCCTATTCCCAGCTGTTTTCCGACTCCCAGTTTGTAGCAGCCTGTCCTCTTCAGAATATGACAAAGCCAATTAATTTAGTTTGATGTCATGACGTTAGAAATACAGTTTTGCAGATGAGCCAAAACTCAAGAATGGGAGAGAGAAAAGGAAATAAAATGAAACTCTCTAGTTTAAGGCTTCTGGTTGTTTCTAAAGATAGAAATAATTAAACACTAAGAGGATCCTTGTCCTCTACCTTCTTGTGTCTTTATTTCCCTTAAAACAACAACAACAACAACAACAACAACAACAACAATAATAATAAGCAGCAGCAGCAGCACTGGAATTACATTTAAAACAGTTAAAAATTGACAAAATCACCATCAGTCAAATGCAAAAAGCCGCACTGCTTGGATCTGCACGCATATTACGAAAATACGTTACGACGTCCTAGGCCCCTGGGTGGGGCCCGACTAGTAACCAATGCCAAATCCGGCGAAACAACTGGCCGCTGTGATACAATTGTGATAATAATATGCTTTGGTCATCTGATGGATAATTTTGCAAACACTGTATATGGTGTGCTTGATTCAAGTAAAAATATCAGACGTGCATTAAGCCTGCAGAAAATAATGGGATATGAAACATAATAAAAATGAAGTCAGTTAGATACCTAAGGTAGGGGATCATCATCTTAACTGGAGTAGAAATTATTGAGCTGCATTTTCCCCTCACAAATCTGCACAAAGGGGTGAGGTACATTGAGAATATTTCAGAGTCTCTTTTTGCATTCCTTTATCATGGGACCTGAAACCTCTTGGGCTTCAACTGGGCCACTAGAAGATTGCTCTCCTCACTGGGGAGGTTCCTGAAACTCCATGGCCATTCTGGAGAGAGAGCAGAACTTCATACAGCAACTTTTTTGTGGTGAGGGAGGGGCAGCTTTGGTCAGGAGAATATTACTTGAGGAAATAAGGGAATACAGGTGGTCCTCACTTAACAACCACGCATTCAGAAATTGTTTAAAGTTAAGATAGTGCTTACAATAGGTCCTTAAAGTTCTGGATGTCAGAGCCTCCTCCTCATCACATGATAGTAATTTGGGCACCTGGAACTGGCTCACAAATACATTATACGTTACGGTTACATAACCACTATTATCAACCTTCATTTCGGACTAGCAAAGGCCTTGGGGAAGTCAGTAGGAGGTTGAGCACATGACGGTGATTAATGACATCATAGGATTCACTTAATGATGGCAACCAGAATATAGGAACTGGGTGGAACGTAAGGCAGAAGTAACAAAGCACAAGCATAGTAAGAAAGTATAATTCTTCCCTCATTACAACTATGTCCTGGCTTCAAACTCTCCCCATGCAGGGAACCTTTTTCAGCTGCCTGAAACCAGTTTTCCTATTTGAGTCCATCTTGTATTAAGTGGGAAGAGGCCTGTTGAGGGACATCAACTGAACAACTGAAATTGATTTACAATAATATTTCCAATGAAGTTATTAAGCCTCCCAGGTGATGAATTTAGTTCATTCTCTCCTTGTACCTCAGAAACTTTCCCAGATTCCTGGAGGAGTGTTTGCTGAGTTCCAAAGCCTTAGAAGAACCAGAAGACTTTGCTTCTTTATTCACACAAGGGAATAAAATGGCAATGTCTACTCTAAATTGGCTTGAGATTCCCAGGAAGAATGAGGATCAGGAAACTTGAGAATGTACAAAGTTCCCCAGTTAAAATGCTCCAGCATATGCCAGGAATACCTTTCCTTTCCTGGTTCCGTGAAATTCTGGAAACTTTGTCTACCGCCAGTCCTCAGAAATGTACACAGGTCCTCTTTTCTCTCCTCATCCCCCACTCCCCCATCTATGGCTTTTTCTGCAGGCTAGCTTTTCATCACCTCTTTCCCTTTTCTTTCCTAACTTTTCCTCCCATCCACTCCCATCTATTGCATACAGGCTGGCTTCTCAGCCTTCTTTTTTTCTTTTTCTTGAAAATTACACACACACACACACACACACACACACACCAGGTATTAAAACACATGCTCATCTTGTTTGGCTCTGCAATCAAACAAGACAGACAAAGATTTCAATGGATGATTAGAACTGAAGAAAAAACAATTGCTACCATCCTGCCTTCCATTGAGGACCTGTAACACTGCAGGAGTCAAAAAGTGGGCTGTGAAAATACGGTATCTACAGACCCCTCACATCCTGGACATAAATTGTTTCAACTTCTACCGTCAAAAAAATGCTATAGGGCTCTGCACACCCGAACAGCTAGACAGTTTCCCCCCCCCCCAAATGCTATCACTCTGCTAATTCTAATTAATCTGACTAATTCCCACATCACTGTCAAATCATTTACTAAGACTGTATTACTATTCTTCTTCTTCTCATCCTTCCTAGTACCTATCTCTTGCCACTTATGGCAATAACCATGTTGCTTGTATCTTTACGATTTATATTGTTTTATTGTTTCCTAGTATGATTTGATTGCTTATTAGTATCCTATGATTATCACTAAGTGTTGTATCTTATGATTCTTGATTAATATATTTTATTTTTTTTCTTTCTGTACACTGATAGCATCTGCACCAAAGACAAATTCCTTGTGTGTCCGATCACACTTGGCCAATAAAGAATTATATTCTATTCTATTGTTTCTTCTGCTGCTCCAAAATTCATGATCTCTTCCTCTCTCTTCCCCCTCTCTTGTTAACAAAAAGAAGTTTATACAGAAGACACACAACACTCACACTCTGTTCTAAAAACTGAACTTGTACACAAGTCCCAGAAATGGTTCTTTGCTGTTCTCTCCAAACTCCCTAAATGCTGTTCTTCCACCGAATACTCATTCATCAGTGACTGTTACTTTCTCATTCACTTCCATTTGCCTTTGACATAATTCCCTTTTCGTCTCCCTCAATAAAATCCAATCTTTTAAAGTTCTATATTCATTCAGGATGTATAGGGTGTTTTTAAAAACTTGCTGTTTAGTTAAATGAGCTTTCTTTCACAGCAACAGTCTCTTCACAATATTATCTGTATACTTATCTATTTCCTTACCTGCCTATTTGAAACCTATTTTCTCTTTTGCTGTGTTAGATATACATAATTTATAGCTTTCATTTATATCTATCTAATTCCCTGAGAATATCTAACTTCCAGAAAATGCAAAGGATGACAAGAAAAATCCAGTACATGCTTGAATAGAGATTCGGGTTTTAATATTCATAAGGTTAACAATGCCATGTACAGGACTAGCTTACATTTTTGACTGTCAATAAGCTTTGTTTGTTTGCAAAACAACCAGTGCGGAGTTCAACACACAAAGGCCCCCCCGACTTCAAGAGCTTCAGCATTCTGGGCTCTGCAGATTATGGCCCAATGAGATTCACACAATTAACCTATTCTGACTGTTTTTCAACAGGAGGAAGAGAATAAACACTCATTTATGTGCAAGAACATTTATATGCCTAGAGTTGCCTGTGGTGTCAAGTTAAACGTTGTCTGGGGAATGGTACAGAAGATGCACACTGCATTCTTGCAACTGAGAACCAGACTCATCTTCACTAGTGGGATCTGTACTATATGTACACTTCCTTGAAGAAGTGTTTGCCCCCTTTCAAATGTTCTGAATATGTGCCTCTTTGCAACCCCGCTGATGGTTGCCAGAGCAAAGTTCTACTGATATATAAATGCAGTGAGCTTCTTTTCTTGGGAAAAAACAGGCATGGATGCAGTCCTCAAACCATAACTGAGCTCAACATTTCTTTTGCTAAGTGAGACAATTGTTAAGTACCCTTTGTCCCATTTTATGACCTTTCTTGCTATAATTGTTAAGTGAATCATTGCAGTTGCTAAGTTAGTAACATGGTCGTTAAGTGAGCCTGGCTTCTCTCTTGACTTTGCTTGTCAGGAAAGGGGATCGAATGACCTCTGGGCGCTGCCACAATGAGTCAGTTGCCAAGCATGTGGGTTTTTATCAGGCACTATGCCACAGTGGTCACAAGCATGAAAAATGGTCATAAGTCACTTTTTTTCACTGCCGTTGTAGCTTTGAATGGTTACTAAACCAACTGTTGTAAGTCGAGGATTAACTGTATAAAGGAAGCTTCAGGATTCTAGTATCTTTGTCTTTTCAGCCCGGGAGGAGAAAAGTGGGCCTTTCTAGAGAGGTTGCCATGTCTGGTGGGCTCTGGGGCTCCATTCAAGGTGGAGTCCAGCTGCTCCGGCTGCTTTAAAGCCACAGGACTCAGCAAAGGGGGGTGCGGGGGGAGAATGGCTCACTCTGATTACTGTGAGGTTGCTCTTCCACGGTGTGTCTCTGTAATCTGTGTGGTAACAAGCGCACTGTGACGAGGGAGCCAAACCACATGAGATTTGTCTAGGACTGACCCAAATGGACCCAGACTGTTTGATGCTGATACAGCTGACATTTAGGAGGTGATTAAACTGGGAGGCAAGTCCTTTCTTCGCACCCAAAGTTGACTGTCAGATGACTTTGCTTATGAAGTATATAAAATATGTGTTTGTTCATTCAGAGTCCATCTGAAGGACTCACATGAAGCTCTGATGATATTCAGTGACCGAGATATGCAGACCCTCCAAAAATGTTAAAAGGGGCAGAACTGAATAAATACTACGCAGCTGAGCTGAACACAAACATCCCTCATTGTAGGGATGTTGCAATACTTGATTTCATTGAGGGCCTCATCAGGGTTGTGTTTGAACTCAGGGGAGCAGGATGGGCAGGGGGTGGATGTGGCCATCACTTGCGTCAGGGGCATCCTGTGGTGGCCCGAGTGGTCTGCCAGCGAAAATGGGCACCCAATCTCCATTTTCAGGCGGGACGGACTCCTGCAACCCTCTGCCAGCGAAAACAGAGGTCAGGAGGACTGCCTCCTCTGCTCCATTTTCACTGGTGGAGGATTGTGGGAGGCTGACCCAGCTGAAAATGGAGAGTGGGAGCCCATTTTTGCTGGGAGAGGCACCACGGGCCCCTCCTTCTCTCTTTCCAGGGTGGCCCCGAAGGCTGGAACTAAGCAGCCCAAGGGCCGGATCTGCCCCCCCTAGCCTTGAGTTTGACATCTCTGCCCTACTGAACGAATCCTGAACAGTAATGGGATTATGAGAATGGTAGAGTTTGCCTTAACTATACTATGGGTTTCAAGGACTTTGTTGCAAGCTTCCGTACCATCAATACTATATTTTCGTTTACCACAAATTTCCTCTTATGTTTTCAGTTTTGGCAATCATCATTCAGGCAACCAAAAAATCTATGGCTCTTAGCCCTCTTGGCTTTTATTCACATCATTGTAGGAGGAAATATTTATGTGGATGACACTTGTTACTTTCAACCATTTTGTTGAGACTGGCATTTTTGCCTCAATCAACAGCATTAAAAAAATAGCATTTGCAGGGAAATTGGACTCTAACCCTGTCTTAACATAACTCATTCACTGAAGTTTGTCAAAGCTATCTCAGTTATATTAATTTCATAAGTTGCCTCTCCTTTTCTACAATTTTCCAGTTCTGGCCTGTGTGTTTAAACTTTGAATGGGTGAGTGACGATGGCTGTGGCTTGTTCACTGTTCTTGTACTTCACAGTTTTTAACTGGATTCAACGTGGTGAATGATGATGATGATGATATCAAAGCAGCACCAGGTTATGTCATAGATAGGAATACCATTCAAGCTCACTTTTTGTTAGATCATAAGTCAATGTAGTTAATTTATAATTCTTATCCTGTGTAATTAGTGATTACAAATTAATATTTTTTTCTGCCCCTTAATGGTTTATAAGACTAAGCAGGGAAATCATGGTTTTATAAATGTTGGATAGGCATTTTTATTTTATGTCCAAATTAAAATGAAAAACAATCATTTTTCTGTTGGCTTTATTATGCCCCTATAATTATTCTATACTACAATGAAAAAAAGCTATTTTTAAACCTGCTTCTGAAATTACAAGAAATGTTGTGGCAGCAATTATACACTTTTCTATTCTTGCACATTTCTTTTTCCACATTCACAGCTAATACTTTGCTTTTAGATATTTTATTTTAGATATCTAGCAGAAAAAACTCATTGATTTATGGCAAAAGGTTTTTAATATTCAATATTAAAATATATCAGAGGGTTGTAGAAAGAGTGATAATTTATTTCCACCAATCATTATTTGTTTGTTGTATCTGTTGTATATGTCTGACCTGAAGCTGTTAAATTTAAGTCTATCTGAGGTAAAAATATGCAAGGAGTTTAATGCACAAAAATCAAAACCCAAATGTTTAAGACCTTAAGATTCCTCTGGTCAACTAGATGGATCAATCATCTTCATTTTATAGCTCACCTTTTAAAAAAGAATCTCAAAATTTTCTCCAAAGAGAGAGTACTGTATGTATATGTATGTGTATGTATTGGAATATTTCTATCTACCTTTTACTCAAATTGAATTATCTTTTCACATGTCCCTAAATATAACACCCTTTATGTTATCATATTTTAGCCAGATACCAACCGAAGGAACCTCCAGAGCAGCAGGAGAGGAGGAGGGAGTGAGAAGGGAGGGAGGGAGTGTTTCATGGGTGCCATTTTCTCACTCGTGACTTCGTGCATCTTCAGAGCATAGCCCATCCATTGCCGAAATGATATAAAACCTGACCCAGGAGCTGTTATTTTGGCACAGTGATTGCTGAATAACACCAGAAGATGCTGTAAGTCACTAGTGAAAAATGGACCTATGATGTTTAAGTCTGGTTGGCAGGAATATATAAAACATCTTTTTATTTTATACTATGCCTGGCTTGTCCTCCGAAATAAGCTTTTGCTTTTCACTGAATCCGATTGCTGATCCAGCAAGTTTAATACTGATACTCTGATAAAGGCTAATATTCTAATCTGTAGCCTCAAATTCTTAGGCAACATCCTTTAGCTATAAATTTATTTCCAAAATGAAGGCACTATAAACATAATACATGCTGTTCCACTGAAATGTCTCTTGACAATCCATTCATCTGAGCTTTTTCCATGCTGCAGAAAAAGGTAGGGCTGAGAAGAATCTTGCAATAAAACACAATAAAATCTTACCACAATATCATTCTTCCAGAATTTTTCCCAAAGGAATTCAGAGTAATCTGAAAAGCCAGGTGACCTGGGGTTGCTGTTTCCTTTTTAACCTTTTGTTTGACTGCCTTTCATCCCCACTACTACTCATCTACTCTTCTGGGTTTCTTGCACTGCAGCTGAACAACTGAGCATCGTATATCAGATGCACTTAGATCTCTTGCTCCCCTCAGCAGAGGGCAAGCAATTAATTTGTTGTCCTAGACTACGGATCAGTAAATTGGCACTGGGCAAAAGGTTGGTTTGTATTCATGGTGTGTTGTTTCTTTCACAGTTCTCCCTCCCTCTTTCTTTCTCTTTCTGTGTGTGTGTGTGTGTGTGTGTGTGTGTGTGTGTCTGTGTTTAAAACATGACTATTAGCAAACCCCCCGACCTCCCCCAAAGGCTCTAATCCAGTGTTTCTCAACCTTGGCGACTTTAAGTCCTGTGGACTTCAACTCCCAGAATCCCCCAGCCAGCTGTGCTGGCTGGGGGATTCTGGGAGTTGAAGTCCACAGGACTTAAAGTCGCCAAGGTTGAGAAACACTGCTCTAACCCAATAACAACCTGCTCTTTTATGAACGTTTTATTCACAATACATTTAAAGATATAATGAGTCCCAAACTGGTAGAGTTTACTGCAGCTCCCATAACGTGAGCGTTCTCTTCGGAATATGAACCCATATAAAAAAAAAGTTATGGCTGTAATGAAGCGGCTGATCTACTGCCTGGAATCTTTTCCCGATTTCTCAGCATTGGTGAAATCGAAGGTGATTGATGGGGGTTCATGAAATCCGAAATGGATCTTGCAGTCTATTTCGCATGTGCTCTGCAAGGCGTGTGTGCTGCGTTTGAGGCCATATATCAGCCTGGACAAAAATATGGCTTCACCACCGCTCACAACTCCTTGTACAAAGGTTTGGCTTTATTGATGCTTACTTGAGTACTAATCTGAGGAACAGCCTTCTCTTTGGGACCTTGGAACGATGTCAGTTTAAAAGGACAGACCATATAACACCCAAAGTTGTATCTGCCAACCAAAGGAAATGACTGGGACTGGCACGGCTATTTCTGCCTTTGGGCCCCTGCTGCCTGAGGCAGATTCCTCCGTCTCCTGGGGAGTCACTTGTACATTGCTCCTCTGTTTGCAAAGGATGGTCAAGAAAGCATGGGACTATTCTTGAAGGTGTTAGAATGAATAAGACATTTTGGAAATTACTCAAGGTCAAGCAGAACATCCTTTTCTTTCTGCATTCTATGATCTTGTAGTATTGGTGCAATAACAAATAATATCACAGAGGTTAGACAACTCTTGAGGTATCTTTTTCCATGCTTGGATTGTGGATCAGATTTAGGATTGTATATTGTGCAGCAAGGCAAATCGAAATATTCAGACTATGGGTCTTTAAAGGGGAAAATAAACTGACTAAAGAACTAAAACCAGAAATATAAAAAGTTAAATGCCTGTAAGCTTTGTACACCACTCAGAGTACGATAAAAGGAAAGTTGGGAATCAATACTTATCAGCTCAGATATTCGGATTCCTTATCACATTGTTAAAATAATGCAATGTATTTTGTTTTGGAAGGTTGTTTTCTCATCAATAATATATTTCTCCCTAACTCTGCAATCTTGAGATCTTTGTCCACACTGATATTATATTTCTGTAACAACTGCTTTTTCTCCCCTTTTCTCCTTTTGATTTTTTTGTTTGCGTGGGTGAGATACAACTGCAATGGGCCTCAGTGCCCGGATGATGATGTCTCTGCGTATCTTTCAACCCTGGGATGTTAAGGAGCTGGTTTTGGATGGGGAGGAACTGCCTACCAATAGTGAGTGGCTGTGGGCGCTTGGGCTGCCTGCATCTGGGGATATTCCGTCCCTGGGATGGACGGGGCACGTCTGCATTTAAAAGTGATGGGCAGTTGAGGAGTTTTCTTGGATTCACAGCACTTGCATAAGGTGCAGATGGTACAGTAACTGTGACTAGGAAGGCCCGTATACACCTTTGTCTAGTGGGCCATTGGTGCCTTTTCTTAGATCAGGAGGCCGTTCAAATGTTAGCCCACCCTGGGCTCACCTCATTGACTGCTGCAATGCATCCTACCGGGTGCTGCCCTTGTAGTCCACCAGGAAGCCTCAAAAGTCCCAGGATGCATTGGCATGGGCAGTGATAGGCAAGCCTCACAACCTGAAAGCAACTTACACTAGTTGCTTCCGGGTATGATTCAAGCTGTTCAGTTGTTATCTATAAAGGACTTGTGGCACAGGGACTGGTTAATTGAGGGATTACCTGTCTCCCATAATTGTCCAGCAGATCTAATCTGGATTCTTTTGGTTAAACAATGCCATCTATCATGACTGGTGAAGGGAACCAATAGCATGAATTCTCCATAGTAGCATCTAACTTACACAACGAGGTTCCCTCCGAGATTCAAACAGCCCCCATTTTGCTCATATTTCAAAGGGTCATGAAGACCCAGCTCTTCATCCAGATCCCTGACAAGAATGAGTTAAGCCTCCAATTAGACTTCTTTTGTTCCCATCCAGTTTTGTCATTCTTTTCATTTTTGTCTTTTGTTACTGCTATGTTTTTAACTGCACTGTTTTAAACAGTTTGTATACTGCCTAAGGTTAGGGTTAAGAGATACCTTCATTTAATCATCATCCTCGTTATCATTTAAGGGTGGGGATTATTCATTGGCTTAAAGGGTCATCACTGAATCAACCGCAAGATCATAAAACAATACAGAAAATGTAGCACACCAGCAACCAAAGATGAAAGAGCTGCCCAGAACACCGATGGGATGCTGGAGGGGGAGAAATGGGTCAGGCTCACTATCCAATCAGAGTTGGGCCTCCTGCTAAATCAGAATGAATGGTTTAAGACATCTTAGGTCTAAAACAGCAGTTTTGAATCAAAGTTGGAAAGCAAGGTGAGAGGGGGTGCATTTGCAATGGGCTGGGAGGGGGAGGAGGGGTGATGGCATCCACTTTTGCACTCAGGAAGCAATAGAAGACCCAGATTGACAATGGGCTTAGCAGAGAATAGTTTCTCTTCAATGTTTGTCTTGAACAAAACATAATATCAATCATAAATGCAATCATAATACAGTGTTCTTAACCCCAAACCTCCCCAAAAGTGTAATAGAGTTGGAAGGGACCTTGGAGGTCATCTAGTTTGGAAGTCATCTTGCTCACACAGGAGACCTATAGTCTTTCAGACAAATGTCTGTCCAGTCTCTTTTTAAGAGCCTCCTGTGATGGGGCACCCACAATTTCTGAAGGCAATTTGTTCTACTGGTTTATTGTTCAGTGGGAAATGGTACCAAAAGCTGTTGAGAACTACACACAAACACTCACAAGCATCTTCTTAAAGATTAGATGAGACTAGGGTCTCTCTCCCATTCTCTCTCTCTTTTTAATAGTGGTTTATGAAGGGGCTAATGCAGCCGCAGGAAAAGGATGAGGTCACAAATCATGTTCCCTAAATACTTGATCTTAGCTCAGCAGAGATTAAGTCCTTTCTCCTTCACTCCAATTTCAATTCCAACTCCCAGCTGATTGGGAAGTTTCCTCTGTAATCTGCCTCTGTTGATTCAGCAGCTCTCAAACTCCAGATGCAAAGGGGTTACGCTTCCAAAGACAGCTGCACTTTGAATTCTCAATATAAGGCTCATGCTCTCTCTCTCGCTCTCTCTTACTCTTTCTGAAGGCAGTATATTTAAATGCATCCATCACTGCCGGAGCTCACATCAAACCAGGTGTTTATCACACCGAGTGGTTTTCTCTTCTTTCTTTTAATTTGAAAAAATGGTGACAATAGAAACAAGCCCAGGAAGGTCACGGCGTATGTGTGGTGAAGGAAAGGGGAAATCATCAGTTCTGCTGAAAGGAGGCTCTTGTGAAAACCGATGAAGGGTTTTCCCTGATTTGTTCCTCTTCTGCTCCTCTTTAATATTTCAAAGGCCATTAAGGGTCTTGGGTTTTGATAAAAGAAGCTGATGCAAAATCTTGACTGAAAAAGAACTCGAAGGCTTATGTTAATTGCTGGTAGATTTCAGAAAGAGATCAATGTGGTTGATAAAAACCATTTTGTTTATATAGAAGAGATCCAAAAATGGAGCTGGTGTTAACATTTTCATTCATAAGTCTCATGTGTTGGCTGCTGGAAAGACATTACCTGTCTACCTTAAGTCATTAAGTCATTTAATTCTTCTATCATGGCCACTATGTTGATTGCAGAGAGGAGCTGTCTTTCTTCATAACTAGAGCCCTAGACTCTGAATTAAATATGCACAACTAAAAAATTAATGAAGTATGGCTTTGATGATCTTAGTGTTTGATTTGTATTTTTTAAACATGAGTCCATCCATTTTCTTTCTAGACACAGTTCAAGTTGTTGGTCATCACATTTAAAGATGTATATGGTACAGGGCCATGTTACTCCAGAACGGCTTTTCCCTAAAGACCCAGGTCAGATAGGGTGGACAGACGTCAACCAAAGACATCTACCCAGGTAAGATAAGTTGACCCCTTCTTCTTTGTGGCAGCCCCTCAAATACTGGAGTACTGCTATCATGTCATCCCATTTTTCCTCTAGACTGGCCATACCATATTCCTGCAACTGTTCTTCATGTTTTTGTCTCCAGGCCCTTAATCATGTTATTTGCTTTTCTTTTCACTTTTTCCTAAGTCTCAACATCTTTTTTTGCAATGTGGTGACCAAAACTGGATTCCAAGGTCCCTCTCACAGATGCTGTTTTTGAGCCAGGTTTGGTTTTTCCTGCTAGATGTAAAATCTTCTTTTTCTCCATTAAATTTCATGTTGTAGGATAGGGTCCATTGTTCAAGTAGGTCAAGATCTTTTTTTTTTGGAGGGGGGGGGGGATCCTGAGCTTGTCTTCTGGGATGTTGGCTACTCCTGCCAGCTTAGTGTCATCTGCAAACTTGATGAGTTCTCCTTCTATTTCCTCATCTAAGTCATTTATGAAGATATTGAAGAGTACTAGGCTTAAGATGGAACCCTGTTGTATCCCACTGCTTACTTCCCTCCATGTAGATGTAATACCATTAAGGACTACTCATTGAGTACGGTTTGCCAGCCAGTTGCAAATCCATCTGGTGGTGAGGCTGTCTATCCCACATTTTTCTAGTTTACCAAGAAGTAGGTTGTGGTCTACTTTATCGAATGCCTTACTGAAGGTCTAAGGATACTATGTCCACAGTATTTTGCTGGTCTACTAATTTAATCACTTTGTCAAAGAATTAAATAAGATTTGTTTACCATGATCTGTTTCTAACAAACCCATGATGGTTACTAGTTATAACTTTGTTTCTAAATGTTCACATATGTTTTATTTTTATTAAATGTATGGTATATGCCACCCATCAACATTATTTCTTATTTACACAATAGATGATAATTACTGTTTTCTGACTTAATATCTGCCTTACTTTTAATAATGGTTCATTAATTTATCTCAGTTTAAAATAGAGTGCCAATTAGAAATATCTTTAGATGGTTATTCATATATGACACTCTATACATGCTAAAAATAAAAAAATGGATGCATAGTATATTTTATACATTTCCAAATAGATGTTTCTGTATTATTGTCTCTAGACTGTACACTAAGTGCTCATGCACACTGAATACATACATGCACATTCAACAGAACTGATATAAATACTTCTCTTCTCATAGAGTATAAACCTCTATGCCTTGTCCAGAGCTGTGAAAACTTTTGATTCAAAGGGTAAAATTTGATATAGATCACATTGGACAGACACTGTAAATAGCCCCAGATGACGACAACTTAAATCAGGAGTTCTCATTTTTTTCCAATACTCCTGCCATCTAAAATGATAAATGAATTTTTGTAACTGCTCAATGAACATTACTAAATAATAAATACATAACAAATTCCGTAGTTGTGGCTGTTGGTGGGTTATATTTCTAGACTCCCTGACTGCAAACTTTTTAGACCTTAAAAGAAACAGAAAAACTCTAATATTAATCAAATAATAATAATAAGAAACACCAGAGTAAAATAATACATTGCCCGACCATTTTTGATAAATGGCATCTGTTCACCAGAGCGCACTTGCTGGGGATTTGCACAGGCAGAGTGAGGACAATGCCAAACTCTCATCCATTTCGCCACAAGTTTCGCCATCTCTCAAAAGTAATTGGGGATTCACTCTTCACTATACCTAACAAGCTTTTCAGCAGCTGTCCGATTCTGTGTGCTCCGCCTTGTTCTGTTGCTCTGAACCTTCTTGAAGTGTGATGGACTTCAAGAAGAGTTTCTTCATCAGCTTTCTTTTTCTCCTTACTCTCATCTTCTCCTTCTATATAGAATTAGTTCTGCTACCATCTCTCAAGAATCATCTGCCAGCTGATAAGGTGGCCAGTACAAATAATCTTTTAAGTTATGGAGAGACCTTTAGCCCTTTCTCATCTCCCCAACACCCGTGCATAATATAGATTTCTGTTTGCACTTAATAATCTTTATAAAGATAGATATTTCTACAGGCAATAATCCCTAATATGTTCTTGTATGTTCATATATGTATATGCACATGTATTGCACATTTTTCTAACACATGCACTTGGTTGGAGGTAGAATATAGAGATGGAGACGTATATGAAAATGAGAGAGGGAGAGAGAGAGACAGACAGACAGACATGGCCTATTTCACAAAACTGGGAAATGTGTGACTATCAGAGTTTCATTTTGCGCCTTTCACTTTGTGGAAAGTGTGAATTTGATATGGCTCCGTGGAAATCTCTAAATCAGTGGTTCTCAACCTGTGGGTCGGGACCCCTTTGGGGGTCGAAGGACCCTTTCACAGGGGTCACGCAAGACCATCGGAAAACACATATTTTCAAAAAAAATGCGGGAAACATAAAATAATTTTATGGTTGGGGGTCACCACAACGTGAGGGACTGTATTAAGGGGTCGCGGCATTAGGGAGGTTGAGAATCACTGCTCTAAGTAGATGCTGTAGAAAGTTCTAGTTGTTCCGAAGCCACAGGCAGGAAAGTTACTCAGTTAACTTGGGAAGAGCCTGTATCATCTTGCGGCCATCACTCAGAATGCCAGCACTCCGCACAAAGAGCTCCTGGGAGCAGAAACTACTTCTGGGGTAGCTTAAGATGGGAATGATCACAAAGCTGCCACTTTAACTACAGACCTTACAATTTAGCAAAGATGTTGCTGGCACTCGACCACAGGAGGACTATTAAGAGAAGACCCGTCCTGCCCTTTGCAGGCTGGCATTCTGAAGCCCAGGAACTCCTCTAATTGTCTAACTGGGGAAAATAGTGCCTTATTTGTCTCCTTAAAACGCCTACATAATGGTTAAGATTATGAATGGTTTATTATTTGAAAACAAGGTTACATTTATTAATAGCACCAAACAGTCGAGCAACTGTCTCACCAGCCTGATATTTTTAGCAGCTGATAGTCCGTCTTGGTACTTATTCATTCTTCCTTAGAAGAGAGATTTGATAGCAGGGGGGCTCGTATTTCATTTTTAGAGGACTGCCATATTGCCAAATAAATATTGCTGACCTGATTAAAATTTAAATAAAGAATCTGATTGGGAGAGGAGATAAGGCACTTTAATGTTCATTTTGTGGATACAATATTTATTGGCTACAGCATTTGGAACAAAAAGAAAGAAATTTCTGACAAATTATAGTAAATTTATGGTAAAATTAATTTCATAAGTTTGTTATGGCTCAAGTCAGCATTTTAATTGTTTAATAGAACTAAAATAATTGTATTAGCACTAACATTTAAAAATGACTCTGTTTATTTAATATTAAATGAAGAGAATATTTGTAAGCAATTTAGCATTTGAATATATGTTTTTAAAAATATTTTAAATGAATGTATATTACTTATGATGGCACTAAATGAGCTGCACATTGAGCATTATATAAATAAGGTAAAGGTTCCCTTCGCACATATGTGCTAGTCGTTCCCAACTCTAGGGGGCGGTGCTCAACTCTGTTTCAAAGCCGAAGAGCCAGCGCTGTCTGAAGACGTCTCCGTGGTCATGTGGCCGGCATGACTAAATGCGGAAGGCGCATGGAACACTGTTCCCTTCCCACCAAAGTGATCCCTATTTTTCTATTTGCATTTTTACATGCTTTTGAACTGCTAGGTTGGCAGAAGCTGGGACAAGTAACGGGAGCTCACTCCATTACGCAGCACTAGGGATTCGAACCACTGAACTGCCAACTTTTCTGATCGATAAGCTCAGCATCTTAGCCACTCAGCCACCACGTCCCTCATTATATAAATACACTCATAGATATACAGACTCATCGCTCTTCCCTCTTGGAGTGAGCAATATTAAAGAAAAAGCGAACAAAGGGGCCACCTTCCCCTCCCCCAAAGCATGAAATAAAAGGAAATAAAATCTAATTCACTCCTTTAAACAAATGTTCATTCTTTACAACCAAGCACATACTACTCATTGCGATCCAAAACCATGCTTGTACATTAACATTGGCATCAAAATCTGATTTCTTGGAGTCCAAATGTACATTAAATGCATACATGCAAATATCAGTTGGATGGGTGGAAAAGAAATAATTATCGTGTATCTCAGTGGAACAGTGCTAGTCTCCTGATGCAAATTGATCTTGCTATTTGTCTTGCAGGAAAATCCCCCTTGGAATTTATAATGCATTGAAATAATACACTGTAGGATGATGCTATTGAGAGTTACAACTTCTTTCTAGAGTTAAAACTAAAGGCCAGAGTTCAGACATAGCAAAATGGGAGCCAAAGGACGCTGGGATGAGTTTTGTCACCAAAACCAACCTAATAGCTCACAATATTCCATATAAGTTGGTCTCTGATCCTGTGATTCTTTTGCAAGTCAACATACTGTTACTTATATGTCTCATCCAGTGACAAATTGAATGCAGTTTACTGGCACACCCAGGATATTTAGAAAATAATTCAATTTTAAACAATTTCACAATGCATTGACTAAATTATCTGATTGTAATTTTAAGTTGCTCAAGTACTGGAATATCATTTTCTGAAAATTTTGTTTAATGTTTACATTATTGTCTTTTTGCCATTGAAGGTATTTCTATTCAGCCACATTATGTTATTTTAAAATTGTGGCAATGCTGGTTTATAATGCAGTCCAGCTGTCTAGTTGTCCAGTTTTCATGCCTACTGCTAATAAAACAAAATAAATAGACTTGTACTTAAAGTCAACTATTTGATTTTGTAAACCTGTTAAGGCTTAAAGAGAAAAGAAACAGCAGCATTCTTTTGGTTAAAGCTGAGAATGGACAGTTAGAATTGACTTTAAATATCCAAACTCTTCTAACTCATTATATGGTCTTATGATCACTAACGTATAATGATTTAAGAGTTTGGGAAAATAAGTAAGTGGGGGGTGTATACTAATTGTGTTCTAATTGTCTTTAATAAGAACAGGGTAAGAGGCAGTCCTACAAGTAGTAGTAGGACTAATAAAAGTGGCGTCTACCTCTTGGTTAAGAGTAATTACTAGTTTAATTTGAGTTTCTGCTCAAAAGGCCAACCTCCTATAATCCTGTTAGAAGACTTGGAAGCTTCATGGATGTGGGAGGTAGAGGGGGAAAATACCTGATTTAGATCAGGCTCACTCCATAGAGACTCTCCAGGATGAGTTAAGAAGAACCAGAAACATTGCAAACAGAGAATAATTGATATTGATGTACAAATGGATTGTAACAGAATCTCTGCAAATGTAATAATTGCAAATAGGATCTTCAAATCCCAAGCAGCAAAGTATTTGAAACATCATTTTATAGAAAAATAATGTACAGCATTTACCTTGGCATTCTTTAATATCCTTCCCTCAGCAGTTCTAGATGGAAGGAATTAAGGGGGAAAAACCCAACTATTTTGAAAGATTTTGCCCCTTTGAAGCAGATATAATCAAGAGACCAGCTTCTTTCTCCTGATATTGCTTTCAGTTATTGCTTTATTATCTTACTTCTGTTCACACTTTTTTTCATTTCTTCCTTTTTATTATTGTGAGCTGCCTAGAGTGGCCCCATGGCCAGATTGGTGGCACGTACATTTAATAAACAAATAAATAAAGATTTCATAATATCTGATTATAATCTATGTTGCTAAAATGATTTTTATGGCTAGCTATTTATTTATAGAGAGTTGTAGAATTATAGGAAAAGCTGGTTGGCTTATTTGGTCCACTGTTTAGGAAAGAGGGAGGTGTAGTAAAACAAAAGGAATATGCGGCATTTATCAAAGGGCAGGTGATCTAATTTTATTTGAACGTTGTATTTCTTGCACTGTCTACTGAATGTATGAATTGTTTTGATATTGATGAATGGCTGTAAAGCTGCAGTAATATTACATGATAGGAAAATATACAGGACACCAAGGAGGGTTTTTTAGTTGAATGAGTCTGACAAAAGGACTTTCTTCTTGAACTCCTTTTCAGGAAAAAGTAGCTCAGATAGTGAACATTTTCCATCCCCGAGTATTTCTTAAATTATTCCAACTTCCACTTTAAATGTAATGAATGTTCTTTAGCATTTATGGATGGGTAGGTTAAGCCCTTTCAGGGAGGCCTTGACTTACAACACTTCATTTAGTCATCATTCAAAGTTACAACATCGTTGGAAAAAAATGACTTATGACCATTTTCACACAACTGTTGCAGTATCCCTATAGTTACATGATTCATATGCTTGACAACTGACTCAGATTTATGACTGTTGCAGCGTCCTGGAGTCATGTCATTCCCCTTTTGGAATCTTCTGACAAGCAAACTCAATGGGGAAACCAGGTTCACTTAACAACTGTCTTACTAATTTAAGAACTTCAGTGATTTACTTAACAAATGTGGCGAGAAAAGGCGTAAAATGGACCAAACTCACTTAACGAATTTCTTACTTAACAACATAAATTTTGGGCTCAATTGGGATCGTAAGTGGAGGACTACCTGTACTTTGGATTCCAGAAATGTATATGAAGTGTGTTAATAGGATATGGGTTTTTATAGGCATGAGATTTATATAAAAATGGGTGGGCTACCATCTTGGGCTGTTTGTTTTTACCCTCCAAACACCTTGAATTTGGAGTATTTTTTTTTCTATTAATGAGGCATTTTGCATTTCAGCTACTTTATATTCTTTCAGCCCTCTGCCTATATTCAAGATCAGTTCCTCTGCTAAGGGCTTCTGCAGAATTCAAACTCCAATACAAGACTTCTGTGAGAATTGTAAAATAATTATGCTTTTCTCTTTCACCCTGTTCATTCAAGCTCAAACAGACTCTGGATTTTTGGCACTTTTGAAATCAGAGTTCGCTTCCCCAAACTGTAGAGTTCTTATATCATTAAGTTGTAGGTGAAATAGGTGGTGATTAAATCTGCTATGTAACATCTTATATTTGGAAAATGTCTCTGTACACTTAGGTAATAACAAGAATATAGCTTTATTGCCCCAGTTGAAAGTAATGAAATAGTTGCTAGGTAAGGAACCAATCCGCTTATCTGCAAATTCTGCCAGCAATCCATCAATGACTATAAATTAGTGTAAACATAGCTTTACAGCCTTTACCCAAAGAATATTTTAACCAACAACAGCCAAAAGGATTCTGCACAGGTCCCAGTGGAAGCAAATGTAAGTATTCCTTTGCCAGCTGT
Organism: Thamnophis sirtalis; assembly: GCF_051295495.1. Classification (NCBI taxonomy): domain Eukaryota; kingdom Metazoa; phylum Chordata; class Lepidosauria; order Squamata; family Natricidae; genus Thamnophis; species Thamnophis sirtalis. The sequence continues at coordinate 177,775,380 of NW_028261382.1, forward strand.
CCCTTAGCAGACAAACTTCCAACAGGAACAAAAGCTAATATTTCTGCCTTTCTTCCTTCACTTTCCGAAATTAATAGCAATAGCAATAGCTATATACAAGTTTTTACAAATATTTACCTCCCTCTCCCACCCTCTCCACCCGAACCCATCTCCCCTCCCAACCTCCCCCCACCTCGACTTCCCAGAGCAAATACAGGGTATACTTCTTTAACAATCATATTCTAAAATAAACTAAAAGAAACTTAGCATCATCTTTCATTTGTGCTTTAACTCCTCTTTTGTTAAACTAACTCTAAGCAAATTCTATCATTCCTTGCTTTTTCAGTCATAAGCTATCTGGAATTTCTTAGTCCCGTATTTATTTTGAGTATAATCAATCCATCTTCTCCACTCCAGTTTGTATTTCTCATCTGAATCAATTTATATGAATCCAGCTCTCCTGAAATGTTCTTCATCCTGCTTTGTTTTCTGGATTTGTAAATACAGGCAGTCCTCAACTTACAACAGTTCATGCAGCGACCATTCAAAGTTACAACGGCAGTGAAAAAAGTGACTTATGACCCTTTTTCACGCTGATGACGGTTGCAGCCTCCCCAGGGATGTCATGTGATTTACATGACAGCCGACTCACATTTATGACGGTTGCCGTGTCCTGGAGTCACGTGATCCTCTTTTGCAACCTTTTGAAAAGGGAAGTCAATGGGGAAGCCCGATTCACTTAATAACCGTGATGCTAATTTAAGGACTGCATTGATTCACTTAACAAATGTGGTCAGGAAAGTCATAAAATGGAGCAAAGTCACTTAACAAATTTCTCACTTAGCAACATACATTTTGGGCTCAATTGTGGCTATAAGTTGAGGACTACCTGCATCCATCCAGCTAAAGAGTTAAGGGGAACTCAAAAAATATTAAAGGTTCACTTCAGAGGAGCCCACTCTTCTCACATTAGTGAAATTCATGGGAAAGAGCTCTGGGGTGGCCCTGATTTTTAAGTGCAGAGACAAAGGGGAAAAAAAGGTCAACCTGTCCACACCAACCGTGGGGACAGTCAGGTCTCAGATGCCTTGAGAAATAAAATAAAAAAGTGCCCATCCTCTGCAATTGTGCAACCTCTTTCCTTCACCCTTTTCACCCCATGCTAACGACACAATAAGCTGGCTCAGCCACCTTTGACATGCTGCTACCTATCAGCCAAGTGGAAAATGCGTTTTTTATTTATTTTTGTTGTTGTTACAAAAAAGCAGAAATTTGAAATCCTCTGGGCGATTGAAAGTGGCTGGACAACCCAGGGGCTAAAATCAGCTCAAGCAGAAATCCATTCAAAGATTTAATTTTGGTCGGTCTTGTTATTGATTGGAGACCCAGGGTAAGAAGAGTGGCAGCTGTCAGAACCTGAGCAGAATTATTAACTGGGGAAGTGGACGGAGGGCAGATAGGAAGGACCTGAACTGATAGAACTTTGACAGGCCTAAACTGGTCCTTGAATTTTATGTAACTGATTATTAACAGTGTTTAATATCAACCTTCAGACAGTGCCGGAGCAGCCAATATAATTATGCATTGCAAAGTTAGACATATTATTTCACTTTTGTCTGCCTTACCCTTTCCCCCCTTTCTTTCCAATTAAAGTAAGACATTTATGAAAACTGTCTCATAATGGAAAACATAGGTACAAATTCTAGCCAGATTTTAAAAGCTATAAAAGGCAGCTAATTTTAAGGGGAAACTATGGGCCAAATCTGTATTGAAAAGACTTTATTTAATTAGAGGTTGGGAAGGGCCATATATAGAAGATGAAGACTGGGGAAAAAAAGGAATGTGTTACAAGGACAGATGGGAGTGAGTTTTGGAAAGTGTCTTTAGACATAGTATGACTATTTACAGACCCCTCACATCCTGGACATAAATTGTTTCAACTCCTACCCTCAAAACAACACTATAGAGCACTGCACACCAAGACAACTAGACACAAGAACAGATTTTCCCCAAATGCCATCACTCTGCTAAACAAGAATTCCCTCACCACTGTCAAACTATTGACTAAGGCTGCATTAATATTACTATTAGTCTTCTAATTGTTCCTATCACCCATCTCCTCCGACTTATGACTGCAGGACTGTAACTTCGATGCTTGCATCCTTACCATTTATATTGATATTGATGGTTTCCTGATTGCTTATTTGTACCCTATGACTGTCATTAAGTGTTGTACCTTATGATTCTTGATGAATGTATCTTGTCTTTTTATGTACGCTGAGAGCATCTGCACCAAAGACAAATTCCTTGTGTGTCCAATCACACTTGGACAATAAAGGATTCTATTCTATTCTATTCTATTCCATTCCATTCTATTCAACCATATAACTTTCAAGCATTCCTCAATTCGAGACATCAAGAAATTCTACTGGTTCTTTTTAATTATCAGAGAGGTCTGCAAAGGCCACAAACAGGCACTTTGAGTTTCTATGGAGTAAGGATGAGAGGTTAACCATCTCATATATCATAAGGAAAAATGTGCACATTTCCACTTTCTTCCAAAATTTTGTAACTTAATATTATGTAACCCAACATTTCTCCATTCACAATAAGGGGTAAAACGTCATTTGGAATTGGGATCAAATTGAAAAGGCTATTCAAAGGGGATAACTATATACGGCTCGCTAGTTCTGTATATGAAAAACCCCTGGTTCGACTCCTGGCAACTCCAGCTTGACCCTAAAGAGCATTATGGTGACTGGTTAAGCAAAGTGGAATGCTTGTATACAAGACAACTTCTATGTCCCTTTCAGATAATTAGAAGGTGTATATATAAACTATATCCTAGCAATGGTAGTATGCAATTGTAAAGAGGTAAAGTTCTACTCCTTTAAAGCTTTAAACCTCTGTTTTCCCTGGGGGGACTCAGGGCGGCTCACAATCCAAAGGAAGGGGGGAAAAACAGACTTTTACATATAAGACAATACATAATTAAAACGCAACATTCATACCATTCGGGCGGGTTACAATCTTTAGCCCCAGGCCTGACAGGATAGCCAGATTCTGAGGGCTGTGCGGAAGGTCTGGAGGGTGGTGAGGGTATGAAGCTCCATGGGGAGATCGTTCCATTGGGTCGGGGCTACCACCGAGAAGGCTCTCCTCCGCGTGGTTGCCAGTCGGCATTGACCAGCGGATGGAACTCGGAGGAGGCCTAATCGATGAGATCTAATAGGTCGTGTGGAGGTGATTGGCAGGAGGCGGTCTCTCAAGTACCCAGATCCACTACCATGGAGGGCTTTATGGGTGGCAAGTAGCACCTTGAAGCGTATCCGGAGATCGACAGGTAGCCAGTGCAGCTCGCGGAGGATAGGTGTTACGTGGGTGAAGCGAGGTGCACCCACAATCGCTCGCGCGGCTGCATTCTGGACTAGCTGAAGTCGCCGAATACTCCTCAAGGGCAGCCCCATGTAGAGCACGTTGCAGTACTCCAGCCTAGAGGTCACAAGGGCACGAGTGACTGTTGTGAGGGCCTCCCGGTTCAGGTAGGGACGCAACTGGTGCACCAGGCGAACCTGGGCAAATGCCCCCCTGGTCACAGCTGACAAATGGTGTTCGGAAGTCAGCTGTGAGTCCAGGAGGACTCCCAAGTTGCGGACCCTGTCTGAGGAGACACCCCTGTACTTCTTCTGGAGCTATTCGGGTGTCTTCCAGTAGGCATATATCACCTATAATTTATCATTATACAATTCACTAAAATCCATTTCACAATTCACAGGCTAAGTAAGACCCAAAGGCAGCAAAGCAAACTAATCAAACTGATATACAACCAAATAAGTAAATTTGACCTGATGCTAAAGCAAGAGCCATACTGATGTTCAAGGCCTTGTTCTTATTTGCACAGTCCCTGCAGTAGGTGGTTGGAGGAACAAAAAATTAAAACACTAATTGGCAAAAATGGACTTTTCACTCTACCAGTAGTGAAAAGAAAGAAGGAAATACATGGATTCTAACATTCGAGAAACATTTATTTAATGTTAACGTTGTTAACTCTTGTAGAGCATCTGGTGTATTTTTACTCAGAGGGAAGGCTCACTTTCACCTATCAGCATAGAGTTCCTGGTTTAGTTTTCAGGCAGGCTCTTGTAGAATTAAGGACTAGGAGGACCTTCCTTCCTAAACTGAGGCCCTTTGGATTTATTGATAATCCATGGCTGGAAATTGGGGTGGTGGAGTCCCAATATAACTGTAGGGCCCAAGGTGTGGAAAGGTATTCTGGACAAAAGTCAGAGGGGAGGTAACTTCTTCCCACACGTGACAGGACTGTAAAAACTCCTTTGGAATCTGGAGAAGATCGTAAGAAATCTGCCCCCCTCAGTCTGTGGGCCTCTTTGAAGTTTTACAGCATCTGATCAGTGGATGCTTTGTGCAGCAGCCCTCAGTCGGGATGGCCTGGGGCTTGGCCTCTGCTTCAGACCGTCTCACACTTGTTGCTAAGTAATCAGTTGTCAGAGGGTGGAATGTGGTGGCTGCAGCAAAGCAGAAGGCAGTGGGGGGCTTTCCAGACAATGCCTGAATCATCGCAGGGACAGGAGTTGCTGTGCTGGCACTTAGCTTCCCAGCATTTTTTTTTTAAATTGTCGGCATGGTTGCTAATTTAAACATTTTGAAAACCAAATTGCTCAGAGTTTCTTTGAGTTCCTCAGATTCAGTTTTTTTGTTTTGCAGGACTTCAATCACTTCTCTGTCACCTCAAGGGCTCCGGTTTGTATCTACACCCACCCGAATTTGCATTCTTTCCTCTGTTCACTTTCATTTCAGTCCTCCGGTTTGAGAGGGCTCTGTTTACCCCATCAAGGACAGCTTGGCAAATATAGTCTGGTTGTGTTTTCCGAAGTAGCTTTGTAAAGCAAGACACTGTGGCAATATTAAACTACCCCTAAACTAACCACTGTCCAGGCCTTCCGCACAGCCCTTAAGAACTGGCTAGCCCGTCAGGCCTGGGGACAAGGATAGCCGCCCCTCCCGAATGATGAATGTATGTTGCTTATTACTTTTATTATATGTGTCTATGTTACTGTCTGTATTCCCCTTCCCTGATTTTATGTGAGCCACCCTGAGTCCCCTCAGGGAAAAGGGCGGCCTACAAATGTTAATAAACAAACAAACAAACAAACAAACATTTTAAGTGAGAAGGTGGGGGAAAAAAAGCTTTCAAGATTATATCCTGTTTTCCTGGAAAAAAAAAACCACCTGCAGGAAATTAACAGGTCAGGAAAAGCACTAAACTAGAATCCTTCCCAAATTTATTCTGAACAATATCAGTTCATACAGCAACAAATAATGAACCATCAGACGCTCTCCAGAATAAAATATCACAATGTAAGAGCAGAAAGGTTCAACACTCCCTTGTCTATCTCTATTGCTGTAGTATTCAAGTGCCACAGTGACTCAGATGGATAACAATAGAGTTGGGAAATTACAGATACTCCTCTTTTAGTGACTGCCCTGGACAATGACTATTTACAGTTGTAATACTAAGGAAAAAGTAATTGTGTGACCAAGACCTACATTTATGAGCTTTGCAGAGTTTCTCAGTCACACATTAATCATGTTGATCAGTTAGTATGAATTGTTCTGTTCCTTACCCATTTTTTCTCCTCCCAACCTTCACACAGCAGGAAGGATGCCCACCTTACCCCCCCACCCGAGCTGCTTTTCTCCCCAGAAAAGTTGTGTTAACTGCAAATCAACAAGTTGAGTTCTATGACTTTAGTTATTTAGAACCTCTAGCCACATGAGCTGCCCCCTGAAATTGACAATATTCTACTTATCTAGAATATTGACGGTCTATTTTTGTAAGATCCACAAGTGTTGTGCTAGTACATTCTTCTTTATATCTATTCCTAACTGTATACCTGCTTATGAAACCAATTGGGTTTCTAAACAACGACTCTCTATCTCCTGATTTTTGCATAATCACAGCCTTAAAGTGAAGAAATATCACCTAGAAGGCAGCAAAGAAAACAGGCATAATGGTCAAAGTGTTGGGTTACAAACCCAGGAAACCCAGGTTCAAATTTACCCTAATGAAGCTCACCAGATGAATTTGGATTGTAAAGTCTTTCTCCCAGCCCACCCTAAGCCACAGATTTGATTAGGTGGGGAAAAAAAGGGTATGCTGGTTTGAGATCATGGAAGAGATGTGGGCTCTGAATGAAGAAGTAATTGTCTGTTACCCGTAGATGATTTTTTTTTGTAGTCTATAACCCACCGCACCCTTCCACGTATCTGTCCAAAATTTGCAATCCCTGTTCGGCGCAAATGTGATTCTACTGTTACAAACTAAAAAGATTCTGGCAATTCAGAAACACCCAAAGGACACTGCAGATCAATATTTTTCTGATTTTAGAAAAATAATAATGGGAGAGTCGGTTGCTATATTTTCTAAATATTGCTTCAATATGTCAACAAACAGAAGAGCCAAATATTTCCACTTGACCCTAAGATAAAACAAAATGGATTATGTTTAGGCCACCATGTCTGGGCTACCAAATCTGAATCCCCAGGACAGGTTATTAAATCATCCCCAAAACCAATTTTCGTATTTGTGTAGATTATTTCAGCCTGGGTTCAGCAAGCACTAATTGCACTATTTTCCAAGCCAAAGAACTCATCCCGAGCAAGTTATATGTAGTCCTTGCATTTCCCAACACTATTTGATCATGATATTCACTGGGAGTTCACTTTTTTTAAAGCTAAAACTGTTCCACAGCATAGTTATGAGGTTCAAATGCGGAGGGTGAAGGGCAGTTTACAAATGGGTTGAATAAATACATCATTTTCTGGCATATAGTCCAGAAGCAAAGGCAAAAAGAGTTATGTTATCTATTTTTTTCTGGTCATTTAATGATCCAGCTTTGAGCTCTGGGAGCTTTCCAACATAAAAAGTAGAGGGTTTTCCAGCCCTGCCATTTTTGTAGTGCTGATCCCAAATGTTTTGTGGTCCAACGCAGAACTCAAATTCTTCTCTTCCCCACCAATGCCTTAGCCAAGATTTTTGAAAATCTCATCACGACAATTGCAGGGCATCTGGCTCTGTCCGTGTGCTCTACAAAGCATCCATCTCTGGCTTGTGACAAAGCCCCCTGATGAAGCACTCAGAGGTCTTTGGATTGAGGTTATGAACTGCCGTAGTCCCCCAACTGTCCTTTCAGAGAAACACCGCCTGGCTTTATGCTGTCATGCCATAATAAACATTGTCATATCCACTTCTCCCTTGTATGGATGATTCCTCAGTGTTGCTTGTTACAGCTTATAGCCTCTTTTCTGTAACATTCTTCTTGAAGATTTATGCTATTTGCAGAACTAAAAATTAAAGTGTTGTGATAAATTAAGGGAAAGGGGCTCCATTTACATAAGTTATTTTAATAACAATTTACTTAACAAATGAGCAGCACAAAGTTCTCCCCCCCCCTCTTCTCTCCAAGGGTTTCTTCTGATGATTCATTATTAGGCTATTGTGATGTTATTGCGTATTTCAAGTCTTACGGCATGTGGAATTGCAATCCAAAGGATTGTACCATCTGATGGTGTGACAGAGTAATTGGACAGAGGGTAATTACAGAGAAGTTCATGCATAATTTTCAATCACAATGAGTGATTGTGCAAATAGCTGAGGTTGCATTGGTCCCCTCATCAGGTTTTAGTAGATACTTTGAGCAGATTGGAATGGGCACAGAAAACTTTCGTTTTGTTTTCTGTTGAGAGCCACAATCCCAAGATGTCTTGAACTGTTAGATGTGGATGGGTCCACAATAGTTATTCTCATTCTGACATCTCCCCATTTTTTCCTTACACTATTTTATCCTAACATTCCTACACAGCAATCTGCTGGAGAAAGAATGGGCTTGCTTTTGAAATAAAGCCAGAGAGCTGGGCTCTACTATTTACAGCAGTTGCACATTAGTTCACAGAAAAATTGCCCTTTATATTGAATCCAGTGTGGGTTCTTCCAAGAGAAATGGTGGCTGCAAGGGAAAAGTACATGAATCATTGCTATAATACCTCATTTACCCTCTCCAAGACTCAGAAGGAGTATTTTGGAGGTGAAGAATGGAGACTTTTGGCACTGGCAGTAACTGTTGTGCTTTTACTATCACTATTAAAAACAATCATTTGCTCCCCTCCACACACACACATGTGTTAAGTGTTTCATGAGTTATTGGTTTTAGGTCTTAATCAAATCTCCCGAAGGTTTAATAGGATGGTTCGTAAGCATGCCCTGTGCTACACTGGAGTGCAAAGAGAGAAGTTCTGGGCAATGACCATGAGGACAGGTTTCTTGAGCAACTATGACAAGGGACTGAGGAGTGGAGGCATCATCAAAAGCTGATGACATGTCAATCAAGTGAGAGAACAATGGATTTTTGTCCCACAATGTATCCTTCAGAACTGTTGTGCAAATTTCAGCAGTTCCAGCTGGCTCCTTAGCTCCAAATTACTCCAGTATTTTCTGTAAATGGTTTGGGCACTTCAGACTATCCAGTCTGCTGACAATGCGCCGAGCTGGGTGTTCAGCATTTCTGTATCTAGTTTGTCCATAACTCATTTGTCTGAACCGATTACTTTTTGTTTGATCCCTGAACAAAGTGGGTAAGTTTCTGGAACTGTTTGTCTCTGTACTCCGCTTCCTGGTTTAGTTTATAAAAAGTTCTAAAGGTACCTTGTGCTAATAATCAGTGAGATCATTCATCACTTGTGCAAATTGAATCCTCTACAAGGGGAGACAATGATAAAGTCCTAGTTTGAAAATAGCAATAGCAATAGCAGTTAGACTTATATACCGCTTCATAGGGCTTTCAGCCCCCTCTAAGCGGTTTACAAAGTCAGCATATCGCCCCCAACAACAATCCGGATCCTCATTTTACCCACCTCGGAAGGATGGAAGGCTGAGTCAACCTTGAGCCGGTGAGATTTGAACAGCCAAACTGCAGATAACAGTCAGCTGAAGTGGCCTGCAGTGCTGCATTTAACCACTGCGCCACCTCGGAAAAGCCATCGTAGGATCTCAATTGTTTTTAACTGCAGATATTGGGTTTCCCAAACTTTTCCAATTTATGCCTAGATTTGACATAGAGATGTTAGTGTTACCTGGGTGTATAAGATATTCCAAGAAAAGCAAAGTCCTAAGAACATCAATTGCTTTTAATATTATTGATCAAATTGCAGCACTTAGAGAAGCTGAGAGTTTGAGGCACCCCTGGGCAGTGCCTCCCTTCCTTTTCTCTAGGAATAATCGAAAAGTCGCAACTGGGAAACCTCTGCTCAGCCTCTTATTTGCAGGCTCCTACAGGAAGATCCTGGTCTCCTATGGCAGTGTTTCTCAACCTTGGCGACTTTAAGTCCCGTGGACTTCAACTCCCAGAATCCCCCAGCCAGCCGAGCGGGACTTAAAGTCTACGGGACTTTAAGTCCACGGGACTTAAAGTCGCCAAGGTTGAGAAACACTGTCCTATGGTATTTAACTTCTGTATTCGTTTGCCAGAAGGACTGCTCAGATTTGGAGCTGATTGTCATTAAGTGAGCTGATGATATTCAGCTGCATTTGTCCTTTCCTGTGACTCAAGTTGCATGTCTCCAGAGCCTCTACATGTCTCCAGGTTGTATAAATTTAAACATGAGAGAATAAGAAGAAACTGTATTAAGAGAAAATGGTTACACATTTCAAAGGCTGACCTGCAGGATATGGGAAGTATTCTTGTTCCAGATGGGTTTGCAGTTCCTCTTGAGGATAGATTTGATGACTGTGATCTTAACCTAGCAAAGATTATGGTAATCCATACGGCATTATTTAATTTTATTTATTTATTAAACTTAAATGCTGCTATCCTGTCTAGATGTGACTCTAGATGGCTTACAACCAACATGACTTTTCTGTCGTCACAAATGTATTTGGATATATCTTTTTGTCACTGTTTAAATGGTGCATCAATTGTCAAAATAGATATTGCCTGAAACAAAAACATCATTTTAGACAAGACATTCAGTTTTATCACAGAAATTCTCTCCAGCAAAGACATTTGTATTTTCTCCCATCTTAACACATATTTTAAAACTACATTCCATGTCTTAACTTAGTTATTTTGAATACAATTCAATATTTATCAATGATGCCTAGACACTTTATCTCCTTCTCAAATTCAAAACCCCTTTTACCCATCAGTTCTGCTTGATCTTCTATTTTCACATTTTTGTTAACATCTTCATCTTTGGTTACTAATCTAAAAATCTATAAATACACCAGATTCTTTTAATTTGTCCATTAATATTTCAATTCCCTGTAAATGATGTTCCAAATCCAACACAAAATCATCTGCAAAATTCCTCAACTTGTAGCTTTATTTTTTAACCATTATTCTCATAATCATCTCATCTTGGAGTATCCGCATTGCAAACGACACCATTCAACAGCATTTTAGTATGGCGCCAATTATAGAGCTGATGAGAGAAGGCCGGCTCTGCTGGTATGGACATGTCCTGAGAGCAGCACCTCCCATCATTGCCAAGACGGCCTACCAACTAGACGTCAATGGTTGGCAACCTCGCGGGCATCCAAAACAGAGATGGCAAGACGCCATCAACAAAGATATAGAAACCAGCAGCTGACTATGCAAAGTGGCATTCAATGATCCGAAAAGTGGACCCTTCACTAGCGAGAATACTCTAGGAAGAAGAAGGTCTCATCTTGGAGTTTATCTCTATTCAGTATTTCAAGAACCAAAAGACACAAAAGAAAAGGCAGAGAAAATCCATTTGTTGTTTCTTTTTGTACCTAGCAGGGTTTTGCTATATCTCCATTCATGATTATTTGTACTTTCTGTGAAGTGTAGATTAAGTTTAATAATTTTATTCTCTTTTCTTTTCATAGCCACTCCCTTACTAATCACGCCATTTATTTATTCATTCATTCATTTGTTTGTTTGCTTTACGTAATTCCTTTTTATTTCTATTTCTGTGGTGGGATGTAGTCTGGAATCTCAGGAGGAAGGGTCTGCATTCCAGAAGGCAGAAAGGCAGCAAATCCTGAATAGTTTGGATAGGAAAGAATTAAGAAGGTTCCTAGCAATTCTTAGAGTGTCTTTCAGAGGTGGGTTTCTGCCTGTTCAGCCTGGATCGGGCGAACTGCTGGTGGTGGTGGTGGGAGGCTTCGCCCACCTGCCTGGATGCTTCTGCACATGCGCCCAAGCATTGCACGAGGGAGCGAGCATGCACAAGTGAACCGGTGATAAAATAAATTGAAACCCACCACTGGTGTCTCTATAGTGATGCATATAGTTGTTTTTAGTTTGGCAAGATTTTTGTCTATAGATGAGGAAGAATAAAGGAAACTTTTCATAAATAATTCCACGTGTTTTATTATAGTCCTTGGAGCACTTATGCTAACCTAGATCATTGTCATTGTAAAATCTTAATTTATTAAGAACTACATAACTCCTCTGAAAATGTCTTTAGTTCTTTTTCTTTTCTCTTTGTTTCATCCAAAATAATGTTTTCTCTTGACTTTTCTTTTCAAGTTCACTATTATGTTGTACACAATAACCTCTAATGAAAGCTTCATTTGCACTTCTTTCTATATGTACTGAATGCAAATGGCCAACCTCATGATCTCTCCTTTTTCCAGAGAGGCTGTCAATCCAAATTCACCGTCAGGCCTGTCACCCTCATGGCAATGCTGTCTCTATTCCTTCAGGGAGGTTTAGTTTGTCATTAAACCTTAGAGCTCCTAGTTTTAATGATTTCTTGATTTGGTTTTGGCAATTCATTTTCCAGGAGAAAACCTCTTTCCTTTATCCTTAAAACTTTTCGGTCTTAATAGCATAGCTGAACACACCCAACTGACATTAGCAATATAAACTGAAGAGATGAAGTGACCTTCTTCTGCAAAACTATATAATGGAGAAGTCTCTATTAGCACCAGGTAATTGTGTCCCAATGGCAAAAGACAAGATGAACCCTCCATGTTTACATCTGATATTATTTTTTCTCACACAGATTTCACTATTCCCTGACTGATGTTCTTCAGCTCCTGCACAACTGATAAATATTTAACAAACTTCAAGAGGATTTTAAGTTTTTTTTCAGCTCCCTCTGACAATAGCCACAATTATACAGCTAATTCCCTCTGCAGAGCCAAGGTGGCGCAGTGGTTAAATGCAGCACTGCAGGCTACTGCTAGATCAGCAGGTCAGCGGTTCAAATCTCACCGGCTCAGGGTTGACTCAGCCTTCCATCCTTCCGAGGTGGGTAAAATGAGGACCCAGATTGTTGGGGGCAATATGCTGACTCTCTGTAAACCGCTTAGAGAGGCCTGAAAGGCCTATGAAGCGGTATATAAGTCTACTGCTATTGCTATTGCTATTGCTATTGCTATTGCAGCTCTCTGCATTTTTCATATTTCATTTGTTAGCCTAACAACCGGTGTATGATGAACTACAGCCTACATTTTCTTTTAAAATCTCCAAAAAGAATTGGCAAGATTCCTTTGATCAGGGATTCACTTTTACAGTGATGAAAACACCACCTTCCCCTATTAGGCTTGGTAGTTATGCACTTCATTTGAACCTTCTGGTTTTTATCAAAAGATAAATGGCAACTGTCTCCAAATTAATGGGATTCAGATATCAAATGGTTGCATCCCTATCTTCCATGCTTGGAAATAATTGAAGAGGGACATGATGTTCTGAAATGGCAGTTTCTACTTTTTATGTTCTAAAGATGTAGGAAAGGGCTGAACATCTCAACCAGGAATGTCTGATGCCAAAAAGACTCCTCCTATCACCTTGGATCAGTTCACTTTTCTTCTTTTTTGGGGGGTAAACTAATAAAGAACACTACTAAGAAGGACTTGACTCCTTTTTAGCTTTTCTCAGATTCAAACTAGAGCCAATACAGGTGGTCCTTGACTTATGACTACAATTGAGCCAACATCTTCTGTTTTTAAGAGACATTTTCTAAGTATGTTTTGCCCCATTTCATGACCTTCTTTGCCACAGTTGTTATGTGAATCACTGATAAGTTAGTAACCTGGTTGTTAGGTGTATCTTGCTTCCCCGTGGACTTTGCTTGTTGCAAAAGGTGAGCACGTGGCCTTGGGACAAGCAATGGTCATAAGTATGAAGCAGTTGTCAAGCATCTAAATTTTGATCTAAACACGACCCTGGGGATGCTTCAAAAGTCATAATTGTGAAAAACAGTCATAAGTCACTTTTTCAGTGCCGTTGTAACTTTGAATGATCACCAAATGAACATTTGTAAGTTGAGGACTACCTATATTCTCTGCAGAATTGAACTGTTGCAAGTATGGACGACTGCTAAGAGTGGAGACTATTTGGCCTTCCACGTTTTTCTGAATTACACATCCTTCACTGATGTCCAAAACTAGAAGGTTATTAACTGCTTTTTCTGGTCCAATATAGCTGGATAGCATGAGGAACATTCAAACTTTCTGTTCACTTCCTTTAAAAACTCTGGCTATTTTTTTTTTTTTAGTTGTATACAGATTCTCTTCACCTTGTGACTTTCTTCAAATAATAATAATAGCTTTATTTTGAAAAGCTTTAAGCCCTTAATCCATTTGAACCTATTTTCCCCATTGTAGGAGAAAATAAAAATATGACATTGTTTTCTACGTCCTCTACATTATTTACCAAAGTGGCAGAAAAATTGAATGGAGCCATTTTATTTTTCTAAGAAAGTCGGAAATGCTTTCTTGATTGTGCTTTGGAAAATGGTTTCTAATTTGTGTTAGTTAATCTCTTGGGCATGTGTGTTTATGTGTGTGCGTTAATGCACACCTATACTTGGTACATAACTTCTAGGTCTGTACTTTAGAGCTTTTTAGCACTCTCTTTGTTGTCTTTAGGAGAGCTTATATGCTGAAATCCTAAGCATTTTTAATATACTACCGTGTTTCTCCAAAAATAAGACCCAATTGGACAATAAGATCTAGCACAGTGTTTCTCAACCTTGTCAACTTGAAGATGTCTGGACTTCAACTCCCAGGATTCCCCAGCCTGGCTGGGGAATTCTGGGAGTTGAAGTCCAGACATCTTCAAGTTGACAAGGTTGAGAAACACTGCTCTAGCATGATTTTTCAGGCTGCTTGTAATATGAGCCCTATCTCAAAAATAAGCCCCAGTTGAGATCATCAACCAGATGGATGCATTTAGTAGCACATTTCCCAAAAAAAATTAAGACTTTCAGAGAAAAATCATCAGTGAAAATAGAACTTTCAGGAGAAAACGTGTCTTTGGGAGCAAAAATTAATATAAGACCTGATCTTATTTTTGGGGAAACATGGTAGATAGTTTAATAACATCTACGTAGTTGTTATTCTAGAGACAGCACCCTCTGTTTGCTGCCAACAAGTGATTGTTCAGATTTTTGCAAATAGCCATATTGGCGACAGAGGAAATGTATAATTGTTGGAGGACAATAGGACATGGAGGAAGGGCTTCAAAGGGACCAACTTAAACTGCTTTATCTTTTTAATCAACCGAATATTATCTCACTTCTGGAAGCTTCAGAACTGATTCCAGGGATGGAAATATTTGGGCAGCTGCCAAGGCCCAATAGCTGCTGAGGGAGCTCGTCCCTGACTATCCTTGCCTTTCAAAAGGCACTAAAGCCCTGTTATTCAGACTTGGCAACTTTAAGATGTATGGACTTCAATTACCAGCCAGCTGGCTGGGGAATTCTGAGAGTTGAAGTCCACACATCTTAAAAGTTGCCAGATTTGAAATGCACTGCTTTAGAGAATGGTTGTGTCTGTGGGCCTGGGCATCTGGCTACGGTTTAGAGACTGGTAGATAATCATTGCTCTATGACTTGCTTTTATATTTTTATGTTTTGGTATTTAATGTTGGTTTTAATTTTTTTTAAATTGTATTTGAGGGTTATTGTGCCTTTCCTGTGTTTTATTTATTGGTTATATTATTTTTTTGCATATATCTATGTGAGCCACACGGTCTCATGAATGTGACTTGGCCAACTATGAAAATTGAATGAATAAATAAATGAACCATGGGTGGGTTCTGGCCGGCTTTACTGACAGTGTGCTTGTGTGTGTGCTTTGTGTGTGTGTGCTGGCTGTGTGTTGTGAACACATGCACAGTTCAATTAAAATTGTTCTGTGCATGCACAGAACTCATTAACAAGGTGGCAACGTCGATGACCGGGGCACCGGTTCGGGGCGTGGCAGGCCTGGATCGCTGCTTGTTCCAGCAACCCAGGCCACCATATCACTACTGATTCGGCCAAACTGGGCTGAACTGGTAGGAACTCACTTCTGGAATGAATGAATGAATGAATGCTGATCCTTTTAAAAAAGTTCCTTTTAAATATGAGGGAAGGCAAAAGTTTGTTTTGCTTCATATTTTAGATGCATATTTTACCTTAAATGCAAGACATACCTCACAGCCAGACCGAAACAGAATGGTCATTTCATAATGGACATTATAAAGTACAATATTCCCTGACCTTTTATTCACAGTTTAGAGAACTGAAAACCTGGAACAAAGAATTATTGCGCAGAACCCTTATTTCAGTGGACCCTTGAATATATTAATACATTCAATATTACACTGAAAGGGGAGAATTCCTTATTAAAACATATCAAAGACCAACAACAACAATATTAACAAATGCTTTGAATTAAAATGCCCATCAGAGAGGAGCAATTAAGAAAGGAGAGGGTCTTTCTCCAATGCTCATTTGAACAGTATCCAACCATCGGGACTTACGGGCAAACTATTCTGACATGAATTTGCTAACCCCTGTCCTGGCCCTTGGGGGTTTCTCTGGCTCTCACTCAAGAGAGCAATGGTTTTGTCCACAGTATCTACCCACAAAGCGCATGAAACGAAGACAGTGGCTGATTCCTTGGGCTCTAATTCCATTTCCCCTGTCCAGGAAAATCTTTGCCAATCATGAAAGGGATACGGGGATGGAGAAAGAAGACCTCGGTGCACCACCACCCTGTTCATGTCCACCCTCTTCTCTCCTACAAAAATGGTGGGTGAGGCAACTGCTTTTTCTCCTGCCTCGTGTTCCAGGGCTGCCCGTCAATAACTGGAATGGTATACAGTGACGCAGAGGGCTGGTTGAAACAGGTTGAGTCTCTGTAGGCCTTTGGGAAGCTGAGTCTGGGCACATAGGCTGCATTTTTGATATGGTGCTAAACCCAGGTTCAAAATAAGCCAATTGAATACATGTCTGTTAGTTAAGGTAGAGAATTGACTGTTTCCAAACCGGGTTCCTGCTTAGGTGCTAAATATAGAGAAGCCGATCCAAGAGGATACCAGGATTGATGGTATCGAAGGCTGCTGAGAGGTCGAGGAGAGGAAGGACGGCTGCATTAGCACGCAAGCTGGATGCGTCATGCGCTGGCCACGCCCAACCTGGTTTAGTGAAGGGGGGAAAGTCCTTATATGTCATGTGATATTGCCATGATGGTGTGAGTTTGACACCCCTACACAATCCCATCTCATTCTCACCAGAGATCATCGACAAATGCAGCCAACACTGTTTCTGTACCATAACCATGAAAGGGGTCCAGATAACCCATTTCCACAACCTTCCCCAAAGACAGGAGTTTGGAAACTAGATGTAAATTGTCCAAGCATGTATGATCCAGTGATGGATTTTTACGGGGGGGGGGGGACCAGGGCTTCCTTGAAAGCACCCTTTCTTGTGTTATTTGTTGCTCCCTGCAAGGCAGGGAAATCTGGCCCTGACTAATCCTTCATTTCAGCATTGGCCAAATAGCTGCTTTTTCCTCCAGCCAGCGAACAAAGGGAGGCAGAAGGGAGAGGAAGACTTAGGGGAGGGGGGGACATGCCCACATCAGCCATAGGTGGTCAGTGGGTGCCAGGATTCCCTAGCCTCATCACTCTGCTTTGAAAACCAGAGTGTCATAAAAACATTATATTTGATACATTTTGTAAATATTCCTGCCAGGTGATGGAGGGAAAACAGTACTTTGAAACTGAAAAAAGTGAGGACCAGTTTAGCCTGTCTCAGTCGTGGGCTGAGAGTAAGAGGAAGGCAACATCCCGGAGCATGGCACGGCTGGAAAAGGTATTGGGTTATGTTCATGCCATGGTGAGATTCTGCTGGAGGAAATCTCAGGAATAGCTGGAAGCTTATGGGATAGTTCTAACTTCTCCCTGCTGTTTATAAGCTGGGAATCCTTTCTGGATTCACTGGGCCCTTTCAGAATGGATTTTCGGAACAGATTTCTTTGGAGGCCTCCCCAATGAGGCAAGTGAAAGAGATGTTCTCACAGTGCAGGCTGTATTGCATTTTAAATGTAGATGTGCTGCAAATATGGCACTCTGTCGGGCTACACTGGGGATTTTCTACAAATAAAAACCTCCTGTGATTCAAAAGGTGTGATTCATTTGCTTTCCCTCTTTTTCCTTTCTTTCTTTTTCTGTTTACATTGATAAGGATTTCTTCCTTCTTCATCCTCTTAATTGTTTCCTTTAAACGGCAAGAGAATCCAAGGCTCCTTTTGCCTTTCTAGTGGAACAAAGCATTAGAAAGCATTTCACTGTCAAAGGACGTAACCGGGATGGATATATGTGAAGAGCAGCTACCCTGAAGCCTGGAGGACCACTTAACAGACTACACTTTCCTCTTTCCAATTGCTTACATTTTGAAATTCAATAGGGCTGAGCTGACCCAACTCTCTCAGGCCCTTCCAAGCTTCAAGAAAAAACAAATTGCAGGAATCCATTTTTAGAACCTGGCTACAGAATCCATGATTGTATGATTGCCTTTTACAGAGAGTTCTGTAACCAACACACATACATGCACGTCTCTCAGAGACAAATGCGCATAGCTCTGTTCCGAGAGTCTTCCATGCTGGGGGAAAGAAAAGATTTCGGTTACTAATTGCTGCCTTCAGGATAGCAGCCTTCCTAATTTCCATGTCGTTGAAAGCTGTACCTCAAGAAAAAGAGAAGAACGGAAAGAACAATATGATTAAGACTTTACGCAGTTGCCAGAGGACAACATTTTAATAATTATGTTTAGTCTCCAGCAGGGATGCTGCAAGCACTCAAACAGGAGGGGGAAAGAATCCTTTTACAAATCTCTGATAAAATATGCTAACTAGAAACGTAAAAAGGAAGCTTATGGCTAAGCACGGGTACAAGCCTCCGAATAACTCTTGCAGCCTCCAGAACTCAGCTCCCTTCTACTAGGAGACGTAATAAGTACTGTAAGCTGTTACTTAGGCTTATCTCCTCCCGCCTGTGAATTTGGCTTTCCGCTAGAAAAACAAATCCAACAGCTCCAGGCCAGCCCATGTTCTTGACATAATTACATCACTGCCTCTGCCATTGTAGCTTTTCACTTCCAAAACTGAACAAAATAATCTCAAAAATTACGGTTTGCATTTCCTGAAAGTTTGCCAACACACTCTTAAAAGGCACCAAGAGATGCAAATGTTCTCTCCTAAAGCAAATATATACGCATATGTTTTCTTTATGTGAATGGACTTCTCAAAACTTATTTTATCCGTTCCCATTTGAAGGTAAACCCCGCCCCCTCCACACACACACACATTTGGTAACTTAAGTTATAGAAAGTTATTCTTCCTGTAACTACTTCAGATAATTTAGATGATGACTGTTTGTTGGTCTTTAGAACTTCTGTGAAAGTTCAATGTGATGATGATGCTATTTGAAGATGGAACCCACGTGACACCTGAGGGATTTGCAGATGGGACTGTGGGATGGGGTTACCAGGGCGAGGGGGTTGGGTCACATATTGATATCTATGATTTCACACGCTTTTGCCTCAGATCTTTCCTTGCTTAGCTGCTATCTTTCCATAACCAGTAAAAGTACTCTTAGTTCTGCAAAATGGAATTGAGTGGTTTCTTTCTTGGTTGCTGAGGGAGGCTGGCTTGACACCCTCCTCACTATCACTCATGCACTCTACACGGGGCTCTCCTTGAAGAGCACTTGAAAAAAGGGTCGAGATTGTGGTATACAGTTCTAGGCATCCCACAATTGACCCATGTTAGACCAAAGACGTGTCAGCTACACTGGGCTTCTGTTTCTTTCCAGGTGAGACTCAAAGTCATAGTGAACACTTTTAAAGCTCTGTATGATTTGGGGGTCAGGTTATCTATGGGACCACAATGGAGCCCAGGTGGCACAGTGGTTAGGGTGCAGCACTGCAGGCTACTTCAGCTGACTGTTATCTGCAGTTCGGCTGTTCAAATCTCACCGGTTCAGGGTTGACTCAGCCTCCCATCCTTCCGAGGTGGGTGAAATGAGGACCCGGATTGTTGTTGGGGGCGATATGCTGACTCTGTAAAACTGCTTAGAGAGGGCTGAAAGCCCTATGAAGCGGTATATGAAGAGGGCTGAAAGCCCTATGAAGCTAACTGCTATTGCTATTGCTATCTCCCTGAGGTTATTTATCCATCCATACAGATTGGATAGGATGGATTTCCTCCAGATTCCCTCTCTTAAATGTCTTCTGGTGGCGCCTAGGAATCAGGCCTTTTCCATACATCTGCCTCCTGGCAAAACAGCTCCCTCCCCCATCAGCGAGGTCCTCCTTACCTTTTGGATGGCTGCAAAGGCTGGCTGTTCCCTCAGTTAGGAGGGAAGGTAAGCGCCACATTTGTGGTTTAGTGATAGCAATTCCCGATTGATTGAGTGGGTTTTAATTTTTTGCATCTTGTTACCTATTTATTGTTATCCAGTTATTTTAAGGGTGGCCATGGAAGTCTTTAAATAAATTAGAACAAGCAGAAGGGTGCTGATTAAATACCTTTGTACGCTTGGCCAACTGGAAAGAAGGATCACTTTCTCCCTAGAATCTGCCTTGGTGGCTTCCACAGTTTTGTTTGACTGAAATATACATTGTTCAGGTGAACTTTACTTCTTACATGGGAATTAGGGATTTCTCTCTCTATTCCCAGCTCCACGTGGGACCCACTAGGGACACCTTGCAAGGTTGGTTATTTTAACACAGTGACCACACGACTCCACTGAAGCGCCTGCTTTCCCCTATGCAATATCTACAAGACCAGACTCAGAAGCAGGAGGAAATGGAAAGAATGCAAAATACTATAGTTCGATCTACTATTCCTCAGAATATGAGAACATTTCTGTAATTTGTTAGTTCAAACTTTTCAGCAGGATTTTTAGCTTCCTGACAGTACATTAGGAAATTGGCATGAAGAGGCACGTATGGGAGCAAACTTTTTGAAAGATGCATGATTTGATTTTAAAAAAATGCAGCAAAAGCGGGACAGTCGATGATTGTGCGCATGCACACATGCTGGGGAGGGTTGTGCGCCTAGCATTATGGGTGTGGCACATTGGCGCACGACTCCCCCTATTCTCCCCCTGCTTTTAGCACGGCAGCCAAAAAAGGTTTGTCATAACTGATATATACAGTAACAAAACTGGTTAATCTATACATGCCAGGCTCTTTGTTACATAAGTGAGTAAAAAATAGCAGCCATAAAAATATTTTTAGAAGGAATTCTGGGATACACCAAGTTTAAGCAAATGTACATGGCCACAAAAAAGAAAAAAAGCCGAAAATCCTTTGGGGTGTATCCTGTGCATTTTTGGTGAAGCCTATATTTTGCCTTCCCCAGCCTCCAGGGGCTTTCTGGGAGCCTGGGGAGGGCGAAAACAGCCTCCGCTGCACCCTCCAGATGCCCTCTGGAGGCCTCCGGAGATTCCCTGAACCTTCCGAAGGGAGAAAAATGGTCCTATGAGCAAACCAGAAGGCCATTCCTGAACTTCCTGTTCACCCGTAGGGCCAGTTTTTTGCATTTTGGAGGCTTCAGGGAAACCTCAGGAGGGCAAAAAACGGCCTCAAAAGAGGGCCGAAGTCCGCTGGCCAGCATGCATGAGCACTGACTGGGCAATGCCTCGCGTGCCCTGACAAATGGGTCTGCATGTCACCTGTGGCTCCGTCATGGGTAGATATCATTCCATGCCTGGAATCTGATGAAGCGAGCCATGATCTACAAAGCCTTATGCACTAATAAATGTATGATCTGTGAAGATTTAGTTAACATTGGGGGTTTTAATATCCTTTAAAAATAATTCCTGGTATCTAGCAGACTAAAATATGGCCCAGTAGAATTTTCTGAATATTTGTATATAATAGAGCATACATTGAATTGTTAATTTATTATTTTTCCTCTGATACTGTAGTTTGATATATGCATTTATCCTTTCCAACATGGGGAAAGCATTCAACCCCATCATCTTCCTATTTCATGTCTTAGATGGTGCAACCCAGATGCTGAGATTTATGGATTCATCTTCCGTCCTCATCTCCCGTTGTCATTGAAAACGGTGCCTCTTGAACAGCCTGGGCTACACTTCTCTGATTCCTTATCTCCGTGGTACTAAATATGAAATAATGTAATTGCAATTCACGCTGAGCTGAACCTTTCTCCTCCTTCTTGTTCTGTCATATGCGGGATGGAGAAAAATTAAAAGTCCAGCAAGAACAGATGAAAAGAGAAAGATTGGGAAGAAATGTCACATTGTAGTGAGGCATGGAGGCTTACAAGTTATCAAGGAGAGGAGTTCTCTCTCTCTCTCTCTCTCTCTCTCTCTCTCCCTTCCCCCCTCCCTCCATCTCTCCTTTTAAAATAGCTAGAGCTCTTACCTTCCCCACCAATTCGCAAATGTGCACACATGCTCATCGTCTATGCATGCACCTGTTATTCTGCACATGTGCTTGGCTCACACGCACGCTGTACACGCATGGACCTGGCCACAAAAACATCCCTAAAGAGGATGACATACAGCCAGGTCCACCCGCAATTTCCATGACCGGTTTGGGTGAACCAGTCAAAACCGGCTGAATGCCACCACCTGCCTTCTCAAAAGAGTGCAGACATTTATCTGATAGGCTTGCAATTTTTTCTGGGATGCCCATGTGAACAACACTTTCCACTTGTCTATGGAGATTCTCAGTTATCCAGCTCATGCTGAACATCAGAACGAGATTCAGCAGTCCATCTGTATTTAAAAGACACGGGGGACTCTTCTGAAGACAGCAAAGTCCGTAGTTTGAACAGAGAGGACCACTGGCTCGAAAGAGGGGTTGAAGAGGCCATCTATGTCAAAATTGAATAGTCCTCTCTCAACACAGGGGGAGGGATACGACATCATCTATCTCCAATCTGCAACACAGTCCTTTCAACAGATCCAAGAAAGCTCCACACCAATTTGCACCACTCAGGTGGTCCTGATGACACAGATAAACCTCCAGGTGACTTTAGCGGCCCGCTAAAAGAACGCAAATGAACAGCTGTCTGCAAGGAGTGTAAATCCTTCCATTCCCCACCATCCAGTCGGAGTTGAAGAAGCTTCTTGGATGAGAAGGGAGACGTCTTCAAAGAAAACAGAAAATCCAGTTGCTTCTTGAAAAAAGCACCTCTCTCTAGTGTAGTTATGGGGTTATTCCTTTGAGACTGTGGGTATTTTAAAAACTAAACGAAGATAACCCCTTGGCTACCTGGAAACACTTATGTACCTTCTATTCTAGACTAATGTAATTTTTATATCTATGTCTATGTTTATGTATCTATATATCTATATCTATATCTATCTCTATGTCTATCTATGTATCTCTAACTCTATATCTATCTATCTATCTCTACATCTATATATGACATCTACATCTATTAAATTTTCCCCATGAAAGAGGCAGAAAATAAACGTTTCACAAGGAATGAAGAGTTTCTCAAATAGGAGATGGGAGCTGAACCAGCTCTAGTTGCAACTAGCATCAGGGACCTTTCACCTAAAAGAAGAGTGGTTTTTGTTCTAATTTATTTTACCAAAATATTATAAGGACAAAATGGGATGCTGACAATTAGGTACATTGCACAACATTTCTGGAAGTAAGTCAGGTTATAAAATAAACAATTCTTTAAAAAATATGCATATTTTTCTTGGGCGCTTTAAACTTTCTGCATATCTAAATTCTTCCCTTTCCCCCCTTTCTCCTTACTTCCTTGACGAGCTTGATTAGCTGAAACTGAGTTACTACCTTCATTAACTACTTTCTCTTCTACATAGATCACACATGCGCTTTTCTAATTTCTAAGCACATTATTTTCTCCTGGTAAAGAAATGTTACGTTAGCACATGAGAAAAAGATAGAACAATCCCTCAAGAGGGGGGAAAACGTGACAGTTGGTGTTTTGAGGGTTTTAAGGGGGCAAAGCTGTTCTGCAATTTTTCATAAGTTTGGAGGCCTGGGTTGTTTTGTTCCAGGAGGGAAGTTTTATATGCATGTTGAGAAGAGAGATTGATCAAGTGGACCTACAATCACCATCTCCCTATTTCCTAGCCCAGGGCTTCCTTCCGCCTGCCAAGAACACTTCTTCATATTTGTCAGAGGTTCACCCTGGGCTCAATAATAAATCTCTTCTCTAGAAATCCAAAGCCTCGTTTGGGAATTGCCAGCAAAGAGTCAAGGACGAATCTCAACTAGAAACATCGCAGTCACTGCAGATATGAGGCTGCTTAATAATTAAGATCATCTTGATTGCAAAACCAAGTAATAAAGTCATTTACTTATAACAGCCCCAGGTTTTAAATTTTGTCTGCTCGTTCCATCCTCAGCCTTAGAAGTGGAAAGCGTCTCTGCTGTGTTGCAAGAATGGCCTCCATACTTTTTTCCCAGCTTTAGTCCTGGCAAGACTCAGGGCTCTGAGTCTCTGCAAGGGGCTGTAAGGATAACCGTGGTGGACAGAGGAGGACCTGAGGCTGGATATTTGGATCTCTTTGGGGGTGGGGCTGGCGTTGAACGCTCTTTTCTTTTGATCCCAACATGAAAGAGGAGAAAGGGATAATAATTAGTGGTTTTGATTAGCTGGATAAATCTCCCTGTCACGTCTATCACTAGTGGTACAACCACTGATTTCTTCCTCTACAACCATTCAATTTCAATTTGCAAATCACAATATTTTGTTATTTTTTCTAGCTTTCTTTCTTCAATTTGTGCATAACCTGGTGCTGTGATATCAATGAACTTTTTTTCTTCTTTTCCACAGTAGTCATGTCAGGTGTGTTGTGGGCCAGATGTCTCTCTGTTTGGATCCAAAGGTTCCACGGGATCTGTGGAAGTTCATTTTCAAGAACTTTGAGAGCTTAAGTGCTCCCAGTGATTTTTGCTGCATTCAGAACCAAACTTCTGACAAAGCTTCCAGTGAACGATTTTGGCAGCTCGATCATGGCGTTGTAGGTAATCAGTCTGTGGAATTTTGCTGTGGCCACTGATAAGATGACCCGCTCTTTCCATTGGGAAGATTCAATCTTTCTCACTGTATAAGCAACATTTGCTGTTGTTACTGACAACAGAATGTCTTGGCAAAAGATTTTTTTTTGTAAAGCTAAACTTAAGAAGAAATAAATCACTTTCATTTTTAAATGAAAATAATTAAAATGCTGTTAAGTTAAAATCACGCTCGCTTCCTTGACTTTCTCTAAGTTTGTTCTTCAAGGATTTGTTTTCCTTCGCGAGTCTTGCGACTTCACTGGCTAAGAAATCATTTTCCTCTTCCAACTAAGATGCAGCAATTTCAAGAAGCATTCATCAATCACATAATATAAATAAGTCAACAAAAAGAGCAGCTTAAATTAGGATTGTAAGGAAAATGAATTACTTACATTTCTTATCGTGGCATTTTTCTCAGGCATCTTCTCTTGGCGCTTCGCCGTTATTTCTTTCATTTCCTCTTCTTCTGTATTTTGATGGAAAAACACTTGTGCTATTACACAATATTCATGAAAGACATTACATATTAAGCCACCAATGACAATGAAACTCAAGGCACTCTTTACAAATGGCACCGTCTATTTAAAATGCAACGTCCGGGTGTGCTGTTAATGCAGGGAAAAACATCTCTTTGCATCTTTTCCCCATTAAGATAAAGGGGGTTCAGAATCTCTCCCAAAGCTACTAATTCTGAACGAAGAGTTGTTTTCCTCTGTGGTGCAGAGGATAAAGTTGGTTTGCATTTGCTTTGAAACTGCTTGCAAAAATGCTAGCCAGCATCTACACAAAGCATTCAATAGTGTTGTGTGGGTATCACTTCTCTAAACTGCTGGTTTTCAAATTTGCAGTAAATGAGTTTTTGGATTTTGCCTGGAGAGATTTGTGCTGATTAAGGCAATGTTTTTTTTAAAAAGAGATTTTAAATCTAACTTGTCTGCAGAAGTTGTGATGCTCCATCACTGGAGGCTTTTAAGAAGAGACTGGATAAGGCATTTATCAGAAATACTTGAGAGAGCAGTGGGTTGGACTAGATGACCTCATGGTCCCTTCCATCTCTGCTACTATTGCAAGACAAGAATTCTGCTGGCTGGTTGGCTGGAGACTGTTAAGGTACTGAAAGTGGCAAGTGGTGTTTTTTTAAAGCCACTGCAATCAGTTCTGTAAATTACCTCCCTCCCACCTCAGGCAGCTGTTTGAAGACGCTGGAGCTGATCAGCAGATGGATTTTTTTTAAAAACTTACAATGGAGTTTCTTGGATGCAATTTAGTTCCTCCTTGGCTGTACCGGAAACAGCTGATGGGGAGGTGGAAACAGCTGATTGGTGGTGGGCTGGAAGTAAGTCAGATCTTCATTCATTTAACGAGCCATTCGGTTCAAATTAATGAATTTGATTTTAAAAGTTGAGTCTGATTCATTTGACAAATGTTTTGACTTGCAAACTTAATGGGCAGGCTCCATTAGGTTCGTACCTCGAGAACTACCTGTATATAGAAGTTTCTGGAAACGTTGCTTCTTGGAAATAATCATAGGGCAGGTTGACAAAAACCTCTTGGAAATACATTAGTGAACCGAGTTCACTTTTGTGTGTTCTGCCTTTGAAGCTAGCAGAACATAATAGACTTTTTTCTGTAAAGTTAAATCAGGCTGATATGATAGCAGCTGAAACTGAATTTGTTTGGGATTTTGTTTATTTTTGTGAGAGGGATATTGTGTTGAAATTGGTGTGTGGGAAAAATAGCAGATTTGCCAGATTGTAGCCATACTTTTTAAAAATAGCATGAAGACCCTCACTACTGCTTTAACCACTGTTAAGCAACAGTCCTCCTGATAGCACCTGGATTTTGCCCCTTAAGGGTCAGCTGCAGGGACAGTCAAAGTTGCCTTTCTTTGCTCTGCTGTTAAAATGATGTGATAATGAGACTCTTCTTCCAATATAATCATTGCTCTACAAGCAATTGGCAGTGCCTCCGTGCTAGTGTTGAGGATAGCATGGTCAGAGGCTAGGATCCTTCCATCTCTAGTTTAATGTAAGGTGACTCTTGGCCTCCTGACTATTAATTAATTGTATGGAATTTATGCATCTGTTTATCAATTGTGAAAAATTCATATGAATTGTGAAAATTCATATAAAAGTTCATATGACTTTTACATTCAGTGGTACAAAATACTATTAAATCAATCAGTCTGAGCCAGTTTCTATCCATCTTTCCTCTGATGTGGTTCTGGGCTAATTATCTTGGAAGATATTGGTGCATGCACTGTTTTCTACTTCCACCATTGTCTGTAGTGATGTTAAACTGAAATATGGTTCTTGGAGATAGGATTCTATCTCAGCTTGTTCATTTAGAGCCTAACCAGCCCCAAATACTAGGTCAGGACTGTCACCATATCTCTGGCACATCCCAGGGATACACAATTGGTTATCATCTGTGATCCTACATCCCAATTGATGACCTCCCCTCAGCAGCTTCATATATTCAAGGGAGCAGCCACTGGATGGCATCTCCTCTCTTCCCTTATTTCCATCAACTGGGACAATCCACTCAGGAAGTAGCAGAATCACTACTTCTTCTCAACTTCAAACCCTTGTAAGTGGTGCAGAATGCTTTGCTTCATAATACTGAAGGCTCCTAGAAATGTAAAAGAACCAAGAAGGGTGGACTTCTCCAAACAAGGTCCCAAGACCGTCCATCCATCAGGGGCAACCAGTGCAGGTTCTGACCAGGTCTTGAGCCCCACCACTGTTACAATAATTTCCCTTTAAACAGTTGCCGAAGAAGCAGAGAGAGAATGTGGCTAGCCTATATCACAGGTGGTATTCTACTGATTCGGACCGGATCACCCAAACGGGTAGCAGAAATTGTGGGTGACTCCACCCACCCATGCCCGGCTCTATGACATTCCATTTAGGCCCCTTTTTTGCCAAAAATGCATGCGTGGAAGGAGCTGTGCATATGCAGATGTGGCACATGTGCTCACATTTGTGAACCGGTAGGGAAGGTAAGTGTATACCACCCCTGGTCTACATGTGATAAAACTGATATAATGTGTTCATGAGCACCGAACGTCATAACGGGCTTTCTCAATCGCTTCTTCTTAACTATGCAGGCAGTAGATGTGCTATGCTGCATCAATGAGGATCAACGCCAAGGTTTGACATGCTAATATTTGTTCCTGCGTTTTCTTTCTTAATTCAAAGGCTTTTTTCCAATCCAGAGTCAGTTCTTCTGGCCTGAGAGGCTGCCTTTCTGAAAGTTGCCTTTTCTTTTCAGGTGTTTTGTTTGTGTAGAGGGGGCCACATCCTTTCGTGCAGCAGTCAGTGATGTAAACAAATGGATTGCTTGTCTTGGGAGCAGGTGTAGGATGGAGGGAACAGCATCCAAGCATAGGAAGGTCTGTGTGCCACTACTTTGGGCCGTCCAACTGGTGAATTGAACAAGGACACCCTGAACCTTCTCCGGTGCTGAAAAGGGACATAGGATAGTGGAGCAACAATGGCACTAATGGTTGTCTGCTGGGGGCTTCATCCCTGTGGTTCTTAATCACGACTAACGACCAATGCTTTTGAGTGTATCGTGAGAATAGAACACACACTATTTATTTGTTTACTTATCATATCTAAGAACTGCTTATCTCCCTCCCAAAGGGACTAATGGAACTGTACAATTGAAATATTAAAATTGGAAGCACCATATATAAAATTAAAAAGAGGCAAGCAATATTAAAAATTAATTAGAAGCAAGGATTTGAGGGTTCCAACCAGCTCCATGACTCTGTGCTTTTCTCTGCACCCCAAGCAAAGCCATGTCCCCCCCCCCAGCCTTTCTGAAGGGCTGTTTGAATTGATGATATTATTATAATTCACCAAGAAGGTGCCTGAAAGAAGATATGCAAATATTTTTAAAA
Source organism: Thamnophis sirtalis (assembly GCF_051295495.1). Classification (NCBI taxonomy): domain Eukaryota; kingdom Metazoa; phylum Chordata; class Lepidosauria; order Squamata; family Natricidae; genus Thamnophis; species Thamnophis sirtalis. Next base: position 177,803,611 of record NW_028261382.1, read on the forward strand.
CATTCAGGTTCAAGAGTTATTTGAAAAATTATTCTAAAACAATTTTTGCTTGTTCCTAGATTCTTTTGATTCCTGTTTTATTTCATTACTATTATCTCTCTGAATCCTAAATTCTACAGCCGGACATGCACAATGACAAGTAAATAAATAAATGAAACATAAGATCTCTTACCACAAACAGGACTTTCCCTGCATAATGCAGGAATGCCTCCCTGATGAACTCAATGTACTCAACTCAACTCAACTAAATTAAGCAAATGTATTAAGTATGATAAATAACCAATCAATAAATAGTAGGTGTAAACTAAACTAAACTAAGTAAACAGGTGTGATACTATGAAATAAACAAACAAATAAATGCCGTAAACTAAACTAAGGTATGTAAATACAGCAAATAGAAACAAAACCAAATCTAAGCTTCCAGTCCTTGGTGAGTAAGGAGCAGTACACTCGGCGCTTACACAGAGAAAAAAACTGTGAGTGAGTAGCTCCCAGCCAACCACCAGTTTTATTTACTTCTCCTTTGTGAGGCCAGGCCCTTGTCAGCACTGAGGCACGGCCTCACAAAGGGAATTAAAGCAAAACTGATTGGCTGAATGAATTTTATTGTAAGCACAACATTCTGCTGCTGCCTTTGGTGGAATCACAGGATGAGCTAAGAAGACAAATGTCACAGAGAAATCACTGCCACTGAAGAGAGCAGGGAGATCCCTGGGGAACAATGTGCAATTGAGAGTGAAAAAATGGTGGATAAAAATATGGTGGATCCTGCAAAACATCTTTAAAAGAAGGATAAAATTTACCCCCCAGCTGTTTTTACTGGGTATATGCATTGATTTTACAGTAGCAGAGACTAATTTGATCCTGTATTTAATAACGGCAGCAAGACTCTTGGTGGCGCAGTATTGGAAGAAGAAAGATTTACCCACAATTCAAGAATGGACTTTGAAAGTTATGAACTTAGCCGAAATGGCCAAAATCTCAGCATATCTCAAAGAACATTCAAACGAGAGATACAAAAGAGACTGGAAAAAGTGGATTGATTACATAAAAAGTAAATATGGGACTAAAAAACTCCAGATAGCTTATGCTTAGTATCGGTAATAACTTAAATTGTTTAAAATTTGGGTAACAGTAAGAAGCTGAGTTCAATGTAGAGATATTTTAGACTGTGATTGTTCAAAAATTATACCACGTATGGTCTTTGGGAAGTCGGGGGGAGGGAAGGGAGGTGGGGATTTAGGGGGAGGGGGGAGGGGGGAAATACAATATGTGTTAAATTCCATGATTGTATTTGTATACTGTGGCTTTTCAATGTTAGTGCGAAAATAGTACAAACCGAATATACTGGAAGGTAATAGATACCGAAGGAAAGAGTCGAGTGAAAGAAGAAGGAGGGTGGAGAGGGTGAGAGAGAGGAGGAGGAGAAGGGAGGGAGGGAATGGAGAGGGAGTGATAGGGTTAGAAAGAAGGGGAGGGGAAGTAGGCGTAGAGGGGTGTGTGAGAAGGAAGAATGAAAGTTGGAGGGGGTTGAAAGAGGGTGTATGGCAGGTCAAGGTGGTATACTGGGTTTGTATTGTAGAGGGCATTTTCTATATAAATGAGGGCCGTGTTTATTATTCAATGTTATATGCCCTGATCAAGCACAGTGAATATGTGATTGCATAGAATGAAAACATAATAAAATATACATTTAAAAACGAGAGTGAAAAAATGGTGAATAGAAACTGGAAAGATTTCTGTGCTTGGGAGAGTAAATTGCACTAGGGCTCTTGCTCCACCAAACACACACACACACACACACACACACACACACACACATATACATATACACATATACATACACATACATACATACATACATACATACATAATTTGAATACAGTGTACTTTTTCATACAGTTTTGTTTCTGTAGCAGAACTTTTGTGCTGTCTAGAATGAATGACAGAAAATCTATTACATTTAGAGAGAATGTGTGAATTGAGCATTTAAACAGAAAGCACAAATTCAATATTTTGTTATTTTTTCTAGCTGTTTCTTAATATTTTTTAATATATTATTATTATTATTATTATTATTATTATTATTATTATTATTATTATTATTAATAATAATAATTTTAATTATTATGATTAATCTTCATTTTTATTCACAGTCTGGGAGTGGTAAAATCTTAACAGTTCAAGTCCTAACCAATGACCTAAAACCTGTCAAGGTAACATCTGAGTATATAGGCAGTTCCGAGTAGGGTGGGGTTTTTTTTTTTTACAAAGTCAGGATATTTGGCTCTAATAAGTTCAAAATTTCTATGTAGTTAGATGATGATGATGATGATGATGATGATTCTTCATTGCACAGTCAGCCAGATGTTCAGTCTGGGTTTGGCATGTTTGTCTACCTACCGAGTCCTTATCAAGGACCTGGGATAGGCAGATGGGATGTTTGATAGTGTTACAGATATAATCACAGGGTGGAAGCTGTTTTCCAGTAAAACTGCCTTTTGCAATTGACTGATAGCAAATTTGTCAATTCCAATGAAGTTGTTATTGTTGTTGCTGTTGTTGATCATTGCGCAATCAGCCACTTGTTCAGACTGAGTTTGGGGTTAGGGTTAAAGTAACCCTATTATCTCCTTCCAAGAATCTGGAATAGGCAGATCTGGATGTTTGATAGTGTTGTTGTTGTTGTTGTTGTTGTTGTTGTTGTTGTTGTTAGCTGTCCAAGTGCCAGAGACTCTGTCTCTTATATTTTTAGAATGTTCACAGGTTTTACGTTCCATAATTCTTGGCTTTGGGCAAGAAACCCAAAGGAGCTTTTATTTTATTTTCAACATTTGGATTAAGGAGAGGAGTCTTTGGAAAAATAGCTTAGAACCCTCCAGATGGAAAGTTCAGCATAACTGCTGGCAGCTTGCAATAATTATTTGATGGGAACGAGTCCCCCAGTGTCACTTCATCCCTATGAAACATCTATGGCCACATATTTAGAAACTGCTCAATTGACCTGCTGCTTTGGGATATGCGTTTGCTAGAATATCTGACACATATTTGTTCTCCTCCAAATATCCTTTTCCCATCTTGGTTGTCTCACGCTGATCCATGACAAGTTAGCAGATCAGATCAATTCATTCACAGAAGTATTTCACAAGGTTCTTGGATTTTTAAAATAGCAAAGTGGAAAGGCAATGCAAGGAAATGTTCTGCTTCCCCATTCCCATCACTTGGCTTTAACTGGTTGGTAAAAATGGAGATGCTATTGAAGACAGCAACAAACAATCCATGACGCAAATTGGTTTCAATAGCTACTGAGAAAAGTCTTTGATTTTTCATGGAGAATCTGGGGACTAAGTAAATATGGAATATTTATCATTTATGGAAAAACATTTAAATTCTGCTCTATACACAAATGACTTCACAAAATCTCTACTTGCTTTTCATGGATCACAATGAAAGGAACTAAAGAAATGAATCTAACAAACTCTCCAAATTCCTCATGGTTGGAGCTCACCATTAGTACTAATAGTATCTTTTCTACTTTTCTGTATGAAGCATTGACTTGACCATTATTTTATATTCCCACAGAGATTAGGCTGGAGAAAAGTTTGCAACTTGGGATTTTATTTTCAGTACTGCTAAAAAAAGAAATAGAAAGTTTTTATAAAATGACTTTAGAGAATATCATCTTAGTTCTAGATTCATAGAAGCTTGGAATGTAAGGCAAGTACTTCAAAGAATATCTAACCCAGTGGAGATATTCACAGCTACGGCTTCTCCAACAGATGCTGCAACCATCCAACCTCTGTTTAAAAAACCCCACTAACCGTTAATATCCACAGACCCCAGAGACAGTTGGTTCCATTGTTGAATAGCTCTCACTGCTGGGTAATTTTCTTGCTACCCAACCAAAATTTCCTTTAGCTCTTATCTGTTATTTTATTCCTGTCTTCAGGAACATCTCTGAATAGTTCTGTCCCATCCTCTTCATAAAGCTCTTCAAATACTTAAAGACACGTCTTATGCCTTATCTCTTCTTTTCTCCGATATGAACACACACAGTACCTCAAAGCATTATTTGCATGTTTCCTTCCAGGGCTCGTACATTTTTGTTGGTTTCTTCCATTTGTCAATATAGTCTGACCAAGCAGAAGAATGAACAATGGCATATCTTGATTTTGACACATTCTTTTGTTGGTGTAGCCTACAATTGCATTTGCTTTTTTCCCTGTTTCGTAATTACAGTAGACGGTTGGCTCATGGGCAGATTAGGATCGATCAAGACAAGTATATCCTGCTACTGAGAAGGGATATTTCAGTCTTATACTCATATCTTTAATGTTTTTACACGGCTGGAAAACCTTTGAACCTCTTCTTCTTGAAACTCATTTTGGTAGGTTTGTCCCATTCTTCAGCTTGTCAGGATACTCCTAAATTTTTATCTGTCCTCTGATGTGAGGTCAACAATCTCTCACTCAATTGTGCCAAGAATGTTATATTTTTTTTCCAAGATGGCTCCATTAATATCTGTATTAGAGTGTCCTGGAAGGTTGAATCTGGTATTAGTTGATCCCTCGTTCTATATCCTAATGCCAAACTTGTATCTGTTAATTCTGCTGCACTGTTTTCTAGGCCCTTGTCTATTTCCTCTATAAGATTCAGTTTAAAGCCCGCTGGGTTTGGTTTGCCAGGCACCAAGTCTCCCAGGAAGAGACAGCTTTCAATTAGGTCCTTTGTTGGTCTTCTATTCCATAAAACAATGAGCCTAAAATGGCTGGTAAAGCTCCACCAAAGACAGCCGCTCGCAGTCAACACAGCCCCACAAACAACACAAACACAAGCCAACATTCAACAGAGCTGATTCATGAAGGCAGCGAGGAAGTCCAAAAACAAGGCGCAAGTCCCCAAGGGAAGCTCCATAAGCCATGCGCAAGTTCAAGGACCAGAGTCCCCAAGGCAGAAACACAATCCAAAGCAGAGTTTCTCCAAGGCCAGGGAAGCGCATGCTGAAGCAAAACAATTGTTCCCAACAAAAACACCCTCCCCACCGTCTCTGCTTACATCAACTCAAGCCAGGTGATCCTTGTGAGGAAGGGCAGGGTGGCAACCTCACCAGCAACCTCGCGGACCTCCTTTAGGCTCCCCCTCCCACTTCATTCTCTGTGCCCTTAAAGCAGCTGTTCCTCATGGGGGGGATCTTCTGCCTCTCCTCACCACTCCCTGTTTGCAGCAAATCCTTACCTGTGTTTGTAAGGGCAGGAAGCCTACTATCTGGTTGACCACCATTCCTGATGCCAAAGAGGCCTGGGGCAGCATTATCCTTAGCCTCTGGACTCTCCAGACATCCCAGGGGAGATGTGCCATCCCCGTCAGATGGTCCCCGTTCCAACCTCCTCCTGCGAACCAGGATCTGATGGGGTCATGACATTCACATTCCAGATCATTCTTCCTACTTTTTGTGAGGCATAGCCCCTCCCCCTGCCAGACTATCTTGAAAATGTCTGCCATTAGTAAAGCATCTAAACCATTCCTATAAGTGTAATCTAGATAGCCGGTTGTTCACTTACACTATTATTCTCTCTCTCTCTCTGAGTCATTATCTTTGACAGGGAGACCTGAACAAAACATCACCTCTGCCTCCAGCTTTTCCACTCTCCTGCCCTGTGCTTTTTAATCCCTTTCAGCTCTCAAGGCCGTGTTTGGCTGTGTCGTTTATTCTGTGCGGATTAGTAGAAACAGATATCTGTCAATGCGTTTAAGGAGTCTTGCTAGTCTTTCCATCACCTCCTGAATGGGAGCCCCAGGATGGCATTAGGCTTCTCTTGATAGACTCTCTGGACAACAGATTGCCGCTTTGATCCCTCTCAGTAGGAGTCTCCAATCTCCATCACCGTCTTCTCTTCAAATTAACTTTGGAGATTTGTTTACCGATTAATTTACAGTGTTTTACCTGCCACCCAGGAACAAAAAGCTTTCAGTAACAGTTAAAAGAATATCCACACTTTAACACCAAAAATACAGTCCAATGTAAACACTCGGGATAAATACAACCAGATTAATAACTTAAATCTATATTAATCATTTTATATAAATACCAGGATTATGCTTGCCAGCATAGTATTAAGGATTTGGTAGTATAACAGGGCTGATTTTAAGGCTTGGAATTTGAGGAATGTTCGGAAAATAAAAAAATGGCTTCATAAAATGATTGGGGTTTTTTCCTGTTTGTTTTCAGTTGTAATTCTATGATCATAAGTTACATTTTGTTCTTATATTTTGTGTTTTGTCTTTTTTATGGTTCTGGTTTTGATCTGTAATAAATAATAACAAATGACTGCAAAGGTCAGAGAGAGGCTGTATATAAAATAATAACTCACTTTATTTAAACACTGTTCTCCCAATGCAGATCTTCATGCACATCCATAGCACAGAGAATGGCTTCAAAATGGAGGCTACGATCAGGGAAACAAAGCTCATTTTTACATTTGTTCCATTAAGAGCCGAGGTGGCGCAGTGGTTAAATGCAGCACTGCAGGCCACTTCAGCTGACTGCTAGTTCAGCAGTTCGGCTGTTCAAATCTCACCGGCTCAGGGTTGACTCAGCCTTCCATCCTTCCGAGGTGGGTGAAATGAGGACCCGGATTGTTGTTGGGGGCGATATGCTGACTCTAAACCGCTTAGAGAGGGGCTGAAAGCCCTATGAAGCAGTATATAAGTCTAACTGCTACTATTGCTATTGCTAAGTATACCACACATATTAAAAAGGGGATGGGGTGTTGATCATCTAGTTAAGCCCACCAGTTGGGAGCCAGTTGCTCTTTTCATGGATGTCCCTGCTGGTAGAAAAAAAATGTGTGATTTGTTTTAAAAAATACTGATCTTCAGTAGTCGTAAACCAGCCATTTAACCTGCCTTAGTAGATAGTCATAGTCACAGGGAAAATATAAGACTTTAATTGAACGAATTGCTTTAAAATATTTATTGAGTTGCATAAATGAGTCAATCAATACATTCTTTCAAAAATGTTATCTTAATGTAAGTCATTTAATCTTTCCTGAAAGGTAAGAACAGCACCTGCCTTTAGCTCTTCTCTTAAGGAAGCATTTTAGAGATCAGATTTAATAATGCCTAATAACAAGTTATTTTTGTTCCCTTCATCAAAGCCTTACTTGCATCGATAAAGGTTCCGATCTTCTCAACAGACATATGCGTGCAGATAACGCTGTAGTTTTACTGGGATGTGAAATTGACAAAAAAGAACGCACAGTGATCCACATCTCCTCAAAAGCACACCACAATCTTCTTGAGCACAACCTCTCCTAAGGGGTGGTTGCCTGGAACATGGGACAGAGTTGTTGTCCAAAGATGCAAGATGAGTCATAGTTTGGTCCAGTCAAAGTGTAGAAGGCCAAGAGAGGCAGGTTTTCGAAAGGAGAATAGACAAGGTTCCAGATTATTTATTTATTTGTTTGTTTGTTTGTTTGTTAGACTTATATACCGCTTCATAGGGCTTTCAGCCCTCTCCAAGCGGTTTACAGAGTCAGCATATCTCCCGCACAGTCTGGATCCTCATTTCACCCACCTCGGAAGGGTGGAAGGCTGAGTCAACCCTGAGCCTAAGTGAGATTTGAATTGCCAAACTGGTGGCAGTCATCCGAAGTAGCCTGCAGTACTGCACCCTAACCACTGCGCCACCTTGGCTCCTCATGGTTGTTCCCACTAAGGGGTTGTTTGCTAGAACTAAAATATAGCTCCCACCAGATAGAAGCAATCACTGGTGGGAACAGCCTGGCCTCATGAAGAATCATGCAGACTATTTCCATTCTGCCCTTTGCTCAACACTACATGCTTTAGGATCAGGTAGAGATCCCAGATCAGGCCCATTATCCTCTGCTGCTTCCAGCTCTTCTGGATGCTTTGCAGTCAAATCAGCCTCAGGTATTTCCCTGACGCTCTCTGATAAGCTGCTATTCCAGAGTCATCTGATGTAAACTCCTAGGTCCAGAGGTGGGTTGCTCCCGATTCGGCCTGGATCAGGCGAACTGGTAGTAGTGGTGGTGGGAGGCTCCGCCCACCCACCCGGATGCTTCTGTGCATGTGCAGAAGCGGCGCACGCGCACATGAGCATGCACACATGAGCAAACCAGTACCGCCTAGGTCTTCCCAGAGTCCTTAGCTCTAGAAATGGGCTTGACTTGTCATTGTTCTAAACAGCAAAAGTCGAAAACCCAAAACCACTAACCGCACCTTCAAACAATGGTGCTGCTTAACTTATTGACAGGCTAATAAACCCACATTTGCCCAGAGGCTCATTCTATGATGGCAATATACAGCACTGGAGAAATAAAAATTAAATTACCAGATAAAGTAAATGTGAGCTCTTACTGCATCAGACTTTAGATTTTAGAGGTTATACAGATGTAGGATGAAGAGTCTAGAGAACCTCTAATATGGAGACATTTGCAAATCTACTTCTTTCTCATGTCACCTGGTCTTGACTGAATTCTACCTCTGGCCACCATATTTGTGGCTCATCACCATAACAAAGCTATTGATGGCCATGCCTCCTTTTGAGCACAGGACATTGTCTGTCTGTCTAAGCCTAAATTCAGTCCTTGTTTTGGCTCTCCTGGACACTTAACAGCTGGGCAGAACCAGAGTGAAAGAGTTACCACTCGTATTCCTGCTGATTACAAATTTGGGCCACCCTGCTGTCTAAACCTTCCTTTTAATCTAACCTGTCACTAAATTAACTGTGAAAACAATATGTGTCTTTCACCTTATTTGTATGGATGGATGCTCAAATACCAACAAGCTTAGTCCAGTGAAACTCATTAACTCGTATATGTAATCATTTCCAGAGTAGTAATGTGCATTGCAGTTACCCAGGAATATTTTATTGCTGCTGTAATTATTCACTGATGTGCAGAGTTTAAAGACTGAGAGGAAAATCTATTAGGACAATTAGTTTCCCTTTCTGCCCTTGCTATATATTTCCTCATAATATATTATCTACTTCTGTCAGAACTAATGAAATAGTCTCTTGAAAATATTTACTATTGCTTCTTATTGCCAAAACAATATTAGTCCTGATAGAAAGAAATGAGGAAAAAGGAAAGATGCAAGAGAATGAAGTTGCAGGAAGAAAAATCTTACAGAAATGTAGGTTTGGTGCCACCCTCATAAAAATCATGTTAATGCTGTAAGAATCATAAACTGTGATGGTTGGAGGAGATTTAAATGATCAACCTTCTGTCCAGTACAAGGGCTCCACTGCCCAGCACAAGTGTCCACTTCAGGAAACCACTTTTATCTGAAAGAACTTCATTCGGGTATGTCTTAATGCTCCACTTTGATTTGAAGTCAATATTGAGATTCCTTTCAATATTGTCTTTATGGACTTACTGTACAAGTTGCAAAGAAAATTCACACTAATCTGATGTTTCCAGATGGGTTTCCATCAGTGGTGGGATTCAAAATTTTTACTACCAGTTCTGTGGGCATGGCTTGGTGGGCGTGTCAGGGGAAGGATACGGTAAAATGCCCATTTCCTCCCAATAAGCTGGGACTCGGGAGGCAGAGAATAGATGGGGGTGGGACCAGTCAGAGGTGGTTCTCCAAACAACTCAAAAGTTCTGCTACTGGTTCTCCAGATCTGGTCAGAACCTGCTGAATACCACCTCTGGTTTCCATACAGTATTTAAAACTCTTCTAGTCTATAAGTCAGTTCAACAGTAGTTAGCATAGTTTCACATGTACAAAGCATGCATGTCATCATATAACCAAAAGAGCTGGGTAGCAGCATTGCTGTGTCATGGACAGCCATCCATCTCTTTTGGAAACTTGTGTTTTTCATAGGATAACATGAGGATTTCTCAGGGCCCTCTTGGTCAGCCACCTCAACAGGTAGTTGATGCCACGATGCTTTTCAGTTAATAGGATCTTTTACCAGAGTGTTTATCAACTTTGGCAACTTTGAGATGCCTGGATTTCAACTCTCAGACTTCCCCAGTCAGCATTTTTCTCTTGGAAAAAGAGATTTCTTTCTTCTTGTCCCCTCTTGAGAATTTTGCACTAAGATTCATATTACTGATTAATGTGATTTGATTTGTATTCCCTACTTTTACTCAAGGTATACTCGTGTAATTAATAACAGATCATAAATAATAGCAACAAAGCATTTAACGTCAGTATTAATCAAGTCACAGTGAAAAGGCATCGTGAAAGAGGAAATATCTCGATTCGTTTTATAGAATGATGTGCCAATGATCTGTGATATTGACTAACCTGTCTAACATGTATAAAGGAACATCAAAATAGTGTTGGAAGTGGTTTGAAAAGGAAGAGGGAACTTGTTATCATGCATGATGGAGTTATGAATAAATCTAAATTTGGGGGGGGGGGAAACAAGTTTTGAGTGCAAATCCATACACTGATGCAAAAGATACTGCAGACTAACATCACAAGGAAACCAGAGTTATTTCTTCTGGGTATTATGGATAAGAAATTACCAAAAGAAATATGGAAAATTTGTATTGTATATGGCAACTGCAGCAAGATTATTGTTGGCAAAAAGTTAGAAAAGTGATGAAGTATCTATAGTGGAAGATTGGACCATAAAATTAATGAACCTTGAAAAATGCTAAAGTGGGGCAGTTTGATCAGAGAAAAACAACAATGGTTCTTTTTGAAAAATTAGTAACCTTTTCTTTTCACATTCATAATTTTATAACCTTTCATCTTTGATAATATAAGGAAAAAATTAAACTGATATTTTTGGGGATTTGGGGATTAAAAGAGGATGAAGAGAATAGGGGAAACATCAGGTTTTTAATTAATGTATAGAAAGAAGGATGAAGGATGAATATCATAACTGTATTTTCTTTTCTTTTTTTCCATTTCCTTCTTTTTGTTCTTTTTCTTGCCTTCTATCTTTTGATAAATATATTTTATCTTCTATTCTTTTACTTATTGAAACATTCTGATAATATACACACACAAATACACAATTGACTGTTTTGGACAAATTCCTGTCAGTGTCAGTCAAGAAAAATAAGACGAAACACTATCCAAAACTATTCATTTATTTATGCTGATTGATAGTGACAGCAATTTTCATATCTGTGTGTATAACTATATCGGCATGTATCTCAGTAGCTATAAACCTACATAGTATGATATCTTTCATATAGGCCATTATAATGTGTTATTCCAGGGAAAGTACTTGTTCTATTAGAGATCTATGAGTAATTAACTTGATTAATTTCATTAGATATTTGAAATAAATTATTAAATGAATATATTATTCACCCAGTTATGGGTATGTGAGGATAATTTATGAACATATTACTGAAATAATTTGATGGATTTCATGTTTTATAATAAATGGTTCAATTTGTTTTTCATTATTCATACAGGTCTAACAGTAGCTCTGGATGAGTTTTTGCTCATGAACTACAATAGCATATTTTATCTAAAGATATTACTCGGAGGTTTTTTTTTTAAAAAAAACCAAGGTTTTTTTACCTTGTAAAACAAACTGTAGGAAAAGTTTTATGTCTTAAAATATGGAATGTTAATCATGGTGAATTACCCTCCTCCCAACTTTTTCATCATTGCAATCCTAGGTATTAGAATGCCTCCAAGATTTTAATGCTTTCAGGAGCTGGTTTCCTGTACGATTATTTTCCACTATTCCATTATATAACTTGGTTTGCCCCAAAAGGTCAACAGATGATCCTTCGGATGATGTCCCAGGATCAAAGAGGGAGATGGATCTCTGTCCTCGCAAAGGGAGCTAGGATCTCAGGTACATCTTCCCTCCCACTGCGCTTCATTCGCGGGGTTTCCGTTCACCTTCAGTCAATTGTGCCGGTGAAATCCTGCAGGAGTTTTGAATCCTACTCATTCCCTTTGTTCTGCCCAGATACGACTCACATTTTATCCAGCCACAAGTGATTATTTACATATATAAGTTGACTGTATCCACAGTTTGCATTTTAGATGCATATTTAAATTATGGGTGGTCTATTGCTAAAATGGGAGGGACAAGAAAGTATGCTCAGAAAGCCCATTGTATGTGCAATCCTTTTTTTCACAGAAGAAAATCTTCATCCAGCTAGGCAAGCCTTATAAAAAGCTCTTTGTGGATCTGTGTACATCTTAGCTGAATCATGAGGTCGGATAATGAGGCTAGATATCATTAAATTGGACAACATCAAAATGACTAGCAACTGAACTGCCTTTTAGTATAAGTTTCTTTTCCTACAAATCAGAGACGTTTTGCATCTTGAAATCAACTCCGAATAACAATATAACAGAAAAACAGAATTGGAAGGGACCTTGGAAATCTTCTAGTCCAATCCCCTGCTGTTTTCAGGCAGGGAACCCAATACCCTTTCAGACAAATCGTCCAATCTCTTCTGAAAAACTTCCAGTGTTGGAACACCCACAACTTCTGTTAGCAAGTTGTTCCACTGATCAATGGTTCTGACTGCCAGGAAATTTCTCCTTAGCTCTTGGTTGCCTTTTTTTTTATTAGTTTCCATCCATTGCTTCTTGTCCTGCCTTCAGGTGCTTTGGAGAATAGCTTGACTCCCTCTTCTTTGGGGCAGCCCCTCAAATATTGGAAACACTGCTATCGTGTCTCCCCCAGTCCTTCTCTCCATTACACCGGTGCATCCAATTGCTTCTATCTTTTTAAAATTCTCTTTAAAAAAAAAGATAAAATAAGGTGGCGATGTTCCAGAACTCAGCAAGAGAGGTGACCTCTGCCACTTGAGTTGCTTACATATTTACACAGTTCCAATTCACTGGGAAATCCCGAGGTTAAAATGACATGTCAAGTCATTCCTGCATTCAAATCACGAATGATAACATGTTATCTGATGGGAGCCTCATGCCAAACACTTTCAAGGTTGTTCTCTTCGTACGGGAAAGTGTAGAACTGCTCAGATTCTTCTCAGTCAGAGAGTTCCCCAAATAATCCCCCTGGTTCAGGTTTCTCTCAGCCGATGCCATCCATGTAATATATTGGTTTGTAGGATTACTTGCACGCTGAGCTTGAACATCTTTATACAGGCAATAATGATCCAGGGTCACAGAGAAATCAACTTGATTCCCAGGGTCATGGAATAACTTTGGCAAGGGCAGGATGAATATCCTGTAGCAAAAAGAAATATTTTTATTTTAAAATTTCAGGAAGGGAAATGTACTGCACGTCTACTAGGAGTAATACTTTAGTTAAAAGGAAGACTTTTTGCATAATGTATATTTGCAGATAAGTGTTAGGGTTTTCTTGATCAACGCTTATAAAGATACTTTAACTCTGCAACAGCTCGATTTTTTTTTTTAATACAGGAGTGTCTCGATGAATGCAATTAGATGGTGCCATTAGAGAAGTATAAGCGTACAAAGACAAAAGAAACAGATTGCAGGTCCTAAGATCAGGCTTCCCAAGGGTATTAAAATTGTTTAAGAGTCAAGGCGTTTCCCTAAGGACAAAAGGATAAAAGATTAATCATGCTTCTTTATTGGGCCCCTGCTGTTTTAATGTATCTAGCAACGCTCGGCTCCCTGCGTCCATGTGTGTCTTTCAGTTCTGCTGCAGTTCTCTCCCAGCAAGAGCAATTTAATGGAGCCCGGGGCGAGTGGCAGAAAGATTCATAATATTACAGATATTCCTGAAATAGCAGTAAAGGTCAAGAGCGTCCTAAATAGTCAGAGTGATCTATGTCTATCTTAATCTAACATTTGCTCCGGAAGACAGACATAAACTTTAGCAATAGTGTTGTTAGTGAAAAAAAGATAAAATAAGAAATAAGAAATATTGAATAGTATAGCAAATACCACTGAGGATAACATTCAAGGCAACATTCTCAGTTAGACAGTTACACACACCCACACACACACCCACACACACAAACACAGAGACAGAGAGGGTGAGATTCAGTAGGTTTTGACAACCAGTAGCAGAAATTTTGAGCAGTTTGGAGAACCTGCAAATACCACCTCTGGCTGGCCCAGGGATGGGATGGGAACGGAGATTTTGCAGTATCCTTCCCCTGCCACGCCCACCAAGCCACGCCCACAGTAGTAAAAAAATTGAATTTCACCACAAACACACACACGGACATCACAAACAGTGATCTTGAGTAAAGTAGACTAATGGCTAGAAATTTTCTCACAGAACACCAAGAATTTTACTTCCATGACAGATTTTTATTTACTTTATTAAGTTGTAGCCTATCTTTATGCCTTAATTAGGTCCGTAATTCCAAGGGCATTTCACAGGATTAAAAACGACGAGTTACAGCATAATTTTAGGTGAAATGAAGACTTGTATAAAAATGGCATAGCAGGTACTCAAAAAGTGTTTGACATTCAGTTTGTTTTCCAGAGACATTAGAAATTGAGCTTTGAAAGTATCCATATGGTACTATTTCAACGGTATACGCGCCAGTACGAAGAAGTCCCTGTTAATCATCATCTTAGCTTTGACAGTAGATCACTTCTGATGGCCTTTTGACTGGTGATAGTGGAAAAGGGCTACTAAGATACTGAAAGGGCTGGAAACCAAGGCCTATGAGGACCAGTTAAAAGACATGTGTTCAGTTTGCAGAAGAGAAAGTTGAGAGGGGATATTGGCTGCCTTTATATATTTGAAGGGCAGTCACACCACAGAGGGTTTAGACTTATTCTCATTTGCTCTAGGGAGACGAGAACTAATGGGATGAAACTTCAAGGACACAGATACAAATTAGACATTAAGAAGAACTTCTTGACAGTAACAGCTGTCAATCATGGGAATAGATTACTGCATGAAGTGGTTTCTTCCCCTTCACTGAAGGTTTTCAGAGACCGCATGGTCCTCTGTTGGGGGTGGTGTAGTGAATCCTAGGGAGTGCAGGAAGTTGGATTCAATGACCTTTTTGCCCCTTCTAACCTATGATTTTGTCCGGGAACTGACATAAAATTGTACTTTTGACAGCCTGCATTCAGTCATAGTTACCTGCTAGCTGTTCATATATTCACCCAGATATCCAAACAAATGCTTTGTGCTAGTTAGCTGGTAAGAAAAGCTAAGAATATCATTTAGCTTCTCAACGGAAAATGTTCTCTTTGGAGGGACAAATAGCAGTAGCACTTAGACTTCACAGCCTTCTCTAAATGGTTCACAGAGTCAGCCTATTGCCCCCAACAATTTGGGTCCTCCTTTTGCCCACCTATTGACTTTGGAGTCGTCCCCCCCCCCCAATAGCCTCATATCACACTTTGAGAACCACTGTTTAATGTAATCACTCTGATCACTATTTAGACTTAGTATTATCTGTCCTTATGCTGTCCCCTTGGAATTATTTTATTTTTAGCCCTGTTATACATAGCTGCATTGATGTAAGCAAATGGGTATTGAGGTTGGTTCTTTCCATCGCCCTCATTTGGGCCCTATTCAAGAGCAACATCAAGTTAACGTCTAGTGTGAATGGTAGGACTGGCGTTCTTTTCTACCAGCTCAAAGATTTGTGGATAACTTTTCAACTCAGCGATGGGAAAAGGTCCTTAATGTGACACTTAACACATCTGCTCTCTTCTGCTCCTCCAGTGATTAACACTCCAGTGAGAAGAGTTAAAATTTAAAGTCTATTTGGATGGTTAATAAGGAAGCTGAAAGGAAGGTTCATTATCTGAGTGTCTGTCAGGTTTATCAAGTATAAGGCACTTATGCAGGAGTTCTTTTTTTAACTTGTCTGCATAATATATTTAATTCTAACATTTATATACTTCCCAAGAACATTTACCACGTCAAGAAAACTAATAATTCTCAGAGTGGTTAATCGTCTTCAATAATCATAGGATCAGAATTGACAATTGAAGCAAAAGGTGACTTGGGTTTTCGTGATGGCGGCATTTCCAACAGGACCCATATTTTCTCAATGGTAATTGGCAATTGGGCCAATTGGGCTTCCTTGGAATTCAAGCTTCATGCAAACTGGGAGAGGTTTCCTAGGCCCTGCATAACAGAGTAAAATCGGCAGAATCCTGCAATTGAAGTAAGTGGAGGGTACAAGAACCTCTAGAAAAAGCAACATAAACAGTGGAGGATGTCAGGCAACTTGAATCAGAGAGAAAATTAGAATTAGGAGACCTGGGCTAGGGGGACTTGTCTGTAGGAAGAAACAAAACCAACCCAAGAGTTAAAAATATTTGAAAGTATGGTAAAAAGTAACTGCAAAGGTTCCCCTCCCACATATGTCCTAGTCGTTCCTGACTCTAGGGGGCAATGGTGCTCATCTCCATTTCAAAGCCGAAGAGCCAGCGCTGTCCGAAGACGTCTCCGTGGTCATGTGGCCAGCATGACGAAACACTGAAGGCGCACAGAACTCTGTTACCTTCCCACCAAAGGGGGTTCCTATTTTTCTACTTGCCTTTTTTACGTGCTTTCGAACTGCTAGATTGGCAGAATCTGGGACAAATAACGGGAGCTCACTCCGTTACACAGCACTAGGGATTCGAACTGCCGATCTTTTTGATTGACAAGCTCAGCGTCTTAGCCGCCGTGTCCACTTTGAAAGCATGGAGCTGACTGCAAAGGAGACAAACACTGAGGACAAAGATGGGGGGAGAAAATGCCCCATAGACCAAATGGGGAATCTCTGACGCTTGAAGAACTAAGAAAAGAGGTTGACCGAATCACGTAGGTCAGGATGGAGAGATCCGGTCCAGAGAGATCAAGCAGCCAATAAGAGGAGCCTGATGAAAATGGCACAGACTCTAGTTGTTACTTCAGTCGTTTTGTGAGTGGTGTGTGTGTGTGTGTGTGTGTGTGTCTGAAATATATCTTTAAAAGTCTGATGTGTTGAGTGAGAGAAAAAGAGAGGAAAAGGAAGAATTACTTTTGCAGCGAGCCCTCTCTCCAGGCTTCCAATGAGGTCAATAGCTTAGTGTTGTTTAAAATTACTCTTTTAGCTGTGCAATTCTATTTCTATGTTGGTGTGGTTGTTGTACCTTTAAATGCAAGTAGTGAAGCTGTTCTTGGGTCTTCATAACAGAGTTTTATTGATTTTGCAAGGAAGGAGAAAAGGGTAATTACTCCTCCGGGCCCTCCCTCTTGGATGCAGGCTTGATTCTGGGTTTCAAGTGAATTTCAAAGGAACTGCAGAGATCGTCTTTGGAAGATCTCGGAGTCATCAGCATCTCAAACTCAGAACAGCTTCTGTATTCAGTGAAGAATTCTAACTCTCAGAGACCTTCTCGCTTTCCTCTTTTTCCTTTTGAATGCCGTGTCTTTCAAACTATAACTTATGAGTACAGAATGTCCTAACAGTCAGTCCGAAAGAGTTTTTTTAAAATAATAAATAAGGCTTGGACTAATTGTGCACATCCTCACTTGGCAGTCGGTTCTACCGATCTCAGTAAAATTATTTCCAAAGAGGAACATGAAATTTCACTCCGTGGTAAAAGAAATTTGACTTATATCTTTGTACTGAACCCAACCCCTTAACTATCCGGCACCTCCAACAGAGGCATGAATCAGGTCGTAATTTTCCAAAGATTGGGTGAACATAACCAGAAACTAAATCTTTATGTTAATTCTAGAACTGCAGTTATAAAAGAAAGTTGACGCTTTCTGAGAAAGTGGAAGAGATGATATCAGAATTTATACCTTGTCCAATTTCAAACCCAGATGCAGTTTTTCTATATTTCCACTTGTGCAGAAAAGTGATAGCCTTTTTTAGATGTTCCCACCGAAGGCAATAAGCATGTTTATATTTTTGACATTTCTGCAGTGCTGTCCAGTCAGGAAGAGAGTTTCCTACCACTAACGGATTGAAAATGAACACTTTGTTTTGATCTATTGGTTTTCTTCCCATCCCTGCTAATTGTCAGCTGTTAACATCCACATCAGAGGTGGGATTCATCAGGTTCTGACCAGTTCTGGAGAACCGGTAGCAGAAATTTAGAGTAGTTTGGAGAACCTGTAAATACCGCCACTGACTGTTCCTGCCCCCATCTATTCTCTGCCTCCCGAGTCCCAGCTGGTTGGGAGGGAATGGGGATTTTGTAGTAGCCTTCCCCTGCCACGCCCACCAAGCCACACCCTCAGAATCCCACCACTGATCCACATCTAAAATATGAAGAATAGGAATGGAGTGCTATGCATTAAAAAGGTTAAATGCTAACTTATCCTTATGCTGTAAGTTTTATGATAGCAGGTTGATTCATGTGTTTTCTTTTTAAAAAAAGGTTTCTTGCAATCATCTCTATCCCCTACATTCCTGATGTAGTTGACCTTTCTTTCACAGTGGTATGGGACCACTGTGGATAACAGGTTATTAATATCTTAGTGCAAGCACATTAATAATCTAAATGAAGTACAGAAAAGTGTATTATTTCCAGTGAACCCATTGTCTTAGTGCCAGGAATTCAAATCCCAGGTTAAAGTGACTGGCTTATAGAATAGTAGCAGCAAAGTAATAAAAAAAAATACACATTTTCTGCCGTTGCATAAGAAAAAAGTTTCCCTGAAAATAAGACCTCCCCAGATAATAAGGCAAATCAGGCTTTGGAGCACATACACTAAAATAAGCCCTCCCCCAAAATATTGCAACACGGCAGCAGCCATGAGGTGACCTCGCTCGCTGCCTCCTTCACCTCAAAAATAATAAGACCTCCCCAAAAATAAGGCCGAGCGCTTATTTCAGGAGGTGAAAAGAAAATAAGACCCAATCTTACTTTCAGAGAAACACTACATTATTTTTAATATATTCTGGGGATGTCTCTGTTATAGCTTACGGTGGGGAGACAGTTTTGGTAATCTTTGAAACCTTGGGATTATTTCTGGCTAAATCATATATTGTCCTCTTATGAAAAGAAGTGAGATTTTTATTCCAAGTAAGCATTGTTTTGTTTTGGTAGAGTTGATGTCAGAATCCTTTCCAACCAATTTCAGATAAACTTCATTTAATAACCAAAATTTGGACCTATAACTTAGTGATTAAGTGAATCAGTCACCAAGTGAAACGATGCCTGTGCTTATGATGCTATTTTACCTTCGCTTTACAGACCTAAGGAGGTCATAAATGGAAAAATTGGTAATACCATTACTTTTTTATCACTGTCATAACTGTGTACAGTTGCTGAACAAGACAGTCACTAAACAAGGAGTATTGTAGTACATTTTCTCTAAAATTTGATTGTGAGGCTATGCCCATCATAAAAACAGCTGCAACAGATGGCAGCCTTAAAACACACACTTTTTAATATCCACAATCCCATTCGCATTTCAGAATATACTGCTGCCTTCTCATACAGACACGCAGAGTCATGCGGCTTACTTTTTTTATACTTTTAAAGTAAATGGAGAAAGGAAACCTTAGTTTGCATCTTCTAGGTTGGATTTTCTATTTCCTTACTACTATTCCAGTAAAAGGCAAGTACTGCGTCCTTCTTTGTAACTGAGATTATTATATTCGCTTCAGAGCAAATGGGATGATCAGTCTAGGAAAGGGTGTTTTTATTGTTCAATATTTCATGAATATTGGACATGCCTTGAATATTTTGACCAAGTAGGAAGTTGCAGGATTATTCTCAAAGTCCTCCTTAGACCAGATTCTTGGTAACTTTAGAATGAGATGTGCAGCGTTAAGCATTTTTTTTAAAAAGAGTTAGTTCTGGTGTAATTTTTTCTCACAAATATTTCTTCCTTAATCTACACGGATTTTGTCTTGTAGCATATTGAATGCATTTCTCAGTAGCTGTTCTTTGGTGGAGGAAAAAATAATGTTATGTTGAAATAAGCTCTGAAATGCTCTAATTCAGATTTCTAGTACGGTTGCTAAGAACCATTTTTCGTGATGAAATGATGTAGTAGCTAGGAGGTGATGAGCCTCCCTCGATGGCTGAATGCATTGTGTTTTTATGACATCTTAAAAGATCTGTCCATATGAATCATTCTTCACTAGTAATGTCATTACCCCAACTTCCTTTTTTTTCCCCATGCTCAGAATTCAATAACTTGATGTTGCCTTAACCACCAATTGTCATATTTGGGGAGTGAAAGGAACATTCATATGCAACATGTGCTGTTGCTCCTCTGCCCTATTTGATCATTCTTGTAACTCAGCTATAACTAATCTTTTATTTGGAAATGTCTTCACCCCACTTTGTGGATATGAAGACCCTGCCACAGATGGCTAATCTCCTGGAAGAGGTTTAAATATGGACAATTGTGACTAGGGTTGCAATGAATAGCTCTCGTTATCATTCTAAAAATGAAAACTAAGTACAACTTGTTGCATTTAAGGATTTCAAAAAGGAAGCAGCTGTGTGCTTACACACACACACACACACACACACACACACACACACACGCACACACACAGGGTCAGGTTTGGAAGGGAGAAGCATAATGCCTTGATTATGCAAGCAGTTGCACTGTTATATCTATGTTATATATGATAAGCAGCAATGATTCAAATGTATATTAATGCACTTATGTTTTGAAGAAGGAATGTGTTCTACAATTTAACCATTTAGATTTGATACCCAAGAGAACTATTGAGTTACTGCTACTGTTGAAATATATGATTGCAAAACATATTTTGAATTACACTGTCACTCTATTGTTGGTATATTTTCTTTATACGCTTTCAATAATATTTAAAGTTAAATACTCAAAAAAAAGAACAGCAATGCCATTTTACAAGGACTACCCTGTTTCCCCAAAAACAAGACCTACCCCGAAAATAAGTGCTAGCCTGTTTTTATGCCTGTGCCTAATATAAGCCCTGCCCCCAAAATAAGCCCTACTTAAGAACCTGCACAGCTGGATGGCTGCCCATTCTCTCTGGTTGCTTTCCATGCCATGGTCAATAGCAATAGCAATAGCAGTGGACTTATATACCGCTTCATAGGCCTTTCAGGCCTCTCTAAGCGGTTCACAGAGAGTCAGCATATTGCCCCCAACAATCCGGGTCCTCATTTTACCCACCTCGGAAGGATGGAAGGCTGAGTCAACCCTGAGCCGGTGAGATTTGAACCGCTGAACTGCTGATCTAGCAGTAGCCTGCAGTGCTGCATTTAACCACTGCGCCACCTTGGCTCTTGGTCAAGAGGTGGGGTGGGGTGGTGATGGAGCTGCCCCATGTGCCCCACTCTGGCCTACCTCAGGGCCCCCACAGCCAGGCCATCCACACCCCAACACCTGTCCTATGCAGCCATAAGAGTCCACTTCTTCTGCTTCCTTGCGGCAGGCGTTGGGGCGTGGATGGCCTGGCTACGGGGGCCCTGAAGTGATCCAGTGCAGGGCACGTAGGGCAACTCCACCCCTCTGCCTCGCAGCAGTGGCACTGGTTCCCATGCAGCCTCCCCCCCTCTGCATGAGCAAGCGGAAGAAGTGGGCCTCCCATACATGGGGGAAAAAGACCCCCCCCCTGAAAATAAGGCCTGGTGCTTATTACGGGGCCCAAAAGAAAATATGACCTGGTCTTGTTTTTGGGGGAAACTCAGGTAATTCTGCTCTTGTAGATAAGTAAGCAGAATATGGAAGGTTGGTTGTACAGGTAGTCCTCAACTTAGAACCGCTGTTGCATTTGTAAGTCAGGTTATCACGTGAGCCAATCCAATTTTACGACCAGTTTTACCTGTACAGTTTGAGAACAACGTCCTTAACATCTAAGGCGATTATCATTCGTACTATCTGCACCTTCAAAAATATTTAGAAGGTGACTCTAAAGCAAGGTGGCGCAGTGGTTAAATGCAGCACTGCAGGCTACTTCAGCTGACTGCAGTTCTGCAGTTCGGCTGTTCAAATCCCACCAGGCTCAGGGTCGACTCAGCCTTCCATCCTTCCGAGGTGGGTGAAATGAGGACCCGGATTGTTGTTGGGGGCAATATGCTGACTATGTAAACCGCTTAGAGAGGGCTGAAAGCCCTATGAAGCGGTATATACGTCTAACAATTGCTATTGGTTTCTGCCAACCTTGCTGGGCAGAAAGCAAAAAAACCCCAAAGGATTATTGTACCATGCTGACGGCAGGCGGTGGACTGGAGAGTCTCTGGGCCAAAGGAAAATAAAATGGGGTTCAATTTCTGCCCTTCCTTTGCATTGGATGGATTGTCTGGTTGTCTGCCAAATAGGCAGACAGACAAACAGATAGACAGATACATTGAAAGAGATTCTCACAGGTACCAAGGAGGCAGATTTCCACCAGAAAACTTGCCAAGGCTATTGAAATCCAGGAGCTGGAAGAGAGGCCGGGCTTTCTGAATATGGCCCATTTTCCATTTTCCCTGAAACACAGCGTTTCTCAGATGCTGCTGTAGCCTCTTGTGGCTTCAGATCCACTGCAGCTGAACCAGCAACAAAGGAGTGTAGTTTTTGTGAAATCACAGAGCATTCAAAATAGCAGAGTGCTCTTCTTATGTGGAAGTACCTATTATCAGAAATATCTAGGTTAGTTCACTTATCTCCTGGGCATTTGAAAGCTCCCACTTTGGAAACAAAGGGCCAGTTGTTAGGAGTACTTAAACGTGATACAAACCTGACTATAAAATGTTTTCTATGTAAGTTACAAATGCCATTTATTCAACAAGAGTCTTCATGGTTTGTTCTGATTTTTCCCCCTTGCCCCCTTGTCTCTTTGGCTGTTCGTCTCACCTCTTTCTCTTTCTCTTGGCTCCTTTCACAGCCTGATCCTGTACAGACGTAACTTATGTTATCTACTCCCACTATCTTTTCCTCCTATCACACTTATTTTATCTTTTGACAGCTTTATGCACACTTACAAATTTGTTTGCCCACCCTTCTCAGACTCTCTATCCCGCCCCCCTTCCAGTCCATTCTCTTCATTTCTATTATAAAGCTAATTTAATCTTCTCCCTAGCATCTTATTACTGCCAAACATATATGGTAATTAAAAAAAAAGTAGAATTTCACGATTCTGACATGCCAAAGTTTACGAAGAAGGCAGACAGCAGAAAATCAAACAGGGTTAAAACTGAGCAAAAAAAAGGACTTTTAACCAAGTCCTTTGATTGGGAATCATAATACTTGTATATTCAGCGTGTTGAAACACATATTCTTCATCAGCAAATGCATTAAGTTTATGTAGCGGTATCGGCTGGATGGATGAGCTGTTGGTAGCAGGGGGTTTTCACGTTACAGCTTTTATCAGAGCTTCATTCTGCTGTGTTATATTGTTGCTGCAGAAACCACGCTAGAACTCACAACGAAGACCCTGATAAATGGTGCTTTAAACCAGCACTGCCATAAAATGCCTGTGAAAAAAATGCAAATCAGGTTTTTTCCCCCTTTTGGACACCGATAAACCATCCTATGTACATAGAAATATTAACTTTTCAGCCAAACACTATAACCTTTTAAGAACAAATAAACCATAACTAAAAAGGGAAGAAAATGTATCAAAAGAGTTACAGTACAGCATTACTGCCCTCAATATATCAGTTTGTTCATTCATTCATTCGTTTTTCTGTTTATTATTCTGCTGCCACTGGTGTTCATGAAGCTTTACACAGCTAGTAAACAAAAGATGGGTCCCTGCCTTAAGTAGCTTACAGCCTAATTGTAAATGTCTCTCGATTCTGGAGGCAAGTAGACTAAAATATTCTAAGATGCTGAGAATTTATTAAATGAGGAATATATTTAGAAAAAGCTTGCAAAAGTTCAATAAAATTGTGGCTTTCCAAAAATATGAATTTAAAATGTAAGAAAAGGACACGAAAGCACGTGGGGGCCCAGGTTATGGGATAAGCTGTGGATGTTTAATTGTCACCCGTACAGAACCCTTTCCGATCTTAGTCGGTCTCCTTGTTTATTAAAATAACCCAAATTATTTTTCTTCTAGAGCTATAATGACAAAAGTGCAGAATTATATACAAAGAATGCCTTTAAAGAAAGGACTTTTTTTTCCTGTCCTCATTCGATTAATATTTCCCTGACCTTGTTCCTCTTAAAGCTCAGTGTTTCCTTCTTCTCCACCCTTCTTCTAGCAGGGCAAAAAGTCAAACGGGCAGCCGTGACCTTGCAGCGAAGGTTCTCCTGTATGTGGCTCCCACAACTTTCCTCATCGCAATTTCTTTATTCTTCTACCATCACATTATCTTAGTGAATTAGGCTATTGGGATTTTCTGTTCCGTCTGAGGCAATCCTAACTCTTTCTACAGTTTTATATCACTACAGCTGGTTCAGAGGGTCTGCTAAAACTCTCCTTTTTCCATGCAATGTCTCCCCCTTGTTCTTTGAATATCCATATCACCATTTGTACATACATACATACGTGTGTGTGTGTGTGTGTGTGTGTGAGTGTGTGTGAGGTCTTTGTTTAACAATCCCTCATTCAGTGACTGTTCAAACTTACGACAACAGTGAATGAGTGATAGTTATGATGGGGTCTACATATTTATGGGACCACATCCTATTGTCATGTGATGACAATTTGCAGCTTTCCCCACAAGCAAAGTCAATGGGGAAACCAGCGGGAAATCAGAAGTCCCCATCACGTGAAGAACTTACTTAATGAATCTTGCGGTCATCATTTAATGATGGTAACCTGTGAGACGCATGATGGCTCAACAGTTAAAGACACTGAGCTTCTCAGCTGGGAAGCTGACAGCCCAGTTTTGAGGCCCAAAAGCCACATAACGGGGTGAGTTCCTGTTACTTTCCCCAGCTCCTGACAACTTAGCAGTTCGAAAGCAAGAAAATGCAGGTAGATAAATAGGTATCACTTCGGTGGGGAGATAACAATGTTCCGTGCACCTCAGCATATAGTCCCTCTGGCCATTATCACCATGGAGGTGGCTTTTGGACAATGCTGTCTCCCTTGGCCAAGATGCAGAGTTGAGCACAGCCTCCTAGCGTCAGGCATGACTGGGCAGGGGAAGCCTTTACCTTTAATCAGGGACCACTGAGACAGCCATCATTAAGTGTCATGATCACATGGCTTTTCAACATTGGAGGTTTTGGTCCCACCTGTTAAGCAAGGGCTTCGTTACACCTGAAAGCGTAAAGGTAACTCTGGTAGGAGATATTTCTGAGCATGTGAGCCTATGTATTTAAAAGCAGGCTAAGGTCATTGGGACAAATTGCATTCTCAGTAAATCGAAATCTAAGCTTCTGGCACTTATATTATATTTTTCATAAGAATTAACAGCCACCCGGGGCCCATTTAAACCTTTCCTGCTATGAAGATAATCCTCTGCTTATACCGAACTCTTTGGAAGCATCTCCCTTAGTATTGATGCCCTCATTTCCTTCCTTTCAAAGAAATCTTTTTTTTTTTAATATTATTACTCCTTTGTAGTATATAAATCTCAGTTGGAAGCTGGCTGTTCATTCCATTAAAAGTTGGCTCCCTGCCTCCTGCCAGTAAGGCTTGCGAGCTTCCAGAGGGGAAATCGTGTGAACCCAGAACTGACTCCAGGTTTCGGAGGGCTTTGCGATGTCAGCTGCTGCAGCTCCTCTCAATGGTAGTCCCTGCATTTGTCAGAGAGAGAATAAGGCAGCAAGAGAAGGAGCAGCTGTTCCTTCACCCTTCCCCTGTGATTCGTTAGTTTCCCTTTTCTGCAGGTGAGGGTGGCAGGGGGTGACTGAGCAGGTGGCAGCCATGAAGAGGAGAACCAACAGGTGCTTCTTTTTTTCTTTCCCTTTTTTTACTACTAATAAAAAGTCTACTTTGTCCTCCTTGCAAAAGAATTCCGTAAGAGCTTCGGTTATTTTGGTCATTGGCTGTTGATAAAGCATGCCTGCGCTCTTGTATTGTTGCTCAATTATCTTGGGATGCTTATGTTGTAGCTCTCATAGTCTCCTCACTTGATCAGTGTTTCTCAACCTTGGCAACTTGAAGATGTCCTGGACTTCAACTCCCAGAATTCCCCAGCCAGCGAATGCTGGCTGGGCAATTCTGGGAGTTGAAGTCCGGACATCTTCAAGTAGCCAAGGTTGAGAAACACCGCACTAGGTGTTCTAGATGTTTTCACAAAGCAAGAAGCAGAAAAACTACCCTTCCCTCTACTTTATTTTGCTTTGGTTGTTTGATCAATAGAAAAGATGCAAAGAATTCTGTCAGATGTGGATTTGGGCTCTTATCTCTCCCCCCCCTCCCACCAGAATGGGGCAAACCGTATCATCAACTGAGCTAGTACGGTTTTTCTTCTTCTTCACCACAACTCTATAGTTGAAGCATTATGTCTACAAAGACTTCCTGACAGCAGAAACGAACAATAAGCGATGAACTAGGTTTTATCATTAGAAGAGAAAGGAGCTTTCTTTAAAGAGATGTGCTATGAAGATAGGTGAAGCTCAGCACTTTAACTAACTATATCCTACCAGAAAGAGAGTGAAAGGCCTTGTACTCTGTGTGTATGGACTTAAGTAGAAAGGCAGACGCCAGCTGAGTTTAACACGTGGAAGTTGCCCTTTAGACAAAAGGGAAACAATTTTTTTGTCTTTTAATCATCCAGTAATCCCATCCATTGGGGTGGAGTCGGGGCAGCTAAATGAAGTTGAGTGTTTACTGGCTGGATGCCATTCCTGTTGCCAATGCAGAGTTCGCAGCTGATATTTACTCATTGTGCCGAAAGAGAGAAATATCTGCTGCTGCCTAGGAACAAACTCACAGCCTTCTGGAGAGGATGTGAAGATAAGGGAGACTTACCTGAGCAACTTTCAGCCTATCCAGATGGTTTCCCCATTGATGTTTATCCTGAAAGCTTCACACTAGTAAAGACAGTGGGAAAGCCGATAGGAAGTTGAAAATTCAAGGCCAGAAAACAGATAAATGGCTACCACCAGGTCAGAAAGGTTGTGAGGAGATTCACAAGAGTGATGGTTGGGGAGGATGTGAGAGGATGCCCAAGAGGTGCTGCAAGGGTCAGGGAGAGAATCCAAGGGTCCAGTGCTGGTTGGGGAGGATGTGCCTGAGAGCCTGGGGGAGGGATTACATGTGGGATGCAGAATGGCCAGCATGGCACAAGCACAAAAGAACTGGGGAAAAGCTGGGGGAGACTTATTTGAGATGATTACTATCTTCCTTGCTAGCTTCACCATTGTCTTTCTCATGATAAGCTTCCCACAAGTAACATCAATGGGGAAACCGGCAGGAAGTTGGAAATGGCTCCTGCTCCCATTGGTTTATTTGCCTTTCTGTGCTCTGTTCATCTATTAAGGTGAGTAAATAGCTCTGAAATTATGATGCAACTGAAATATAGGCCTAAGAGGTTCAGGGTTGTCTAATAGCCACTTAACATCCTTATAAATCAATGAATAAATCCTGAATGTTCTATCTATACTTCCACTGCTCCTTGTGTTCAGAAGCATAAGGTACTGAGGAACCATATGTCCAAAAAATTCCACCTTAAAACAAAACTGATGAGTTAGGTTAGCATTGCAGTGATCGTATAGGGAAAGGGGGACTAATCTTTTCTGACCCTTTTTGGTTGTTTTGAGGAAAGACACATATTTAATGTGCATTTTGAAGGAATTGTATATGTTATTTGTTTATATTATGATGTTGATAACTCGGTGTTACAAACATTGGCTGCACAATTTTGATGGGTTCTAGTAGTAGGATGGCTACATGTGGCTCATCAATTTCTCACCACTTGGTTATACTTAAGGAACATCACCTGGTAACATCTGAATATTAATATTTAAGGATATACGCAAGAACCATACGAAATAAAAATATTGTGCTCTTTGTCTTCCTTCATCACTGATTCAAAATCTTGTTCATAGCAACACCTTAATTTATGTTCTCTTTCCTTTTTCCTTTTACATATTTAATTTCTTTTCATTTTGTGCATTTTTCCCTCCTGTCACCCAACAAATCTGGCAGACTTCTCATACTATGAATAATGATTCAGATACCTCTGAAGCTGCTGTTTTCAACTTCTACTAATGTTTCTTAACTCATTCTTCTGTTGCTCAGCTAACCTTCTACCATAACTTTGTGGCGAAGCAGGAAAAAATAGCCAAAGTTTGCAATAGATTGCCAGTAGATCATATCACTATCACAGCAGATAATACAATACCCAAGGAAAGAGCCGACTGGGAACCTTCTTCTATGAAAAAGCAACGTTGGAACAAGTAAAGCAGAGCAGGCTAAGCAGAGATGGAGGGGAGGTAGAGGAGAAGAATACGCCTTTCCCTATATAACTTCTGTTAAGAAGAGCTCTTTTCTAGATATTTTGATCTGTCAACTTTGACCTGGCATGAAGAACTAGAAAAATCACAGCCTTTATTGCCATACCCTCATTATTGAGAGATCATGTAGATCATATAATGTAGATCATATAAATCAATAACTCCACAGAGGGAATTGATTGAACACATGAGATGATTCAAGCCATGGGCATATAGATCTCTTGTCTCATCCTATACACATACTTCATGGGGAAGGAAATGGTAAGGGGAAAATATGAAAGAAAGAAAAATATACCATTGGGGCATTTTGGCACACCATCCCAGAGGTTCCTTGAAACCGTAGAAGAGGGAGAAGTACCCAGAAGCATCTCTTACTTACAGCAGTTTCTCAACTCTGGCAAGTTCCAAAACTGTGGATGTCATTTCCACAATTACCCAGCCAGCAAGGACTCTATAGGTTGACCAATATAGCAATAACAATAGCACTTAAACTTATATATTGCTTCACGGTGTTTTACAGCCCTCTCTAAGCAGTTTACAGAGTCAGCATGTTGCTCCCAACAATCTGGATCCACATTTTACCCCCCTCGGAAGGATGGAAGGCTGAGTCAACCTTGAGCCTGGTGAGATTTGAACTGCCAAATTGCAGGCAGCCGGCAGGCAGCAGAAGTGGCCTGCAGTGCTGCATTCTAACCATTGCACCACCACGGTGTCAAAGTGAAAGCCTGTGAGTCATGATGTCATCTCACAAATAATACAAATAAGTAATTTGAATCAATTATGTCACGATATCTAATACAAGAATATATATCACTTACATTGTGGAGGGAAGAAAAAACTGGACATGACAGGAACAAACGAACTATGTCGAAACTGTGTAGTCTACACTGACGGGAGTATGGAAGGTCAAAGCTCTGTCTTCCGCTTGAGGCTGTGGTGGTGTAACGTTCCGGTGTTCACATGGAAAATAAACAGAGAGTCAGTTTGTTTGGTGAAGAACTTTATCTCTATTTAAGAAACTATGTGATAACCAGCATTAAATGACTATGATACAAAGGTAAGCAAATCCAAGTCAGTTCTAACAAAGTTAACATCATCACCATTAATGGTAATATATACCATTACCCCACCCAGTTCCACCCACAAGCCCACCCAGATGACACCCCTAATTACCAGCACCAATCTCCATGACCCTCAGCCACCCCCTCACTCAGTCTCACCATTGCCTCCTCCCTTTTCAGCTGCACCCGAGCAGAAGAGTTACTTCAGAGTAGACTCTGAAGTTGCAGCTGTTGTCCCGGAGGCACACCTGCAGAGTTGTGAGAGAAGCCATGTAGAACTGCATGCCGCGACAGGCTCCACCGACATCAGAGAGAGGAGGGGAGGGGCAGCAGTGGCGGCCCCAGTGGCATTAGCGGCAGCGGTGGTGGCATGTAAGCATGGCCGAGTGGGTGTGGCTTTGGCAGTGGCTGGGCAGGTACACCATGGCCATGGCAGCAATGGCGGCATGGAAGCCCTCGCTGAGGTCGGAGGTAACGGCGCCACAGAAAAGCCGCCAACAGCTACCCCGCGAATGTCAGCATGAGAGGGCTGACAGATGGTTTGCCTTGGGCTTTTGCTGCCTAACTCTTTCAGTTGCTGTTATGCATTAACAACATATAACAATGTAATTGCAGTGTAACTGTTAACTTTTGTTAGTCTGTAAAATACTGGATGGTGGCAGTTTAGCAAATGAATGTAGGAAGAGGATGTAGGAAGCATTTCCCCTCTCTGTAGAAGTCAATTCTATATGGGGATCATAGACAAAGCTCTTCACGTGACCTTAACCATCGTGTCAAGAAGATTTGCAATTGCGGACCAGCCGTACAAATCTCTGGCAATTACAACAATTTCATTTGTAAAATTACAGAATTGGAAAGCATTATTTAGGCCATCATATCAAGCCTCCTACTCAGTTGAAGAATTAGCATTAAAACATTCATGACTATTATCTAGCTGGCCTCTGTTGAAGAGATCCAGCAGGGGAGATTATATCCCCTGCCTAATAAAAGAATAATCCACATCAATTGGCAATGACACATTTTAGTGCGTTTGTTCTCTCTACATTTTTCTGCTTTCTTTCTAAAATAGATGTACTTTACATGTACTTTTCCCTAATGTATATCTTTTATACACATTTTTGGATTGTAAACAACATTGCAATGTTTGGCAAACAGTGTAATTACGGAAATTTGGTGCTTTTCTTTGGTGAGCAATAACATTCAGACTTGCAGATGCTAGCAGAAACCAGAATTCAGTTTTGGTTGCCGTCTTAATGCTAGTATTTTTTTATACTAGTAAAATGAGCCCAATTCCATAGATTTAACATAATAGTTAAATTAATTATGTCCAAATGTGGATTGTCACCAGAGGTTTGCATGGCATACCATCTTGTACTTTTGAACAGATTTTTGTTTTCAAACTGAACTCTTGAACTTTTTAGTTAATACTTTTGGACTTGGAATGTGCAATGAGGTCTGCAAACATAGTAAATTTACGGCCCTCTCATTGTGAAAATTTACTCTACCTCTGTGATTTGGGATAAGGTTCGTGGTAAATCCATTGCAAGGTCATTATTTTGGGGATCAATATTTTTTTGCTTTCAAATACTCAGGAATTATAGATGCCCGAAAGAGCTTACTATGAATATAGGGGGAAAAAACCAAGGATTGGATGTTAAGTTCTAACAGAGTCCATTGCAAATGTCAGAGATCTGTGATAGATACAACAGAGTCTCTGTCAACCTTCACCTTCAAAACCCATTCCACATAAATTACAACGGATTCATTATTGGCACGGTGAAGACAGTAGTAATATCAGCAAACCTCCTTTCTCCCTAACATTCCGGGCTTAGCTGAGACAGATGTCAAATACATTATTGCCAAGGGGCCTTCCATAACCTAGTAATTGATGCCTTCTAAACACATAGGAAATAAATCTTTTATATCAAATAGTCAAGGGAAAAAAGATGGGGTAACAATGTGATGGCTTGCGGGGTGACTAGGCCAGATGGATAGCTGAGTGACTCTCAGTGACTTTTGATTAAAGAGCATATGCTTTTCCTGTAAAACAACCTTACCTTTTCCAGGTAAACTGGAAAACCTCGAAAAGAAAGTATCCATCAGTGAAAAACAGACTTTTCCAAACTAGTATCCTTCAAATGGCTTGGATTCTAATCCTCTTAATTGTATCTTGGAATTATGGAACTTGAAGATCAATACAACTGGTGGATATTATGTTTAAGAAGACTAGCACACAGTATTGATCTAATGATTGTAATCAGCATATAATTTATTAGCTAGGTGATATTTATCAGCATAAAATTTATTTTTTAAGGTTTGGCAACTATTGGCAATCCAAGATTGATAAGGCGAGAAGCTGTGAATTGCACAGGATTTAGGTATATCTATTTTCCTCTCTTTTAGGGACGGGACATCTTCATTTCATATAAATATTGTGGATGCCTAAAGGCAATCTAAAGCACAGAACAACAACAACAATCTGCAAGCTATGAACAGCATATCCTGCTTTGTAAGCTTGTCTTTCAAGTGAGAGCTGAAAGGGAACACATATGATATGTAAGAAATCTGCTAGATGCCAGAAAAGCAGAAACAAGAATTAAGTAGAATGTTGCTAAAATGACAGCCACTGTTAATGGCCCTATCACAAAACCTGTCCTTCAGACTGAAATGTGCAGTAAATAATAATGAATCACTCTACTTTGCCGGACAGATTTGATTTGTCTTGCAAATCCAAACTGACATATATGCTCATTTACTTGTAGATAGCCTTTTGAAAATGCCATTCCAGAAAAGCATAAAAAAGGTTATTTAGATTAGGCAGAGTTGCAAGATGAGTAGTACCTCAAGTTCACTGGCTTACATGCGTGCTCATTTAATTTCCACTGCTCCATTACTCTCAGTGAAATTGTCCTTAATATAAAAAGGGAAACAAAAAAGAGAGGAGAGTAAAAACCGCAGAGACATTAAAACAGAAAATGGGGATAAACATATTGGTAGCAAGGCTTGGATATTTTTTTTTTTTAGAAAAAAAAATGCACGGGGAAGTAGGGTGTGGTCATGTGGGCTCTTTGGGTGGCCAGTAGGTGCCAGCAAAGAGGTACAGAAAATTCTCACTCTTTGCTGCCACTTCATGCCCAGACACATTTTTGCACCCAAATGTAGTAGATAAGAAATATCAAGGTCATTTAACGCAAATAAATATTTATATTGGTTACTCAACTGTAGTGGACTTTGAGCAGCATACAAAACTGGGGGAAAAAACAGAAAAGAGGTGTGAATACGTGAATAAAAACAAAAAAGAGGCTTTAGACACATAATAAATATTAATGCCAGGCCTGGGATCAGAAGAGAACAGAATAACAGAATTGGGATGGACCTTGGAGGTCTTCTAGTCCAACCCCCTGTTCAGGCAGGAAACACTATACCATTTCAGACAAATGGTTGTCCAATCTCTTCTTCCAGTGTTGGAGCATTCACAACTTCTGGAGGCAAGTTGTTCCATTGATTAATTGTACTAACTGTCAGGAAATTTCTCATTAGTTCTAGGTTGCTTCTCTCCTTGATTGCTTTCCATCCAGTGATTCGTTTCCTGCCTTCAGGTTCTTTGGAGAATAGTTTGACTCCTTCTTCTTTGGGGCAGCCCCTGAGATATCGGAAGAACTGCTATCATGTCTCCCCTAGTCTTTCTTTTCATTAAACTAGACATACCTAATTCCTGCAACTGTTCTTCGTATGTTTTAGCCTCCACTTCCGTAATCATCTTCGTTGCTCTTCTCTTCACTCTTTCCAGTGTCTCAAACAAAAAATTATATCATGGTGACCAAAACTGGATGCAGTATTCCAAATGTGGTCTTACCAAGATATTATAAAGTGGTATTAACACTTCACATGATCTTGATTCCGTCCCTCTGTTAATGTAGCCTAGAACTGTGTTGGCTTTTTTGGCAGCTGCCGCGCACTATTTGTTCACTAGGACTCCAAGATCCCTTTCCCAGTTATTACTATTGAGCCAGGTACAACCTATCCCTGTGCATTTGGTTTTTCTTGCCTAAATGTAGAACCTTACTCTTTTCACCACTGAAGTTCATTTTGTTAGATAACGTCCAGTGTTCAAGTCTGTCAAGATCTTTCTGTATCTTAAGCCTATCTTCTGGAGTGCTAATTATTCCTGCCAGCTTGGTGTTGTCTGCAAATTTGATGAGTTTCCCATCTATTTCCCTCCAGGTAGATGCAATTCCATTAACCACACATTGAGTGCAGTTGGTCAGCCAGTTACGAATCCATCTGGTGGTGATCACATTTTTCTATCTTATCAAGTATTACATTGTGGTCTCCTTTATCAAAGGTCTTACTGAAGTCCAAGTAAATTATATCCACAGCATTCCTCTGATCCACTACTTTTGTCCCTTTGTCAAAGAATGCAATAAGATTTTTCTGGTATGATCTGTTTTTGACAAACCCATGTTGGCTTTTGGTTATGACTTGGTTTGCTTCTAGGTGTTTGCTGATTTGTTGCTTTCCAAAACCTTAGGAGAAAGTATGCCATCCTTACCTCAAGGGAATGTTGTTCCAGAAAATGGGGCAGAAACAGAGAAAGCAACTTCCTTGGTCCATAAGATGACAATGTTTAATGGATTCAATTAGCATAAAATATCCAGATCCATTGAATGCTGTCTTGGTAGGCCAGGAAACAGAACAAGCTTTCAGCCCATTGATAAGTTGCCACTATTTTAAAGTGAGAAATGACAAGTATGATTAAGTCAATGAGGATCAACTGTATCATCTGCATTTTATTTATTAATAAAAACATGAAATCAAATGCAATATAGCCATTAGAATGTGGCATCTGGCAGAAAATATCCTTTTGATAGCTTCCAGTATACTGATGGTACTGCTGGTTTATGAATGCAATCATGTCCTTACTGAATGTGTACATAAAAATACTTAAAAGAGTTAAAGACCTATTTGATCCCACTAACTTAACTGCGATATAACTTTGAATATTTGGATTTCTTTTACATTGATTGTTTTTCTCCTCTGCTCCCTTAAAAATCTTCTATAAGGAGTTAAAAGGCTTTCCAAGGCCATTACATAGTCTATTAGTAAATACGTAAAGGGTTGTTTAACTGTAACCAATAAAAAGATAAACTCTTTCATTTATATACCAAAGCCATCCTATTTTTGTCCACAAGTACGATTTTTTTAAAAAAAGATGTGCACCTAGGATACTTACCGAAAGTTAAATTATTATACAAAAGTAGACTCCTGAAAAATTAGTTTAGTATTCTCAATTTAAGGTAAGAGTGCCCCTCCTCCTTTTTTAATTGGCTTATCTAAAACAGAAAAGCCAATATTTTTCAGCAGTTAGCAGTGAAATCCCTTATGACCCACCAGCATAATACCCTTTTTAAAATTCTCCACATTTATTATTGTCTGGAAAAATAACATTTAAAACTCCCCAAAAGGCGTCTCCTCCCGTGTATTGTATTCTCAGCAGTCTTCGCAACAAACTTTGGGCAGTACTTCCTAATTTTTATTCCACGGTTAGCCTGACTAATCGTTACAAAACCTCATCTAATGCACATCTCCGTTGGTTGAGGAACGATTTAAAAGCTGGATAGTTCTTACTAAATGTGTACTGTATACAAAATAAGGTGAATCAATATGGCTGCCCCCGAAGCAACGGTGTTACCTGTTAAGGTTCAAGAAAGAGAAAAATTAACTGTGACCACCTTCATACTTTTGTCCATATTCTTGGTCCTCCCTTTCGGAGATTTAATGACCATAGCAGTGGCTGAAGTATAAGGAGGGGATGACAGCATTATAGAAGTGATGTGTTCTGACCGAGGCTTCCCCAGAGCATGAAGCAAACTCCTGGTCCCGACAAAAAACCCTTTTATTAATTTACTGTGAATTCTGCAAAGTTTTTCAAGGGAGGATTTATAGTCACCGAACTTATCTAGCATAGAGAGCAGTCAGGGCGATATCTGCAAAACTTGGCAAGGCGTCTTGGAAAGTCACGAGCCAATTAATTGAAGTAATTTTCTCCTGCAAACTCCACTCCCCTTTCGCTCCTCTTTTATTTCCTCTGGGAGGGGCAATGCATCATCCACTTATGGCCTTACTCCCAAGTCGACCCGCTGTTCCCTTCGTCTGGCAACTCTGCACATGCGCACACTGGGAACAGGCTCCAGCTGTTTGTCTGCCTCACTGATGTCTGACTTTAAAGGCATCTGATAACTGTCAGATGGCCCTGACCCCCTCTCTGCCTCTGATACAGAGCCCTCATCAGAGCCTTCTCAAGACTGTAGGACTGGCCCATGTTCCTCCACAACCTCCTCACTGTCTGAATCTGCTGCCAGCTCTTCTGGCCACTGGTGGGCTACACGACAACGAGTCGAATGTTCTTTATAAAAGTTATGTCACCTTCTACAGATTGAAATAATTACTGTCTTATCCATTGATGAGAGGACATTAAATATATCACCGAATTTTCTCAAGGATATCTTTCAAAATAATATCAATATTTTGATAATGTGGAAGGATGAAATAAAATCTGTAAGAAAAAATAGGTATGCACACTTTACAGTAGTTGTTTACTGTATAATACATAATGTCCTTTTCAGTATGTAACCAAAGTATCATGTCCTCTTATTGTTCATTTAATTGTAAGGTTCTTTATAAACCATAGCAATGTTAATGACAATGTTCATGTTTATAGAATTTATATCTTTAGTGAAATTTAACAAATTGAAGGCTTTGTGGGATCTGTTTTGTTCTCTCTCTTGTTTCCATTGTTAAGACAAGGCCAGGGGTATTGGCCAGTTCATTAGAATAACAGAATCTCTGCATCTCTTGAGTATCAAAATTGCTATGTTGAATTTCAAAGAATGTTAGTGTACTTTGATCACATTTTCAATGACAACCATGTCTCTGCTCTTGGTATCTTTACGGCCTAATTGATGATAAAAAAATAATTCTTCCCTGCAACTCCTTGACCTACGACCACGATTGAACCCAAAATTTCTATTGTTAAGTAAGACACATGTAAGTGAGTTTTGTTTGTCCTATTTTATGACCTTTCTTGCTTCAATCGTTAAGTGAATTACTGCAGTTGATAAGTTTAGTAAGCCGGTTACTAAGTCCGGTCACGGACTTTGCTCGTCAGAAGATCGCAAAGGGGGTCACCTGACCTCAGGACACAGCAACAGTCAAACATATGAACTCATTGCCAAGCAGCTAAGTTTTGATCACATGATCATGGGGATGCTGCAAAGATTGCAACTGTGAACAACAGGCCATAAGTCACTTTTTTTCAGCGCTGTTGTAACTTTGAACGATCTCTAAATGAACTGTTACAAATGGAGGATCACTGGTGTATAAGACCTATGTAATTCTTCAGGCTCTTGGTGCATCTCGGTGCAAAGAGGCTATGGTAGTTTTCAAATAACAAAATGATCCTTGGATCCTTTCCAGCTTCTGCCTTCTGTTGGGTGAGTTTTCCACCAGAGATTGGAGCGCAAAAAGCCGATTGTATACGCGAATGAGTTATGGCAGATGAAGCCCCTGAGGCAGCATTTCCAGGAGATTCCCCATCACATCAGATACAAGGACTTTCAGTAGACGCTGTTTCACAGACTGAGTTCCACATCATTGAGAGCTGATAAGTAATTAAATTATGAGAAATGATATGAAACGAATGAACCCGTCTTGGATCATGCCAGACGGCAGCAGTAAATCCTCGAAAAAGATTCTGTTCACCTAAAACTTGAATGGTGATCTCTGCTTGTGGGCAGGATGGTAATTCTCAGTGCCCGATCAATGATGTGTTATCATAGATGTTTAATTAAAGCCCTTTGGAGAAATCTCCATTGGAACTTGTGACATACACTGTTATTGGTGTCCTGCCAAACTTAGTTTTATCATGGCTAATGTAATGAAGCAGGCATGTGGCTGAAAAAGGGCAGAATAAAAGCAAAATAGTGACAGAATTTGGGGTGGGGGGGAGGTAGAATAACAACACAAGTGCAGCCGTTTTGCTAGTTAAAAATCCAGAAACATATTGAGGTCCATAATGGAGCAGCGTGATTGGAAATGGACAATGGAAGTTTGGAAGAATGAGCCCAGAAGTGGGACCGTATTTTAAAAGACTTTAAAAATATTAAAAGCACAAATTAGATACAAGTCACTCCCTGAAATGCTCAGTCAATTTAACCGGCTCAGTTTATTATATAATCATCTCTCATTTAGCTTCATTTAAATGGTTATCATGAGAATAAAACAGATGGAGAAAAGGAAGACTCTGCTCAAGATCCTGGGTTCCTGGAAGGATGATACAAAATATTCCTTTTTAAAAAGGAAAAATGCAGGAAAATAAGGTTTCTAGCCAAGACTACTTTTCCTTCCATGATGCACAAAACTGAATAACCACTTTTCGGTTTTCTTCGCCATCATCTAGCAGTTATCTGGATTTCTATAATATACAGGTGAAACTCGAAAAATTAGAATATCGTGCAAAAGTTCATTTATTTCAGTAATGCAACTTAAAAGGTGAAACTAATATATGAGATAAGACTCATTACATGGAAAGCAAGATAGTTCAAGCCGTGATTTGTCATAATTGTGATGATTATGGCTTACAGCTCATGAAAACCCCAAATCCACCATCTCAGAAAATTAGAATATTACATGCAATCAATAAAACAAGGATTCTGCATAGAACAATATCGGACCTCTGTACTGGAATCCAAGAGCAAAATCTTTTGCATTCAAAGGAATTTCTGCCAAACTGAGGATTCAAGGAATCAAATCTATTAAATCCCAAGAAAAACAAATTAGAAAAAGCTGCCTTGTGGCATTCAGTAATATTTTAAGTGTGGTTCTCTACACTTATTTTACTGTGTAGAGACATAATTCTTGGGTACTAAGACTGATTATTAGTGCTATCAGATCTGACCTAAAATATGGATGACTAATAATAGATGACAGTGAATTATGAGACGTTATGTATCCCTTTGCTATCATCAAATGGTTGCCTGGATTCTTGAAACTCATTGGCCATCCTGGAGAAATTACTTTTCTTTATATCCTCCTAACCAAGGCATGAATATGCCAGGGTAAATATTCTTTTAAGTCATAACACTGCCTACCTCTTATCCCCAGCCAACAGCTGAGAACTTTTTAAAAAACGCCTTTAGCTGTTTTCAGTTTTAAAGTAATGCTTTCTGTTTTCTTCTCATGGTTTCTTTAGGGGCCCATGGATATGATCCAAGATCCTTTGTCAATTACGCAGTTGCTGATCAGTAGCTGCAATTTTCTCAGCACCTACTGATCACTTTAGCCTGTTGTAGGCATCGTCCCTCCTCTCTAACCACAGATGCTGGCCTTCAAGGTTACTTTGACTGGGGCTGAAGCAGAGACGTGATAGCTGGCTTGTCCAACTAGCATTTTTTAAGAGAGAAAATCCAATTTAAACCAGGGACCATTTCTTCCAGCTGTGTGTTCTGGCTATTTCACCCATGGATGAACTTCAGATTTTCAAAAGCTTCTGCGGAGTTGTTTCAAGAGCTTGTATCTCCTGCTGCTGCTTTTATTATTTGGGGCAGTGGTGGGGGTGGCGGTGTCATTTCACCTATTTGCACATAATTGGTCTAATTCACAGACTACTTCCAGCCGCTGTACCCAAGACGTCGCTACTAGTACTAGTATTCCCACAGAGCAGTAGAGGAGATGGAGAAAATTAGGAAATAGTTATTTAGATGAATGGTTGTGAAAATAGATATTAACAAGTTTGCTTTTACTGTGGAAGTAGATACGAACATGTTTGTTTTCCGTAATCTCTCCATGCTGTTTGATTTTTAAAGGGCTCTTCTGCATGTATCTATGTCTGACAGGGGAGAAGAGTCATTTATAATCTCTCTCCTCTCTCATATGGCAGCCAATGTGTCCCAGTGCAGGGATGGCTAATCTTTTATGTCATTGCGTGCCGACCTGCATTGCCGGAAATGGCACTCAGAACCATCCCACCTGGAACACGGGGTCTCACTGGCCTTCATGTGTGCGAGAGCACAGAACCCCAGAAGAGGAGTGTTCTGGTGTGGGTGGGGCCCCGATGAACAGCTGGTGGTCATGCATGTGTGCACTGGAAACCTGGAAGTTCAGGTGCCGGCACACGCATGAGCGCCAGAACGCTGCTCTTCTAGGTTTCGACGCTCCTGTGCGCGTGAAGGCCAGCTGGCCGGCACATATGCGTGCACAGGAACGTGGAAGAAGAGTCAGCAAAACTGGGTGTTCTGGGAGAAATGGCTCTGTGTGCCATTCTGGCATGAGTGCCATAGGTTCACCACCAAGGGCCTAGCGTTTAAGGTCGTTGGCTAGAAGCTAGGAAGCTACGAGTTCTA
Source organism: Thamnophis sirtalis (assembly GCF_051295495.1). Lineage (NCBI taxonomy): Eukaryota > Metazoa > Chordata > Lepidosauria > Squamata > Natricidae > Thamnophis > Thamnophis sirtalis. The sequence continues at coordinate 177,843,228 of NW_028261382.1, forward strand.
GTCCTACCTTAGACAAGAAAATTGGCTGGGTGCCTTTGGACCAGTCTCTCTCTCCCTTTCAGCCAAAGCCACCTCACAGAGTTGTTGCTGTGGGAAAAACATGGAGAAGGAGGAATATTAGGTATCTTTGCCCTCTGGAGATACTTCTCAAGCAATAATGGTGGGATAAAAATATAATACACAAATCATTGTGGATTGCAGGAAAATAGTAATGCTGCAACAGCATTGGGAATGAAAATGTAAACCTTAATGGGACAACTTAGGTAGTGATCATGACAGTATCCATCAAAGAAAGACATGTTTTGGCCTTGTGTCCTGAGAATTACCTTCACATATCATGTGTTGTTAGCCTGATTCCTTTCCGCATATCACTCATTTTTAAGTAGCAGTGCATATGAAACTCAATACTCTTGCCAATCTTCTGGCTGCTAAGATCTCCGTTAATAGCAGTGGTGGAATCTGAGCTGTGGCAAGCATCCATCACAAATCTGGTGGGACCAAAATTTTAATCTTGCCTTCCTAAAAGATGCTGCTGTCCGTAGCTGTTATTGTCAGCAAAAGCACTGCAGCTAATAACCTATTTAGTGTCCATCAGATAAAGATTGCCTTAAGTGGGTTGAGACAGGTGTCTGAAATATGACCGAAGCTTATTATATTAGGAGAAGAATTTAAGCTGAACTAAGTACTTTAAATAAAGTAGTCAGCCCAGAAGCAGATTGATTTTTCATCTTTAGCTTTGTTTCCCTTCCTTTTATTGGATTGGCTCAAGATATATAGCATCTTTCATGGTACATCCAGCACAGATTTACAAATATCAAATTCTTCCCTTAAAAGAACCACTGTGAAGATCTAATCACAGAGTAACCTAAATTGCACACCGCATTATGCTTTCTCTGTGTAAAATGTGAATTAAATCCTTGGTGCACCGTTTGGATTGACTCAGTCTAATTTTTTTTCTGCATCATTTTTTAAAAAAAATACATACACATCTGTACATACTCAGAACTTTAACTGGAAAAGTATTGGGTCAGCAAGATGCACTAAGATTAGAAAAAGACTGTAATTTGTTTACATCCTGATGTCTTATTTGGGATTTGTCACAGATGGTCCAAAAATATTTTGCTATTATCGATGTTTTTAGGAAAGTGAAAAAGGCATCCTATCTCCAGCATTTCAGAAACACCTAGGAATATTGTGATCTACAAGTAGTTACTTGTGGTTTTGGAACATCTGATGGTTGCATTAATAAATTGGGAGACCAAATGACATTTGTTACCTTGAGCAAAACTAATTTAGAACAAGAATGGCTTAAGATCTTTGGTAGAAGCTTTCCAAAATGTTTTGAATTACTTTTCTAACCTCCAGTGATCTAAAAATGACATTCATACATGAGATATAGTTCTCTATAAAATTGTAACAGCTCTGTAGGATTAGGATTATCTGCAGCCATAGTAGCCTTGATGCTCTCTTTGATATAGGATATAAACCATGTTGGTTATTCTCATGTATGGCCTCTAATGGGGCATCTAGTGATAGGTGCATGAACATTTTCATTCTGCATAATGTCAACAAATACTCTTCTGTACCATTTATGGAGATTGAGAAATGATGGCGTCATATTGTCCAATAAGACATTGTTATGACATTATGAATCAGGACATGCTACCATATGTGGTGGTCGTGCCAAAAAACCGAAGAATATTGGTGGAAAATTAAAAGGGGGCTGACAGAGATATCCGAAGAGGAATGAGAATTCAAACCAGAACTATTTCTTTTGGGAATTATAACCAATAAACACAAGAAGGGGGTAATCTGTTTATCAATACATATTATTATGGCAGCAAGAATGGTCTTTGCCAAAAAACTGGAAAAACATGGAAATTCCACAAGAAGAGGAAGTAATTAGGAAAATTCTGATTTCTGCTGAAATGGATAAATTGACGTGGGAGTTGAAGAATAAAGACGAATCAGAATTTAATAAGATCTGGGAAAGGGAAAGACCCAAAATAAGGAATGACCAAGATTTATAGAATGGAGATTAAAATTATGTATGAATCTATAACAGTGAAAATGTATAAGATAAAAACAAAGCAACATGGTTGGAAATACAATATTTTCATATTTGTAAATACTGAATAGACCAATTGTAAATAAACATGGTGGTTATAATGTATAACTTTATATCTTAGTATGTACGGCAATGACTTTGCCAGGACCATTACATTCTGTCCAATGTTTTAAGTTCAATAAAAAAAACTTTAAAAAAAGGCATTGCAGGTGGAGAGATCAGCCTTTGGGTTATTAATTATTGTATATTTCAGAGCTCACCCTTCTCTCCTGTTCTTTATCTACATGAAGTTGTTGGAAGAGGCCATCCATCAGTCTGGGTGAGGTATCATCAGTACGATGAAATCCAGTTATTTATCTCTATCCGAAGCCAAATGGAGATTCAACAAAAGTTCTATGAGCCATAATGGTGCAGTGGTTAGAGTGCAGTACTGCAGGCTACTTCTGATGACTGCCATCAGTTTGGCAATTCAAATCTCACTTAGGCTCAAGGTTGACTCAGCCTTCCATCCTTCTGAGGTGAGTAAAATGAGAACACAAACTGTTGGGGGCAATAAGCTGACTCTGTAAACCACTTAGAGAGGGCTGTAAATCACTGTAAAGCAGTATATAAGTCTAAGTGCTATTGCTATTACTAATCCAATGGTTAGAAACTGGATAGTGAATTACAAGTCCATATTCAACAAGATGAAGTGGCTCTTTATCCAGAAAACTTGTGATTTCAAGACATTACAAATCGTGACTTTCAACAGAGTTATGCTTCCCTGAAGAGATCAGCATATAATCAAGAGTTCATGCTGTACTCATGATTCCTACTAGAAGATCAGATGGTGACAGGAGCCACAAAACCCTTTGCTCAATTCTAATTAGTGTAAAGTTGTCATCCTAACATGAAGCGTTTACTATGATAACAATCATTCATGAGCTGATTGTGTTTGCATAAATTATACTTTGTTTTACATATATAGCTGCCCTTGAAGACCACTTGAAAACTAACTATTGGTGTTTTATCATTGTGATTTTATACTATGAAATTGTTTTATTATAACACATATTTTTACATCTAGAGTTCCTACCAACTCAAACTTTGAGGCACTTTGACCAGAATTAAATTTTCTGTCTGGCTGGATAAATCAATTTCTTGGGACAAACAAGTCAACGGGGTGTTTGAGTTAAACCAACGAGGAATTCTTGACTTAAATCTCAGGGACTCAGTGGAGATACCACTCAGGAAAGAACTGTCTTTTCTGAGTCTGCTCTACCTGGAAAACAACAGTTGCAGAGTACAAAGGACTTTGGCTCTGAGTTTTCTAAAAACTATCAATGTTTTAGTAAGCAAGATGACAGGAAGTCTCAGGAAGTTGCTTAACTGCTTGACTTAGTGAGCACCATTTGACATAATAATATATGTCTTCTTTAGTTTCCGTCAGGAAAGGATAAAGCATTAAACTAAATAGGATACAAAAAATACAACAATCTACATAGGTAGAAATTGTTGGAAAGAGTTAAGGGACTTACAGGTAGTCCTCAATTTATAACGATTCATTTAGTGACCATTCAAAGTTACAATGGCACATAGAAAAGTGACACATGACTGGTTCTTGTACTTATGACTATTGTAGCATCCTCATGGTCACATGATCAAAATTTGAGCGTTTGGTAATTGCCGTGTACTTGACCCATCCCAGGTCATGGGATTGCAGACAAGATGGAAACTTGGATGGGGAGGCACAGAATCTGAAGCAATGAAGCCTGTGTAGGGATGAGGAAGTAGAGCAATCAGGCCGGAAGTTTAATCTGTGAGGAAATTGTCCAATGCTGTGGAAAATTAAGGTTTGGAGAATCGGAGGGAAGAGAAAGGGGGTCAGGTGTAAATGGGCCAGAGGGATTGGAGACTGGGTTGAGGCAGAAGGTTGTAGCATTCAGGGAAGTCGTTTCCTCAGACTTTCTTGCACTGAGCACCTTTGCCAAGAGAGGAATGAGGGAGATTGTGCTTTTCACTGGTGATGGATGGATTATGTGCCATCAAATCAGTGTCAGCTCTTAGTAACCACATAGATAATAATATCCGTGATGATTTATCTGCTACCGCAACTTGAGGAGGTTGCCGGTTTGTTGTATGTGGCGGAAGTTAGTTCTGAGGAGAGGAATTGTCCCTGAAGGACGCTAGGAGATTCATCCTCAACCTTAACATTATTGTGCTAATGTGCGTTATATTCTTCCTGTGTCTTCCTGTGTTTCCTATTTATAGAAGTGAAACTTTAAAAAGTTTAGAACTTGTCAATGTATGTATGTATGTATGTTTTTCATACCAGATGACCTAAAAGGGGCAGAAAACACACCTTAGAGCAGAGGGATACAGACAAATAACTTAGTCATGCAGAACCAGAATTACAAATTAGGAAACTTGCCATGAAGAGAACTGGAGCCTTTCATTTTAAATCATTTCCCCCTGTACAAAAATAGGAAAATATGATATGGTTATATAGGAAAAAAATAAGAGAATCAAAAACAAAAATTATGACTCCTGCCCTTCTTTTGATCAAATAGTTGCTTTATTTCTTTTTCTCATCCATTTTTATTTTTCCTTTGTAATTCTGTTCCCCTTTCTTTTAATCATTTTTGTCCTCAAAGCTATAAATTATCAATTCAATCTTTTCTTCTTTCAACAAAAAAATCCATATAATGTTTCTGGTCTTTCAAATTCCAGTCTTTATCATTTTTTCCTGACCAAAATAGTCCTCAAGCTTTGTCAATTTTATCATCAAATCTTCCACATACATGATTAATTTCTTGTATTTCTTTCCTAGTTCATAGAAAAGAACTATGTTTTAATTCATAAAACCCAAATAAAAACAATACTGGTTTCATCATCACGTTACTCCTCAATATTTTTTTAATCATTGTATTGATTTCAATCCAAAATTTATTTCCTTTTTCACAGATCCATCATGCATAAGAGAAAGTCCCCAGAACGTTAATTCCTGATTGTTTAGAATCTGCCATTAATAATGTGAAATATAATGTGACAAAGAAACAGGGGAAACTGTAAGCAGCCGAATGAGAATGACGAGAACCCTTTTGAGAATTTTGAATACACCTAAGCCTCATTTTCCCCCCCACAAAATTCACATCTTGTCTATCAGCATTGCTGCGGTTTTGGGTATAGAATTTGATGGTTTAAATTTCCAGCACCCTCCAGAGAAAGCTGGCACCTTCCCTATAACGTTTTGAAGCTTTCCAAAACAACGTCTTTACTTGCATTCCTAAGAAAGCCGGATTCCCATTTCATCTAGGCCTGATAAATCTGACTCTTTCCCAGAATTGGATTCAATGCTGCTTTCCAGCCAGTGCAATCAATCACTTAAGGGATGAGCCAGTTGTATTACCTTGTGAGGCAGCACCAGCGCCTGAAAGCCAGGCACCATGCTAATAAAATAAACAATGAGGAACACAGGAAAGTAAAGTGGACCAAAATTGGTTTCTTCAGCCTGTAATCAAACCTGACCGTCAAGAAAAAAATGAGTTCACAGCCAAGGTACCAAGTGCAGAGCTCATGTATTGAAGACCTAATATTGCTTAATATTACACATGATCTGGAACATCCTTTTTCAATTGTCTCTGACAGAATGAAACCACTCATGGCAAGAAGCAGCTGATATGCAGGCAAAGCAAGGCTACAGGAGAGGAAGGCTTCCTACGTCAGAGTAGAAGCCTTCACTATTCACTAGCTGTGCCGTGTCTACTTTACTGTTTCAACCCACTCTTCCCAAACTGAAGAATTTCTTTGGAAGGGCCTGCTTCCATTGAGAACAATAAATGTACGCTTGCAGGGACATATCTCTAAGTGCATGAATAAATGTGGGGTTTTTTTCCCCAAAATCTGGATATAAAATCATGTAACTTGTACTTTTTTTAAGGTTAATTGGCTTCCTATTTTCATGTAAACACGTGTTTCGGAGATTTTGGTATGCATCATTAAAATGTTTGGCAAGCCTTATATGGGCATAGTCTCTTTGTTTCTCTGGAGAACCAGTAACAGAAACGTTGAGTAGTTTGGAGAACCAGCAAATAGGCTGGCCTCACCCCCAGTGCCCCCCACCCGGTCTTCTGTTGCCCTACACAGGAGAATGGAGCTGGAAGGCAGGTTAGTGGTTTGGGGAGGGAAAGGGGGTCTTGCACTATCCTTCCCCTGGCAAGCCCGCCAAGCCATGCCCACAGAACCGGCAGTAAAAAAATTTGAATCCCACCACTGACTTGCACACATTCATTTCATTTAATTCTCCCTTGATGAGCCCAGGAATTAGGACAGAAGTGGAAGTGAAGTGAAACAGGAGAGGCGAATGAAGGGAAGGAGTCTCTTGGAAGAAGAAGACCCCCTTGGTTTCTCTGTGTCAGTTGCCATCCAGGTCCATCAAAACACACCCTCTTTTAAAAGGAACCAGTCAGACTGTGGCAGAAGTATGGAAGTCATATTTGAAATGGAAATTCCTTCTTTCTATTTGAGTGTCCTTCTTCAACCTTTGGCATGCCGGAAATAAAGGGAAAATATATTTGACCAGTTTCTACCAACTGACATGACACCAGCCCATTTTGTAACTAGAAACAATAAGGATATCAAGGAGTAAAAAAGATACTGAAATGTAGTTTAGGGATTTAGTTATGCTTTTAAGGGTTGTTGTGTTTTTTAAGAAAAAAAAAACGTTTTACAATTATCTTTATATTTAGAAACTCCTCAACCTTCTCTCCCTATTACTAGATTTATCTTTAAACACGTGTAATTTTTAAAACATTTATTTTAATGAACCAATATCATCCTCAGTAGTTTCCCCCCCCCCTTCCCTTTAATCATCTCCAACAGCCTATTGAGTTAGCAACTGTCATCGTGGATGCTTTTGAATACCTTTCCTCCAATAAAAGGATCATGCATCATTTCTCTTTATAAAATGTACTCATGGAGCACTTTTAATCATGATATTTTATAGTCTAAATCAGTATTCATTTGTATTTTCTCTCATATGCTTCAGCAACTTATTTATTTTTTGCTCTGCCTGCATGATTTTAATTAGAAAGTGACTTATGAAACTACACTACAAACAACTAAACCCACCTGCTTTTGTAACCGACACATTATTGAGACAATAATAACACAACGTCAAAACAGTAAGGATTCCTTGGGCAATTATTCTCAGTGTCTTCTAATGGACAGGTAGGCATTTGTGGTTATACGTTATTTTCAAGACAGTTACAGAAAGCGATTAAATGCATATACATTCCTTTTCAGAAGTTTTCATTCAAGCCATGACATGTTCATTCAAAGCCATTTTTATTTTTTTTCCCTATTCCTCTTCCTCTGACGCTATACATTTAAATAGAAAAGTCATTTTTCTACTTTTCAGCTAGCAGAAGCTCTCCTTCATGGACAAGTGTCTTCTAAAGCAGTTTATGAACTAGTCTTAACAAATAGATCCCGTTCATACGTAACTGAAGCAGTCCAGATCTTCCCTACATCTGAATCTCTGTGAGGCAACAGAGGGTTTTTAGGGGGAATCAAAGATAAACTCCACACCTCGTCCAACCACCTGGAACTTGGATTTTATCACAAGATATTTATCTCTTCTTTCTCTGCTGTATTCAACGACTTTCTTACCCTCTTTGCTCAATAGCAATAGCAATAGCAGTAGACTTATATACCGCTTCATAGGGCTTTCAGCCCTCTCTAAGCGGTTTACAGAGAGTCAGCATATTGCCCCCAACAATCTGGGTCCTCATTTTACCCACCTCGGAAGGATGGAAGGCTGAGTCAACCCTGAGCCGGTGAGATTTGAACCGCTGACCTGCTGATCTAGCAGTAGCCTGCAGTGCTGCATTTGACCACTGCGCCACCTTGGCTCTGCTCAGTGGCTAATCAGGAGTTTTTATTCGCACTCCAACCCACCTGACAGTGAAAATAAAGTTCAGCTCTTCATATCAGAATTCCTTCTGGGATGGAAAGGCCAACATTGCTTGGGGTTCTTTTATTTTCTAACTGTGGGGATGGTTCCTGTTATTTCCTATGAATTGCATTATGATGCAGACTAAATTTGTCTGTAATATTTTTGCAATATTATATTGCTTACCTGATTCTGATTCTTTGTGAGAGATTTTGCATTTTTCTTTATTAAATATCGTTCTGTTGTTTTCATCCCATTTTTAATCAGAAATGTTATTTCTATCTTCCAGGCTATTATTTATCTTACTAACAAAGACCTAACAGTGAAATTTATGACACCTTATTTTATACTTCACATCATTTTCATAAAAAAAGCTCTGAAAGGACTTTTACATACAATTTTGAGTCAATTGTGTGCTCTTTCAGCTGTCATACTATATTTAGCAATTTTGCTAATCATAACAGGATGGGACATTCATTCCCAATCTCCTCAGGATTCCATCTAAAGAAATACCTTATTATGCTTCACCTAAACATATTTCTACCAGTCCTTGTCACTTTACCCATTCCAGATAAAAATCATTTTTATATATCTCTCCAAATTACATAATTTGTTTCTGCCAGTCATTTGTCTGCAGGCTTCTTTCTTCCCTGTGGTCTTTTCCCACAGACTAGAAGTGTGGATGAAAAGATCACCAAGTCTCCACTATCTTGAAATTCCTTTTTTACATCTTCAAAATCCATAAGCATATGGTTGTATTTGCTTTTTCTTATTTAGCAATAGCAAAAACATTTGGACTTATATATAGCTTTACAGTGCTTTACAGCCCTCTCAATGTTATTTACAGAGTCAGCATGTGGGTCCCAACATTCTGGATCCTCATTTTACCGACCTTGGAAGGATGGAAGGCTGAGTCAACCTTGAGCCAGTGGGATTTGAACTGCCAAACTGCTAGCAATCAGCAGAAGTAGCCTGCAGTATTGCACACTAACCACTGTGCCACCATGGCTCATTTGCCTCATAGATGGGTGTTCTGACCCCCGTCCTCCGTCCAGTAACGAAAGCCGAGACAAGCTTAAATGGAATGTCCTTTAATAACAAGTCCAGACTCTCGGTGGCTGAAAGCCAAATAAACAAACAGATAAGGACTTTGGCAGCAAGTCCGACAAACCTCGGCAGCAATGCAAACAAACTCTGGCAGCAATCCAGCCTGCCAAGTTTGTTTCTCTTTAGTCAAACGTTGACCTCTGCAAGAAGGGCGTGGCACAAGCAGTCTCTTTTATAGTCTGGAGAGGATCTTAATGAGCATCAGCTGAGCGTAATTACCTCCTGTAATTACGTAGTTGTTCGAAGGCGTGCATCCCGGAACAACTCACAGTTGGATTCTGGATCACTCTCTCTTGTCTCCTCCCCATTGATCCAAGGCTCAGGCGCCACCTGGTGGCCAACCAGTCTCTCTGAGCCCTGCTCGGACTCGGAACCCTGTCCAGCGTCCTCCACATCCTCCAGAGCCGACTCATAGGGCCCCTCGCTGTCGAAGTCTGGTGGCAGCTCCAATGGCTCCTGCCGGGCCACAACAGATGGGTAAGAAAGTTGTCAGTGTACTTCATACAGCTTCACATTCCCGGTCAGTGGTCCAATCAAACCATACAGTTCAAAAGCTGATCCACCTTATTGGAAGATATTCCTTTTGGTGCCTCTTCCTTCCATCCCCTGGGCTTTCTCCATTCCTTGACTCTCCTCCTTATGGAAACTTGCTGCTTCGACCTGTTCTTGTTCTAGCACTTCCGTTATCATACAGGAGAACAAAGTTCTGTTTTACTTTCCTTATTAGATCACTCAGTGGTTTTTTGGATTTCTTCTACCTAGAAAAGTTCCCTATACAAATTTCTATCAACATTGTACACTACACTTTTCACACAATAATATTAAACATTCCCAATACATATATAGATTTTCCAGATATTAAAAAGTTCAATATAATCCTTACAAATTATCAGTATGTTATATGCTTATTTCTAAGATCGAGCTAGATACACAGAAATCACATTTCTGCTCCTGCCTGTCTGAAAATGATAGACGAGCTATAGACTCCTCTTCAAAAATGATTACAGAGAATCTAATTTATTTAAAAATGAAATTTCCAGGATATAACTTTACATTAATTATTAACAATTCACATTTCCAGAAAATAATCAGGGCTACAAATTTCTACCTCTCATTACATTCTGCACATACACGCTTATGCATATATGGGGAAAACATTTTAAAAACAACAAATCAGCTGGTAGCATAGCAGCATATGCTAAATAAGGATTCACAAGCCAATCTGGACCTTTTTCACCAAGGAAAATCTTGTTTATCCCACTGCACAGTCCCTCCAGCGGAACTTCTCTCTGCTTTGTGTACAAACCTAATGAAGCTATTTGTCATTTGACAACTTTGCAGCCCACAAATGTTACCGTGCTCTTTCTTCTTTACGCTCCCTGAGTCACAAAGTCCAATGTCTAATATTTTTGTCATCTGTACTACCAAGGTTTCTAAGACAGGCAGAGACACCGAGAGAGACAGAATAGTGGATGGGAAAGCAAACACAAAACCCTGACCTCAAATGTCTTCCAAGATAGAAAAGTGGGGGTGATGAGACATAAAATGTCAGATAATCTTCTTTTTAATTCATCTCACATAGTTTATGATCTTTGGCTCAGCTAGGAAAGTTCCAGGCATGTGGCATTTCTATAGCAATGAATAGCTTCAAGGGTCTGGTATCTGCAGAGGCTTGAAGCTGTATATTTTGGGGCTGCATCCATCAAATGTGATTGTAAGATCACAGTCCAAGCAGTCTCTGAGGGCTCATTAACTGTGTAATTTCAACTCCAACAAACTGTTTATATCCTAGCAAGATGATTGCTGTACTGTAAATAGGTGTAGCCTATTAAAATAAATCTTAGGTTCTCTAATTGAGCAAGAAAAAGGAGGAAAAAGAGGAGTCATTTCTCGAGAGGGTCTACATTTTTCCCTGACTGAAACCATACATATGGCCGCCATAATTACACCTACTGAACAGAGGGGAAACACCTACATGATAGGCGATGCCACCACTGGCACTGAAGAGCGAGGGCCTACTTGCCACCAAAAGAGACAAAAATAAAGGGCTGATCCAGATTCTAAAATGGTCTCTTTTACTTCTGGAGCTCCTTGTTCTGTTCCTGGGAGATGCCGTTGCTCCTCGTTCCTCAGTATTCTCTGAGGAATGATATTTCAGTTGTGGTTCAATTAAGTGGCTTTGCTGTATTATATGTTATAACTGTATTATGAAGCAACTGCTAAAATGCAAAGTTTCTCTTCTGATCGGGAATAATACAAAGAAAACAATGCCAGGAAGATGAACAGCATCCATCCAGAGCAATTGGGCTGGACTGAAGAAAGCTGGTAAATGGACAAGAGTGACAAGTATGAAGATGAACCCACTCCAGGACGGCTTTACCATGTGGATATTTACAGCGTAAATAGAGCTGAATGATTAGATAAAGGTAAGCTTCCTATTCCTTTCCAGCTGGTTTGGCTTTTCTTTCCCCTCATTCAGCCTCTGCTTTACTCTCTTCAGCCCTTTGGGTTCTTTCCGATCTGCTTTGGCATCTCGGTGGGTTCCTTAATTAGTTCTCCATTCATCTGTGACTCACGACAGGTTTCTCCTTCCCCATAAGTACGATGGTCATGATTGGCTCACATAGCAGCGTAACTAAAGGTTGTCATTCCATGGCTGGGAATACAAATTTTAGGCACACTTTATGTGTAATGTTCACCTCCAAATCAAAGAACAACATTTAGACTCCCAGAGGTGGGTTTTTTTTTGATCAACTTGAAATCCAATGCAAAGAAAAATCCCTTCAACTCCAGCTCATCAACCTCCCTCCCTACTTTCCCTTATTAGATAACTGAAGTGGGAACCGTAATGGTGATTGTGACTGTGCCTCCATCTTTGCTCTCCCTGTGACTATAGAAATGTTTCCTGCCTCCCTTCTTCCTCTGTTGCGTGACAGAAATAATTTAAGAGCATCCAGAGGTAAAAATAGTTTTTTCTTTCTTCCAGGTATAAAAGTTGTGCCATAATTCCATAGATAGTATTTTAGAATTCCACTTCTGAAGCAGTTTAGTAAAGTCACTAGGGATTTGCCTGCAAAAATTTTAAAAGTGGCCAGAATTGCATTTAAATCAGTTTTTCTGTATTTAAAGAGTTTTAGTTTCCATATATCAATTCTTCCTTTCCCAAACCCAAAAAGTTAAAAAATGTGAACAAGAAAAAAAAAGATGCATGGTTCTGAATATGCATAAAAATATAGAGGTTACTTCTTTATAGGAGACTGAAAATATTAAATTAACAGTGATGTGAACTTGGGCCAGGAGTGGAGAGCACAGTAGATCCCTGATCTTCAGACCTGCATTGCTATTTCAGTTCTAAAGAGAGCCAGATGTGGCTCAATTAAGTGCCTTAACTATATTATATATTATGTTATGAAGCAGCTGCTCAGATGCAGAGTTTGTGTTCTGATCTGTTCTGATACTAAGAAAATAATATTAGACAAGAGTTTATCCAGATTTGAAAAAACCTACAACTTGGTGCTTTTTTTAAAGGTGTATGTTAAATTAATTAAATTATTAATAATCATAAGTTGCCTATTATCTTTTTATTTGCTTGTTGGATCTACTGGGAGGTTCATCGCGTGCAGGCCCGCCCCAATGGAGACCCTGCTTGTTTGTCTCTGGCTTCTGCTTGATGTTAGATCAGATGAAACTCAAATCATTTGGGACTGCATTTCATTGAACGCTACTAACCAGTATAAGATAGAGAGAACAAAACACTTTACTGAGCATTCCCAATATTTGATCTAGAAAAAATTCTAGAAAGAATTTGCCTTCTGATACTTGTTGGCAAATTCTGCCTTCTGCTGATTGGTAAACTTAAAAACCTAAGAGTCTTGAAGATCAGATTCACATGCCACCGGGAAGCCCAGAAGCAAAATATGCATGCAAAAGCCCTTTTCTATTGTTAGGTCCCATGAATTCAATGACATACTTTCTCCCAAACAAAAGATAGCTATTGATCACCTTTTATTCCACTCCCTCTCCCTACTAAGCCTCCTATGCTGGTAAAACACAACCGCTTCCTGGATTGGAAAAATCCATAGTTTAAGTGTGGTGATCAAAGTTAATATTACTGTAGATTGGTGGGAGTTCACTGAAAACTCTTCTTTCAAACATTTCCAAGTGGTAAGAAGATGGCTTGTTCCATCTTTATTTCCAGTTTTTTCCTGGTTAAAAACAATCCCTATGAGAATTTTCTTGCTTAATTTTTTTTTTTTTGTATCTAGAAACACTGATTTCCTGAACGTTCCCAGCATTGTTGTGTATACTTAATTAGATTTCATTACAACACCTTTGTAAACAAAATTATTCTAATTTAAAAGTAGTAAATATATGAAAATTATCTTTTCAGGAACATAATACCTGAATACCATCTTTACTAAAACTTATTTAAGTTTTGCTATTATTAAAAGGAGAAAGATCTCCAATTCTGAATAAATTGATTCTCTTATTGGCTTCCCGCTTGGACACTAATATGATTTATTAACTCAGACTGAACAACATGCTATATGTTTCATTTTTTCATTCATTTGGTTGTCAGTTCTCTGTGAGTCTGAGTGTATATCCAGAAAGGAAAAAATATAATGGCTGTGATTGTCAAAATAATCATTTCATGAAGTCAAATTAATATATATATTTAGTATAGTTTAATATAAACATTAATAATAGAAATTAGGCTTGTTTCCTTAACAAGTACTTTAAAATTCTTCTTACTGTACTAATATTTCCATCAAGTGCCATCAAATGTGTCAATTATATTATAAATCATATTTGATATAATGTCCCACCCAGGGACTAAATTTTAAGCAGTTTCATAGATTACTATCTAATGAATTTAAAATATATATATATATATTTTCCCATGCAAAAAACTTTTCAGATAATTCTAAGTCTTTACATATTCAGCTGCTGACATATAAATACTTCACTATAGATTGCATAGTGAATATACATGACATTTATAATTAGAAGATATAAATGCTGTAGAAATGTGTTAACAAAAACTATAACTATAATCTTTATTTTCAGCTAGGACCACGCTCTGCGTCCCTTCCCTTTAATGCCAAGGGCTTAAATTTAGTAACAAAGGGAACCGTCCAATAGAGAATAAGGATCCTTCCATGCAAGGTCTGATATGTCACTTTGGAGTCAGTTTAGGACCTCTTTGTTCATACAATGTCAAGTAGATTAGAGGGATAAGATGATTTATTGCTGGGTCAGCTTTTATATATTTGAAACCAGAGTCTTAAATACTTTTTCCCAATTTGGAGGAAATTTTGCTTCCATTCATCTCCTGGCTTCCAGGCTTCCCACATTCCAGCAGATCTTTTTTCTTTTTAAAGAGACTGATGGGTTTTCAGTTCTCTTACATAGAAACAATTCCTTTTTTGGGTGTGTGAATTGCGGGGAACGGCATTGCCTTAAACCAGAAAAAACAAAACAAAAATGAAGTAAGACTATTGAACAGGCTTGGGGTACAATCAATTGATTGTTCTTTTGTTCACGTGGCAGGAGAGTAAACTTTATTCTTCTCACCACACTGAAGTTGACAGCATTAAAATTATTACTGATCACCTTTAGTTTTTAATAGATGAAGGTGATTTTGAAATATCATAAGTCTCATTGACCAAAACTGATTGCAATTTCAGGCAGCTGTGTCCCATTCTGAATCTTCCCAAATCCCCAAATCTTTGGAATATTTGGACCACGCTTTGTCATGAACCTCAGTCTGGTGTTATCCCATTCTGGCATCATTTTATTTTTTCTTAATGTACAGTATAAGCTCAGAAAAACATCTGTGCTACTTCATTGTGTTTTTAATAGTTGTTATTTTTCTTTTATTTATTTTTTAATATTTATAATCTATCTTGCTTCTAAAGGATTTTGGGCAACATTCAAAGTGAGATAGAAAAAATAATCAAAGGAAGGAAACATAGGAATAAAATCCAGTAAAGCCTCCAGGATAGATACCCACAATCAATAAACTGATTAAACTAATTTTTGGAATGTAAGCAAAGAGGGCTATACAAATATCTCTGTGGGGAAATCTTCCCAATTTTATGGAGAATTTTCAACAGAAGCATATATTTAAAAATACGAAACTCTGAACTAAAGCCAATAAAATTTGCCTCCAGTTCCTTAACTTTCTTTCCATATGATTTAGCTTGTTAGATTTCTTACTTAAATAATGCAGGGAAAAATGGATTGGTCAGTGTGAATCCTTTAAAATAGGTAAATGATGAAAGAAGATTTGACTGGA
This sequence comes from Thamnophis sirtalis, assembly GCF_051295495.1. NCBI lineage: Eukaryota > Metazoa > Chordata > Lepidosauria > Squamata > Natricidae > Thamnophis > Thamnophis sirtalis. Next base: position 177,858,633 of record NW_028261382.1, read on the forward strand.
GGAAAAGTCAACAGTGCATTGTCTATGCGGAATTAATATTATTACCCCAGAAATTGTCGAATTGAAGTGATTGCTTTAGAAGTGGAAATTCCAGAAAGGACACCATTGTCCCGTTTCTTCCAACAGAGCTTTTTTTTTTTAAATAAAAAGAAAAATTGCCTGAAATCTAAAATATATGGATATTTTGATTTACTTATAAATCTCAAGGCTATTAAGATAAGCCAGGTTTCAGTTTGTATAATTGTTTATCCAAACAAACACTATTCTGTTTTATTATTTAGAAAATTAAACACTTCCGACAAATATGGTCTGGTTATAATTAATTACAGAAACCTTTTGGTTACTTCTAGTTCAATATGGGCTTGCCCTACACAAAGTCTATAATATTTAAAACTTAAAATTGTAGTCACAGATTACATTTGATATAGGAAAACAGCATTTATATATCAAGAGATGAGGAATTAGTGTTCCTGGTTCAGATGTTCCTGAATTATAATTTTCAGCCTTCCTGAAATTTGGCCATGATAGCTAGGACAGCAAGAAACTGCACTAGTCAAGTAACATCGGACCACACGTTTCCCACTTTTGAAGTGTTCTAAACATTATACACACACACACACACACACATTTTGTTCATCAGTTTAACAAGTAGAGTACATCAGTACTGATTATACTTTGCTGCAGATGGGAAGTGAGTCTAAAAGAATCATTTGATGGAGTTCACCAATTGAAATTGAAAGGAATTATTTGAATTAAGAATATTAATTTTTTAATCATTACCTTGCAACATTTTTCAGTATTCTATTCATTTAATCAAGAAAAAAACAAATGTAGACAGACAATCTGTCCCAATAAATTTTATGAAATTATTTGGAGCTAAGGACTCCAAAGGACTAAACTGCTAACCTCCTTCTTTATGGCATGTAAAGATTTACACCTATCAACGTAAGAGTCATATTTCTTACAGGTATTCTAGCAAAATATAATCTGAGCAAGTAACAAGAGAATTAAAATGCTTTACTACCTCAATTATTACTGTACATTATTTTAAATTGCTCAAGAGACAACCAGATAAATTCAAAGAATATGGCTGTTTTATGAGGGTTAAAAAAAGATGAGAAAAATGATGTTTAAGAGCTTGGTTAATGGAGCCTCACAAAGTAAACCTGTTCGAGAGTCCAAATAAATTCTGATTATTAGGCAAAGTTTGTTAATATTTTATGTAAAATAAGTGCAAATTAGATTTTTTAAAATATTTTTGTTATCTTATAAATATAAATAAGTAGCAGCATTTTTATTGACCAGGTAAAAATCCCTAATCAGGCAAGTGAAAATGTGATAATAGATGATATAAATGGGTGAGTGGGTAGGTAGGTAGGTAGATGATAGATAGATGATAGATAGATAGATAGATAGGTAGGTAGGTAGGTAGGTAGGTAGGTAGGTAGGTAGATAGATAGATAGATAGATAGATAGATAGATAGATAGATAGATAGATGATAGATAGATAGATGATAGATAGATAGATAGATAGATAGATAGATAGATAGATGATAGATAGATAGATAGATAGATAGATAGATAGATAGATAGATAGATAGATAGATAGATAGATAGATAGATAAGGTAGGCAGGCAGGCAGGCAGGCAGGCAGGCAGGCAGACTTTCCATCAAATTGCTTCTCTGTCTTAAAACCTGAATATTCAATATATACACATTGCAATAAGCAATATGTATGTTTATTTAATATATAGTCAGAGGCAACACTTCCTTAATAAATGTCCATCTATCTAGAGAGACCAAAAGAAGATTTATTTTTTTAACATTGCTTCATCTTTGATCACACTGACAGAAAAATCAAAAATCAAAAACACATGCTAATGGCAAAATGATACTGCACAGTGTATTCATTACTTCGATTTCTCAGGATATTTAGTATTGTACTAATCCTAAACAAATATTACAGTTTCTGATCATGCTGTGCATACCTACACTTTATATTGTTTGACTGCTGAAAGTTTTTCAAATATAAGAATGCTACATATTGCATGGATTTATTTCAGAGGTCAGAATCATTGATATAAATGAAATAAACCTCTGCTGGAGAAATCTGACACTAACACCATATGCTATAGGTTGCACATGAGACCCTCTGTTTGGGTTCCTTACCTTTTTTTAATTAAAAACCACGGAAGATAAATAATTTAACTTCATTTTTTACTCTTTCTAATTAAAAAAAAATCATTTTCATGGGCCTTAGGCACTATGGACACTTTACCTAATGGGTAAGTTGGTCCTGACTTTAGGACTTGATTTTAATACTTAATTTTAATATTAATACGGATAACATGGGGGGAAGGGGGGGGTTGGATAAATTGTGTTGGTTCATTGTGAAAAACTGAAGGAAAATGCAAAAGACAGAAGGAATGTAACTAACTGGAGTTACTGCCTGGCTACAAATCTTCCTGCCACCCTTTTATAACTCCCCAGCTGGAGGATTGAACGGAGGAGGGCTGCTCTCAAAGATAATCTATAGGTTTCAATTAATGCAGGATGAGGCTGCCGGAATGTCAGTGAGTAGAATCACACGGGATCATATTATGACTGACTCTAATTCTTTGCGGTTTACTTGATGCTGAATTGTGGTGAAGCTTTTTATTCAAGGCCAACATTGCATGCAACCTAATACCTCAAGAAAGGCCACTTCCTGTACCATTTTTACTACCTTCAGGACAAGGTTTGATATTATCCAGGGCGGTCAGGCTTTTGAAGGGGAGCCTCATGAAGCCTCCGGAGGGCGAAAAGTGGCCGAAAAAGAAGTCTGAACTCTGCTGGCCAGTGCGCGTATGCGCGTGGGTGCACTGCAGCTGACAGGGCAACGCCCTGCTTGCCCTAACAAATGGCTCCGCGTGCCACTTGTGGTGAGCCTGCCATAGGTTCCCCATCATGGATCTAGGGAAAAGCTTCTGTAAGCCACTCATATATTCTCTCATAATTTTGCTAGTAGGTATCTTCTGCATAGCACCATGATGGAGGCCTAATCAAGGTTCTATAAAAGAAAACCATCCTTCTGGAATGTCTAATTTAATCAGTGGCTAAATTCATACATGTCAGTGGACTTTTACTCTAGTTTTGATCAAGCCATTATAAACTGAATTTACACACTGCACTAAGACAATAGGAACAAGGTTATGGAGATTCATGGATAGAGCTTTGACGAAACTATCTAAAAACCATTAAGATGATGGATACATTAGCACACATTGAGAGTGGGGAACTATTCCACTAGGAAGAGAGGAATGGATGCAATAGCAGTGGCTAACGAAGGCTAAGTGAGAAATATATTTTAAAGTTCCGGAGATCACGATGACTGTTTCTTTTATAACTACACTTTGAACTTGATTTTTAGGACAATTTGCGATGTTATACCGTTGCAATATCCTAGTGGTCATATGATCAAAATTTGGACATTGGACATTGGCACCTGGCATGTATTTACTTTGTAGTGATCACTCCTCAATGGGGAGGTCAGCTTCACTTAATAACCATGTTGCTAACTTAACATCTATGACAAGAGAGGTCATGCTTTTCTTAGCATAGTTACTTAAACAAAACTTACTTAACAACTGTCTCACTCAGCAACAGAAATTTTAGGCCCAATTATGCTTGTAAGTCAAGGACTAGCTATGGTCAAAATGTTGGGAGAGCTGGTATTTAAATATGTGATGTTTTTATCAGGTTTTTATGTTTTGAAAAATCCAGAACAGAGCAGTAACAAAATAAATAAATAAATAAATAAATAAATATTTATATTCTTCCTACAATGTTCTTGATAACATGAGATGCATCTACACCTCTTTTAAAGTATGCAGGGACTTAATTATGTTTGCTGCACGTGAAAAAAAAAATCAGTAAGCTAGGACCATGGCATCAGAGAAGCATGGCTTCAGTTTTGTAGGTTGGGATCTGCCCAGCGTTCAATGTAAAACAGGCAGATATATAAATGATTTAAATAAACAAATTCCACAGCCCCATTCTTTATCTGTTCAATACTCAATAGAGTATTTTTTTAAATGATCTGCTAACAGCTTCCTAAGGCTAATCCAATTCAGAGCTGCTGTAATAATGATACGCTACTAAAGAATTCTACATTCCAACACTGTTTAACTTTGATGGAAGTTATATTAATAGTTATTACGCTTCTGATTTGTTGGGCTAGTAGCAAATTCTAACTGACTTTGGGAGATCAAGAATGCTAAAAGTGTTTGGAAAGACGCATCTTTGTTTGTTGTATGTGTAATCCTGTAAAGCTTTAATTTAAGGACTTTAGTCAATTTGCAAGCCCCACAATCTGATACTTTCCTCCCACTCCTGTATCACTACCCATTCTTACATCTTTTAGCCAACGTGACTCTGTGCAAATAGGAATTACTGACCTTTTCTTCAGGAGGGGAATAGATGGCATCAATCTTCACCCAGTCCATTAGAAAGACAAACTCTGTAATCTATTCCAGTTCTGCAGGGGGAAAAAACAAGACAAAACCCCCGTTTCTTCTGCAAACTGAAGCAAAATTGTTTGGTCTCACAGCTGCTGCACTTTACCTCACTGTAGGCCAGGCCTGCAAAGCTCATAGGAAGAGCCACATTAACACCTTAAAAAGTATCAGTGTTCCCAAAGGAATCCCATCCAAGGTGCCCATCAACTCTTTTGTGCCTAGCCGTGTGGCATCAGTGAGGGAGCCAGCAGTGGATGTGAGACGTTGGAGGAATTCGGCTGTTTTAAAACAGGAGTGGCTGCAAAAACCTAGATGGCGGATCCTTTATGGCAGCAGTGACATTTAGTGGCAGTGGATCGGTTATTTTTAAAAGTAACAAAGCAGCTTGGTGGTGATGAAAGAAATGTCCCTCTGGGTTCGGCTCCAAGAGGGGGAAAAAGACACTGGAGATGACATGGAGGCTGCTTGGAAAGATGGTTTATTGGTAAGGTGACCAGATTCTCAGATTGGTAAAGAGGGACACCTTTGACCGGGGGGTGGGGGGTGGGGGGGTGTTGATTCAAAATTTTATACGGAGCAACAAAAATTTTCATACAACGCAAAAATAGTATTGTAATGTTTTTTTTATTTCAACACAACTACAATTTACAAATATAAATTGTAACTGTTGCCAAACATCAAAATTTTGATCACGTGACCATGAGGATGCTGCAACGGTCGCTAAGTGTGAAAATGGTCGCTAAGTGTGAAAAATGGTCATCAGTCACTTTTTTCAATGCCATTGTAACTTTGGTCACTATACCACCTTTCTTGCCACAGTTCTTAAGTGAATCTTAAGTGAAAATGTTATATCTTAAGTGAATCTTAAGCCTTAAGTGAAGATGTTATACGGTAGAACCTCTGGTCACGAACGCTTCTGACCAAAATATTCACATTCTCCTCCCTCCCCCCCGGCTGCTGATTTCCCCTTCTGCACCATTTTTTTTGTAAGCGCCAAATTTCCAAAATTAGGTTTGATTCATGACCAAATCAGTTTGCGACCAAAGTTATAGAAGGAATTATGGTTGTGACCAGAGGTTCTACTGTATTCATGCCTTTACATTCTCCTCAAAATGTTGCACAGCCTTGATAAGTTTCTAATACAGATAAAATTAAATGCAACATCAAAACCATAAAAAAGTAAAATTAACCTGGCTGGAAAATCCTATGCCTGTCTTGCTATTATTATTACTGACACACTTGCTGCAGTATTTGATGGCTAAAAGGAAAAATATATATATTGTTAAAGTGTGTATTATGTTCCCTCCCATGTCTTGTCTGCTGCGTTGATTTTGAATCCATTAAAAGAGCTTATTTTACATCAAATCCCTCTCTTATTATTCTCCTACGTTCAATGAACCCTAAGAGACAGCAGACTATACACACATGGAATTCCTGTAACTGTATAGTGTTACACATATTGTTTTGAATAAAAAAACAGCAGCTGCACATTTTTAAAAACCTACATTATTTTAAAATGCATAAAAAAATAAAAGAAAAAAAACCAGCTCACTTACCAGAAAGTTTCTTTTCCCACCATCTTGGAGGAGTCCTCCAACCTCCATGCCCCTCCCCTCTGGAAAATCCAGGAAGTAACACTGGCGACCCCTCTAGCCATTTCCTGCAGCTCTATGGTGCTAGATCATTTTTTTCTTATGAGGTAAACGCAGCGCGTTTACCTCATAAGGGGGGTAAAGGTCAGTTTTCTTGCTTTAACGTTTTAATATCTTCAGTGAAAGTACTGAGACAGAGAGAGAGAGAGGGAATTTAGACAGGGTGTCTAAAATTGTTAAAAATCGTGCTTGCCACGCTGAAATCGGTAGGTCTGGTCACCCTATTTATTGGTGGACAGGACCACATGGCTTGAGCCCTGAACAGAAAAGGGGATCACGTGCTTCAATGTTGGTGGAGAAGAAGAGAAGGGCTGAGGGAGGGGCTTGCTAGGCTTTTTATACCCTGTTTAGTCCCACCTCTCTGTTTCCTGTTCCTGTGTAAGAAATGTATTCTGATTGGTTGTCAGAATCCCATGGGGCCATGCAGGGGCTACTCTCTAGGCTGTGTTTTGAATCCAGGTTTGGTTGAGTTCTCAGATGCCATGTGGTGAGTTGAGTACAGGGCCAATATTATCATGCTTTAATCCCATCGCCCTGGAGCTGAATGGGAGAACTCTTTATTATGTAAAGAGACTAGCTTGGTCATCTTAATGGCCCATTGACAAAGTGGGTGGGGGCAGGGAGCTACAGGGAGCTATTCTCTTTTAAAACATGTTTCTTCCTTTTCACATCCAAGGAAATATAATATTCTGCCTTTTCAATATTTCCTAGGATATTTCATTTTTCTGGGAGAGGGCTGGGTGATAACTTCCTACAGTGGACTGGATAACCCTAACTTGTGAGCCGCCCTGAGTCCCCTCAGGGAAAAGGGCAGCATACAAATAAATAAACTATAAACTATATGGTAACAGTCCTGCTGTCGGCCAACACCTCATGTCCAACTTATAGCAGTTTCAGTAATGCCCTTTTTCTCCTTTTTTAAAAACAGATTGCCTGAGGAAATAGTGAAAAAAAATGCATGTCCTTTTTTCTAAAAAGAAATGAAATAAACATGTTGATAGAAGGGGGAAATATGGGCCTGCTTTTTTTTAAAGCCCATTGACAAAAGTTCTGCCACTTTCCCTCTTTTAAAACTCTTTTCCCTCCTCCTTTTTCAAAGATTCCCCCAGAGTAGTAAAGAAGCGATGGGATCTGCCAATCGTAGTCATGGGAAGAGTGGTTTGGACAGAGGATCAGGCTCTCACAAGGGCCCAATTGGAGGAAGGGGTTGAAATGTGAAAATGGATTTCTTAAGCCATCTTTATTTCCAGTCAATTTGGGTTTGGGAGTTGAACACAGCTAAAGCTAGAGGGTCAAAAAGTCCTCTCAAATCCCCAAATCTTAACTATACTACAATCTTTATTTTAAAAGGTGGGTGAGTCTTCTTTATTCCTTGGTCTGAGATTTTAAACTTTAACTTGATTATTTAAAATAACTCGCTCATGTCATTTCATGTATCTGATCATATCATAATGTCAGACTGTGTTATGCTTTTCTTGGAATGTTCCCATAGTAGAAATCTCACTAACCTTTCTAGTTCTTCTTTCTTGCCATATAAGGTATTGTTGCATCCTCCTTAAATAAACCCATTGATCTACAATGCCACATACATCTTTAAACATATACATTTCAACTTGTATGAAATATTTCATAGTACAATTTATATGCTAAATTCTACATAATGTGTGGGGTGTGTTTGTAAAAGAGCTTTGACAGGGAAATAAGACTTCTTTTGATGACTTTACCAAATGAGAAATGAGCAGAAGGTTCCTCAAAACTCGACAAGCAAAGAAATCCTTATAATATTAGTTTAGACAGCCTGAAGAAATTCTTCTTGAGGGGAACCAGGCCATCCTCTTTTAACCAGCACTAACCCACTGAAACAGAAGATCCTCTGTTCTTTCTTTCTGGAGAATGTCATTCTTATCTTGGTTGAATAAGAACAGAGATGGGTGATTTTCACTGAGAGGATGCAGTAATATGGGTGACACCACAAAGTTGTGGTTCACAACAAGAAGTGGTAGATATCCGATTGTCACCAAGGACAGTGATTATCATCGCCACATTGTCCTACAGGCAGGCCCGAAGGGAAGGAGAGATTTGATCATCTGTTTTAACCTGATGGGAATACCAGAGAATGTGCAGGGGTCCCAGGTGGCCTCTCTGCATGACATCACTGTAACTAAGGCTTCAAATCCACCTAAAATACTTGGGATGCAGATGGGGAAGAAGAGATTGATTGGAGGGAAAACCTCGCATTCAAGAAAGCTAAAATTCTTTCACTCCCCTCAGGGTCAATTAAACAAGGGAGAATTGTACAAACGGCAGTCAGTGGAGGAATATGAAGAATACGCAAAAAAAAACTATTCAAAATTAACTCTCAAATGGCATTAATTCTGACATTGGATTTCAAATGATAGGCCATTAAGCTCATTGTTACCTGCCACATATAAGTTCTGAGGAAAGCAGGGATAAGTTAAAAAAAAACCCTCTGCAATTACAGAACATTTTGAAAAATTCATGAAAATCAATGGCGAGCTATAAGTTTGGCCTTTTGCCCTTGTTAGTCTTTTGAGCAACTTTTCTCAAGGTTCAGTAGCAGCAATTTCTTCAGGAAAAAAATGAAGCCATGGATGTATAGAATAGATCTTAGATGCAACTTGAGCTCATATTAATTTCTTTTCTTAATAAATTAGGTTTCACCTGCCATACTGCTTTTAAAGAGTGCAGCCCCCCCCCAAAAAAAACGAGGTTGCAATCAAAAAGGAAAAATATTTTGACTTATGTTTACCAGATCATATGTTAGTTTCCTCTGAAAAGGAAAAGACAATCAACCGGCTGTCCCCCTGATTTTAAAACATTCAGAGCCAAGTGGAACATATTGTGCCTCCTGTAGTATATTTTAAAGCAATTAGAAAGCAAGATTTTTCAGTATATATTTGAGTGCCAAAGAGATTGCTCTCCAGAGCTCCAGGCAGAAGGTAGAGAAGAAGGAGTGGCACAGTGTTAGAACCACTTGGAAGAATGCACCATAAAAAGTGCTTTGGAAATGCAAAATAAAGGATAGAAAATATGGTATGATTAGCAGCAATCAGTAATATAAACCTATCCAGTTTATCTCTTCTCTTAATCATTAAGGGTAGAGGAAGAACTCCAGATATTCAATAAGAAATATTTGACAGACCACACAATCACGGGTACAAGGTTGTGACTTCTGAGATTAATATTTCTCTGTCACATGGCTTAATTTTTTTTAAAGACAGAAGAGTATTAGAACAAACCAGTGAAGTGATCCTTTTGTGTTTAGTATAGATTGAGTATCTATTTTTGTTTGATTTATTGTTAAGTTACTCAACAACAATACAAGTATAGTACATTAGCTAGGGATGAGTTTATAAAAGGGTAGAGGATTTTATATTTACTGTGGTGTTGTGCTCTCCATTTCTTCAATGAGATAATAGAAGAAAATATAAGAGGAAAGGTTCATAACAGCAAATACTATAGTTTTTTTTTTAATGAAGTTAGATACAATGATTAGGTTGAAAATGAAGGCATGGAAGGGTTCTGTTCCATTGGGACAATAGCTTCAAAGCTCTATTATCTTATGACATCAGCTGCAGAAAGCTGAACTGGTTTATTTCTGGCTGGGAATTTGAAATCCAATTGAAATTGGTCATATTTATATCTTTGTTTTATGGTTCAGGGGCCCCTCCGTGTTGGCCACGTCCTCACTTGAAGAAACGTCTGCCTCGTTGAATGGGCTTCAAATCTTTCAACAGGAACGGTGGCTTGACATCTTTTCAGCTACTCCTCAGAGGTACGGATGGGTTTAAAAAAAAAATCAACCAGACACACTAAGTTAGAATGTACAAGAGGAAAGTTTTTTTTTTCCTTTTTAGTGAACAGGTTTAAAGAAGACTGGGGATTATTTTCAAACTCCCTTTGAGGAATTTCGGCATGGAAGTGCTTATTTATAAAAGAGATTTGAAATAGAATTATAGTCTATTTTGTGCGTATGTAGTAATGGTCAGAATTGACATCCAAAATGGAGGACATCTAATTATCCAGCTTTAATCCAGAGATTGGTCTCTTGGTCCTGAATTGTGAGAGATTTTAAGGCAACAATTGATACTTTAACAAGATTTCGTTTCATAATATAATGTGACTACATGTACAATTTTTCTTTAATACCTTCTCTATCTGTCAATCAATTGATTTCTTGGGAAGAAAGACTATCTGTTTCAAATGTAGACAAATGTATATTCACTGGCCATTCACTTCTGCAGAATATTGGAATTGGGTCAATTTTAGCCATGCCAGTTTAGCTGATGGCAGAAAATGGTGGAGGTAAATTTCTAATTGTCTACAATCAAATTAAAGCTAAATGCCATTTTCAAATAGCACCTTCTAGATACCACATGGTATCTAGAGACTACATATTTGAACAAAGGAATATGTGAACTGTGGTATTCAGGAAATCACAAAAGATAATTTCTCAGTAGGGTTTTACTGTCTTGAGCATTCTCCAAAGTAGATAAAAAGTAATCTAATTGCTAACATTTTTTTGTATTAATTTAAAGCTTGTAAAGTGTTATACCACATGTCAAATATTCATTAGCCTGAAACTAAAGAATGGTTAGACATCTAGAAATTCTCATCTCTTGTTGAAATTTATACCTCAACTTTTCAAACCTCATTCCTGGATTGATCTCATTAATCATTATATGATTTCTCCCTCTCTACTTATTAATTGCTATGCATTCAGATTAACTAATGGTTATAATGTGTCTCAAAGAAGCTTTAAACCTGGAGGTTTATGTTACAAACTATAAATGGTTCTATCCCCTATAATTTAGCCCAAAACTAAAAACAATTAAGAATTGTTTTTCAGAATTGTTACCGTATTATATTACCCTATTAAACTAATTATCTGCATATTGGTAACTGCATTTTGCACCAGTTTCTAGATTGTCTTCAAAGCCAGTCTATATCAAAAGTTACCTTGATCAAGTTAGATGTATTACAAACATGTGTCGCACAGGATGAAGCTAAGTAAAGATCGCCAGGGCTCCTTAGGCTGTCTGGATCAGAGGGGGGTTCCTACCGGTTCGGACCAGTTCAGCCGAATAGGCAGTAACTTGGCAGCCTGGGTTGCTGGAACTGGCAGCGATCCAGGCCTGCAATGCCCCCAAACCAGTTCCCTGGTCACTCACCCCCTCCACCCGCCCCACCCAGTCACTGCTCACCTCCTGGGCAACTTGCCTGCCTAATCTGCCGTGTGGTGCCTGCCTTGCGCCCCAACGGAGCTGCCTCCTCCTGCCTACAGGTAAGACTCGCTGCCCCCCCCTTCCCAGAGCTTGCCGTTTCTCCCCACCGTCCCCACCAGGATCGCAACCTTCCCTTCCCCCGCCCCTTCCATGAGTCCCCATGAGCCCCTCCCCTTCCAGGGAGGCCTCCTAGGCCCAAAATAGGGTGTGGGGTGCCTAGCAAGCCTCCCTGCATCCCCCTGGGAGCAAAAACGGGGTGCGGGGGGGATAGCCTTCAAGGGAGAAAGAAAGAAAGAAAGAATTCCTCATCATTTGGAGATCCCCAAGTACATGGAGCAGAGGTCTTCAAACTTGGCAACTTTAAGACTTATTGACTTCAACTCCGAGAATTCAGCTCTGTTGGCTGGAGAATTCTGGGAGTTGAAGTCCACAAGTCTTAAAGTTTGAAGACCTCTGGCATGGAGCTTGAGTTGAGAGCTTATTGACAGTGTGGCTAGCTATCCTTGCTCAGGCTAAGCTAATCAATAGTGGAGCTCTAAGAATGCCAGATGATCAATGGGCATGTTCTCAGTTTCAAAACATCTGGATTTTCTTCCTCCTATCAAAGACCTTCTGGGGTTCTTCACAGGAAGGGAGAAAGGAAGAAAGGAAGGGGGGAGGAAGGGAGGAGGGAGAGAGGGAAGGGAAAAAGAAAGAAAGATGGAGGGAAGGGAGAAAGAGGGAAGGAAGAAAGAAAGAAAGAGAGAGGGGGGGAGGGAGGGAGAAAGAGGGAAGGGAAAGTGAATGAGATATGGATGGATGGATGGATGGATGGATGGATGGAGAGAGGGAGGGAGAGAGAGAGAAAAAGGAAACCTGGCACTAGACTCAGCTACAGAGGATGCTTTGAAACAGCACAGCAATCCAGGGCTGGAAGTGACCTTGGAGGTCATCTAGTCCACCTCCTTCTCCAGCAGGAGACCTTATATCATCTTGGATATTTTGGTGCTTCTAACACAGAGAAGAAATTCCCAGAAATCCCCAGGCATTGCCAACCTCTCCCCTCTAGTAAAAAAAAAATCTAGAGCAAAGATTTCATGCAGTATTAAAAAGAATAGAAAAGGGGGCTTCTAAATTGGCAAAATGGATGGCTAAATTGGCCACTCCCACCCAATTGCATGACCGCCAAGCCACTCCCACCCAGCCACATGACCTCCAAGACATGCCCACAAAATAAGCCACGCCCACAGAACCGGTAGTAAAAAAATTGAAACCCACCACTGATCTAGATCCCTAGTAGCTCAAAAGAAGGAATTCAGCAAGGCATATGAACTTGCTTCTTAAGAAACAAGAATTCCAATCCAAAACAGGCTTTTAGCTTAATTTCCAGGAAAACAATTAACTGTTTTGGGGCATCTATCAGAGGAAAGGAGATATGTTGTGTATTCCTCAGTAATGCCTCATCTCAAAGCTACCTGCTGATTTTTGACATTTGATTAAAGAAAACCATTTATAGCCCTTGATAAAATACTGGGGTAAAGTAGACAGCAAAATGTCTTACTGTAAGCAGAACTATAGAATAATTATTTAAAGAGGAGGGTTTGTTTTATAAACTATATTCATTATTTTGAGCAGAGTTGGCATGGTGTAATATTCTGGCGGAATGCAGGAATGCACAAAACACTGCATGAAACATCTGGAGGTGCTCAGACATAAGCATCTCAGGACAGATGTTGCATTAATGATTGTTAACATAAGGCAAAGAAGGAAAATTAATGCAAATTAGCAGGAAGAACCCAGAGCTGGGTCAGATATTTCTTCCAATTTCAGCATTACTTTCAGCTACTGAAAAGAGATTATCACTAGGGGGGCAAAAACAAAGAAGAAAAAGGATTATTTTTTTCCTCTCCATTTATGGAACGTTAGATTTTTGCTCTGAATTATGGGAGAGCAATGCTACCACACCGCTCTTTCTAAATCTCTCTGGGGATTTCCTAACTGTTGATCATGAGACATTACTTGGGTCAATGAGCAAGGAATTAGGAGCCCTGGGATTTCAGGACGTACAGACTTAACTATAGAACTATAGAAGCTCTTCAACTGGCATGGCAGTTACAAATCACTGTCTCCACTGCTGTTTTGTATCAACATGGATGAAACCATCTGGGGGTCTGAGATGCCGCGTGATCTGTCTTGGGTAATGCCCCTTTTTCCCTTCTTTCGTTTCCATCTCAGTCAGTTCAGTTGTCTGGAGGTAGTGCTCATCTAGAAAAGGAGAAATAAAGATGAATCAAGATAAAAAGGAAATGCTGGCGATATAAGCTTTTCAGGCCTGCAAATTAGAAATGGGCCTCATCCGATAGAGATTTATTACTATTGAAGTAACAGTAGACCCCCAGCTTGTGTTGAATAGGGTGAAATCCATGATTCCAAAATATCACTAGATGCGTAAGTGTCTTCATTGTCTAGGAGGAATTTTGACTAGCGTGCAAGCCACAATCTTACCTTGACCAAATATCTAAGATTCTACCCTTCCTGCTCTAATAAGGAACCTGGACCTCTCACAGCTGATCCTTGCACCCCTGTGCATTTGGAGAGATCGGGGGCAAGGGACTGGTACCTGGGGGTCAGCAGAGAGGCTGGCCCTTGCAGCGGGTGCCCCAGGGTGACGCAGTGGTGGTGACGGGCTTCCTCTTGCAGACACACAGCACCCTTGGCCTAGATCCAACCAGGGACTGCCACGCTTCCAACAAAAGGGATGCCAGGCTTGCTCAACCGCTTGGCCACTGGGACTCCACACTCTGGCTCACCCCAGCCTCAAGGACTTCTAGCTTGAGAAGGTTCAAACCTAAAGCAAGACAAGGCCCATTGCGATTCATTGTGTCCCTCTTTTGTGTTATCCTGCATTGAATTATCTTCTCGCAAGTTGTCTGTGGCAACTTGGCTGCAGCAGCTTGAGTTGGCCAAAGCAAAACATCCAGGGAGAGATAACTGGACAGGTTGGCCAGGGTGAGTCAGCCACGTGGCAGAGCTTATTCTTCTGAGACATCCATCTTTCTTTGATTCCACAGGTTGAAATGAATCCCACCTGTCTTCACCCCACCATCTCACCAGATTCTGCTCATGTGATATTTAATATTGACTGATAATTTTCTTTGCAAATTACCTAACGATCAAGTCATAGTGGACTGCAGGATAATTACATGGCTTGCTCTTGTTCAACAGGCTGTGGGCCACTTTGCATGGAATAATTGTCTTTTTTTTTCTTAGTATAGAAGACTTTTATTTTTTTACTAGTTGTACCCGGCCACCCGTTGCTGTGGCCCACTCTGGTTAAATGGAAAAGAAAGAAAAGAGAAAGCCAAGTTTCTAATAGGTTTAATTTCACAAGGCTTGTGGGTATACAATATTTTTTGTCCTTCCATTGTCTGTGCAGATATAGAGATTGTCTGGTTTGCCGACTCTAGAACACGCAATATATACTTGTCCATGTGAGAAACAATTTTCAATTGCTGGAAAGACGTTGGACTGGGCACATTTACCAACAGCAGGCGAAGAAAGAAACATTCCCAGGGTGGTTCCCTCCGGGCAGGGTTATACTGTTGCCATGAGGGTCCGTGAGGGTCTTGCCCACCTGCCACTCACTGCACTGGCCACGGCTCCCCTGGCAGAGGCGGCCCCCGCATGGAAGTGAGCCACAGTGGCCACTGCAAGAGCTGCCATGGAGGACGCTCCCGCAAGCCCCAGCCTGGCGCCCTCCAAGTTCCCCCTGATGGGCAGCCTCTGGAATGATGGGCTGGATGGGGCCCCTCCGGGCATGGGCATAGGGACCCTAGGGTGGGAGGGAGGCTGGAGGTGTCCCCCGTGGGCAGAGTGGGGTGGTGGGTGGGCGCTGCATTCGAATGCAAGTAAATATGAATCCACAATATAGAATAGAATAGAAAAGAAAAGAATAGAATTGAATTGAATTCTTTATTGGCCAAGTGTGACTGGACACACAAGGAATTTGTCTTTGGTGCAGATGTTCTCAGTGTACATAAAAAGACAAGCTACATTGTCTACAACAAAGTTATAATTATACAGTAATAAGTGGGAGGAGGAGATAGTCAGACTAATAGTAATAGTATTGCAGCCTTAGTGAATGGTTTAGTGATAGGTATTTTCATGCACATACTACATGTAAGAGACAAGGTCATAGTAACAGCACATGCAGTTTTTACCCTTCTTTATGAATGTAATAATAGTTACTTATGGCCACATTTTTTGAGACCAGTCTTCAGTATACAATACAGCGGAAGGAACAGGGCAAGATAAAAAAAATCATGGTGTTTTTTTTCCTTATTTCCTTTTTATTTAGTCCAGAAGGAAGAAGAGGTTGATTTTTTTATTTCACTGCAAGACCAAAACAAAAAACAAAACAAAAAACCCTTCAATCTGTTTATGCCTTCAGGTGAAATAAAATACAAGAAAATGTTTGCCTTCTCAGATAAAAGAAGGGCAACAAAATTAAAATAAAGCCATATGAAGCATATGGAACAAAAATCTAATTATAGCTCTTAATTTAAATAGCATCCATGTTTATGTGGTTTAATCCCCAAGTAAACAAAACAAAACTTGCTTTTATTAACCAGCACCTATAAGGTTAGAATATCACTGTAAGACCTATAACTTGATTCTTGCAAAAAGTGAATGCCAAATACAACTCAGAGCCAGAGGTGAACCAGCCCCCATGTTTTATACTAAATTACAGTTTAGTACTTAATAGGGTTCCCGTGTTAAGGGTGGCTGCAGAAGTGTAAAAAATGCTAAGATTAAAACTCCATCCTTTGTAGTTGAAGGGTGACATGCAATAAAAGGGGAGGGCTGATTGGATGCTTGTAGCTGTCACTTTAACATTGCAGACTCCTCTGTCCTAAATTATAGAAACCAAGTTGTAGTAAATGTCCATAATTTATTGTTGCTGGACCGATAAATGCTGAATAGCCAGGCACAGGAAAGGAATGGCCATTTAAACTGTATCTAATTAATTATTATTAATGTAATAAGACTTTCAGAATAAGTGGCCAATTTGCCCTAAAAAAAATTAAAAGTATTATGAGCTTTCTCAGAGGCAGCACTGCTGTTAGCTTTTATATGTGTTGGTTTGTGGTAGATTCAGGAATATGATGATATATAAAGTATCTGAAGTTGTCTATTAGAGATGTACTATTTTATGCATGCTATGTAATATATTATCCAATATTTTTAGTAAGATATTACCACTGCTGTCAACATCTTAGAGCAACTCATTTGTGTGACTTCAGTTTTGATATTTTTCACTTTTATTTACATACAGCTTCTGGAAGGTGTTTGTGCTTCAAGTAGGGAGAAAAACATTTGGCTTCAAATATTACACTGCGGTGCCAGAGCACAGTGTGATCCCACTAATTTAATTAAAATTTTCTCCTAGACACTGTCATTACTGCATAAACCTATCTAAAATTATGAAAACTCCTGAGACTTCATAGACCTTCAAGGTCCAAATAAGGTTTTTTTGAGCCAGTTTTCTTCTGCAAATTAAATCCCTGTGTGGGAGAGGGAGGGGAGAGGGGGGGGGAGGGAGGCCCACAGCCACAAGAAAAAAGATAGATCAAAAATTATGGTACCATATCTTCAAATTACTGGTTGTATTCATTGTCTCATACATTACCCCCCTAAAAAATAATAAGCCTTATAAAATGGCAGGGCATGAACAATACTTCCTGCAGCTCCAATGAATCAATTGAATCTATTGAATCCATTGAAAGACTAGTCTGACTCCCCTCCTGCCAAAGTGAGATATAATCCCTAAATTGATCACAACTCCAATATACTAACAGAATAGAATATATATATATATATTGCAAGAGCTATGTTGATAGCAACAAATCCAGATGACTCATTCACTGCAGCTGAGCCATCGCTAGGAAAGGAGGAATTCCAAGTGAATTATTTGCTATGAATTAAGTGAAGCTATTGCAGCTAGACACCACTTTGATTAAAGATTTAACTTGGGTCCTAGCATCTTTTTAATGAGGCCATGTTTATGTTTATTAATGCATATCTCCACACCAAATTGCTTAAATATATCTTTTCTTTAAATCACCAACATAAAAAAATTCTGATCCTATTAAACTGGGGCAGCTGAAGGAACTGTTTCACTGTCTTAATTCCTGCCAAAATATTCATTGTCACCATAACGTTCTTTGGTAATTTGCTTTCATTCCATCTTCTCTGTAGCATAGAACAAATGTCCTCCAGAAAGCCCACTCTGGGCCATCCAGGGACAACAGGACGCCACAAATGTGTTAGCATCTGACCTTTAGATGCATTCATTATACTAAAGATTTATTGTGTCTTCAAGAAACCAGATGTCCTTTTCCTATCTAAGGACATCTTCCTCCCAAATTTGTGATGGGCGTAGTACAGAGAAATATTCAACAGCTATTTTATCCATCGGTTTTGTCAGTGGCCCAACACATGCTGTGAGATATATGAGGGTCTGTGGCATTTTGAATTTCATGAGTGTGGGTGGCAAATTCATGGCTTCTGCTACACCTTTCAGTACTGGTGCTTTCCATAATTAGGTCCTCCTTTGACAGCAGAGTGTGTGTGTGTGTGTCCGTGTGTGTGTCCGTCCTTGGTAGTCTTAGAACTTGGTTGTTTTCTTGCAAATGTTTCATTATCAAACTAGGAAAACTCTGTTACTAGTCTGCCAAAAGGGAGTGGGGTTTGCTCTCATTTTACATATTACTGGCTTGCCCTGTCATTGGTGGAATTAGTCCTGGCGGTTCTTTGATTGGGGTGCTATTTACTGTTAGTTTGTTGGTCTGAGTTGATGGGTCTTTAATTAGGGCATTGTTTACTTCTTAGCTGTTGGTATTGGTTGCTGGTGAGGATCTATTTGTTTCTTTTTGGGCCTTTTGATTTCTTTTCCCTTTGAGTAGTACAATCTCTGGAGACTCATTGCTTTGCCCGTCCTCCTCTGCGATCTTCCCTTTCTGCCCACACTCACCGCTGCTTCCACTCACAAGCCAGTCTGCTAATCCAATCAATTACACGACAATAAGTTGATTAAATTCTTCCTTCCCCTTTTAGATAGTTTGTTGAGACTTCAAGTCCACCATATCTCTATTGTAGGGATACTACAAGGCAGACACTTGCACGCTGGATTAAAAGGGTATCCCCACTTCATAACAGACGGTCGCCCTCCGCCTCAATAGTCCTGGGGTTTCCCTACTTCTCCGTGTCTCTCGCCAAGATCGGCGAACCCCCGAAGGGATCCTCCAAACGTGTAGATTGAGATAAGAAGTCAGAGCCCTGATTTCTTCCCCACACTTGTCTCGACGTCACCACCAGAAGTCCAAGCAGTCAGGCACTGTTTGATAAAGCTGCAAAGGTATCCTTTTGTTAGAAGATGTTTTATAGCTTTGTTTCCTTTTTCTGATGTCCAAGGTTCCTGTAGTGTGCTTGTGCTTATCAAAATAGTGTTCTTATACAACTTCTGTGAAGTTGGTTTGTTATTTGTAGTAATGGAGTACTTGATGGTGTGGTTAGTTTTATGATTTAGTAGTTAGTTTCTAATTTACCATCACTAACTCTGCTGACAAGGGTGGGTCCTTCAGAGGTTCAGCTACTCCTGCAGAGCTATTTGCATAATCTAACAACATTAAGATGCTAACAACGTAACTTACATATATACCTGCTTTCATGGTCATCATACCTGTACAATGGATTCCAACACTGTGTTGCTTGTTTTGTTATTTGCTCTGCCCATCTTGTGGATGCTCATGAATTCTTGCAATTGATTGATTTATTGATTTATTTATATATCAGGGATAAACATTTGGTGCACATGGAACAAGTGTGGTTGGATTTGAATCATCAGTTCTGTTTAAATAGTCAGTTAAGTCCAATTCAACTTTTTAGTTTGATTTAGTAAATCATGGTGACTTGGTATACAATTTTGATTTAAGTTCAATTTAATTTTCTGAATTGATTGAAAAAAAAGGCTTCTGAGCACCTGCCAAGGCTTTTCCAAGCTGAATTCAAATCTGTCCACTTGGATTTAACAAATCAAGTTATTGTTTCAATTCAAAAAGTCAAAGATGGCTTCATATGGAAATAGTCTTTATACTGAATTTTGCACAGACATCATTTAAAACTTTATTGCTAAAGATGGTGTTATAATAAAGAGGCCAGGGGTGGGTTGCTGCTGGTTTTACTACTGGTTTGCAGCCTGCCCATGTGCACTGTTCAATGTAAATTGTTCTGTGTGCATGCGCAGAACAGTTTACAGTGAGCTGCCCATGTGCAGTCACTGAAATCCAAAATGGTGGCGCCCAGCAGCAGTGAGGAAACCAGTTCGGGGACTTGGCAGGCCTGGATTGCTGCCAGTTCTGCCTGACTTCCACTACTGCTTCGGCCGAACTGGGTCGAACCAGCAGCAACCCACCTCTGAAAGAGGCGAAATATCTCTGTTGTAGATATTATAGATCTTTCTCTGGAGGTTCGGTTTAGTAGTACTTTGTGTTTAAAATAATTCAGTTTTTAAGTAACCCCTCTGATTTTCTCTCTAGCCCCAGATAGGTTCTGAATCCTGAATGTCTCCCCTCTCAATGATAAGCTTTGTTGTCAGAAAATAAAAGGAGCTCTTTCTCTTTTATACTTTTGAAAGAATTTCTATAATTGTCATTTCCATGTCAGTCTAATAAGTCAACTAGAAAGGAAACAAAAAGCAAAATTCAATTCTCCAAATACCCATCAGCAGCAAGTTTAATGATACACATTTAAAATACAAAGTGAGATTAAATAAACTTCTTAATGGCTGGTGGAGGCAAACTATACCAATTGTAAAAATTGCTTTATGAGAAACTCAAACAGTACGACTCTAGGTAGCAAATGACCAGGGGGGGAAATACCAAATCAAACCTTCATAACATTACACAGTATATAAATATGAAATACAGAATATAAAATTGTGATCAAACACACTCACGACTCAACTCAATTGGACCCAAATACCTTTAATTTAAATTTGATTAGGTATTATCTAATTTCCTTGGCAGATTTTAGGCATTCAAGTTTTTTCTCTCTGACAACATTTGCATCTCATCTATTATCTGTTCCTGCCCAGCATCGTTTGACTTTGGGATTCGTTTAAAATGACAGTGAAACATGCAAGCTTCACATTGTCTTTCATTCATCAAAAATCCTTTGCTGCTACATCCCTATTCTCCAGATATCCTGGGGTTTCATTTTGTTCCGTTCCTTTGTCTAAGCACGTGTTCGTGGGGTGTGCGTTCTTCAAATGATTTGCCCAACAAAGATAGGGAGAGCAAAATACCCAAAGTGACCTTAGTGAATAAAAATGGACAAAACTTTAAGAAAGTAAAACAGACCAACAAGCCATGAAACAATAGAAGCATTGTTCTCGGAGTCCGAGTGCCACTGATGCACTAATGATGTTACCTAGTTGGATAATGAAATATCTGTAAGACAAGAACCAGGTTTGGATAAGCAGCAAAACGTTTTAAACCAGAAAAAGAAAATAATTCCAGTTGCCATAACTCAACTTCCAGAAAAGCTTGTAGAACAGCAAGAATCTAAGAGCTCAAAGCTAATTTATTATTATTGGGATAGAAACAGTTTTCAATTGGCCACCCTAATGGTTCTGAGCAGAATGAAAGAAAAGCACAGAAAATATATGGGCTGCATGACCAGTTGCAATGGAAAATGTAAAGGTCAAAAAACAACCTTCTTCCTGACCGGCTCAAGGTTGACTCAGCCTTCCATCCTTCCAAGGTGGGTGAAATGAGGACCCAAATTGTTGGGGTCAATAGGCTGACTCTGTCAACCGCTTAGAGAGGGCTTTAAAGCACTGTGAAAGCACTTTGGAGGTCTAAATTTGCTATTGC
Source organism: Thamnophis sirtalis (assembly GCF_051295495.1). NCBI lineage: Eukaryota > Metazoa > Chordata > Lepidosauria > Squamata > Natricidae > Thamnophis > Thamnophis sirtalis. The sequence continues at coordinate 177,879,941 of NW_028261382.1, forward strand.
TATTCTTTCGTTTTATCATGCATACAGGCATCATGTATACAGGCCAGATATGTACAACCTATGAGCCAGAGGTTGCAGATTACCCATCAAATTGCCTTGTGTGACATGCGGTGTTATTTTAAAAAGAAGTAAATTCATAACTACCATAACGACTGGAAGATGAACTGCTGAATCCCTCCAAGCTTTGCTGCTGCTGCTGCTGTTGCTGCTATTCTGCCAGCCAATCAAGAGCTGATTGTCCACCAGGCATTCCTTCCAGCCTGCCACGACTCCCCAATTCCTTCTAACATTGTGCAGGTAGAACATCTAACAGTCTGTATTGGGTATCCTTAATGACCACTCAATGCACCCAGGAGACGTATCTCCTCTTTGGACCCAGGAGTAGATCTTGGCAAGCCTTGATGTGCTGCCAACTAATATTTTGGGGGAGACACGGGGCACCCTTTGATGTCTCCAACCTGATTTCAGAAGAAGCCGCTTTCAAAATCATTTGAAACTAAGGATAGTATATTAATCAAATATATCTTAGTTTTTATTTTCCCAATATAGGATTCCTTAAAAAACACACCAAATAAAGCATTGTTTCACAATATCCGCTGGATTCTTATAGATGCGAACCAACCTCAGGGGTAGAAAAGCTTCTGGAAAAGACCATTTTCCCTCATCAGCTAGAAAGTTTCTCAGGTCAGAGTCATTTTATGTCACTGAGCTCTGTGGAAGACAAATTGCAGTGCTGCGCATACACAGAGAATGTGGGCTTCTGTCCACGCTGTTATGCCACCCTTCCACAGCACAAATGACGGGGACAAATGTCAAGCCATCACAAGGCAGGTTGTATGAACAGCAGACACCTGGCTGTTAGCAAATAACTCCCAGAGAGAAATCTAAGCGTAATTTTCCAGAGGCACCAATTATGTTTCCAATTGTGCACAACACAGTTGTACTGAATGAAAAATTGGGAGATGAGATAATACAGGAGTTGTGGAAAATCGGACGGACCAACTTTTCTATAGTCAATAAATCTGAGCACAACTTACAAAGCCTTTTCCACCTCACCCCTCTGCAATCCTTTCGAATATCATCTCCCCTTTTTTTACCAAGGTCTTGCTACACTTTGTAACATGCTCTGAGCTTCTCATTTCTCATGGTGATCTTTTAGACAAATATCTCTAGTGCTACTTATTTATTCTGAGATTTAGAAATACATGCTAGTTTACAACTGAATGTATTCACTTTCTGAATTAAAAGCACAATTTGCAGATATATTTACTGACCAACCCAGGCAAAAGTCAATCTGGGCCAGTTAAGTTCAAGTTCTAGAAGTGAGATACTCCAGGTGGTATTTCACCTTATGTAATGATTTTGAGGACTACAATTCCAATTCACTGATGTAATTTCTCACTAAACCTGACTGGTTCCAGTAAGACATTCTTAACCCCCTTGGAATTTGACCATTTCATATAGGCATGTCATGGGACGCAGTGGCTCTGTGGCTAAGACACTGAGTTTGATGATCAGAAAGGCCAGCACTTAGGCGGTTCGAATCCCCAACACCGCATAACGAAGTGAGCTCCCATTACTTGTCCCAGCTTCTGCCAATCTAGCAGTGTGAAAGCACGTAAAATGCAAGTAGAAAAATAGGGACTACTTTGGTGGGAAGGTAACAGCATTCCGTGCGCCTTCGGTTTTTAGTCATGCCGGCCCCGTGACCATGGAGATGTTTTCGGGCAGCACTGGGTCTTCGGCTTTGAAATGGAGATGAGCACTGCCCCCTAGAGTCAGGAACGACTAGCATATATGTACGAGGGGAACCTTTATAGGAATGTCATCATCCACCTCAGTTTGCATGGGAACAATTTCCTGTTTTGGAACCCATTTATTATTGTACAGACAGTCCATGTCTTATGGGCCATAGCTGGGCCCGAAATTTCTGTTGCTAACCATGACAGTTGCTAAGTAAGTTTTGTCCCATCTTATGACCTTTCCTGCCACAATAGTTAAGTGAACCACTGCAATTCAATTCAATTCAATTTATTAGATTTATAGGCCGCCCAATCCCGGAGGTGGCAGTGGCTGAGTTAGTAACTTGGTTGTTAAATCTGGCTTCCCCCTTGTCTTTGCTTGTCAGAAAGTCGTAAAAGGTGATCACATAACTCCAGACCACTGCAACCGTCATAAATGTGATTTTCCAAGAGTCCAAATCACGTGACCATGGGGATGCTGCAACACTTGTGTGAAAAATGGTCATAAGTTGCCTTTTCAATGCTGCTATAACTTCAAACAGTCACTAAAAGAATGAGGACTACCTGTAGCTTATAAATCTTTCTTATGCTGCTCTTCCACATAATGTAACATCCACCAGAACAAATCCTTTCTCTTTATTGCCTACTTTGAGTCACACCTTCAAGTCCTAACTCTTTATGTGGCATAAAATTATACATTAAGATATTTACATAATGCATATTCAACGTAATAATAGGTAACTATACAATGTCACAATTTTGGATTCATTTGGCAGCTGAGTCAATTTATAGAATTATCACTAAAAACGGTCTTTTATTTGGAATTGGTGTAGCTCTGCAGAATTTGTGCATGATTTGTTATTACTGTACCTTCCATTCCTTATTACATCTTTTGGCTCCCCCAAGTCAGCCCTTTCAGTCTCTTGTCCCACATGCAGCTATAAAATACTAAAAGATGTCAGTGTGCATTGTTTAGAATTTGTGTCCCACACACCCCATGATCCATCTTAGTAACATAAAATTGTGGCTATAACTATTGGGGAAGAGTGTTAATATCGTATCATTCAAATTGTGTTGCAATTCACATGGACTTTTAAACAGGCCGATTTGGCCGGGAGGAAGCTGGTCCTTATAGCAACCACAGAGTTTTTTTTGCAGAGACCAGCAGAGAAAGATGTTCTGCTCAATGGAGGAAGATCTGGGTGGAAGAGCGGCTGAGATGTTTGCTCTTCTAGCCCTTGCAATTGCTTTACTGGGAGGACACTAATTGGATGTAATTTTTTTTATTTTTCTATTAATCAGTTGGAGGATGAGTGTTGATTGGGTCGTGGGGTTTTCCTGTTCTCTGTGTCCTGAGTTTGGCAGAAATGAAATGGATTGTAAATTGATTTCAAATTGTTTTGTAAAGGACTGGGGAGTGGAAGCAATACTGGAAATTGAAGTGCTATCAATTTTCATTTCTTTTCATCTCAACACTCAGTGAGACACTTGGCATGCTCTGTCCTATCAGGCTGTTCTCTGCAACTTTATTTCCTCCTTTTGAAAAATATTTCTGGGAACCTGGAGATATCCTGAATGGGTTTATCCGTCTGTCTTACATATTGCAATTACTGTTCCAGCTCAGTCATATCCTTGAACTGAAAATATTAGACAAAGTTCTACCGAGAGTCAAATCTCCCATTTTGGGTGGAATCCTAAGTTGCTTAAAACAAACGCTACTGACGTCCAAAAAGTATTAAATTCTTATCTTCAGAAATATCATTTTATTGAATATATATATCATAAACATTGATGTTAAAGCTGTATGATTGTTATTGCTATTCTGGACCTAGCTGGACTGTAGTGATTTTTAGCTATACTGTAAAAAACGAACAAAGAATCACACCATTGTTTTTCTAAGGGTGTGAGTCTTTGAAATGGGGGGGGGATGTTTTCCCATTGCACAATATTGTACCTGAATTTTATATGAATTTGCTAAAACCTATCAGCAAGTAAAAAATGCAATATACACTATACACAAAGACGTGTGTGTGTGTCTGTGTTTTCGTAGATTTTCACGGGTACAGGTATGCAGGTTTTGGCGTATTTGGGTCTTTTCCCGTGTAAGATTGAGAGTACCTTGGTGACGTGCTTCCAACTAAAATTCTATTCTAAAACCTCAGCCACTGAAAGGATCCTGAAAAGAACTGAATTAGCCCTAATCAGAAATGAACTCCACAGGAAAAGATTCCTGCTTGACCAAACCAGCAGGGACCTACTCATTCTTCACCTCAAATTCAGTAGCAAAATCCACCCAGCACTCTGGGACAAATCCAAACTACTAGCCCTCTGGAGAGCCAAAACAGAAACCTCCCACAAGACAGACACACACACACCAACAAACTCCACAGACTAGAAACCAGTGGCCCAGAAGCCCAACCCCCCACTCCACAGCAACTCATGAAGCAAACAGTACATAGCATATCAGACAGGACCCTCACCATAGCAGAAACCAAGGTCCTTTCCAAAGGATTCAACTTTGCAGTCGCCCCCAAACACATCCCCAATGAAAACATCATATGCGGAGTTGAAGCTACACTCACCAAAATCAACCCAGATGAAGCCAATAAAATCGGACTTGAAGTCAGCAACGTCCTCTGCTCCAGCAATCCACCCAGAAGCAACTTACATAAAGAAGAACAAAAAGCACTCACCATCTTGAGGAAAGACAACAACATAATTATTCTCCCAGCAGACAAAGGTAACGCCCCAGTGGTGATGAACACATCTGACTACCAAGCCAAACTATCCAACCTACTCCAAGACCCCGCTTACAAACCTCTCAACACAGACCCCACCACCTACCTGGAAAACAGCCACCAAATCCAAAATAAAAGCCTCTCCCATCAGTGAAGAGATCCAGCAAAGAATCATCCCCAGAGAGAAATCATCCAGATGCTCTAAGGCCTCCCCAAGATACACAAAGAAGGAGCACCACTCAGGCCCATAGTCAGCTCCATAGGCTCACCTCTACAGAATCTTGCCAAATTCCTCGCCAAACAACTTCAGCCCTACGTGGGATCCATCACCTCAGACGTAAAAAAACTCTCTCCACTTCATAGAAACAATAAAGAAACAAAACCTACAACCCAGAGACCTTCTCGTGAGCTTGGATGTCGTATCCCTCTTCATCCAAGGGCCTATAAAAGAAGCCCTGACAGCTATCCAAAGCAAACACAACCCCCCATAACACATCCTGGACCTGACCAACCACTGCCTAACCAACACAAACTTCATCCACAATGGACAAAGATACAAACGGATAGAAGGAGCACCCATGGGATCACCCCACTCACCTGTCATCGCAAACCTATACATGGAACAATTTGAAACCAACCCCTTAGATAAATCTGAACACAAACCCAAACTCTGGCTTAGTTATGTAGATGACACTTTCGTAATTTGGCCACACGGGAAGGAAAAACTGGACAACTTCCTCACACATCTCAACAGCCTACACCCCAAAAGACAATTCACCATGGAAATAGAAGCTAACAACCAACTTGAGTGGGGCCTCGTCTAAACGTCGCCAAGATACTCTCAATCTTACATGGGAAAAGACCTGAATACGCCAAAACCTGCATATGTATATATGTACATACATACATACATACATACATACATACATACATACATACATACATACATACATGCAATCAGCCCCTTGTCTTTTGCCATTTTATATGACTGAAAAAGTTATCGAACCTCTGTTATCAGGACTTGAGCAATTTTAGAAAGCAGAGTTAAGTGTTGCAAAAGTTGTATTGCACCATTCTTTAATGAAGGAGCACATTTACGGAATCTATGAGCTTTCTGCTTAAGAGATGTTTCTGTCAATTTTTGCCATCGTCTCCCCAGCTGAAAACATGCAGAGCAAAGAGCAAGGTGGCTGCTTCTTCCCTGCTTCCTCTCTGAAGACTCCCCCCTTGGCCCCCTCCTCTCCATCTCACCCAGAACAGCAGGTGGCAATTTTCTACTGGAAAGAAGCCATTACTGGGCCAAGTGGTAGAGGCTCACTTACAGCATTTCTTGGGGATATTATAAACTACAGGATCTCATTCATTTGTTATTAATCTTGACGTTTCCATCCATGACTGCACAGACATTGTGATTGCCTAATCCCAGGTGTAGATGTACTTGGCACCCCATAAAAGGCTTGAATCCCTGAGTCAATAGATGCTTTTAGCTTGATGTTCAGTCAAAAAGACATGCATGTTTGTGTGCTTGTGCACATGTGTGTATCTGCATTGTCTCCTTTGTTTCTAAATACATTTTATGTGACTGAAAAAGTTATTAAACCTCTCTCGTTTAGACCCGTGGAGTGATTAGAGCAGAAGGGCACATGGTTAGAAAACACAATTCTTAATAGAACAGCACACAACTTTTAAGAAATGTTTGCTGAATGATATTCACCTATAGCAAATACGATGTTTCACTGGATGGGATTTAAAACCTGTGACAGTTCATTTGAGGTTTTGACGCATCCTTTCTGAGTGAGAACATGCCAAAATCCAACTCCTGGGATATTGAAATGTCTGTCCCTTCCTTTGGCAGCATTTTGTGCCTTTGCAGTGGTTTCAAAAGCAAAATGTCTTGGGAAGAAAAATATGGATAGACGGAATCAGATTGTTTTGCTTATTTCGGTTGAAACGTGATAATTCAATTTAAATTAAATCATTTCCATTTCAAATGAATAATTGGAAAGAATCCTGTTTGTTCATATCTGAAAATTTTGCCACATGAATTAGGATGATGATGTTTAAATGGCTGTTAAGTTTGAAATGAAGAATGGATTAATTCAAATGGATTAATTATTGAATTTTAGAAAAGTATGCTGATGTGCATGTCAGCCATATCTCCCAGTAGCCATGCCTCTAATGTGCACAAGGAGTGGACCGACATGTAAATAATTCATTCTTTAAAGGGAAGCTCAAGATCATTCAAGATCTGCCTTCCATGGAGAAACTGTTTCATAAGGACCCAAAAAGGGGGAAAAAAGACGGCCACCTATCCCCATGGTGATTTGATCAAAATTCAAAATGTTGGCAACTGACTCATATTTATGACAGTTGCAGGGTCCTGGGATCACGTGATCACTTTTTGCAACCTTCTGACAAGTAAAGACAATGAGGAAACCAGATTCATTGAACAGCCATGTTGCTAACTTAACAACTGCAGTGATTCAGGTAACAACTCTGGCAAGAAGGATTGTAAAATCAGGCAAAATTCACTTAACAAATGTTTCACTTAGCTACAGAAATTTCAGATTCAATTGTGGCTGTAAGTTGAGGGCTACCTGTAAAATGAAGAGGTTAGGCAGTTGGATGATATTTGAAAATATTGTAATTCACTTATGTGGATAATCTCTGTCTCATCATTTTGTTCTAACCTACAGAATCTGGGTCTCAAACCTTCCAAAAGCCCAACAACCCAGCTTTAATCTGAGCTGTTTATCTCGTGTCTATTTCCTTTGTGTATAAATTAATGATAAGATAGGTATCATGTAGTGAGGATTACGGGTGTAATAGTAAACTGACTTAACATTTATTGAACTAACTGAGAATCATACTATGTTTCCTGTTTATGAATTCTGTAATGCAATGTTTGACTTTAAAATGTACCAACACACGTACATATTGATAAAACATATATTATGGATTTAGGAATAAGAACATATGAAAGTAATTTTGTACTAAAGGAAGTACGATCTCTCCATCCTTAGCAGAACATTTGCTCAATGCTGTTTCCCTTGAAATTGGTTCTATTTCAAGGTCAAGATATATTTCTAGCAGTCTGCGCTGGGTGGATATTTCTATGATGACAAAGTAGTTCCTCTCTACACAGATTCCCAGAAGTTCTGTTCCTCGCTGTTTAATAGTTCCCTACTTTCTGGAGAAGAAATTGCTAAGAAACAAAGGTCTGGAAGACCAAGTTCTTTTCAGGGATGTTTGTTATTGAAGAAAAGTTAAAGTTTTCACAGATGAACAGCCAGATAACAACTAAAACATGTGGGACTCATCCAAAGGAACAAGCTTCTTTCTTGATTCTGCAGATTGCATTGATAAGGAAAATGAATATCTTTTCCATGTGGCAATGAGATAATTTAGTAATGAGATAACTGTTCCCTCAGCGTATATTATAACATAATCTTCCTTTCTAATTTTAAAATCATTTCACTTGATACTTTTCTTTGGATTTGCCAGGCCAAATATATTGTATTTGGTCTCCAGAGGAACTTCGCAAGACCCACTGTAAGATGGCCAGTACCTCAAAATCTTGCAATAGACCAATCCGATTGATTGAACACAACAAATGCTTTTTTCCTTACTATACAAAGAAGTTGATTGAATTTTGGCCTATTGTTTCTCTTTCTCGAACCCTTTCAAAGCAAAATGGGGAAAAAATTATTTCTCACCTTGGTGAAATCTTCTTGGGAAGAGCTGCTTTTGGATCCCAGGGCATCAAAACAGAAATGACGCATTTGATTCAAATAGGATGGAGAGACTGTTGTCGGCTTCTCTTTTATCTGCAAATGAAAACAAACCTCGGGTAGTTTAGCCTGAGGGCAGAAGCCCAGCTAGGAATCTGAACATGGGGCTCCTGCTCACTCAGCTGGCAGGAACTGTCACCCATTAGCTCATTTGTTTCCTTCAGTCTTTTAGTTCACTAAAATAGCTTTTTCGCTGAAAATCTTGTCTGACAAATGCTTGACTCTCCTGCATCAAAATACCCTGTTTTCATAGAAGACAGTCAATATATTTTAAGAAGGAAAATAAGATGAGAGGAAGGTGTAGAATCAGAACATCAATAGGTTCCTGGCTTTAGCTCTGCATGCATGATGATAAGGATTAAGGCAGATATGTCTTCGTTTGCTTTATTAAAAAGTACTTTACTGCAAACTAAATACTGTAGCTGTTTACTTTATATTGAGATTCTCATTGGATTTCAGCACAGTGTTACTGGCTAGTTTAAGGTAAAGTAAAAGATATAAACAAAACTACAAGGTAGAACCTATAGTTAAGACAAAAACAATTAACATTAATATAAGGGTTGGCTCAAGGGTGGATTCCTGCCACTTCTCACCTCTTCTATAGAAGAGGTTCCACAAATCTACAGTGCCATCTAGAACCGGTTCCAGCTCCCTCCCCCATCCGCCCATCATCAAGATGAAGAGCGAGAGGAGGAATTCTGGGAGTTGAAGTCCACAAGTCTTAAAGCTGTCAAGTTTGAACACCCCTGGGGTTTTTTTTTCTAAAGGGTTAGGGGTGCATGGGTCTTGTAACTTGACAGCTTTAAGACTTGCACATTTCAATGCCAGAGTTCCTGAGCCAACATAACTGGAGGAGGAATTCTGGGAGTTGAAGTCCACAAGTCTTAAAGTTGTCAAGTTTGAACACCCCTGGTGGTTTTTTCTAAAGGGTTAGGGGTGGAAGGGTCTTGTAACTTGACAGCTTTAAGACTTGCGTGCTTCAATGCCAGAGTTCCTGAGCCAACGTGACTGGAGGAAGAATTCTGGGAGTTGAAGTCCACAAGTCTTAAAGCTGTCAAGTTTGAACACCTCTGGGGTTTTTTTCCCTAAAGGGTTAGGGGTGAAAAGGTCTTGTAACTTGACAGCTTTAAGACTTGCGTGCTTCAAATGCCAGAGTTTCTGAGCCAACATTTCGGTTGCTAAGCAAGAGCGTTGCAAAGTGAGTTTCACCACATTTTACAAGTTGGCCACTCCCACCCAGTCACATGGCCGACAAGCCACTCCCATACAGTCACATGGCTAGCAAGCCACTCCCACAAAGCAGGCCACACCTACAGAAGAGGTTCTAAAAAAAATTGAAACCCACCACTGGGTTGGCTGTAACTTTAAAAAGTAGAAGATGACAGTGGGAAAAACTGCTAGAGCAGAATGAGACTGAACTTGAGTTACCTGGTAGATTTTGATACTAAAAATTAATTGATCTACTGATTTGCATTAATCAGAATCAATTACCTTGTTGGGATCATTTTAACATTTTAACTTTAGGAATTCATATTGTGCCACGTAGGATACATAATGTCCTTAGTTTGAATAGATGCTTGTTAGCTATTCTCTATTTGCTTATTACAGAATTTTTCTCCATTTTATTTGACTAAATTATGAAATTATATTAGGATCTTGTCCAGCCAAAATTCATTCATTGTGTCTATTGCATTGTCAAAATGAAATTCAGATAGAAATACTTTGTTTAAATTGGTCATAACTTACTTTGTGACATCTTTGGCATTGTTATTGCTGTTTTTCTTCCTCATTGATGAGACTTTCATAAATGAATGATTCATATCACAGTTCACAATTTAGCAACCGTTTTGACAGCCTCGTGATAACAACAATCGAAGAGAAAGACAACTGTACAAATGAACAAGTGAGCTTTGGCAGGAGGCAAAGTCACAAACGTTTGAAATGAATCTGAATTTGCTTTTTTCTATTATTCCACTCTCCATTTCCCTAAAGAAGGTTACTTCTCAATTGTACTATAATATAACGGTCCAGTAAATGGCTCGATGGAAGTCCCCTGGGAGAGTTACCAAGGTGTGGTCAGGAAGGACAGAGAAGATCCGGGTTGTAGCCCATCCTCACCATTGAAGCTCTCTAGGTGACTTTGGCCCATGAGCTCATTCTAAGGGAGGAGAGAAGTAGGAAGAAGGTATGCATACGTATATATACCACCATCTGCTCTTGGAGAAAATGTAGCATAGACATTTAAGAGATAACTAAGATGTAGTTTCCTTATAGTAAAAGTTTTGAACTCAGATTATTATAGAAGATGCCAATTAGATAAACAAGGGTACAATAAAGAATGGCATATTACAATATAATTAGGATACAGTGATATAATTCCATCTTTCCTTCTGTCAATAAACCTATGCATTACTTCATTTTTTATTATTAAATGTTCCAATCAGATTTCTGTTATTTTTAGTAGTAACTACCTATGCCCTTTGATTATAGAAATGGTTTGCTCTTAGACAAATAACTATTTAGCTAAGATAATATCTGTAAAAAGGTTAAGAATTTCTTCTGAACATAATGTCTATGGGATTTGTTCAGAAAGATTGTTTGACCTTTGGGTGCTGTCAGACCAGACAGAGGTTTGCAAAATGAATTGCAATGCATATTTAAAAATATTTTTTGAATGTTTTCTATGCTATGGATATGCATACAAAATTTAGAATAATTATGAACAACTGAATGATAAGAACTCACCCTATCATGTGAAGTGGGACATGTAAGCATGATTTGATGAGGTAAAAACAAGGTTATGGTCCAGATCAGTGATGGTGAACCTTTTTTGGCTCACGTGTCAAAAGCGGGGAGAGCACAGGGGGACCGTGTGCATGCGTGCCACACCCATAATGCTATACACACAACCCCAGCATGCAAGTGCGCATGACCAGCACTCCCCCCATTTTTGGTGTTCTTTTTGTGCCCTCCCCAGGCTCCAGAGGCTTTATAGGAGCCTGGGGAGGGCTAAAACAGCCTCCCCTGCTCCCCCCTGAAGGCTCCGGAGGACAAAAAAATAGCCCTACGAGCAAACCGGAAGTCAATTCCAGGTTGCTCGTAGGGTCAGTTTTAGCCCTCCGGAGCCTTCGGGAGGCTTCAGGAGGCTTCCCTGAAGGCTCCAGAGGATGAATAAAGGCCTTACGGACAAACCGGAAGTCTGTTCCCAAACTTATGGTTTTCCTATAGGACGGGTTTTTCACATTTTTTTCAGATGTGTGGTAATATGGTCACACACACACACACACACATCCTATATTGCCGTAAAGTTACAGTCTCATACATGGATGCTACTTAGGCTTGGTATACAATTATTTTGGCTTAAGTGGGTTAAAGACCATGGTAGAGGTTGCTCTGTTTAAAATACATTGGCAAAAGGAATGGGATTCCTGGACAAAGTCTTTGGATTCATATCACTTAATAGAAATCTTCCTGTGTTCCATTTATATTGTTTTATCTTGTCCAGTTCACTAATTCATTGGGGAGAATTCTGTTGCTAACCAAGAGGGGAGAAGAAGTGAGGGATCTGAATCACTGAGTAAAAACCTTATTAACAACTATTCATCCAATTTAATTATTTCTGGAATGCTGCCACCAATTACTTTTTGGCATGCTGGCTTAAATTGCATTTTATGTCTCTAATTGCCATATATTTGCATCATCAGAACGAGTAACCATTTGAAAACTTCACTCTGAAATTTGATCTCAATTTACCCTGAGAAATAAAGGCAGTGTTAAAAAATATTTAAATATTACCACAACAGTGTGTATGTCAAAAAAAGAAAGTCTATCTTGGCTAAAGCCCTGGGGGAAATTGCCTGATATTCACAACCATTCTCATTATTTTACATCTTAAGTGCCTTGGCAATCTAGAATCTCTCCTTTTTCAGAAATACTTGCTGCTTCTCTGAAGCCGGAGCACAAACTGAGAAGGTGATATTTGGCAAAGTTGCAATCAGAGAAAAAGAGAGAAGAAAAAGGATGGTGGTTTGCCATAAAACCCATTAATGTAAATAATTCAGTCTGATTCATAACTCTATTAAGATGAAGTGAAGGAAGGAATGGAAGCTAATGTCAGTTCATAGGATTCCTGTAGGGAGGAAGGAGGCCCGTTCAGTGGTCACCCCATTGTTCTAATGATAAGAGAAGGCACTGGATAGAAGCAAGACAAGGTGGACTTTCGTTGCAATTAAATATGGCAAGTGTTAATTTTAGTTAAAAAATGCCTTTCTTTTTTTGGATGTGCAGGATGGATGGAGATCTTGTATATTTCTGCAGATGTAGTTTTTCTGTCACAGCATTCTATGATCATTCAGTAGGCAACATGGAAGCAACAGCATTCAAACCAAGATTCTCATGCTGCTGTTAACCTAAGGGGCATTTCTAGCAAGGTGGGAGAAGGATGTAAAGATTGGATTTTAGCTTTCTTTCCAATGCCTTTAATGATAGCTGTGTGCTGAGAGCCTTGTGTGCCTTGGAGAAAGTAGGGAGGGCAGGTTGGAATGTAGGAGGCAGCGACATTCTCAGTAATTGATCCTTCCTTCCTTCCTTCCCTCCCTCCCTCCCTCCCTCCCTCCTTCCTTCCCTCCCTCCCTCCTTCCTTCCTTCCTTCTTCCTTTCTTCCCTTCCTCTTTTGAGGATCTATGGCTTATGTGTTTCAGAGTAAGATAACTATTTCAGGTACCAGGTTTTGGTATCAGTGAAATAACTATATTGTCTTGATTCCTGCTTTACTTATTACTTAGAAGAGATGTAAAGGAATCAATCCATATTAGTCATCCTACTCAGTTTGACTAAATCTGCATTTAATCTTCCTTCCTTCCTTCCTTTTTGTGCCAAGGAACAGTTTTTATCACTATGGTGCCATAATAACACGACCGGCTTTAAGTAACCAAGTACATCAACTAGGGGTATGTGCCTCAAGCAGCGGATTCTCCTGGGCTTCGTGGGGTGCCTGGCTCAGGATAATGTAGTTTCCTAATATGAAGAATGCACAATAGGGCATCTATTCCTTCAAGCACACGTTGCCTGTAATATATAGTAAGTATAAAGTAGATTCTTTCTGAGCTGCAAATCATTCCAGTCTTGACAGACTGGTATATTCCAGCCTGTCGTGACTCCTAATGACAGTTGGAGCAGAGTGAAGAGAAGAATGCTTTCCAATTTAATTGGATAAGTATTTCAAGATGAGTAATTTCAAAAGAGCTTGTAAGAATCCTAATTTTTCTTCTTGTTTTGAGAAGATGTTTTAAACCTGGTAACTAGGTGGGCTGCAGGTTGCAAGAATTTGGATTCCTTCCAATACCTATCCTGAGGATATATTAAAACCATAAAATTATGCTGGTATTAATGTCAGACTGAATTCAAAATTAATATTACAAATCTTATACTCCAATGAGGAAAACAGCACTGAAGAGTTTGACTCCCTCTTATAGCCAAATGACAACTTCCATGCATGAGTGGAACAATGTTGTATAGTTGTAACAATGCAGGATAACAGAGTTTTCAGAAGCAGTAACAAAAGTTAGGGGCAGGGGTAGGAGACCTCCAGGTGATCCTGTATCTATTCAATTACAAATTGGAAACAGAAAGAAAAGAGAACATAAGAAGAGCATCCTCAGGGGACAAGGCTGACCCCAGCAAGCACAATCCACACAATATTTTATTACAAGGAAAGGAGAGGAGAGGCTGGAAGGTTGGTCAAAAACTCAAAGGGACTTTTAAATATAGAACCTTTTTAATTTTTCAAAAATTTTAAGTAGTCAATTTTTCCCTCGTTATATTATTGTTATATAGTCTCAAATACTTGAAATGACTCACGTCTCTGTAGAGCTTAAAAAGCGAATCCTACTAGTAAATTTGGAAGACCTGGGAAGGTGATCTGCCTCATTTTCCCCATTTTCCCATATTTCCATTAGCTGAAAGATACTTTTATATTCATTATTAGAGTTATATCCCATATTTATTTTGTAGAACTCAAGATGCTCTTGTCCCTAGTTCTCACCCACTATACCAAACTATCTTCCTTATAAGACAAAAGCAAAATAACAGTCTCTCTCTCTCTCTCTCTCTCTCTCTCTCTCTCTCTCTCTCTCTCTCTCTCTCTCTCTCTCTCTCTGTCTCTCTCTCTCTCTGTCTCTCTGTCTCTGTCTCTGTCTCTGTCTCTCTCTCTCTCTCTCTCTCTCTCTCTCTCTCTCTGTCTCTCTCTCTCTCTCTCTCTGTCTCTCTGTCTCTGTCTCTGTCTCTGTCTCTGTCTCTCTCTCTGTCTCTCTGTCTCTCTCTCTCTCTCTCTCTCTCTCTCTCTCTCTCTCTCTCTCCCTCTCTCTCCCTCTCTCTCCCTCCCTCCCTCCCTCCCTCCCTCCCTCCCTCCCTCCCTCCCTCCCTCCCTCCCTCTCTCTCTCTCTCTCTCTCTCTCTCTCTCTCTCTCTCTCTCTCTCTCTCTGCCAGAGCTTGGAATCTTTCGTAGTCCCCCCCCCCAAAAAAAGTTCACAGGGTATTTCACAAGAATAAATTATTCTGCAACAACAAACTATTCTGAAGTAACTGTTCACGTCATTCTTGGTTCATTGGGCCTGACAGAAGTTTAGGTAACTTAGAGGATTGGGCAGATTTGAAAGTTTTATATCCAGTGAGGTTGGGATGGGCTACTGTGGTGGGATTCCATTTTTTTCTACTACCGGTTCTGTGGGCGTGGCTTTGTGGGCGTGGCAGGGGAAGGACACTGCAAAAGTCCCATTCCCTCCCCCTCCACTAACCTGCCTTCCAGCTCCCTTCTCCTGTTCAGAACAACATAAGGAAGAAGAGAAGCTGGGAGGCAGGGGGAGAGGGGGGGGGCAGCCTATTTGCCAGTTCTCCGAACTGCTCAAAATTTCTGCTCCTAGTTCTCCAGAACCTGTCAGAACCGGCTGAATGCCTCCTCTGGTGGGCTCCCAAGAGAAGCAAGTGGGCTGGCAAAAAAAGTAGGGGACTTGGGCAACTTCCAGACTGAATGATTTGGAAATCAAGCCGAGATATTTCTGATTTGGGGAAAAAAATTACTCATCTCATTTCCTAGTCAGATCAGCATGAACACTGGAAGTAGAAAACTGCCAATCATAAGTCAAAAAATACAGTTTCCCATGGTGACTATTGTAATTCAGAAGCTTGATAACTCTGGGAAAGGAAAAATTTTAACACAGGTATTTATGGTTGTACCTAAAATTATGCATAATCTAATTATTGAATGTCATTTTAATCCAGTTATTAAATGTCATTTTCTGAATATATTTCTCTGGCCACTTTAGCCTACCTCATTAATATGGATAATATTAAGCACTAGAGCTTTATGGGAACTAAAATTCTGCCCTGCATTTTGGCATCTCATGTCAGTTAGCACTCTGAGTCCTTAATCTATAAATAAATTGCTGAATAGAGGAACATGGCAAGAAGGAGGACCATACAATTTATCTTATTAATGTGTTTATTTTTCTAAATGGGCAATTTTGGCTGTTAATCTTGGAAAGTATGCACTTGAACAATTTTATTTATATATGAATATATAATATATATATATACACATACACACACGCACACACACACATACAGTGCTCATTAATATAGAAACAGAATGGAACAGATTTATGAATAAATAACTGCAAAAATTAAAAGATCAGAAATAAACTCATCCATTTTCTACTTATTTAGTAGAAAAAAATAATACCTCCGAGAAGTTCATTTGTACCAGAAATTAAAACAAATTTCTGTTGAAGCAAAAATTGATTTATTGACGATTTCAGTTACCGGAAGCATCAAGGATTACCTAAATGGTGGTTTGCAAGCATATATTAGCCAATTAGCCCACTTTTGTTGACTTCTTGTAATTGTAATGTATCCAATCGAGTGTGTCTGTCTGTCTGTCTGTCTGTCTGTCTGTCTGTCTGTCTGTCTGTCCATCCATCCGTCCATCATCATCATTATCTATCTATCTATCTATCTATCTATCTATCTATCTATCTAATTGATTGACTACATTACAATTATAAGAAGACAACAAATATTGGCTATTTCCTCTAGCAACTACCATATTTGATTATTGATTAGATTCTATAAACAGTTTATAAGCTACAAATTAATGAAACCATCTCTTAAAGAATTGGGTTTTTTCACAATGCAAAGGACTTTCATGTTTCATATTTATTTCCATTCTGATATTTTATTTTATTTTTTAATCTAGAAGATCTTGATTTCCAGTGCCAGCCATTTTAATTCTTTCTCCTGTATTAAACTCCTTGCAGCAACATTCTTTGGGATGAAGACTTTGACTTATTTTGTTAGCACCTGGTTTAAGTATGTCTGCAGATTCTGGGCTTCTCTTGGTTATGCTGATAGCTCCACAAAGTCTTCTAAGCATTTTTCCACTCCTGACTTAGCTAATATCATTATTATTGATAAAAATAATCGTTGGTCAGGTCAGGGAGGCTACTCACAAAGAGGCAGGGCTGCTGCTGGTCATGAGTTGCAGCTGACTAGGAGGCTCAGTGGCTAATACAATAAGCTTGTCAATCAGAAAGGTGGGCAATTTGGCAGTTTGAATCTCCTGCGTGAGCAGGGGGTTGGACTAGATGACCTCCAAAGTCCCTTCAAACTCTATTTATTTAGAGTTACACTGACCAATTAAACAGCCTGATGCTGGAAACAACAGTTCAATTTCTTTTGGTTTCTTAGATTCCTGCCTTGTTTTTTGACTCTGAGCTCAGACTTTGGAGTCACAAGCGGACTCTGATCTGGATATTGTGTCTTTGTGCCTAGACTTTGGATTTGGTATTTTGGTTGGTTGACTTCATGGCGGACTTTGCTTGGTTGGATTTTTGAGTGGGGGGGCCTGTTTGCAGGCACTTTGAGTGCAAAGGACTTGAGGGAATGAGGGCATTGGGGGCTGGTGGGGTTTAAATGAAGCCTTTAAACTCCTTGTGTTTCTGCAGGGGGTCTGGAACAGGGGAGGACCTTGATGACTTATCCGACTCCTCCCACATTATTTATTGTAATTTGGCAAAGAATAAAAATTAAGTTGACACAAGAAATTTTTTTTAAAAAAGGGGGGGGGAATAAAGGTCATGTTTGTTTCCTTTTGATATTTTATTCTGTTGTTCATATTAGACACAATGTTATTGAAAGCGATCAAAAATGTTTTTAAAAAAATATTGGCCAAAAAATGAAAGTCCAAAGGTTTGAGCGTTATCCTTCAAGCTGGCAAATGATGGAAATCTCATCTTACGCCGATTTTATTTTTAAGTAACACGGACAAAAATGTGTTTCTTTAGAATCAATATTTTCAGTTTCCATGAAGCTTTGCTATAATCCAGATTGTAAAGAAGATAATTGGCGGATCCTTTTGAAAGAGGAGAAGAACTTCAGGCAAAATGCGAGGAGCAAAGTCCATGGCCAAGAAGGTATTGAGGAATAAGAAAGGAGAAATAAGAGGGCACAAGTCACCGAGGGAATGGATTAATTCTTAAAGGGAGTTCATTTGGAGTGTATCTCAATATATGTGATTATTACTTGATTTCAACATCCCTAAAGAATGATTATTTATTAAGAAGCTGAAGGTTTTTCAAATTTTCCTCTATTTGGGGGATTTTATTGAATACGCTAAATGGCTGGTTAAGGTCAAAAGGGCAGAGGTGAAAACCTGAACTAGTTTCACTTTCAGTTAAGGTCAACCCCCCCATTTTAGGAAGATTAAGAATGCAATTTAAGAAGTTTAAAAGTGCAGCTTATTAGAAATACGGCCATACTCACTGGGCTCAAAGGAGAGTCAGGAAACAGAAACAAGTGGGATTGGTTGAGGACATTCCTTGCCAAACTTCACCACAGGATGGGACACAAGTGTGGAGGAGCAGCTGGAGCAAATTTTAAAATGATTTTTTTTTTCCAAGGAAGAGAAAAAGAGATAATTGAAGCCCCACAAACAACAGAATTGGACAACAAGGCAGAGAAGAACTGAAAGAAAGAAAAGCAGATAAAGTGAAAAGAAAATATCTTGTGCAGCAACAGATTTGCCCTTCGTGTATGTTCTGTGGTAGGGGAAAAAATCATCCAACTACCCCCATGCTGAGTGGGGATTCTGGGAGTCAAAGTCTAAAAGTCTTAAAGTGTTAGTTTATTTGTATTTCACCTTTATTATTTTAAAAAAATAATTCAGGGCAGTGAACATAGGCAACACATTTTCCTCCTCCTCTTATTTTCTCCATAGCAACAACCCTTTGCAAGGGCAAATTCAGCTAAGAGAGAGAATGACTGGCCCAAAGTCACTCAGTCAGCTTTCATGCCTAGGGTGGGATTTGAATTCACAGCCTCCCACTTTCTAGCCTAGTGCTTTAACCACTGGACCAGACTTAACTAAAGATTAAACTTGGCAACCATGTTCTTCTCTTTGCTAATTATTAGGGGTATTGATTTTAGTCTAAAGATACTTATAATAATTCATGTTTCAATTTAATGTTCCCAAATGAAAAAAAAAAATCTAAAAATATTCCATTTGCACCATGCTTCAAAGCCTTACTGTTTACTACAGCACATCAGAGAAACCCTGATAGTGATGGAAGTGCAGGTAGTCATTGCTTACCAATAGTAATTCCAACCAGGAGCTTATCTTTAAGCAAAATGTTTATAATAAATGGCATCATATGAACATGTCAACTTATGACGGACGTTATGCCAGTCCCAGTTGCTATCATTAGCTGCATCCCACGTGGTCACGGTGTCCTGTGGTCACGTGATCACATTTGTAATCTCCTGCCAGCTTCCCCAATGGCTTTGCTTCTTAGAAACTGGCAGCAAAGGTTGCAAATGGTGACCATCTGACCATGGGACGCTGGGACAGAATTGCCAGCCAGTTGTCCAGCACCCTGATCACCGTTGTGTGACAAGGTGACAGCCTGACTTTGGCAGACCCATCACAAGTCTCCCTCATTCAATGCCATCATGATTTTGAATGGTCACTGAAGAAGTTATGTGAGGGCTACCTGTAGTAGCAGTAAGGAAAAATGACGTAGAAGAGTTGGCTCCACTCTCAGCACACAGATGGAGGAAATAATGACCAAATTGTGTCATGAACTCACGAGAAAAATCAGACCAAAAGACTAATCTGGATTGTTCTGCACATGACAGTGGTGTGAATGCAGAGAAACATTCTGTGAATTAGAGTAGGAATACTACTTATTAAACAGCAAGCTTATTTCCTAAACAGCGGCTCAACTTAAGCTTCCAAAGATTGGGAAGAAGAGATTCAAAACATTCAAAGAGATCTTCTGGTGGTTATACTTATCAATAAATATATGCCAAATAAAAAAGTCTGAGGCTTCACCTTGAGGAACTCGGAAATACATGAAGGCTGAAAGTTCCTATTGGATTTTCCAAGATTCTGCATTTTACTTGCAGTATTTTCATTAAAATACTATCAGCATATTTGAGGTAGACAGGAAACGGATATGAGAAACAATACAACTCTATTGATACAGATTTTATAACAGAATCTTGGTATTCTGACTGTGTTTCTCCTTTTTTTTCTTTTATATTGAATAGAGCCGAGATGGGACAACTTTCAGTTTCTTTCCTAAGTTCAACCATTTTACTAACGGTAGCCGGATACTTTCTTCAAAGCCATCTTTGTACTGCTCTAGAAATTGCACTTTGAAATTTGTGTAATTCTGGATTCCTTGTTTATTTCTCTCATGAGGATTTTGATACCAGCACCAGTATATCAAGTTGCTGGTACATTCACAAACACAAGAAATGGTTTAAAAAAAAATGAAAATCCAGAAAGAATGGTCTTTTATGCCACCTATAGAAATAGTCATCTTAAAGTTATATAGTGAAGCACTATTATATACAAAAA
The DNA here is from genome assembly GCF_051295495.1 of Thamnophis sirtalis. Taxonomy (NCBI): domain Eukaryota; kingdom Metazoa; phylum Chordata; class Lepidosauria; order Squamata; family Natricidae; genus Thamnophis; species Thamnophis sirtalis. Next base: position 177,900,126 of record NW_028261382.1, read on the forward strand.
GCTTTGCTACACCATTTGTAAACCTTTATTATCCCTTATTATTTCCCAGGCACATTAAATAAATTCCATCTCATAAGATTTAAATCAGAATCCACATTAACTTTTTTGCCCACAGAATTCAACAGAAATTGAGGCTGATCATTTTATAATTGAATACTGGATACCATGATTACTAGTTTGAAGGATATATTTTTTGTTTCCTATTAAATATAATTGTTTTCTTTGTTAAATATAATTTAGACTTGCAAATAATGTTAATGTAATTGCCTTTCAAAAGAGATCAAATTTTCACAATAGTTATGAGCGGTTTCCTTCCACTCATCATCCCACAAATAGAAATTACAGAACCCACACAAGAAATGCAAGGGACAGTGAAACTGGGGGTTGTTGATAGACTTATGCATTTATATGCATTTTAATTGCACTGGCACTTTCATTTCTGTGTAATTGCTCTTTAATTGCTTAGACTTTCATACATTTAAAAAGCAGTTAAAACCACAGAGTGTTCCTGGAGACAATTTGAAGCATTTACTGTAGACATTTTAAAGAGATCATGTAAAGTACAATTTTCACAGTCTCTATTATACTAAAGAATTTAAAAAATATATAGTTGAATAATTTCCCTCTGTTGTGCATAGAAATTATCATCGAAGGTTTTCTCTGTCTCCCTCACTTCAAGCTGCTTGGTTACATGAGCAGGATATATATATATATATATATATATATATATATATATATATATATATATATATATATATATATATATATATATATATATATATATATATATATATATATATATATATATATATATATATATATATATATATATATATATATATATATATATGTGGGAAAAGAGAGAGAGATGGAGAACATGACCCTACAGATTTCAAAACAAAGTCATTTGGGCCAATTTTCTAAATTTGAACACAATTGTAATGAATGCTGGGAACAGGAATAGATAAAATTGGATTTTCATTTTCTTTCAGTTTTTGTTCAGTTTTATTCAGAGATAGGGACTGACAAATTTGGTTCATTTTTTTCTTCCCTTTTTTAAAAAAAAATCCATTGTATTTGTCGAATATATTTGCTCTGTGAAATTTGAATCCATGGTTAGCATATATTTTTTTAAAAACTTACTAATGATTCTAATTAAATCTCATGTTTAATTAAATTTCATGTGATGAAATGCACATGAGAATTTTAATCTTCTTTCTTGCAAGTCATTAAAATTATTACAAGTCATTCTGGGAGTGAGACAGGTGGTCTCCAAAATTTTATCTTTATTTTATATAAATATATAAAATATATAAGGTAAATATTATCGTAAATGTTTATATATCTCCAGCCAAAATAAATGTTCATCTATCTTTAGAACAATTTCTAATACAGAAAAGATCCCGTTGTCTCCATCTCCTATGTGACATACAGCAATTAAAAATGAAACACTTGTCAGAAATGATGTGCCAAGTAGAACAAAATCCCAAATTCAAATCCAGACATTTAAATTAAAAAAAATATCAAGGTCCTGGACACATCATACCAGTTTCTTGTACTTTATAAATATCAGATTTTTTCTACTTGATTTTAAGTATGCTAGCAAAATGTTGGTTATGTACTTACCATATAAGGCTATATTTGAATTAGACTTACTCAAATCTAATAAATATTTGCACTGGTTTTTAGCTGAGTAATGGTTTTCTTATATAAGCATTAATTTCTGATGTATTTGGGGTTTTTTTAAAAAAAAATCCTTGGTTTGCATTTAAATGCTGGTTTTAAAATGGATTCAGTTTATTTTTAATCAAATTGCACATTTTATATATCATTTGCTGAATATTTTTAACACACAGCATGCCCATTTGTTCAGGAAGTTTAATTTGGAAGATTTTCCAAGCATTTCTAGATGTGGGCCACATTGGATATAGCTGTCTTTCCAACATGGCTAATTAATTCTTCCTATCCAACCTGGATAACATATCATCAAACATCCCACGCTGTGGACTAATCTGGCGGATTTAAAATAAATAAAAGGAGATAATGCCAAACAACTATTGTTGCCAAGAAACCATATTATTCAAAGGAGTTTTTAAATGACATAAATGAAATAATCATCCTTGTTTGTTGAATCCTCTTGATAGCCACATATTTTATTTTCCATGAAAGCAGTTGCTCAATAAACAAAAACAAGTCATTATTAAAAGCTGCCATTTTCTATAACTTGTGTATCCCCCACCTTCAAATCAAAAAACCCAGAGATATTCCTAAATCTCTGGGTATCATTTTAGTACTCAGTGATATTCAGTAAATTTCTTTTCTAATTCTGCAAGCCAGCCAATGAAAATATCTGTACTTCTTTCATCATATGAAGTTTAATTCTCACAAATTTGATACCAGCCATGAATCCAAAGCCTCACAAATTGTGTGTGTGTGTGCGTAAACACAAACACACACACACACATGTTCTTAAGTGGTTAGAGAGCTTTGCAGAGACTTTGTCAGAAAAAGTGAATAGAGGACGTTTCTCTTTTTCATCAATGTCAATTTATTTGTGTAGATGTCCTCAAAGCAACTGACAGTTCAAATTCAATAACTGTTAATTTCCATTTCAGTTTCTTTTTAAAGCATAAAAATTTAAATCAGCATCACGCATACTGCTAAGGTTAGTGTTATCAGTATAAATATCCAGAGTATTGCATAACTAATAATGCATATGAAAAAAAAATCTTTTATACGCTCCATATACTGAGTGAGAAAAGCAAAAGATCAAGCAAAAGACCACAAAACATTTCATCGTCATATTTTTTTTCCATCAAACTCTCCTGTCCATAATATTAATTCTCCTTGCAGTGCCCACCAAAATAATGATCTGTCTGTAGGTAACAAGGATACCGTACCTGATTGATAAGAAATAGAGCCCTTCACTCCCTGAATACTTTGTATAAAAGCTGAAGTGCATGTTCTTCAAATTTAAAGATCAAATTTCAAGATACCCCACTTTTACAGGTTTAATAAAGAAGATAACATTATTATGGGTGAATAACTCTTGCAGATCAATGTTTAAGTTAATATTGTACTCATGTCAGTGGTGTGCTACAGAAGAAGTAACTTATGCAAATCCCTCAACCTTCTCTTTTGTAAACAGGAGACCCAAGCAATCATTCCAAGAAATCATTTTCAAGTGTGGACCCTGATTTACTGGCATCTTTTTTGCCTTCAACATGTATTTATCCCTCTTTGTACCTTTTGCCTCCAACTAAGCAGAAGTTTTTCTGGACTGACAGAGGTTACCCCTCGAATAGCATGGTTAGCGTGGATTTTTTTAAAATTAAAGTTAAATATAGTTTATCTGCAATTGTGCATTGAATCATTTTCCTTTTTCTCACATTTTACATTATAATTTGGAAGCAAACTTTGGGGAGCCTCAGAGTCCTGTAGCAATAGCTTCATTCAGATGTGTAAGCTGCACTTAAGAGTTTGGCATTACAGGATTCTGCTGCCGTAGGAGCTTGGCAAATGGTAGGCCAACCCAATCATGGGCATCATTTTGAAAATTGCCATTTCCCAACCCCATAATTGGACCAGACTCCCCTGTCTTACCTATTAAAAGGAAACTAGCCTAGTGAAGAGAAGGACCAGGGGAGACATGATAGCAGTCTTCCAATACTTGAGGGGCTACCAAAGAGAGGAGGGGGGGGGCAACCTATTTTCCAAACCCCCTGAAGGCCAGAGAAGGAAGAATGGATGGAAATTGATCAAGGAGAGATTCAACCTAGAAATAAGGAGAAATTTTCTGCCAGTGAGAACAATCAACCAGTGGAACCATTTGTCTTAGAAAGTTGTGGGAGCTTCATCATTGGAAGCTTTCAAGAGGAGACTGGACTGCCATTTGTCAGAAAGGGTGGAGGGTCTCCTGCTTGGGCAGAGGATTGGACTAGATGACCCACAGACTACAATGTCCCTTTCAACTCTGTTAATCTGTTAAAAACTCTATTAAGATGTTATCTTCATGTCATTTCTAGCCCATGGCTGAGATGGACTTAAATCATATTTATTTGACTTAATAGTATTTTATAATACGATTATAAAGATGATATAAGCAGTTCTCGACTTTTAATAGTTCACTTAATGACCATTTAAAGTTACAACGGGACTGAAAAAAGTGATTTCTGACCATTTTTTACACTCACAACCATTGCAGCATCCTCAGGGTCACATGATCAAAATTTAGACGGTTGGGGACTGGTTCATATTTATGCCAGTGGCGGTATCTTGCGGTCATGTGATCCTTTTTTCCCACCTTCTGACAAGCAAAGGCAATGAGGAAACCAGATTCACTTAATAACCGTGTTGCTAATTTAACAACTGGTGTGATTCACTCAACAAATGTGGCAAGAAAGGTCATAAAATAGGGCAAAGCTCACTTGACAACTGTCTCATTTAGCAACAGAAATGTTGGGCTCAGTTGTGGTCATAGGTTGAGGACTACCTACAATGCCTCTTTCATTGAAAGCCAAATGCAGAGGGTAATATGGTTACTTGTTCTGTCGTGTGATGTCTCAAACTGCAACTGATAACTGAAAGATGGCCAAGAACCGAAATGAAGGAGAGCGATTGTGGATGCCGGATTCAGAGAAAGGAAAGTAAGGAAATACGGCTAGAAAGCAGAAATGGAATTAGGCCACAGATTTAAAATGATTGGAGGGGATTTGGCATAGCTGTTGCTATGCAGGGAGGAAGGCAACAAGGTATGGGATTCGAAGGGTTGGTGCAGTTCCCCAGAGAGGCAGAAGAAGATGCAAAGACCCAAGCAGAAGATCAAAGTTTTGCTAGCTGTGAAAACTTGCTAGCTAAAATTTTAATTGAAGCCCTTGATTAACTCTTTGGGGAATTTAGCAATAACTACACCGCAATATAACTTAAGGTGGAAATGCTGATAAAGTAGCTGAAGCATGGCTGCACAGGCAAGGAAATAGTTAATCTCCAAAAGAGAATGCAATTAGGTCATCAATCAATTCACTGAACTCCACAGTCTTCTGAAGTCAGAAGCAGGAAGGGCGGGGGGGGGGGGGGCTTCACTTTCTTAACTGAACGTCAGTTGCCTATGTAGCCTTGCGTGGCTGAGAGAGAAATGAAATCTTTTCTATCTTTTAAACGTGATGATTTTCTTTTGAAAAAAGTCAACTGATGAAGAAGAAAGTGTTTGTGCTCTGTGTTTTATCTGTTGGGTTCTAAAGAACTCCCTCACAACAGAGGTTTGTGGGGGGGGGGAAGAATCTGCTTCTCTTTATGTAAAGTTGGAAATGTTTCAGGTATCAACTAGTCTTGACATTTTTATGACTGGGTTGTAGTGGTATTCCTATTATTTAAAAATGTTTAATATAATCTCTCTCTCATACACACACACACACATACACGCACACACACATACACGCACACATTTGCTTACACACACACACAATATTTTTTTTTTGCAGATCTGCAATATTAATTAATCTCTTGCCTGGAATGGTTTGTTTTTATATTGCCCGTGTGCTTTTCAAGCTCGTAATTGTCTTTGAAAGTATACAAAGTCTTTTGTAGTGACTAGTAAAAGATAAAGGTGAAGGTTCCCCTCGCACATATGTGCTAGTCATTCCTGACTCTAGGGGGCGGTGCTCATCCCCGTTTCAAAGCCAAAGAGCCAGCACTGGCTGAAGATGTCTCTGTGGTCACATAGCTGGCATGATTAAACCCTGAAGGTGCACGGAACACTGTTGCCTTTCCACCAAAGATGGTTCCTATTTTTTCTTCTTTCATTTTTACATGCTTTCCAACTGCTAGGTTGGCAGAAGCTGGGACAAGTAATGGGAGCTTACGCAGCATTAGGGATTCAAACTGCCAAACTGAACTGCCAGCCGTTCTGATCGACAAACTCGTGGTCTTAGCCACTGAGCCACCACGTCCCTATAGGGACGCGTAGTGTGATATAAATCCAATCCTGGTTCATTTGAGATGAAAGCAGATGGACGCCAGATACAAAGCAAAATACCAAGACTACTAACTCCTAATCTGTTGGGCAGCAAAACAGAGAAAATGTTTGCAATTGCTACTTCTCTGTTCAAATAAATTAAAGGATAAAATTTAAGCTTATAAATATGATCCCAGACATATTTGACCTCAGGGAGGAAGAAGAGAGAAAGTGGGAATGATACCTGACTGAAACCTGGTGGGTGGATTTGAAAATTCCCTCTGTAAAACAGTCTTCGCTGCATTGAAATCTTTCATTATTTGATTTTTTTTCTTTTATTTTTTCAATCATTTCATATATAAATAATTGCATTTAATTTCAGTTATTTTTTCTGACCTATAAAAACGATTGTTCCTTTGTTGCAGATTAGTGTAGCGATGCCTTCTTACAATTATGTTCTACTGATACTTGTCCTTCAATTCCCTAATTGCTTTCCTTTCTTGTAAAAAAAAGCATTGCTTAGGTCTTCTTTGTTCTCAGGGCGTTTTAGAATTTCTTTTGAATCTTTTTGTTCTTTTGGTGATTTTGAACTACCTTGCTCTGAAACGATCATGGACTCTAAGTGCTCCCCACACAATCCTTTTTTTACATAGATTGGACTCTACGTGCTTATTTTGGAATACTATTTAGGTCACTTAACTTCAGTTCAAAAGTTTTCTTTTCAGTACAGCCTCATTCCTTTTATCAAGTGCTATGCTTTATATTTGAAATGTATTTTTTTTTGTTCTGGTTTCTCTTGCTATTGTCTATCTTTAGATTTGTACGTGTTCAAGTAATGCCTTTAAGCGTAAGTCACCTAGAACATATGTTCTAAATAGAATAAACAAGTAAATAAATATTTCTGCAAAGCTAGTGATAATACGACGTAATTGCTTCATGCCGGAGCTCTTTATTATGACTGCCCTTCCGATGTATAAAGTATGCCAGCTGTTGCTAATGCACTAATTTGACCATTGTTGTTGCTTGAAGCAATATTTAGGTAAACTATCTTCTCCCTGGCATCATCAATTTAAAAAGTCATCTTACTAATTCAAAGGGTGACATCTTCAGCTGAGTATTGTTGAATAGAAAGGCCACTTCTGATAAGCGTCTAACTTCCTACCTGTGTTTTTTCTGTTCATAGAATTCCCAGCAGGGTTGGGTCCCTACCAGCTGAACAACCATGTGCATGCCAGACGTGTGTTGTGCACAAGTGCGCAATTTAGCAAAAATGGAACGTCCACATTGCAGACAAGGAAAGGAGCAAGGATACCAACTGAGGAGCGGCCATTCAACCAGCCACCACTAATCAGCTGGGCTTCGGAAGCAGAAATACAGGTCAGTATAACCCGGAGGCAGGTGGGCGGGCCCACTTTCACGGAAACAGAAAACCGGTTTGCTCTCGCCGTGCAGTCAGCGCTAACGGTTCGGTTGAACCGGTCCAAACCGGTAGGAACCCACCACTGATTCCCAGGTGATGCAAGATGGATATGAGTGATATATTTACTAAATGTCTTCTGAAGCCGTAGGTTCGAATCACCAGATTGTATAGCAACCCTGTACTCACTGCACTTAGTGAGGGTCCTTCATCGAGAGGCAGAACTGTGGCTAAATATAATAGAACAAAGACAAGTATGCATTAAACTCCTTTAATTTATTTTACAGGCAGGGATATATCCTTCATAAATAAAGATTTCATTTCACATAACAGCATTAAAAAAGCCACATGAAAGGGATTTTTTAATCTGATAATCTTTAATTTCAACTATCCTCTTCCCCTGTTGCAATTTACCTTTCCTTCCAAGCTGTATTTCTCCAATTACCGATCTGTCCCAGACCTCGTCTCTGGTTTCTGTTCCTGCCAAAATCTGTGATAAAATACCCCGAAGCACCGGTGGGCTTTGGTTTTGTCTCACAGCCTCTTGAATTGTTTAGGCTGCAGAAAACAGTTTCTTGGCAGCCGTCTGTGGCAGCCGTCAAAACTGTATAATCTTTACTCATGCTGTAGTTACCAAGTATACTATGAGGAGATGAGATAAACCAAAAAGTCGAACTTCTTAAACAAAGCTCTTTTGCTCCGCTATAGAGGATTCAAGCCCGGAAAGAATTTCAGAAGGCAATTGGATATTATGGGACATAAATACTTGAGAGACCGCCTTCTGCCAATTACCTCCTCGCGACCTATAAGATCTCACAGATTAGGCCTCCTCCGAGTCCCATCCGCCAGTCAGTGTCGACTGGCAACTACGCGGAGGAGACCCTTTTCAGTAGTAGCTCCGACCCTTTGGAACGATCTCCCCGTGGAGATTCGTACCCTCACCACCCTTCAGACCTTCCGCATAGCCCTCAAGATCTGGCTATCCCGTCAGGCCTGGGGATAAAGATCGTAATCCGGCCCCACCCGAATGATGAATGAATGTTGCTCTATTTTTTAATTATGTATGTCCTATACGTCATTGTATGTATCCCCTCCCACATAAGTTGTAAGCCGCCCTGAGTCCCCTCAGGGAAAAGGGCGGCCTATAAATAAACTTATACCATACCATACCATAAACTGTTACAAAAAAGGAAGGGGCGGTTCCTGAAAAATGCCAGATCAAATGCAGGCAGTGCCCCTTCTTGTAAATGTTTTTACTACAACAAACAGCCAATGTAATGGCATTTTGGCCTTATATTTTTAGCCTATGCGGTGCTCCAAAATATATGGAAAATACTAGATTTGTCCTGAGTTACTGAGAGAAATCATAGGACAGAATGGACCTAAAAGGTCTTCTAGTCTAGTACCATTTCAGGTATGTGTCTGTCCAATATCTTTTGGAAAAAACATCCAGTGATGCTTTTTTGATCCTTTGGATCAAAAGGATGATCCTTTTACACAGAGAGTATATCATCTCCCTGGCATTCATGTAAGATCCCAGTTTTATTTTCCAAACTTTAGTCTGAAACCACCATATCTAATGATGAAGCAGAGATATAAAGTGGAATGATTGAAAAGCCAGAACTGACCCCCAAGCCTTGAGATTGAAACTTGGACAAGTAGTTAAGGAGGAGACTAGTAATTAAGGAACCAAACAAACAAAAAATATGACAACTGAACAGATGAAAAAAGTTGGGCCTGAGCACACAGAAGCCCCTCAAGTCCCATCAATAGCTAACAAGTTTGAGAATCAAAGGCCAAGAGTAGCTGCCAGTCATGTGGATCAACAAAGTAAGAACTTTTGGGGAGAAAGGGGTCCTGAAACCCCCCCCCCCCACCACTCTTTGACTTATCTTTGGATCCAGACTTGGGAGTCTTGTGCTTGGCAGGCTAGTTGAGAAGGGTGAATGTGCGAGTGAAAAAACAGCAAATGTACATTGCAATTCATAAAGTCATTTTTGCATGTATTTGCATACATTCACAGACGTCTACTTGGACACCTCTTTTATTTCAATGCTCTTCATTATTTAGAACAGAGGCGTCAAACTCAAGGCTTGGGGGTCAGTTCTGGCCTGCGGGGGACTTAGATCCGGCCTGTGGTGCTTCTGCCAGCAAAAACGGAGCTCTACAGGGCCACCCATAGCCTGCATGGACTCTTATCTTCGACCACCACTGCCTCCTGCAGCCTCTGGCAACAAAAATGGATCTCGGGGAGGCTGCTCCGTTTTCAGCTGTGACCGTCTCCTTCAGCATCCTCTGTGCATGGCCTCCCCAAGCTTTGTTTTCATTGCCAGAGGGCTGCAGGAGGCCATCGCAGCCAAAAACAGAGCCCTTTGCCCACCCCTTTGCCCCCCAAGGTCAAACACAATCCTGGTGAAGTTGAGTTTGACAGCCCTGATTTAGAACCAAAGAAAACACTTCACTAATTAATAAATAGTAGTTAGATTGGGCAACATGACCCACTGGATGAAACAAAAGGTGATAATTTAGGTTCTAACTCACACCACATGGACAGTCTCTAAAAGGCCCTTTTGTGATCTTTTTGAAAAATAAGCAGAGTGGAAAATGGGGAACCCATCAATAGACGTAGGGAGACGGAGCAAATATAGAATACGACTATAGTGGGAAGAGCCCTAAATGTAGCTTTCTTATTAAAAATTGCAAAGGAAACTTGTTTCCACGAATGACTTTAATCTGTGTAGAAAATGGAAGGGGAAATGTCCATAGGATCAGAGATTTAGATTTTCTTCCTAATCTCCATGCCTTGGTAGCTCACATTTCTCCTCTTTGAGGCTACATTATATACCATGAAGGAGCTAACTTGACAACAGATCAGTAAATCAAATAAATGAAATATTATTATCTGCCTTCTACTTTTTATCAATAGCAAATTGTCTGATAAAGCAACCTCTCCAATTATTTCCAATTAACGTGGCACTCATTTCCAATCGGCAAAGACAAAGCCATGGGTGGGAAGAGAGACGATGCTCGGTTCATCAATCAGTTGTAATAATAACCGGCTGTACATTTACTTCTTCATGCTGCATATTCCCGAGAGGAGCAAAAACAAGCACAACAGTACTTAACTTCTGGGGCTGAATACTAGAAAAATACCTACCGCTCTCATGGGCTGGTGGAGGGAATATAAAATTCAAAACATTTAATATATATGTATTGTACATCCCACAGGATCCCTGTCAGGGAGAAATATGTCATCCAATAAGTAGGTTGTTTAGCAGATTCTTCACTCTCTGCAAGAGGGAACGGAGCAAGTGCACCAATTTATAAGCAGGAAATTAAAGGATATACTTGAAGGATACTTCAAGGTAGGCTTAAGGGTGCCACGCAGCAGATCATTCCAGGAACAAATAATCAAGGCCGTGCTTCTTATCTGAAATCCTTCCCTTTATTTCCACCTGCCTGTTCTTTGGTGTCAGAAACTGGACAAAATAGTGGGGCAATGGAGGACAATTATAGTGACTAGAGTTTTTGATCAAGAAAGCAAAAGAAACTATGGCACTCTAGTAGTTATTTAGAAAAACAAGAAACAACAACCAAACAAAAAAACCCCACCCCAAATCCAACCCAAATTGCATTTCCCGCCAGACGTGTTACAATTGCATAAAAATATTGACCCAAAGCAGACATGATTAAGCTAGATTCTCATCCTTTGTTCTGGTAGTTGGCCTGGATAGGAGTATATAGGTTGAATGAAGTACTAAGCAAAGAATACTGGTGTAAACCAGACGTAAATTGAGATTTGGACATTAAGTGTGAAACCTACTGGGTCAGGCTGGACAGCCTCTTAGAGCCCCTTTACTTCTATATTAAAGCCACATAGGCAGAGTTGCAAAAGAACAGGAAGCCTGTGTCTAACCACAAGATGTCAAAACCTATGTCAAAAGTCCAAGGTTCAATTAAAGTTCCTTAATGACACCTACTCCATAAACAAAAGGAGAAGTAAGACCCCCATCTCCTTATAAGGCTTCTCTCCTCAAGGTAACCACTAAGAAATGTGTTAAGTATTTCCGTGTTGCATTGCTTTTGAGAATGTATAAGAATGTGTGCTTTGATAACGAAGGTGGTTCAGAACTTGCAATGCTAAGCCATGGGCTCACTTTCTGAACCTGGCTGCCAAATAAACTTTTCCTGTATCCTGAGAGGTCTAACGCCTGTCATTTTCTGCAACAGGTGTGCTCTTGCAAAAATGCAAGTGAGCACCAAAAAGCTGTTTTCTGACATGTGTACGTACTTATTTATTTATTTATTTGTTTATGTATTTATTTATTTATCTATCAAACATGTACAAAGTAACAGGTATAAGTATAAACATAAACATCAGCAAAGGAAGTAGATGCAGATAAATGGGGACAATAAGACAGGGATGGTAGGCATGCTGGTGTGCTTGTGTATGGCCTCTTTGAGGACCTCTTAGGAATGGTCCATGGCAGACAGTTTAAGGTTAAAGCTGCAAGGGTTAGTGTAGTAGAATTTTGCTTCTCTGCATCCCAGATCTACCACACAGCTGGCTTTTTTCCTTCCTGCCATATATAACCTCAGTCATTAAAATGAATAATTGACCTCTATTAGCAATAGCAATAACACTTAGACTTATATACCGCTTCACAGTGCTTTACAGTCCTCTCTAAGTGGTTAACAAGAGTCAGCATATTTCCCACAACAGGTTCTCATTTTACTGATCTCGGAAGGTTGGAAGGCTGAGTCAACCTTGAGCCAGTCAGGATCAAACTGCTGGCAGTGAGCTGTGAATTAGCCTGCAGTACTGCATTCTAGCCACTGCGCCATCACAACTCAGTGGTATCTCGGATGCTTTAGACAGGATTTTCATTCAATTTAAGGGTCTCAGCTTCCTCTGGATTATCTAAGTCTTTCATTTGTTATCAATCCTCGGTTTTGGAAATACTCGTATTTTTTTTTTTTTGCCTGCTCTATATGATTTCTATATATGGAAGCAGATTCAGCTTTTTTTCTGAACCACGTTTGGATAGAATGGTTGTCTCTGATCACTGAATAGTCTTAATACATCATAACCAGTGGTGGGTTCCTACCAGTTTGGACCGGTTTGGCTGAACCGGTAGTGGTTTGGGGGCTTAGGTCACTGGAATCGGCAGCAACCCAGGCCTGCCACATCCCAAACTGGTTCTCCAGGTGGCACCATAGGGCATCTTGGTTTTCCCTTCTGCACATGCGGAGAACAGTTTTTATTGTACTGTGCATGGGCACGCATGGCACAGCCACAAACGAACTGGCAGAAGTGACTGCCAGAACCCACCCTGGATCTCATAAGGTAACGTTACGGAGAAGGCTTCCTTTCTCAAAATGTTGTATTTACTGAAAATAGCTTGTGAAAATATAAAACTTTCCGTTATTACCTCTTTTCATGATTTGACAAAAGAGTAATTAAATACTATTCTGTTTTCCAAGGTTTTATTTCATTTAATGGGTGGAATGGACCCTTTTTTAAAATGAAGTTTTATATTTCTTATCACATATCAAGGTTTGTGTTATCGGAGAGCACTGACTTTCTGTTAACATTGTAATGCGGACAAATGAACACACACTGCACACAAAAGATCTATTTCAAAATATTTGACATATTTCTGAGCAGTTGAAGCTTCTCAGATGGAGACAGGAGTGGGAAAGTAAAGAATTTAAGAGGAAGGGGGAAGGAAAGAGGAAAAGTTTCCTTTGAGTCCACTTCTATTTATGGTGATTTCACGTACAACCGTATAAAAATTGCTTGCTGTTATCTTTTTTTAGGTATTTTTTTTTCAAATCGCTAGTCCAGTGGTGGCAAACCGGAAATGCTGTATGTGTGTGTGCTTGTCAGGGCTGTGCTCCGGAAAAGCCAAACTTCTGGGTTCTAGTGCGCATGTGCACCTGATGATCAGCTAGCTGGTACACATGTGCAGGCCAGTTTTCAGCACTTCTGCACATGAGAAGGAATTGTGCTCTGGAAAAGCCAAACTTCCAGAGTCTGGTGCACATGTGCACTTGACAGCCAGCTGGCAGGCACACACGTGCACACTGTTTTTTGGCACTGCTGTGCATGCAAAGGACAGCCAATCATAGTGTGTGCGTACGTGCCCCAAACCCAGAAGACAAACAGGCAAGGCCACACATGCCGGGCGACATGGCTTTGTGTGCTACTTTGGGCACACATGACATAGGTGGCCCTAGTCTGACTTACAACCATGGGATTTTCATATGGTCTTTCATTTAAATTCCAGGCACTTCCAAATTTCCTTGAGAGATCAGCCAAAATTGTCTAGGCAATCCCTTGTCACTTATGTTCAACAGCAAAAGAAATGGTGCCTTTGAATATCCGATCCAGCATCATTGTGACATTTGCAGCCAAGGAAAAGTATTTGCGTTCAGCAGCACTTTGTGAATCCTTGACAATCCATCAAGGAAGGCCAAGTGAGATACTTGGATGTATGATAAACTTCTTACAAGCCAGGACCTCCCAAGTAAAAGTTTGTACAGAATTGCAGCCTAAGCCATTATACTGGAGGAGATGTCCGCAAAGGACCAGAGAGTTCAGCATGAGGTAGCCCTCAACTTCTCAACCATGTTTTTCAAACAAGCTGTGATATCTTTTTGAAGACATTCCAAAGCGAGCACAAATTTACTAAGATAACACAGGTTGTTTTGCAAGCTGTTTCTGCAATCCTGCAAACTGCTATCCCTTTCTGAAGACTTTCCAAATATAGCACAGATAAAGCTTAGAACCGGAGTGGCTTTGTAAACCTGCCCTATTCTCAGAAAGTTTGGAGAACTTTGTGGCTCTGAGCTATCTTCGGAGCCTTCAATAATCACCAGAATTTTTTAGCAGTGGAGATGCTGGAATTACAGAAAATGATTAGGGGACTGGAGGCTAAAACATATGAAGAATGGTTGCAGGAATTAGGTCTATTTCAACGAAAAGAAGGACTAGGGTGACATGATAGCAGTCTTCCAATATTTGAGGGGCTGCCACAAAGAAGATGGCATCAATTTATTCCCCAAAGCACCTGAAGGCAGAAAGGATGGAAATAATCAAGGAGAGAGACAATCTGGAACTAAGAAGGAATTTCCTGACAGTTAGAATAATTAATCAACGGAACGACTTGCCTCCAGAAGTTGTGGATGCTCCAACACTGGAGGTTTTTAAGAAGAAATTTGACAATCATTAATCTGAAATGATGTAGTCTTCTGCCTGAGCAGGGGTTGGACTAGAAGACCTCCAAGGTCACTTCCAACTCTGTTATCCTGTTAAGTCAGGAAACAGGCAGCATATGGACCATGGGACCTCCATCCTTACAGTATAGGGTACCTTGGAAGTTTCCTTCTGTCTCCCCTTATTACTAAGGAGAATCTGCATCCATTATTACCAAAAGAGGATGCCCCTCCTTAAGTGGATGTTTAAGAGAATCACCAAAAGTCTTCTTCATTAACATTTTATCCCATATCTGGGACTTCTGAAATTACAAGCCTTTTTCCTCTTGCAATTTCCCCTCGCTATAAATTCAGTTTTTAATAAAAGTCCATATCTGGGGAGAACAATTTTGTTTCCTCTTGTTCTGTCTCTTGCCTAGGAATTGTTTTGGATGTTGGACCATCAGAGCTATTGAGTTGGCCAAGTGTAAAATAGAAAATTGTCTTTACAAGAAATTCTTTCAAGTATAGTAGAACTAGATTTATGAAGACATTTTTAAAAAAAAACGACTAGGCAGAAGATTTGTGCTTTCTTTTTAGTGGGAAGGCAATATTTTCCTGCCTTTTAGAATAGAGAACTAAGAGATCTAAAATGGTAATTACCAGTTCCTTGGTTTTGTTAAAAAAATAACATTCACCTTTTAAAGTCCAAGCAAATACTAATCTTTGCTTATGCAAGTACCAAGTTTTAGTTGTATGACTTGCCTAGCAGTTCTACAGGGGGTCTGAGAGCAAGTTAGCACATTTATTTGGAGGGCAAATGTTAAAATGTCTTATTTTCAGATGTTTGTCTTTGACCACAGTTTCAGGGCACCCACTCATTAGAAGATATCATGAAGGAGGTTCTAATATCCTTTGTAAAAAAAAAAAAACTGACAATATATTTGCTCTTAAAAAGTAATAACAACAAGCAGTCTGAAGCATAAGGGAGTCGAGTGTCCTTTCTAAATTGCATTTCTGCTATTCTAAAACTATCTTAAGCTTGGATTGTGAAAAAGAAGTCAATTCATAGGAGACTGCAGGGAAGTAAGGGAAGGCAAATGGCAAAATGTATAATTGTATCTGATACATTTCCTGAACTTGTGTTAAACAGTGGGACTCAAGCACATGAGGTCAAGGTTTGTGCTGTGAGGTCACTGCAAACCTGTCATCATTTCTCCATCATGCTGGCTTGCTCTGGACACCCATGAGAAGCGGGAGAGGAAATCCTGTGGAGGCTATTGATCCAAAGCTTGACTCGTGCAAGATAACTGTTAGAAGTGAAGCCAGGCTAAATTTCCTTCTCTCTCTCTTTCTCTTCTTCCTTCAACATGCGCCTGAGTCTTAACTCCCTTCCAAAAAACATGGCTTTTCCTTCCTCATTTACAGTTAATTCTTTAAACAGACTTTTGTACAGGGATGGGAAGGCAAACTTATTTTTTACTATGGGGGTGATAAATATCCATAATGTTAATTTCCACTATGCTGAATAGTACCTCCTTCAGCCCTTTGCTTATATGTGGTGATCACAAAATCACAAAGCAGATTCCTTGTCCCAACAAAAAATTTAAGCTAATGTTAAGCTAATGTGAATTCCTCTCAACCACATCCAGCAAAGTCCTGGCAAGCAGTCTTTAACCCACAGCCCTTATCAGGCTTGGAGAACTTCCAGGTCAAAATCTTCCAAATGCAATGCTGCAGAGGGAAATACTTGGCAAGGAGTCTCTGAGAGTCACAAACAAATCTTCACACTAATTAAGCGAACTTATTGTCTCCTGCAAACTCTACTCCCCTTTCGCTCTTTATTCCCTCTGAGAGGTGCCATTAACCTGTGCCTTTACTCCTGAGTTGACCCATGTTCTTTGACTTTTCCCTTCTCCTGGAAGCTCTGCGCATGCGCACATTGGGAACAGGCTGTTCTTCTGCCCCACTGATCTCCAACTCCGAAGACAGCTGATAACTGTCAGACGGCCCTGGTCCCCCCTCTGCCTCTGATACAGAGCCCTCATCAGAGCCTTCCCCAGATTCCAGGACTGGCCCATCTTTCTCCCCAACCTCCTCGCTGTCTGAGTCTGCCGCCAGCTCTGTTGGCCACTGGCGGGTCACAACACATAGATGATTTGGTACACTTTGCATATTCCTGCTGCTTTAAACAATGCAACATGGCATGCTCACTAAGCCAATGCTGTGCAGGTAGCACTTCTCTAAAGATGATACATGATGGATAGCACCTCTATCACTATTAGAAGTTAATAGGAAAAGAAAGTTGTTTGAACTACCAGAAATTAAATTTGTCATATATTCCAAGGCAAAGCAAAATTATTGCTTTCTCATTTATCTTTGTTCTGCATTAATTATCTTCTCATCACAAATGCCAGAGGATGGGACTGTTTGGCACAACATAAATTTGGATTCTTACACGGCTCTGGGAAAAGAGTCCCTTTCTAATCTTAAATCACAGCTTTTCCCTCTCCTACATTCATTCATATGATTATGAGATGTAGCGGGAATTTTGCTGAGTTGTGGAAAGTTTACTACTCTATAGATAGTTATATATATATATATAGAGAGAGATGTCACATGTATATGTAGTATTTGTGCTGATAAATAAATAAAGGGGGACTTTATTTATCAGCACAAATACTACACAAATGAAACAAAGGCAACAGTAAAATATTTTTCCTTATATTGTCTTTGCTTTTATATGATGGCTTTCAATCTATCCATCTATGTATCCATCATTATAGATCTTCCATCTATCGCCTATCGATTGCAGGGCTGAGTTGCGGCCGCATTGCTGCCAGTTCACTTCACGTGCGCTTTGTGGTGTGCTTTGCTGTGTGTGTTTCACTGTACACACATGCACAGTTGTCTGTAAATTGCCTGTGCATGCGCAGAACATGAAAAACAAGCCAGCAACGGCAACCAGGGAACCGGTTCAGGGGCATGGCCAGCCTGCCATCCCTACCGGTTTGGTGACTCAGTCCCAATTTCCGCCACCGGTTCGACCGAACCGGTGCAAACCAGTAGCAACCTACCTCTGGTCTGTTGTCTATCTATCAGAAGATGTGAAGCTGCTGGTGGAGCGGTGAAGCTTCTAGTTACCAAACCATCATTGAAATTCCAATCACAATTGTGCAGGTGGCTTAATATCACCAATTTTATGAAGAGAGATATTTCTCCCAATAACTCTAATAATGGCTGTAGGCCAAAATGGAAACTGGAACTTACTGCATGGGCATTTCCATGCAGGTGGCGCAGTGGTTAAATGCAGCACTGCAGGCTACTTCAGCTGACTGCAGTTCTGCAGTTCGGCTGTTCAAATCTCACCGGCTCAGGGTTGACTCATCCTTCCATCCTTCCGAGGTGGGTAAAATGAGGACCTGGATTGTTGTTGGGGACAATATGCTGACTCTGTAAACCGCTTAGAGAGGGCTGAAAGCCCTAGGAAGCGGTATATAAGTCTAACTGCTATTTTTTCTATTCTGCTGAAGGAACCAAAATTTATCAACTTCATGTCCAAATGGAAACACAAAAGATGCAGGCTGGCAAATTATTTGGATGACCCATTTAGAACAACAGCAGGAAAAAACAGAGGGAACCCCTGATGTTTTCACCTCTACTAAATCAAAGTAGAATTTGTTAAGTTGATGTTGAGGAGCCAGGAATAAGTTTCAAGCAAATCAATCATTTTTCTTCAGTTAAGATAAGAACTGTCCACCAGCTCTGCAGAGAGGGAGGGGGGAGGGAGGGAGGGAGGGAGGGAGGGAAGGAAGGAAGGAAGGAAGGAAGGAAGGAAGGAAGGAGTCAACAGCATGTGATCAAAAACATTCAGACTTGCATTTGAAGCACCTTCAACTCTTTTTGTGACAATCACAGATATGTTTTCCAAAGTATTCTGGAATTAGATCATTTCTTCCCCCCCCCCCCCACTCATCCCAAAGAAATTTAGCTAAATAGTTCTCCAAATTTCCGTACCAATAATTATGATGGATTATTTGGAATGACTCTTTGTTACTGTTGTATAAAATATTTATAATGCTTGAGAAATGAGGGAGAAAGTTTCTTTCTTTCTTTCTTTCTTTCTTTCTTTCTTTCTTTCTTTCTTTCTTTCTTTCTTCACTAAAATTCTCTGATCTGCTGTTCAAGGTGAACAGGAACTCTGCTCACTTGTCAGGGATGAAATATTTGCTGCCACTCTCTTTCTGCTTTAAATACTCATTTTGCAAATAGGAAACCTCCATGCTCAGGAACTGTTCACCTAGAGACAAAAATGTCTACCAAGAACGGATCCTGTAGGGACTCTGGATGAAACTTTCCTGGTTTCTTTAATGAGCTATCTAGCATCTCATCTAATCCTTTTAATCTTTTTAAGAGGAGATTGGAGACAATTTTAGCAGACTCAATCAGAATAGGAACCTAGAAGAGGATGCAAATAATTAGAAAAAAAAAGGGCTATTAATGAATTTTCCAATTACTTTGGACTAGGGCTGTGCTGATCAGGAAAAAAATCTAGCCGGTTTGACAGCCGGCATTAGTAAGAGAAGTATTCCCCGTACCTCATTGTTTACACATACAGTGCAGAGCCTTGGTTTACATTCTACTCAAAAGTACGCAGCTGTTAAATTGCCCAAATTTTATGTTTTAGAGAAAATTGCCTTGCTTTCATTCTTTGACACATTTCTCCAATTCACACTTCTTTAAAATATTTCCCCAATATATGCTGCATGTTGTTTTAATAAAAAGCTAGGATTGTTCAATGTTTTCATCTGTGTGTGCCTTCGCTGAATTTCCCCCCAGTTTCAGCTCCTTTCCCTCCTCCCAACTTTTGCTTCAAAGTATTAATCTTAGCCAGGGAGCCTAAAAACCAGCCCACTATGACCTCTGGGTCCCAAATTTGCTTCACACAGAATCTGTGGGAGGTTTTTTGTAGTCACTGATAGGAATAAATGGGAAAAGTGGATATTCCTAATCCAGAGGGAGTCTGAATTAGTCTGAATTGCAAACCGGTTTGCCCGTAGGGCCGATTTTTTGCACTCCGGAGGCTTCAGGGAAGCTCATAAAGCCTCCGGAGGGCCTGCGGGGGGGGGGGGGGCTCCTATAAAGCCTCCTCTGCCTGGGGAGGGCGAAAAATGGGTTTAAAAAAGGGTGATGCGCACTGGCCATCTGACAGGGCAGCGCCTCGTGTGCCCCGACAAATGGCTCCATGTGGCACCTGTGGTAGGCATGCCATGGGTTCGCCATCACTGTTCTGTGGAAAAGAAATAATTGCCTAAAGGGATCGGTGCAGGTTTTGAACAGCAAGTACAACAGAATAGAAACAAGGAAGAGGGAAGCGAGAAAGCCAAGGGTGTGTGATGCAAGTAGTCCTCACAGACCAATCAATTAGGACCACAACTACAGCCAATGTCATTTAAGGGCTCTTTAGCTTCTGATGATGAAGCACCAGCTTATCACTGTGCTGACAACTGGAAGCCTCTGTGGCCTCAACTCACAGCCCGTCCATTTGTTATTCAGCCATCCAAGCGGCCCTGAATTTAGTGCAACTCAAGTGGGTCCTGAGCGCGAATAGGTCAAAACATTCCCTGTGCTCCGATTGGCCAGCTGAGGGAAGCTGCAGAGGGATGCATGAACAGATTGTCTGGTTCTGCTGATTGTAGGATGACATAGTTTGCCATCCACCAGGAGACAAAGGTCTAACCGGGAAATGGACGTCCTCCCCGCCTTCTATATTCCTCTATTTTCTTGGCAAATGGCCAAGACGTTCGGCATTTGTGGCCATCTGGATCAGTTCCAAGCTGTGAGAAAGAGACTGGAAATATGAAGTCTGATTGGAAAGATGGTTTAATGATGAAGCAGAACCAGACGTGATTCTGGGCAGCTGAGCACATGGAGTTGAGAGTGAGGTGGGTGGCTTAGACCTTCTCTTGGGCTCTGCACTTGAGCTTCTTGTTCCTGTGCAAGAACATATTTTCTACTGGCTGTTGTAGGGGTTATGGGGGGGTCATGGTTGGCTCTATAGGTTTGGTTGAAGTTTGGACTGCTGAAATGATGCAATGAAGTGGCTTGTGTTCTGAAAGGGTCCTGGGCAATTCCTATTATGGCTTAATGGCTTTATCCTGGTTTGGATCTCGAGTGAGGGCTAATCTTATCACTTTGCCTTTGTCCAGACTTTGCTGCAGGGAACCTGAAAATATCCTGTCTTGAATGGATTTCTGCCTGCAGTATTTGCTTTGCCTATGAATGGAGCTATCTCTCTCTCTCTTAACTGCTGACATCTACTGTGGACTATTAAGAAAAGGTGGGGGCTGCTTTCTCCCTCTAAAAACATGTTTCTCCATTCCTCATCCAGGGAAATATAATAGTCTGCCTTTTTAATATTTCTCAGAATATGTCATTCTTCTAGGAGGGTGGATGCGGACTTTCCACAGGCAGGCAGATTTGTTTCCATCCATGCAAAGTAGAAAGGTTTGATTATGTTCCTGGACTTCTTAATAAAAAAGCAAAACTCTGCCTTTATTTCTATAACATTTCAGGCAGAGGCTTTTCCAGTCACTTAATATGTTCTGAAAATGTCAAACATTAAAGCTGAAAACGTCTACTAGTAAAACAGATGTAAACTACAGTCGCCTGCTCTGTGCCAGATTTCTCCCTCATTTCTGTCCCTTGTCTTGGAAGTTGCATTCCTAATCATGTCCCTTTTCAATCTATTGGTTTTTTCCCACTGAAATCAATGGCCTTTCAATGACAAAATGTAAAGTACTATGTTGCAATCATCTGGGGAATAATTTTAATTCACTTTTCTCTGCATTGAATGAAAAGGGTTAACTACAACAAACTACAAGGCAAAGGTTCCCCTCACACATATGTGCTAGTCGTTCCTGACTCTAGGGGGTGGTGCCCATCTCCGTTCCAAAGCCAAAGAGCCAGCGCTGTCCGAAGACGTCTCCCTGGTCCTGTGGCCGTCATGACTAAACAACGAAGGTGCACAGAAAGCTGTTCCCTTCCCACCAAAGTGGTTCCTATTTTACTACTTGCATTTTTACGTGCTTTTGAACTGCTAGGTTGGCAGAAGCTGGGACAAGTCACAGGAGCTCACTCCATTACGCGAGGGATTCGAACTAACAAACTGCCCACCTTTCTGATCTTAGCCACTGAGCCACCGTGTCCCTCTGGACAAACTACCGTATATCTTTATTGAATTCCAGGAAACAGTAGCTGTAGCAACTGACAGTTCCCGAGCAAGTGGAAATTTTATTCAGAATTACGATTCGGTCAGATCTTTCCATCTCTCATGAAGCATCATATATATTTTTTTGGAAAACTGGGGTTTCTTCTTACCTTGAGTCTTCCTGGTCCATTGATGGCTGCTTTTCATCCTCGCTTTCCTGTGTAAATAAATCTGTCAAGTTAGGCTGAATTTCTCCTATTGCTCATTGAAATATGCATGATGTCATTGGAGTCCTTCCCATATTTGAATTCGGGCAATTCATTACCATCTTCAAAGCTGAATTTATATAGTAGTCCAGTATGACCATAGTCTACTGAAAAATAAAATTTGTCTTCAGATTGGCTTCTAACCACCATTCCCTCTCTCTAGCTGGCTCTGGGTTGGTTTGAAAACTGCGTTAGGGACACCCATTTTATTCTTCAGAAATCAGCATAAAAACCTTGGCCTGGAGCTATTAAGCAGCTGCTTGTTGCTGAATAATTGAAGCAAAAGCTTTCTTATCTGGATCAACTGGGTTTTTTTCCCCACTCATTCTATTCTGTATTCTATTTTCTATTAGTTGTTTTAATTCTACTGGTTTATGCCCTCTTCTATTACAGGCAGGTCTTGATTGCAGGCATATTTCTTTTATATTAAGCAAATATGGGACCCTCTCTCCTCTCTTCCTCTCTGTGCAATTAGAAAAAGACTTTTCATTTTAAGCAATTCACTGTGCACAGCATGCCTCACCAATGCTGATATTTGGTTCAGAGTTCATATTCCGAATCTTGGTTTTAATTTGAATATACACCGTGTCTCTAGGTAAGTGGCAGCTGAAATTACCTAGCAAGGCTTTGGCTGCTTCACTGTGTCACCCACATGGGGATGCTGTTGAAGGGTGTCCAGAAAGTTCAGCTGGAACAGAACATGCCAGGTACCAGTCTCTGAGGGCATAATTAAATGTTACTTGACAACTCAGAAGCCCACGTGGTGGGGGGGGGGGAATGCTTGGAGAGAAGAGTTTAGTCTGGAGACAAATGATAAGAAATCGGGATTTTGCCATTTCCTCATTAAAAATCCCTGGACCTCTTCCCCTTACTCCACAAAATGTTAAATATTGTGGTCGAGGGCAAATTAGGCAGACATAAGTAATAGGAGATTAAGCAGTTTGGTTTCCCTTTCTCTCCTACCATGCAGGGGGGGGGGGACATAGCTTGACAGATGATTGGAATACAGACATTCATGGGCAAGAAAAGAGATAAACACCTCTCTCCCACTCACCTCCCAGCTTCTCTGCCTGTCATGGGTCCAAATAGCCTTCAAAAGTAAATCAGAGTCCGAGGCAAAGGATTCCTCAAAGTTCCAATTTATGAAGAGAGCCACGTTGGCACATCTGGGAAAACCCGAATCTGAAGGCTTCCCGGTTTCCCCCACCCAGTTGAAAGTTCGAGATGCTTCCCCTACATCCACACAGGGTCCAATCTTCCACTGCCACGCTGGCGGTTTCAACCCATCCTGTTCCGGCCAGGTGCAGAGACAAAGGATGACCTTGGCTTTCTAGAAAGAATGTTGTTATGGCTACATATCACCCAACTCCGTATAATCCCCCTTCCCATTTTCCCACAATAGTAAATGAAGAGTAGAAAGTGTGGCAGACCTGAACTCCAAAAAGAAAAGAGGGCTGGCATGCCCGACACTGCCAGCTTTCCAGAGTATAAACTTTTTTTTCCTCTCTATTCCAGGTTTTTGGAAGTTTATGTTTGATTTATTATTTTATGCCTTTATTTCCTGATATATCATCCTCAGAATGATATTCTTAGCTTTCCTTCTTCCAATTGTATAATTGACAGCAATCCTATGCAGCAACTTGGAATGAGAAAAATAGCCTAACCCTAACCCTAATCCTATGGACACTCGGAAGCTTTCTTGGTTAAAACCAAACGTGGACCTAGATCAGCCTATTCCTAGTCCAACATGTTGACCTCTACAACCCAGTTAATCTGTCCACCTCACACATATGTTTTACAGGCTTAGGGGCTGAGGTGGCGCAGTGGTTAGAGTGCAGCACTGCAGGCTACTTCAGCTGACTGCAGTTCTGCAGTTCAGCGGTTCTAATCTCACCGGCTCAAGGTTGACTCAGCCTTCCATCCTTCCGAGGTGGGTAAAATGAGGACCCAGATTGTTCTTGGGGGCGATATGCTGACTCTGTAAACCGCTTAGAGAGGGCTGAAAGCCCTATGAAGCGGTATATAAGTCTAACTGCTATTGCTATTGCTCTGCACCAATGGATAATGTTTATGGAAATGCATGTGGCCCAAACTCAATGAACTTTAAAGTAAAGACCCTGTACATTTGGAGAAAAATTCAAAACTGAGATGACTTGGTTCATATTTCATTCCCTGAGCCACTTTGTCACACCAACTTTATGAATTGATTTCAGTATTATTAGCTATTATACATTTATTCTTCCAACCAACAAGTAAATGAACGTGTTCCATAACTGACTGCTTGCCACATCACTTGAGGGCAATTATAGTCCACACACAATGTAGGAAGCACCCAGGAAGTGATACTAACTTTTCCACTATTCAAGTCCTGAGTGCTGCCTGCCTTGCAGATGATTATGGATTCACCTTTGCTAATGGCAGTGAAAAGTTATTTGGGGGAGGAATGAAGCATGTTCCAATTCACTCCCAAAATCCGATGGTGGTGGAAATGTGAAATAATGGGTAATATCTCCCACTTACAATGCAGAACCAGATGTGGATATTGGAGCTAAAAGGATTGCTCATTATGTGGTAAATTGTTGTTTATATTCACCCTCTATAAATTTCAGGCCCTTGTGTAACATAACATCAAATCCATTGGTTAATTCATGTAGAACTAACAGTAATGTATCTGTCTGGAAGCAGGGAAGTCCTTTCCTCTCTCAGAAGCAGCTGGAGATCATCTAAAGGACTTGGGTGGGATTAGAGCTCCATTTTGATGTTTATACTTCCGGATAAAAGCTTTCACCTTTGCAAGATAAGATGGTTAACTGAACTAAGCTCCGTTTAGTCAGTAAAGCAAAAGGCTGCATCTTTTTCATCCGGAGGCAATGTTTTTGATTAAAGTTGAAGGGGTGGGGAGCGCCAGAGATAAAAAGTAAGTTTTCATTGCTTTGTGTTGGATTAAATTTATATTTTTGGAATAATATAGTAGTAGTGCTAATTTTACAATTAAGTGTATATCTTAGTAATGTTCAACATCTATCTTTATCATTAATATTAATAGCATATATGAAAATAGTTTGTGCATGTGAGCGAAAGGGGGGTGAAAGTGGGGTAAGAGGGAGAGGAAGAGGTGAGCAAAGAGAAAGAAAGGCAGACCAGCCAGTTAGATTACTAATAATTAGTGCAGATCGTTGTTCAGTCTTGATCTTCCACTATATAAGAATAAAATATTTTTGAAGGGATTCTCTCATTCCATCTTCACTTCATCTTCCCCCTTTCTCACGTTAGCCTTCACATGTTAAAGGTAAAGGTTCTCTTTGCACATATACGCTAGTCGTTCCTGACTCTGGGAGGCGGTGCTCATCTCCGTTTCAAAGCCAAAGAGCCAGCACTGTCTGTGGTCATGTGGCCGGCATGACTAAACGCCGAAGGCCACTCTTACCTTCCCACCAAAGTTGTTCCCTATTTTTCTACTTGCATTTTTTACTTGCTTTCTGATGAACAGAGTTGGAAGGGACCTCGCAGGTCATTTAGTCCAACCCCTGCACAAGTAAGAGACCCTCCATCTGCCTCTACCTAGGATCGAACTCACAACCTCCTGATTGTGAGGCAAGTACTCTACCTCTAGGCCACAGCAGCAGGTTAGGACAACCTAGAACTGCTAGGTTGATAGAAGCTGGGACAAATAAGTGGACCTCACTCCATTACGCAGCACTAGGGATTCGAACCACCAAACTGCCGACCTTTCTGATCAACAAGCTTGGTGTCTGAGCCACTGAGCCTCCGCATCCTTTCACATGTGACATTGGTATTATTTCTGAGTTAGATATCTACTACTGTACAGTAGAAGTAAAGGAAGGATAAAAAATAACTTGGGACTATGCAGATGCAAGCCGATGCTATAAGGAGAGGTGAGGAATCAAGTCCTTACCCCGGTTCCTTTCCCCTGGTTTGGTTACCTTCTCTTTCATCTGGTTGCACCTTTAAAAATGGGCCCACAACAGCAATTACTAAAAGAAAAAGTGCTTGGTTACTTCTAGAACCAATTGCTAAGAAGAAATTTTTCCAAGCTAATCTTGCACATGCTCAACCGTGGGGTCCTTGTTGCTCTCTCTGAGCTTGGTCGTTTTGGTTGCAGATGCTCCATTACCAAACCAGGTAAGATCAGCAATGCTAGAAACCATTTGAAGTAAAGGTTAACTCCCTTGCTTCCTCTTCCTGTTTCTTTTTTACTAGGGGTTTAAGTCTCATGAAGATCCTCATGGAAGGATAGGAAGTTATAACAGGACATTGTAACTCTGGAAGCATGTGAAGTGCATTGGGAGAAGTCAGCCAGAACTAATCTGGGAGACTTTAGGAGGTTTGGAAAAATCTGAGACTTTGTTTTCTTTTGTTTTGCATTTTAGAATCTTAGCAAAATCTCTTCAACACCACAGTGGCTCAGGACTTAAAAGAACCACTGGGCAAACTGCTCTTTGGGTGCCCCCTTATATGGTGACGTTGGTGCTATCAGTATCTATTTCAACATCTGAAAAGTATGCAAATATTTCACAACATCCCAGACAGCGTTTCTTAAACCTGGCAGTTTGAAGTCCACACATCTTCAAATTGCCAAGGCTGAGAAACGCTGATCTGAGATGATGTAAAGTTTCAGGCACAACTACCTGAAATCTTGCGGAGTTGTTGTCGAAAGGACATGGATCCGAAAACATTAAAAACTGATGAATGATCAAGCTACCCTTACTCCGTACATTCCTTTTTGCTAATAGTTTCAATACCAGGGCTATAGAGAAGGAGATAGCAATGGAATGTCCTTCACACAAGCATCTCTATCAAATATCCTCCAGGGCTGGGCTGCTGGGGGGCTTTGCAGGGGTTCGGGAGAACCTCTAGCTGAGATTCTCTACAGTTTGGAGAACCCCCAAATCCCACTCCCACCCCGCCCCTCCCAGAAGTTCCCACGTGGCTCGGTAAGTGCAGGCTATGCGCAGAGCCTCATGGGGGGGGGCAGGAAATGGGCCTGCCAGAAGTTTGGGAAGGCTGGGAATGGGCCTCCAGAGCCTGGGGAGGCCGTTTCCAGCTTCCCGGAGGCTCGAGGAAAGACTCCAGAGCCCAGGGAGGGCAGAAGCACCCCCCTCCCCATGAGGAAGGAGGCCAACTAGGCCATGCCCACCCAGCAACCAATCAGATAACCCCTTGCTAAAGTTTTTGAAGCCCGCCCCTGATTATGCCCAGAATTTGATTACTATTGAAGGACTCACAGTTCAATACAAATCGCCAAATATTGATTGTGTATGGAAGTTAACTGCAACATCTTTTAAAAAAAACATCAGTCCCTTGGAAAAGGCTGAGAATTGTGTCTGCATGGATTCAAAATAATGTATTCAATCTAAGGGGAGGGGAGAACTTTACAGCACAAGCCTTTCATTCAATATGAAACATGCAATGCTTGGTAGAAAAAGATGGGACCAAATGAATGATCTTTTTGAAGACGGCTTACTCTAGATCCTATTTTTTTTAAAGAGAAGTTTAATGTGCATCTAGTCCAACTATAATAGGGAGATAAATTAAACAGAAGAAGAACGACGTATTTTCAAGCAAATGCAGCCTTGCCTTTGTGTCAAGTTTTCTCTCGCCTATGAAATATTGAGAAGGAGCAAACTGCTAAAATAGTCCCCCAGGTTCTAGCATTGCTGAATGGTGGGGAGGGGGTGGAAGGAATTTTACACCATAGAGATAATTGGCGTATTAAACTAATCTTTTATTAATGGAACAGAAATTTTAAAATACATCTTGTCTCAACCAAAGGCAGCATGGAAGTGTTTATGTCATTACAATCTGGCTCGCCTTTGTAATAATTCTCTGCAGGATCCACCTTTTCATGGGAAAATTGAGAATGCGTTCACTTGTATTTATACTGCATATCACACCGATTTTAGAGAAAAGAAATTGGGTCCTTGACTTTAAAAAGGTCTAAATCATCCGATTGCATGGGTGATTGGTGCTGTTAAAGCAACTAGGCATGTACAGTTAATCCAGAAATATGCACAGCAGGCAACTCATCTGTTGAGCAGCCAGCCATGTACAGATAATGGGTAGCCTGCCAGGGATATCTCTGGACTGAAAGCCCAGGAGCATTTCCTAGATGACACCTAGCAGCCTTCAGGAGACAAAGAGCCACGTTTCAGAACAACTTACTGAAGATGCAGACTGTCTCCAGGGGAAAGTGGTGCCCATTTGTTTATTACCATGGATATTACCCAGGGTGATCAGAAAATTTCCATGCTAGCCAGTTGAAAGGAGGCTGGGCAGGAAGCCTGCAGAAAGCCCTCCCTCTCAACTGCAAGCAAAGGTCGAGAGCAACAAAGATCTTCACTGTTAGCTAAGGGAAGGCCATCAGAGAAAATTCTATTGGGATGTGGATGAGTGGTTCGAATCCCTATGTAATGGAGGGAGCTCCCGTGACTTGTCCCAGCTTCTGTCAACCTAGCAGTTCGAAAGAACGTAAAAAATGCAAGTAGAAAAATAGGGACCACCTTTGGTGGGAAGGGAACAGCGCTCTGTGCGCCTTCGATGTTTAGTCATGCCGGCCACATGACCACAAGAGACATTTTCGCACAGTGCTGGCTCTTTGGCTTAGAAACGGAGATGAGCATCACCCCTAGAACTGGAAACAACTAGCACGCATGTGTGGAGGAAACTTTACCTTAACCTATGGATGTCCAACCCTTTTTAGATAAGACTTTCATTCTGGATAGGTAGATAGATAGATAGATAGAAAATGAGAACGAGAGAGAGAACGAGAACTCAAGGCCTAAGGGCAAAATTGGAGTGAGGCAAAGAGAAAAGTATATTATATACAAATATATTGCATAGACATTGCACCTCCAGTAACAGTTCATGCATACTTCAAGGAGTCATTGAAAATAAATGATATAAGTGCTATTTTTTAAAGCTCTGTCATTAGAAGCCCAAAGAGTCATTCTTATGTCACATTCAGGAGAATCTGATATGGGAAGTTTCATTTACGGAACAATTAACAAGAAGAGAAGACAGAGATTATTTGAAAATATCACAATTTAACCATTTGCAAGTGACACATCTTTGGAATACATACTGCGATCTATCCTTTAGCAACAAACCTCTGGTTTTGGAGGTTACATCTAGAACATGATTGAATATTATTATCCTTATTTGGATAATAATGGGGTCAATTATATATTCCCTGTGTATTTCTTATATCTTTATAACTTGCTGGATATTGCTGCCTCTTTGAAGATTTAGTAATGGATGACAAACTCGCCGCATCACATTACTGTCACATGACGTTTCACAATGTTTTTTCCCTTTGCAGAGGTGGGGTGGGTGTGGCCTGCGCAGGACACATCTGGTCTGCAGGCTGCCAGTTTGACACCAATGAAGCTACATGGACTCAATTTGATTTGAATGTCAAAGTCTACTGGGAGGGGTTGAGCAAATTTAGTCTCTGCTGAATTTGGGTAACTTTTTTCCTTACCCATAACTAAGAATACAAGAGGCATTTTGTATCATTATTGCTTAATATGCACAAAGCATTCGCTCCAAATGAATACCTTTAATTTTCCTTCTTTCAAATTAGAGGGACTTAAGAGTTAATTTCAAGAATGTGACTGACTGGGCTGTTAACATGTTGACATACATCAGAACTTCAGTTAAATTTCTCCCTTTTAAAAAAAAGATAATTGTCCATTTGTCATTGCAATTTAAAATTGATTTAATTGACCCGAATTCCCCAAAGGATTTTGCAAACTGTTTAACTTTTTTTCAGTAATTCCATTCCTCTTTCTAGAACCATAATGGCCAGTATGTCTTTGTATTACAACATGTCTAATTAATTAGCTCTGAAGAACTGGTAAAGATTTCTGGTGTGGGCACAATGCAATTATTTGATTATTTTAAAAACTCTGATCAAATATTCCATGTTTTTTTTTTTTTTTTAAGATCACTTGAATTCATCTGTCGAGTCCCGGCCCTCTGCCTGCCATTCCTTGGGGGGGGGGGGAAATACAGCGGGAGCCACGAGTGAGGAGGTGGCTCACTAGTGGTGCCCCGACAATCTGACAGTGCCAAATGGCCAAGGCACTCCCCTCCGAACCCGCGCGGCTCAGCTGACCGGTCCCAGCAGCCTCCCACAGTGGCCACCTGGTGGTTTGCTCTGGATGGTGAGGAGAACCACCAGATGGGTGTTGGCCCAGGCAGCTACCGCAGTGGCTGGACATGTGCAGCCCCTACGCTCCCAGCCACCGGATGGTGGTTACCGGTAGGCATGGGCAGCCAGAAGGACATGGGGGGGGGGGTCCAGAGACTTGAAAAACTGCTGGGAGACAAATGCTCCCAACGCTTACTTTACAAGGGACACGTTTCCCATTCATCTAGAATAGTTTCCTTTCCAGTTTCCTCTTTGGATTTCTCTCATGTTACCAATCAGATCGGTTGTAAAAAAGTAATAATAATCAACCCATAGAGACCAAACAGCAGCTGCCAGAAACTTCCTTTTTTCTCCCTCATTTGTCCAAAGGAATCACTCAGATTAATACAATATTCTTATTGTTTTTGTTTCCTGGTGTCCTGCACTTTCTTTAATCAGTTTTGGTCTGAAATCCATGCAGCCTTTCCAACTTCTTTTGTATTTTTTTTCCCAAGTTGAAGCCCTTTCATTTGTACCTACAGATTGTATTACGTACATTTCACTGTGCCCTGCTCTCCCCCCCCCCCTTGTTGATGCTGGCAAGCTGTTAGGAACAGACTTTTTATGGCGCATTTGATTATATGTTGCGGGAGAAACAGCTTAGCATCATGTCATGTAATTAGAAGTTTGTAATAAAAGCAACTTTGTTTTGTAATATTGTGTGTCCTGAATGTGGAATTTGTGCATTCCGGAGGTGGGAGCAAGGTTATTACATGTTTATCTTGTTGAAAGATTAACATGGACATTTT